>NC_073313.1:329369727-330569727 GCF_027595985.1 Sorex araneus | reverse complement strand
GGGTAAAAGATTACATATAAAATTGCTGATATGGATGAACATTTACCTATATTTACCTATTTGTGGAATATATGTGTATTTAGGAATTAACGTTCCTTTTATTTTTTAAATGACACAACTCTGAAGATGTATGGCCCCAAAAGCTTCCCTCTCGACAATGAATGTTCACTGTTTTCAACCTTTCTGTCCCCTCTCCCCTAAAAAGATAGCTAGCATTTCATAAAACTAAAATGCCTGGGATTAAGGTGAATTTGAGTGGAAAACTTTCTTAGCCTCTTGGTTGCAGGATTATCTGTCCCTAAGAAACACCTTTTGGGATCTCATTCTCTTGCTCCAAACACCCCAGGTGGGTGTTTAGAAGACTAAGGCTCTTAGTGGCAGGTGAGGGAAGGAATGGGGATCAGGTTACAATCTTTACATTTAGTTGTCCCTTGGTTGTCTGAATTCTCCCCCTTTTGCCCACTTGAGTAGAGGGGCTTAAAAGCAGGACTTTTTCACACACTGGTTTTTCATCTCAATGATCATCTTATTGACAGGCATTGCCTTAGCTAGCTGCGTGTGTTCTCTCTGTTCAGGCCTGTTTGAGGATGGCATCCCCAGGGCAGATTCCATTCTTATCCTAGACTCAGAACTCATTTTGCTGCCTTTTAAAATTCCCAGGTGCAGCTTCTTTATTTCTTTCTCACCTTCCACGAACCCTCTTACCTGTTCTCACTCTTTTTTTTTTTGCCCCTGACAAAAGAAAACAAAACAAAGAAAAGGAACCCTTCCTGAGGTAACAGACTTTAAAAATCACGCTTTCCTTATGAAGAATTAAGATGCAACCCCCCCCCACACACACACACACAAAACCTTCCTGCTGTTCCAAATGAAGTAGCTTGAGAAGGTCTAACAAAGGGTTTGGGTTGGTGCAGTGGTGGCCTGACTTGCAGATCCCTGGCTTGGTTCCCGTATGGCCCAGATGTGATCCCAGCTGAAATGATGAGATGCTAACAATCAAACTAAAATGGTGCCTTTCAAGATTGCAGGTTGGTGATGGGAGAGTAGGAGAGGAAACCTGGCCACGCTGACACTGGTGGTGGGATTGATGAGGGAACACGGTGTGTCTAAAACCCAACAACGAATAACTTTATAAATTTTGTGTTTTATCATTTTTAAAAAATTAGAAAAATAAAAGATACATGTTCAAGAGAATGTATGAACTTCTCCAGAGTGGAGAGAGCCTAAAGCACATATCTCGAAGGGGGGTGCTGATGGCATGTACATGGGCAATAGTGCCCGGCAGCATGGGCTTTGGCACCAGTGTCATGCATGAGTTGGCACACAAACTCTGAGGCACACATGTTCATCCTCTGTCCAAGCTGGTTTGTATATACTTTCCTTAAACTGCCCCCGCCCCCCTTGCTAGGGGATTGCCCAGGAGGAGAGCTTGGAGCAGTTGATGGTCTTCTTTGATAGTCTCGATATTCTTTGCCTGGGCTTTGTTCTAATGGAGGGGAGGGGTGTTGGAAGTGGGGTGGTGAATGGGGGCTGGGTGTCCAGCCACCTCTCCTCTCAGGCTGCCTCCTAGCACTTGACCTGTAATTCTGCATCTAAATGACTTTCTGGCTCCTGAGATGGGTCCTTTAGTTCTGGTTCAGGTTTCAGAGGCTGTTTTCCAAAACACATTACCAGAGCCCAGTAACTACCTGCCAGACACAACATCAAAAACAAAACAGGAAGAGAGGGGAAAGGGGAAAAGAGTCTGTCAAGTTCCAAATTGGGGGGTGGGAAAGGTCTCACAGTGGCAACTCTCCACATTAAATCCCTAGGTAACTTCTTCCTGCACAAATAAAAGTAATATTTTGAAATGTCCCAGACCCCAGAGCCAAGTTTCCTGAGGACATTGATGCTGTAGAATTGTAACTATTGATCATGCTATAGAATGTGTTACCAGTCATTGAGCTGACTCCTAAAGAAAACAGAGGCAGCTTTTGTGGTGGTGTGGGGATAAAGACCTGAGACTGATCTCCTGTGAGCACTTGGTTCATGCACTTCTTTTTTCTTTTTTGGGTCACACCCGGCAATAAACAGGGGTTACTCCTGACTCAGAACTCAGGAATTACTCCTGGAAGTGCTCAGGGAACCATATGGGATGCTGGGAATCGAACCTGGGTCAGCCGCGTGCAAGGCAAACGTCCTAACCGCTGTGCTCCAGCCCCTCATGCACTCTTTTCTGGAAGCATTTTCCACATTCAGTGGAGTCTAGTTAGTCCTCACACTAAGAGTTCACTAGACTCACCAGGTTCCAGAGAATGATTAGAAATACAGGAGGTGGTACTCATGCCTGCCTGCTCTGATTCAATGACTGTATTTTAATAAACTTTCTTTTAGGTGATTTAGATGAACACAAGGGATCACTCAGAAATGTCTGGAGAATTCCACTACAAACCAGGGGACAGTGTTATCTATACAGTGAAGTGGAGAAGGAGAATCTGGGATTGTGAAGTAATCATATCACATCTTTTCCATGGGAGGATATACGGTCACAAACTTGTCTTGAGGAATATGTAGCACCCTCTGTGCAATTTTCAAGTGCAAGGGCATTAATCTCTTTTATTGTCATTGTTTGCTTCATACCAAAGAAGAGTTTGACTTCCTCAGAGAAGTCCATCATTTAGATATAGTCTCCATTCAGAGAGACACTCCCCAATCATCACTTTGGACATGGCAAATGCAGCCATGTCCAAAAGTATTTACTGAAAGTATAGGTTGGGTTTCATTATAGGATTCTGTATAACAGAGATGACCTCCCCCTATTGTGCTCTTGAGTGGCTTCTCAGACAAGTTCTGATTTTGATTTCCTGGTAATTGCTTCCTCGTGGATTCAGATATTTTTAGGGTGGTGGAGGGTCCCAAACAGATGCCTTTCCTCATCCTCAGTTGCCCTTCTCAGCCTCCCTCAAAGTTTGATTTGTTCCATAATGAATCCATTGCACCCTGAGCTTGAGCTGTGGCCCGGGAGAATCAAGCAGCCATTCCATCAAAATATCAGTGATGAAAAAGCCTCTTCTCATTTTTACCTTGTGTTTCACTTCTGCCCCACTTGACCTGTGTGTTTCACTTCTGCCCCACTTGGCTGTGTGGGGGTGATGGGAGGCTACTGTTAAACCGCCCTAATTCCAGCCCCTGCTTTGTTTACATTCCTGTGCTGCTTTGCCTTTGAAGCTGCTCCTTATTGGAGGATTGGTGGGGCCCTATCTATGGCTTCCATACATTTGAAAGCTGCGTTCCCTAGAGTCTGCCCCAGCAAAGGAGACCTGCACTTTGTCTTTTAAGCAGATAAAAAGAGAGGTCAGTCAGAAGTAATTCCCCTACTCCTCGTATAAACAATTTAACTGCTGCAGCAACATACTTGCTTGGAATTACTCCCTCAGATTCAATTCCCTTTTCCTGCTCCACTTGTAAAAATGGTTAGTGTCCTCTATAAACTGCAGCTCACCAAGGTGCAGGGCTTGCTGTGCGGTTGTAGAATAAATGTTAATCTAATACAGGTTACTAGGTCAAATGCAATCACAGGCTTGTGGGAAAAGCTTAATACTGTTCTGCTTCTTCTAACAGAGTAAACCTGGATATTATATGATAGGTTAAACACCAGTGAACCATGGCAAGAATTTTCTTGAAAGTAGGATTTAGTACAAAGGAAACTACATTGAAATGGTGACCTAGGATTGACTTTGTTCTCCAAAAGAGCATTCAAGATGCTGAAGCGTATGTGAAAATGGACTCCTTTCAAATGTGATGTTCTAGAATTCCTTGTTCTGGGGGATGAATGCCAGTTGGAGCAGCTGTGTCAGATCTAAAAGTCTTGGTCATTGTTGACTATGGCTTCAATTCTTCCACATTCCCTCCCAAATTCACAAGTACACACACACACACACACACACACACACACACACACACACTTTCCTTAGGAAAAGTTAACATACATTGGAAGATGTAGTAAATGCAGGGTTCGGTATGCTAAGCATATGTGGGCCAAGTGCCTGAGTAGACACTAACCAGTCCTGGGTGGAATCCTCACAATTTTATGTGAATGTTAGTGCCATTAAATGTTCCCAGCCTGTATTTGTGATCAAATGCCAAATTTGAGATGTACATATGCTAGCAGATGTATTAAAATGCTTAAGTAAATCAGCATCAGATTTAGGCGAGCTGGAAAGTCTGGTTTGTGGGACCAATTCATGTTTGTTCTGTATGGAGTTAAGATCCTATTCCAGCACTTCTCAAAGTCTCTGGGTACTCTGGGAGGATGCTCTCAAATGTCACGACTAGTGCTGCCATGGCAGTGCACTGTTCTCCTCCTCAGTTTCTAACTGGGACTATGGTCATTACCTGTTGAATCATGACCAAAAAAAGGGAGCTCTGAAACAGGCTTCTGAAACAAACTCTGCCTCTCCTTCTGAAAACAGTTGAGAATGTGGCCTTCTTGTCTATGGCAACTCCTCTTATAAAAGCTTTTTTTTTAAACCAGTTTCCTTGGGTATGTTGACTTATGAACGTATACTTGTGCATTATCAGATGCACATAGTTCTAGAAGATTAAGAGAGATAACTTAGATCTTAGTTGAGTTAAAGTGAACATTTGATAAAAAGTCTCTTCTGTTTATGTTTGCAATTGAATAACTGAATTAATGAAATAATAAATTCTTAGATGGTTATGCAACTAATGACAATCATCCCATGTGCATAAGTGTCCCTTAGGAAACTTATTAAATGATTAGGTACCAGCTAGATGGTACTTCAGGGAAAGAACACTATAAAAGATAATCACAGTTTTAGGAAACAGCCCCAATGAACTGAGTTTTGTTTTTAAAATTGTGCTTGGCAGGAATGAAAAGCTTTTCTGGTTCATTTTTGTGCTGTGGCACTATGTGACCACCAGCTCATCCAGCCCATCCTGATCATCATTTTTGCAGTATTATCTGTTCCATGCTGTGAGCAGGAGACCGGCTGCTGGGCTCTGGAAGGCTGGCTGGAGGGAGGCAGTGGAAATGCACTCTTTCACTTTCCCAGAAGCCAGTATTAGAGCTAGTTCCTCCAACAGAAACAGAGCCCTTTGGGCTTCTGTTGATTGGGAAATGTCAAACACATAATACACAGATGACTTAAAATGCCATAGGCCCTTTTCTCTCTTCACTGTTGAGAGAATGGTCAGGTTTCTCTGCCAATTTAGGACTCAATTTCTTCTAAGCTTTTGTTTGAAAAGATTTAAAAGGAAAAAATAATCTCTCTCCAAAGTTTCTGTGTAGTCACTGAACATAAAATATTGGCCTGTTGCATGTTTAAAAATATACTTATGTGTATATATATGGACCACACCACACCCTGTTTGGTACTGGTTGGTGGGGGGGGGGTAGTCCAGGCCCACTTCATTCAGGGGTTCATGTAGTGCTAGGGATCAAGCTCACAGATTTGCACACATAAGGCATGTGCTGTACACTTGGGCTATCTCCTTAGCCCTATTGCATGCTTTCTTTATGAGTTCGAGCCACAAAACTGAATTAATCAGCTGAAACATTCTAATGGTTATAAAACACTTATGAAATTCATCCCAGGTAAGTGTGTAAGTGACTTTTTTGAAAGCTATTTAAAAGAATGGGGCAGACTAGATGTAGCTTTGGGGAAAGTCGGAACCAATCTGGCAAATTGTTTCAGGCAATGCTTTGCTTGGCATGGAAGCACATACTACTCCATCAGCGTATATGACATCTTTTTAGATGACATGGATAAAAATCATCACAAGAGCTTTTCCTCTATCTAGATGTCTATTTTGCAAGTGAAAATGGCATTAGGTCTGAAATGCAATTTGTTTATTTCTAAGCTCTGATCTTAGGTTTCCTATACGCTTTCTGCCTCAGTTTTTTCAGCTGCTAAATGGGCATGATGGTATATAGTTTCTCCTTTACACCTTTATGATAGCCAAAGAGAATGCAACCTTGAAATCATGACTTCCCCAAAATCTTAGCGACCAATTCTAATGTTCCGTTTCATACCGATGAGCAGGATTGTTGGAACTGGTGACTGGCATGCAAGGGGAAGTAGTAATAACTGACAAAATACAATGTGACTAGAAAGGCAGTTGTGGGCATGAAGACAGTCTACAAATAAGAAAAGTTTCTTAGCTATTTCCATGTGTAAATTTGGAGGTAGAAATTTGATTTCCTGTGACAGGAGAAATGATTTTTTTTTGTCATCATGTTACAAGAGTTCAGAAATTGTAAAGAATGCAAGTTTTCATCAAATGAGGAGTTATATGGCATTCTAGGATTCATCATGCACTGTCTGCCTGTCCTCACGTCATCTAGGATCCAGAGACTACAAATGTATTTAGTTCCCATTAAGCAATAAGACGGTCAACCAATGTTCACACACAGAAATTACCTCTCAGTGTCTGTGTTGCAAGCTATAATGCCCAAAAGTAGAGAGAGAGAGAGTATGGGGAATATTGTCTGTCATGGAGGCAGGGGGAGGGTGGGCAAGGGGGGTATACCTGGGATATTGGTGGTGGGGAATGTGCACTGGTGGAAGGATGGGTATTTGATCATTGTGAGATTGTAATCCAAACATGAAAGCTTGTAACTATCTCACGGTATTTAATAAAATTAAAAAAATTTTAAAAACAAACAAACAAACAAACAAATAAAAGACTAAAAACAAATTAGTTCCCTAAGTGTGGGAATCAAAACAGAGCTTACAATCAGGGAGTCTGAAAGCTCTTTTCAAATCTTCAAATTACTGCAGATGAAGTTCAAGCCTCCATCCTGATCATATCCCCTTTCTACTTTGTTTTATATCCTCTGGGAAATGATTCTCAACTTCAGAGCCAAATTTTTAGGGACTCTCTCTAAGAGAAGGATTCCCACTGTGTCATTTTAGCTAAGCAAGATGGGCTCTAATTTCAACATGACATTAAGAAACTGATTAGTTTCTTTGGAAAAAAATCTTAAAAGGACTCCTAAGACTGTAAGCCAAAAAAAAAAAGGGGCTTTTGATAGCAGTTCCGGAAGTTACTATCATGGAAGCGATCCACATGTGTATCTCAGTATTGCTGTCTTCCCCTTTTAGGTGCTGATCTTTTTTAGACTGTAATAAGAAATGAAAGAATAGCTTGTTTTTCTTTTGAAAATAATAGAAATCTTTAAAAAAAAGAAAATAAAAGAATTATCATATATGAGAACGACGTGCAGACCAGTAGCTTTTATTTCTTGGCTTTCGAGTCTATCTATATTCTCAATTTGCTATGAATATTCCATTCCATCTAGGTCAGGAAGAATTATGTGTGTGTAACTGAAGAGGAGTGTGGATTTTGAGCAGAGTATGTGATCCTAAGAATGCAGAAAGATGGTATAAATTTGCATCTTCTTAAGAAGAACTCTCTGAAAAAGTCTGCAAAGCCATTTTAATCTGATAAAATAAAAGGGAAGAGTGGAAACACCCAGAATCTTCACATAACCTCACTTTTCATGTGAGTGAAGAAGTACCAAGTCGTTTATCCAGCCATCAGATATCTTTAGGATAGATTTTTTTCAATTGTAGTGCATACTCAAACAAAAAAGTCAGATCATGCTCTGGAGACAAGGGAAGCTCCTTCAGTTCCTAGGATGTCATACGTATTTTATTTATTTTTTTTAACTGAAGACCTTTCAGAAATGAGAGTAGAAGTTACATGTGGGGTGAAGAGACCAGTGTAAAGGGAGGACCCAAGTAATCTGTGAGGGCCATATTCTTCAGGGCATCTTAGCTACTTTAATGGTTGACTAGGGAGGAGAACCTTGGGCTTCTCTTAGAAGGATCACCAGTTATTTATTTGAAACCAGTATGTGGCTCATTTTTGTGGGATTTTTTTATGCTTTAAACTCTTGCATTAATGTGAGCTTTAGGGCTGGTCTTTTTCTTCCTTCTTCCACTTTACCACTGGGCTATGCAACCTAGAGTGGATTCAGATTTAATGTAACAAATTTCCTATTGATAAAAACTCATGCTTTTGCCCACAGACCAGTGGTTCGTGTGTCAAAACCATAGCATGATATAACTGGGTAGGAAAATTGTCCTTAGAATGATTTAGCAAATTATCTTAGGAAAGCAGGACAATTCTTTAAAGTGAGCATTTCCTCTTGAAGTTGATCCTAAGGATTCAAGTTAGTTCAATATCACAAATATTTTTAAGTGTCCATTGAATGGAGCTTTATGATAAGTGCTGTCAGGATCAGAATATGAAGATGTGGCTCTGTCCCTCAAGACCTTTCTAATCAAGGAGGAAAGACAGATGGGATGGAAGCACTCTAATAAGGTGCTCACTATGGTGTCACTCACCTGGTGGATCCCTGTATGAAGAGTGTGAGTGGAGTTTGAAGGAGAGTAAGGATTTGCCCATGTCGGAGAAGGGTAGGAGGTAAGAGCATTTGGGATGAGAGGAATTGGAGTAAGAGAGTGTGAGGTGAACCAGCACTGCCTAATGTGTGCAGGGAAAGTGGTGTAAGCCTTGTGTGCTAGATGTTTCTAGAGATAAAAAGACAATTTAGGCTCAAGGTAGATTTAGGAAGGATGAATCTAATGATTAGGTCCAGGGAGTAAGATAAAAATGCATGACTTCTGCATTTTAAAGATAGTACCTTTGAATGCTGGAATTATGAACACAACACATTTACTCTTCATTCAAACAAAATGTGTAATCTTTTGCTCTAAGTTGACAACTATCTCTGTGGTTTCATTTGTACTTTAAATTCTTGATTGATCCAATTTTCTTATAAATGCATGTAAAAAGAGAGCCAACCAAAAAAATTAATAACAATTCACTCTCATCTTTCTGAAAATAGGTGCCTTCTAAATTAAATACTCTTCAGTGATTATGAAGGAAAAATATATTTGTAATTGAGTAAAGGTATTGAGTAGGAATTTTAAAGTGAATAAATTTAAAAGCCAATGGATTATTCATCTAAATTCCAAATATTTGAAAAAGTATTATTCAATATTTTATCTTTCCAGTTATATAATAATAATTGCATAGTGTCTTAAAATAGATGGCTTGGTAAACTGTGCAAGTGGAAGGGATGATATGAATTTTAGGTTGGTATAACTCAGAGCTACAGAAGTTGAAGGACTGGACATGTATAACATAAGCATGTCTAGAGAAGAATGGGAGATTGAGATTGAGATACATAGCTAAATAGCAACTTTTATTGAGTATTTATCAGGCTGTCAGAATCACATGTTATATCCAGCAGTGAAGAATCTAGGCCGTTCCAGCAATACCGCAAGCTGGAGATCACTCCGGACCCCAGACCGGGCCAACAACACCAGGGTGCCAGACGGAGAAGGTACAGCCAGCATGCCTTCTCCAGATGGAGCCCCAGCGACACTGAGCTTCTACTAACACAGCTCTGGTATGCGGGACTGGGACGCCTCCAAACCTTGCGGCCACATAAGCGGCTGCGCGACCTTTCCTGATATACAGAATGGCTCCGCCACCCCTGAGCATCCATTATCCCAGAGGCACATAAACCAATATCAAAATGCAGTGGCTGCTGGCAGATATACTCCCGGGCTCTGAACTAAGCTATGGCCCCAAGCTGCCCCGGGAGGGGAAGGGTTTCTGTCCCTTGGCCTTTTCCCCCCTGCGACAGCATGGCGACCGCCACCATTCAGAACTAATTTGACAGAGAGGTAGGAGTTTGCAGTGATGGGATGGGATGCATGGGGAATTTTGCAATAGGGGAGGCAGAACCGGCCCTACCTCCTGCCCAAATGAGACCCTGAGCAGTTGCCCATGAACAGCTCGTCCGCTCCTGAACAGCCATGATCCCAGCGCCACAGAAACCAATCTCGGAATGCAGCAGCTGCTGGCAGAAATACCTCTGGACTTAATACCAGAATTCCAAATCTGGGCGGCCGCTTTCGTGACCGTGCAACATCATATGCTTTTTGTTACCAACAATAGAAAACATACAATCTAATGATGCCATTCTGACAGGTCTGACTGTTGGGGGGAAAACTCCAAATAATGATAGTGAGTTTCCTTTTGAAAATTGAATGTAATCAAAGTAAGGAAAGAGTAAAGTGAAAATCATCTGCCACACAGGCAGAGGGGGAGTGGGAGGAGGGGTATGCTGGGGTTATTGGTGGGGGAACATGTGCACTGGTGAAGGGATGGGTGTTTGAGCATAGTATGACTGAGACTCGATCCTAAAAGCCCTGTAACTGTTCTCACGGTAACTCAATTAAAAAATAAAATAAAAAAAAGAATCACATGTTATAGCTGCTAATCCATTCAAAGTTCATTATAACATCATGAAGCAGATTTTATTATATTCATTCATACACAGAGGCATTAAGCTTAAGTAACTTGTCAAGACATAGTTTGTAAGTGGGTGGTACTCAGAGACTTTACATTTAATCCTTTTTCCCAAATAATTAATTCTCAATAATGCAAGGTGGAAGAAGAGAGATATTTGACCATAGGACTTTCTTGTATAAAGGAATACATTGCTTAAATTTGAGGAAAAGATTCGGTAAACCTTGTTAAGTTTTCTACTTTTGGATAAGATTAAATCATAGAATCATATAATTTTAGGATGATAAAGTGTAATCTGTTCTTATCTCCCATTTTTATATGAGAAAACTGAGATGGAGTAGCAATTAAAATTATTATGTATTCGCTGGAGATTGAACAGCATCCATCCATACTTCTGCAGCATTGTGCTATACAGAGAGGCATAAAGAAGCTTGCTGCCACCTTCACAAAACCACCTGGTGGGTGAGAATTATGGAGCGATGATCAGACATCTTAATACAGTGCTCTAATTGTGGGAGACAAATGTGTAGCAGAGGGAAAAGGTCTTTTTGACTTTCTTAAGTGTCATAATGAAAGTTCATTGGACGGATTTTTCAAACAAAACGTTCTGACTTCTTTTAAGGTATGCTGATCTGGCTACCAAGATCAGGAATCCTCTTCTTTTTCTATAAACTTCAAAAATCTCATGTACAATATAGAATCTATAATGACATGCAATTTACTTTTCAAAACCAGTCCAATACACTTTCACATTATGATAGTCATCTGAAGTCATTCTAAGATATGACAGAAAGTGTGGCTGGAATGATAGCACAGAGGGTAGGGCATTTGCCTTGCATGCAGCTGACCAGGGTTCGATTCCTCCACCCCTCTCGGAGAGCCTGGCAAGATACCGAGAGTATCTCACCCACACGGCAGAGCCTGGCAAGCTACCCATGGAATATTAGATATGCCAAAAACAGTAACAATGAGTCTCATAATGGAGACATGATTGGTGCCTGCTCCAGCAAATTGATGAGCAACGGGATGACAGTGACAGTGACAGTGACTGAAAGTGTGTGAGGCAGATTTACACTGAGAAGAGGGAGTCATGCATAACCTGGAACCAACTTCAAATTCAAACTCCTTAACCTTTGTGGGATTCTTGAGCTCCATATGCCTTAATATTTTCAGGTGTAAAATGAGTGAAATAATGATCCTTGTATTATAGGATTTGAGGAAGGATTAGTGAGCCAATGCAGATAAAGAGCTTAATACTTACCTTATTCATGAGAAGAACTCAATATATCTTATCTAATTGTGACAAACAAAACTTTTTAAAAATTAATCTTGCATTATATAAGTTTATTATTACTGAAAATAAAAAAATTGCAGTAAGATACACAATGGGCCAGGAGTTAACAAATTTTTATTACAAATGGCAAACTTCCTTTCTACAAATTAGCTTTCCAAACTTAGAGCCATTCTCACCAGTGCAGACAGCTAATAAAAAGTTGTCATATTTAATAGAGACACTTTATAGAGATTTCTATTGTGTTCAAAACCAGTCACAGAAAGACTGGTGAAAAAGTCGCTTCTGGAGTTTAGAGTCAGGAAATAATTTTCTCTTTCTAAATCTTTCTTACCTTTTAATTTACAAATCAGTATAAGACACTTCACACTGCTGTCTGTTTTGCTTTTTTACCACCTATAAACTTGACAAGGTTTGTGTTCAGTTACAGAAACTTGCATTCATATAACTGGCTATTTATTTTTATTTTCTCTTTTTATGAATTTTAATAATTTCCAGTGTTATGCATTTGTGCCTTACGTTATAAGTCTTCTCAAAACCCTTTTGTAAGTTGGGGAAGAGAAATATAAGTAAATGTCATAAAATAATACTACCTGAATGGGTTTTTTTTCCTTGTAAATGTATTCAGTGCCCTGTTCCACACACTTGATTTGAAACCTTTTTTATTTGACCAAACTCCAATCACAATGACAACCAAAATTACTTTTATATAAGCATTTACTTTATGTTTTAACAGACTGGTATATGAAAGCACTACCCTTATGGTTCATTTAATTGTAAGGGGGCAGAGAGACTATAAGAACTATATAGGTCAAGGCTGCTATGTGGGCTGACCAGGTTAGAGATCTAACTTGCTAATAAATCAAAGCTGTTAATAATCATAAAATAAAAACAACCAAGCAAAGCAGCAGCTAGCATTTATAGATTATTTTACAAGCTAGCTCATATTCTCTGGCTTATTTATTTCTCACATTGGCCCCGCAAAGTGGGAAGCATTACTTTCAGCTTTATGTTATATTCCAAAACTGAGGCTCAGAGTAGAGGTGGCATTCCAGGTCTCAGGAAGTAAGTGCCCTAGCCAGAGTTTAAAGTTAGAACTTAATTGAAAATCCCAGGTCTGTCTACCATTGAAGGCTGCTTCCCACAGAAGCCTACCCCAGAATTGCAAGAAGCAATGTGTGACTTTAATCTCTAGTCTTACCCAAAGGTTGGTTTAATAGAAGAGTATAGGAATTAGCAAAGGATTTCTAAGTACAAATTTCCTTTCAGGTACATCCCATCTGGAGTTTTAGATTCTTTCTTTTTGCCCAAAACTAGGCTGATTCTGAAAAATGAATCTATTCATATTAAGGAAAGAGTTCCCTTGAAGAAAATTTTGTGTTGGAAGAGAGTCACATTGACAGAAACTGGCACACTGTCTCGGATCTTTGCAAAGAGGTTGTAGAACCACAGCAGTGATTCAGTGCCAGGCGGAGAGTGGGTTTTAATGAAGTTCAATGTTTGAACAGAGAATCTTTGCCATTAGGTAAAAAGAGAAAGTGATCAAATTTAGTAGGATTGAATCAGAAATTAAGAACATCCCAGTAAAAGATGGAACTTTGTGGAATTCTAGGATAGGCTCCAGTCTAAGGGTTTCATGGAATATCTGACCAGGAAAATGTGGTGCTTTTTATTTATTTATTTATTTATTTATTTATTTATTTATTTATTTATTTATTTATTTATTAGGTCAGTAGAGGTCCTGGAGGTTTTTGGAAGAAGCCTAGCTTAACAAAATCTTTTTTTTTCTTTGCAATTTTTATACATTTTATTTTCTAAATTAGTTCACAATAGTTTATTACTGATAATACTAAAAAAAACCACCCCACCGGAGAGCATCTTCCCATCACAATAAGAAGGAAGTGTGTAAGGGTTGTTGTATTTCATTCTGTAGCCATTGAAGCCCGTATATAAGAGAATACAAGCAAGTATGTTAAAACAAAACGAACGTGTGCTTCTTTAGGTATATCAGTGGGCTAGAATATAAGAGGTGGCATGGCCATGAATGCGATCGCCCACTCCAGGAAATACTGCATCGCTCTCTTCTGGGAGCTTTATTTTATAGTCTCTGGATCTTGGCCATTGATGAGATCACAAGGCACTGGGGACAGTTTGTGCGTGTGACTGCCAAGCTACTGGAAAACTTGGGAGCTGGGGGAGGATCTGAATCCAGTCCTAATCTGAGTAGGCTTGGGGATCTCAGCCACGGGGCCTGCATACCTGGGTTCCTCTGCTGGTTCCTTCATGGGGAAGGCTTGGCCGAGCGTGTGGAGAGTGCTTTGAGCCTGGCTGCAGCTGAGTTCTGGAGGTTTTTGGCTGCCAGGATTCTGCTCGGGGTGGGTAGGAAAACTCAACCTGTCCCTCTCCGAGGTGTCCCGGTAAAGACAGCCTGGTGCAGGGTCTGGAGATTCTGCCACTTAGCAAAACATTGAAGAATACTCACATTTAAGGTCACTGTCACTGTCACTGTCATCCCGTTCCTCATCAATTTGCTCACGTGGGCACCAGCAACATCTCCATTATAAGATTTGTTGTTACTGTTTTTGGCATATCGAATACACCACGGGTAGCTTGCCAGGCTCTGCTGTGCGGGTGAGATACTCTTGGTAGCTTGCTGGCTCTCCAAGAGGGGTGGAGGAATCAAACCCGGGTCGGCTGAGTGCAAGACAAACACCCTACCTGCTGTGCTATCGCTCCTGCTGGGCACATTTAAGTATTCTCCAAAATGCAAAGTTTTTTTGTTTTTGTCTGTTTTAAAACCAGAGAAACACCTCTGAAGGCAGAGCAAACAATTTGAGATAAGGTTCATTTCATGAATTAGTCCTCTTTCTTTTCAAATGAGATTCCTTGGTCTCTTGTAGATGTCCCGAGCCTACATCTCAATGTACATGAACATAACACGGGACATGAACCTACAACATGAACCTACATATCCCTTCACGTTAGAATTTACAGCCATATAAAATCCCTATATGGGTAATTAAGTTCTGCCTCTCACTGACAAATTCTCCTGTTGTTGTTGTTGTTTGTTTTATCAGACTAGAGAAACCCAGAAGACAAGAATGGGGTAATTTCCCCTTGCTCCCAGCAGTAGCTAGAAGAAGCTCTGGTTCTTACCCATACGTGAGTATCATTTTATGCATAATCAGTGGAAAAGTAGTGGTGTGTAATGTATTCTGTCATATGAGGTTAATTTGTCCCGCTATTGTAAAACATTGGGTTATAAGCCCTCCTCAGGCACTGCTAGGGGTTGTTACTGAGTGAACCTCACCACCATCCTGACCTGATTCAAAGCTGACTGCTGGTACCTGGAGTGAGCAGAGAACAGACTCCTTAGCACATGGCTATCTCTCCTACTTGGATATACTACTCCTTACCAACAAGATGAAAGGATTTCCCTGGAGACTTCATTTGAAAATTGTTCAGTATATTTTCTTCTGGGAGAGCATATTTTCTTTAAGTAGCTTTTTTTTTGTGTGTTTTCATCTGTAATAGTCCTAAATTTTCAGAGCTTGAAAATGTAAGCTCTCATTTGAAAGCCAGTCCCATTTTCCAGAGAGGCCAGTAGGAGATTCAAAAGGCGATGTACATGTGAATGATTGTGCCTTTCTAGAAAACGTAACATTTTGTTTGGTTTGCTTCATACACACCCCTCACCAAACTGCATTCTTTGCTTTTCAGCTCAGGAGAGAACAAAAGTTCTATCAGGAGTCAAGAAACCACCTGAATCCTTCTTTTTATATTTCCAGAAATAGTTTATGGGGCCACTGAAAGATGTTGATGTTATCTTTTTAATATTCTGAGAAATAATCCTATTAAACAAAAAACAAGGGAAACTGTTATGCCCACAAGGCAGAAATACCCAAAGCCGACAGGCAGGGGTCGAGTTACTTTACAAAACCCTAGCTGTGTGCAGCTTCTATCGCTCCATCAAGGGCTTGGTGACTGAGCAATAATTGGTGGATTCTGCTCATCTCTCTTTGCGAACTTTGTTCTGTGGAATTAGATACAACTTTGACAAATTAGAAAAGGCTCCCCAATGCCCCACTGTCCCCGGTGCAGCACAGTCCGCTGATTGTGTGCTGGCCTTCTGAAGTCCGGCCATGTCAGGCCATCAGCGGCAGCCAGGCCACCAAAGTACGATTTTTAATAAGTAGGTCTGTCAGCACCAGGTTCTTTGGATCTTCCGACCTCTCCTTAATCCTTAGGACGCACTGACTTTCTTCTCTGTTTCGCTTATGGCAAAAGGCCTTGTGCATGGAAAGAAATATCTTCTTTGTTTACAGCATATAGGCAACAAAATTAACCTTTGAGATTAACTGTAAATGAGGGAGGATCATGTTATATCTCTCCTAGGGTGGGGGTAGGGATTAACACATGCGTAAGAGAGCTAGCGTGTGCTCACGAGTCATGTGGGTCCTCCTCCCACTCCCATTTCCCACTTCCATCAGAATCCCAAATGCCTTCTGCTCTTATGCTGACTTTATTCAGGGTATGAGTTTGCTTCTGGGTTGGACAGAGCTAATGAATGCAATCCAGTTTGACCTTACTCTGCAATTCCATTTCAACTCTTAGAGAAAGGACATATAAGACCAAAATAATATTGTTCAAAATAGCTTGTGCATGTTTATTTTTTATTGGATTTTGTTGAAACTGTTTGACTCAAGGACATGGTTAATTTTTTTTTAAGTAAAGTTGAGACAAAAAGCAACAAAGATATCAGTTAATAAAGTTTTCAGTGGAAAGAGAATGGATGCCAATAGACTTGATTGAGACTAACAACTTGAGACTAACTTAACTTAATGCCTGGGAGTTAAGATAAATAAGGAGCAATTGGATTATTTCTGAACACCTGAGAGTTCAAAAATAGACTTTAGATAATGCACTATGAAAGCGTATGGCTTTTTGTTCTGTGCACCCTTCGTTTCTTTGTTTTTGTTTTGAGACCACACCCAGCAGTGACTTTGTACTCAGGAATCAATCCTGGCAGGCTCAGAGAACCATACGGGATGCCAGAGGTTGAACCCAGGCTGGCCGCATGCAAGGCAAACATCCTGTCAGCTCTACTATCTCTTCAGTCCCCACACTCTTCTTCCTCGGGGAGTAGTATTTGGCCCAAGACAGTGGCTCTCTGCTCAGGGCTTATTTCTGCTATTATGCTCAGGGATCACTCCTGGCAGTGCTCAGGAATCATTTGCAGTAGCAGAATTAAACCAGGATTGGCTTTGTGCAAGGTCTTAACTCCTATACTGTCTTTTCTGCCCCTGCTCTTTATTTTTTATTGTCTTCAAATTCTAAATCCAGCTAAATTATGACAAGTCATGATCATTACCATGACTACCAAATCGAGGCACCTTACCAAAATTGCTGGAATATTTTTGTGACTTAGTGGGCAATGATACATTCTAGCTATGGCAGCCTCTTGAAGCCAGTGATCCTATTAGCATGTTATGGTTCTACTTTCTTTATATTGGATTGGTTTCTATGCAATTTGACCACTTTTAAAATTTTGTTGACTTTCATCAAACAAAATTATTTTCTGCTGGTTTCAGTTTTTTCTCTCTTTCTCTATTTGCCCCTCTCTCTTCTCCCTCTTTTAATAAACAGAACAAAATTAAGTGACATGTCATCACAGAGATGTTTTATTTTTCACTCAACAGTGGCAATGTCCATAACAATTAAATAGAAAAGAAAAGGGACTTTATTGTAAGTGCAAGGTTGGAGTTATGCAAAGTGGAGAAATAACCAGGTCAGAACCCAGGAGTCCACAATAAAATGATCAGTGTTCAGGGGAATGAGAAGAGCATGTGTGTTGGGGGTCCCCAGTTTCCCCATTATCATCATCTTGGGCCAGGTACTTAACGTGTGCTGCGCTGGTTTTGGCTGAGAAAAGTGCTTGGAGGAAGCAGTTTTTTAAGTTTGCTTGGTATCTCTGGGAGTTAATAAAGATCTTTATTTACAAATAATGCACTTTCTGTGAAGTGCATTTGTGTGGGCATTGCACACCATAGCAAAATGATAGGGTCTTTGTTCTGCCTCAGTGAGAAGAGCAATGGTTACTCTGTAGAAGTCTGATTTGCAGCCACACATTTCACTCGCTGGATGTATTACACTGCTCAGTTAGTTTTACTTCTGTGCTCCTTAGTTTTCTCCTTCCTTGAATGGACATATCTGTGTCAGTTATAACTGCTGCTCTAGCCAGTCAAGGGGTAAGAGGTTGTGCTGTGAAGATCACTGAGGAACTAGGAAGTGTTTTTTTGTTGGGGTGGGGGCACACCTGGCCATGCTCAGGGATTACTCTTGGCTTGGCACTCAGAAATCACTCCTGTTGGTACTTGGGGGAACATATAGGATGCCAGGGATTGAACCTGGGTCAGCAGTGTGTAAGGCCAGCGTCTTACCCATATATATTCCTGCTCAGGAAATGTAAGGACTCCATTTGACCACCTGGAGGCCATATATTTTTCCTTCCCAAAGACACCAAATATCACTCTTTAGCGGTGAGACTACTGTGTGACTAAGAGGTTCCCTTCCCACTTGGGTGAGTGCGCTTAGGACATTGCATGTACCTCTGGATTCATTTGGCAATTCTACCATTCTCTTGTGAACTTTTTGGTTCTCATGTAATGTCTATTAAAACTTAGAGCCATGGAACTGGAGATTATTATTTTAAATGAAGTAAGTCAGAAGAAGAGGAAAAACACTGCGTAATCTCACTTACCTGTAGTCTATTAAATAACAAGGCAAAGGAATGCAAGGTATCAAAGCAGGATTATCAAGATTACCTTAGACCCTAGATTATGACAATGAGAAAGATAGGAAAAGAAATATATCAAGAGAGAAAGTAAGAAGAGATAGATGGGAGGTAACAGGAACATGGATCAGGATCCTGGAGTACACAGCAGCACAGAAGTGTGATCTATAGGTATATATATAAACCACAGAGCCAACTGCACTGTAAGTCTGACACCCAAAATATAATAACCTAACTTTAAAGTGTGCCTGTTAAAAAGATAAGCTGGTGAGGTTGGACAGAATCTGGGATCACTGGTGAAGGAAGTTGACATCCATGGTAGGTTTGGTTCTGGGGCATTGTATGTCTGAAACTCTATTATGAATAGCTTTGTAAATCATGGTTCCTTAAGAGTAAGGAAAAAGTTTAAAAATACAGAAAATGAATGTAGAGCTTACAGGTAGCATCAGTCCTGAAACTATAAATCTGTAGCACCTAATATAAATGTTTTAGAGATACTATTGTAGAATTATTGAATGAACAAAGTAGCTCCAAGAAATAAAAAATATTAGAGCTCAGCTCAGTGGCTATCTTGCAAGCAACACTAAGTAAAACAGGTAAATGATGTACAAGTCTGACTTTGGCATTAAAAGGGGGTGCTATTTGGATTCTAAATTTACCAATGTATCAATAATTCAACTTAAAATTTTAATTTGTTTTTATATATTTTTAAAATAATGTTCCTTAAAAGTTCCCAAAGTCTAACAAAAATGCAAGAGACAATTTGAGTGTTACACTCTCTCCACTTTTGGGTATGAAATGGGGGAATGTATAAGTAATAAGTGAATACCTAGGTGGAGGTGAAGGTTTTGTTTTACCCCTGAGTTGCATAGTTATGTCAGTTGTGCTCAGTATTTCTGCATAGCCTGAAAAAAATAAAGCATTTATGTATCTGTATATATAACACATATGTGTGTATATTTATATAGGAAATAAAATAATAAAATGAACAAAAATTCTGCTTTCTTACTACAATACTTAATAGGTATTTTAGTGAATAATGCAGTATTTTATTTGATTGTATTCTCTTCAGTATTGTTATATTGGGCACATTTATATCACCTGAAAATGAAGAGTTGAGGGGCTGGAGCGATAGCACAGCGGGTAGGGCGTTTGCCTTGCACGCTGCTGACCTGGGTTCGATTCCCAGCATCCCATATGGTCCCCTGAGCACTGCCAGGAGTGATTCATGAGTGCACAAGACAGGAGTAACCCCTGTGCATCACGAGGTGTGACCCAAAAAGCAAAAAAAAAAAGGAAAAAAGAAAATGGAGAGCTGAAATCATTTTCAGGTAATATAATTGAAATCATATATATATACATATATATACATATGGGGAAAGAGAGTGAGAAAGAGAGAAAGAGAGAGAGAGACTCTTGTGAATATGTCTCTAACAGGCAGGCAAAAGAACAACAGAAGAAAGATCTTAGATTTTCTAGAAATGAGGAAAATCTATAAAAATAAATAGGATTTTCTCAAGCCACATAACCACTTTGATAACTCTCATTTGAAAAAGATGGCATGGCCTCCCTCTCTTCTCTGCTCCTGTCTTCCTTCCTTTTACATCCAGTGTATTATAATAAAATTTCCAGCAGAGATGGCTTGTTCAACAGTCACTTGCTGTACTTTGATTAATTATATGTGCCAGGCTTTCAGTATATAATTAAGCTAAACAAAACTGCATTAAAGTAATCTGAATAATTTGACTACAAGTCACAAAAACAAGAAAATGGAGTGAAAGCAGAACTCTGACCTCACTCACTTTCACATATTGTAGGAGACAAAAATGTAATCAGAGTTATAAATCATACAGCTGCCACAGTATGATGATGCAGAAAGGAAGTTGTTCTGACCTTTGATTTGGAGGAGTTTCAAAGGTGGAAATTAAACTGAGCACTTCGTTCTTCTGGTAGAAACTACACTCTTCAAGTAGGAAATAACATGAACAAAAATATTGCTTTTTTACTACAATGTATAATGCCTACTTTAATGAATAATGCAGTATTTAAAGTTATTTGATTATATTCTCTTCAGTGTTATTATATTGGGCACATTTAAATTGTCTCAAAATGATTTCAACTCAACATCTTTTTGCTTTCTCTACACCAAAATTCAGGGAATAAAATTTATTGCACATCTATAAAAATGCAATAAGTTCTTAATATCCTGCTTGTACCCCCAATTATAAAAGTCATATTTATTTTCTGTGGATAGATTTGAATTATGTAAAAACCAGTGCATGAAAACAAATAAAATCCACTCATATTGTCCTATCTTAGGAATCACAAGGGAACCACAGTCAACAGTTTCCTTTCTATTTGTAGCAAATATTTGTGTGTGGTGTTTCTGATAATTGTGCTGGTTGTACACGCTATACTTAGATACCTGTTTCTTTCATGTCACAGTATTTCATATGTATTTTTCCATTTTTTAAAAGTCTGTAAAAAAGGTTTCTAAACTTTAAAAAACATCTCTCACTTAACAAAGTAAATTCTTTTTAACATTGAAGTGCTTTAAAACTTTCATTATTATTTTAAAAGCAGAATGCTAGAATGAGTACTAATATTGTGCATGCCTCTATATATATGGCTCTAAGATTGCTCTTAGTTCCTGGAGGAGTCCCTTAAGTAATTGACATGAACAGCATTGTGACTCCTGTCTATCCCTGCAAGAGTCCTCCAGAAAGGCCAGAAATGCAGAGCTTCATGCATGCTCGGCTTATTGGCAGTGGATAAGACACTTGATCTGCCCAAGTAGAAGATGTTACTCAGGGAGTATTTCTTTAGAGTTCTGGGAAAGTTTGGGGGTGAGGATAAGTATTAAATCATAAAGGCTAAGAATCTAAAAAGCATGTCTTAATCCCAATCACAAACTGATAAGAATAGAAATAAAATAATTATTAAAAATGGTATAAAACTGATGTCCTTGGCCCAGATGAGATCCAGAGCAGCCACGCAGGACACGGCCCCTATGCTCCTTAAAGACTATGGTCTGGGAGGTCTACTAACCCATTTTGGCACCCAGAGACTTATAGAAATGCATCTAGACTGTAAACTGAGCTTAAACAACAGAAATCCAAAACTGTGCGAGCTCCTATAATCTTCATTCTCAGCAATGGAAAACAAACTATCAAATGACGCCTTTTCAGCAGGTTTGATTGTTGGAGGAAAATTCCAAATTATAATAGTCAGTTCTCTGTTAAAGTATTGAATGTATCCAAAGTATAGAGAGAATAAAGTGAAGATCATTGGCCACTCAGGTGCATGGGTGGGGATGGGAGGGGGGTATATTGAGGTTCTTGGTGGGGGAACAGGTGCACTGGTGAAGGGATGGGGATTTGATCATTATATGACTAAGACTTAAACCTGAAAGCTTTGTAACTTTTGTCACGGTGATTCAATAAAATAAAATTTAAAAAAATGATATAAAACTGAACATAATTTTTTTTCTTACTTGAACTTATCAGTGAAGAAATTTGAGTGAGCCTTCCTAGATTTCCCACTGGTTAACTAGGAAGGTGTTAAAATACAGATATGTGTCGCGGCACTGTTTACAATAGCCAGAATCTGGAAAAAACCCGAGTGCCCGAGAACAGATGACTGGTTAAAGAAACTTTGGTACATCTATACAATGGAATACTACACAGCTGTTAGAAAAGATGAAGTCATGAACTTTGCATATAAGTGGATCAACATGGAAAGTATCATGCTAAGTGAAATGAGCCAGAAAGAGAGGGACAGACATAGAAAGATTTCACTCATCTGTGGAATATAAAATAACAGAGTAAGAGGCAAATACCCAAGAATAGTAGTATATAATACCAGGAGGTTGGCTCCATAGCTTGGAGGCTGGCCTCACACACTGGGGGAAAGTCATCCCAGATAGAGAAGGGAACACCAAGTAAAATGTGATTGGAAATCCCGTGCAGGGAGGGAGATGCGTGCTGAAAGTAGACTAGAGACTGAGCGTGATGGCCACTCAATACCCCTACTGCAAACCACAACACCCAAAAGGAGAGAGAGAGAACAAACTGGAATGCCCTGCCACAGAGGCGGGGTGGGGTGGGGGGGATGGGATTGGGAGGTGGGAGGGATACTGGGTTCATTGGTGCTGGAGAATGGACACTGGTGGAAGGATGGGCTCTTGAACATTGCAGGAGGGAAAAACAAGCACAAAAATGTGTGAATCTGTAACTGTACCCTCACTATGACTCAATAATTAAAAAATAAATAAATTTATAAAAAATATAAGCTTTAGGAATAAGACCAAAATTACTGCTTTCTTGTAAAAGGACATATCTTCTCATTAGCATGTAAATATTAGAATTAATTGCAGTGTACCCAATTCTTGACTACAGAACTAAGAAAAAAGAATCTCAATAAAGTTATAAGACATTGTTCAAAAAAATACAGATATGTGACTAATTAACTTAAAAAGGAGAATGGCTAAGGCAAAGAAGATTATGTATCAAGATTCACCCAGACAATAGATATCTTTTCTGATCATCACATCATCACTGTCATCCCGTTGCTCATCGATTTGCTCGAGCGGGCACCAGTAACGTCTCCATAGTGAGACTTGTTGTTACTGTTTTTGGCATATTGAAATACGCCACGGGTAGCTTGCCAGGCTCTGCCTTTTGGGCAAGATACTCTCAGTAGCTTGCCGGGCTCTCCGAGAGGGGCAGAGGAATTGAACCCGGGTCAGCCACGTGCAAGGAAAATGCTCTACCCGCTGTGCTATCACTCCAGCCCATCTTTTCTGATAATTATTTTATTCAGAGTTCCATTTTATTTTATTCAAATCAACCACCCCCCTTTCTGAGAATTGCTTCCATACTCTGTTCCTACCTTAACCAAAGTGGCCTCCAAACTGTCTTTGGTATCTAGCAACTGAGTCTGCAGCCTCACAGTGGTTGATTGCGTTGGCTGAGTCAAGCTAGGATGGCTAGAAATTTCTTTTAAAGGTCGTAAGTTGATCTTTTACATAAGTTGATATTCTCTTGGTTGTAAGATAAAAAACTTAATCAAAATACCTAATGCATGTTGTACTAAGCAAAAAGGAATTTTGTTGATTCACATGCTTACATTGCTGTAGGAGAGATGTAGGCTAAAGAGTTTGGGAGGTGACTTGGTGAGAGGAGCTGAACCCAGGACACTATGTGTGCCAGACGGTGCACCAGCCCTTTGAGCTACCTCATGGATATAAGTCTGACTTTTTCCCCTCTGAGTTGGTTCAGTCATTAAACTGTTTCCCCTGGTGGTAGTAAGAATGGGGCCAGAGCAATAGTAAAGTGGGTAGGGTGCTTACATATGCATATGACTATCTTACCATGAGGTAAGCACTGTAGCACTGTCATCCCCTTGGTTGTTCATCGATTTGCTTGAGCGGGCACCAGTAACATCTCCATTGTGAGACTTGTTGTTACTGTTTTTGGCATATTGAATACGCCATGGGTATCTTGCCAGGCTCTGCTGTGTGGGCGGGATACTTTCAGTAGCTTGCCAGGTTCTCTGAGAGGGACAAAGGAATCGAACCCAGGTCAGCCGCGTGCAAGACAAACGCCCTACCCGCTGTGCTATCGTTCCAGTCCACCATGAGGTAAGATCCATGGTTTATGCTCTTCATTCATTCCTGGGAAATTTCAATACTACCTAATGAAAGAGATAAATTCCCAAAAGGAAATCTGCAAATGCACAGTGATACCTCACAAGTGGTTGGTACCCTTACTTGCAAAATTGGCTGTTGAGTGGCACCTTCTACTTTGCTCTATGCAGCAGCAGTAGAGAGAAGAAAGCAGGTGAGGCAGACGGAGGCAGGAGGGAATGCTAATTGTTTTCAAATCATGGTTCCTAGTCATTTCCTTACATCTAGTTCTATTCCTGCTCTCCATTTACTGACGGTCCTAATAAGAACATCTCGTTTTTGCTTAATCTGCTTTACCTTTAACTCTGCTTTTCCAGAAATTATTTCTAGAGCATTCCCAAGCTACCTCCTAGATTTCATATGTGCATCTTGCATTTTATAGATCTGTGCCTTCTTTTACACATTTATTCATTTGTTTATTTTGTCTTTTGGGCCACACCTGGCAGTGCTCAGGGTTTATACTCCTGGCTCTGTGCTCAGAGATCAGTCCTGGCAGACTTGGGGATGCCAGGAATCTAATCCTGGGTCAGTTGTGTGCAAGGCAAATGCCCTATCTGCTGTATTATCACTCCACCCCCTGTCTCCTTTTTTAAAGGTGACCTTTTAAGGAATCTTAGATTAAATGTGGAAAACAGGAACATGGAAAAATGAGAGCTGACTATGAACCTGAGACAAACTGGCATAAGTTCATGGGGGCCCATTTGATATGGGAATAGGAAAGACATTTGACTCCATTTAGTTAGCAGATGTTTATCAGTTCCCCAACAGGAGTGTTGCAAAAATTTTCAAAGAAGCTTTTCTTTTCCTCCACACCCCCCGCCCGCTACCCCACACCTTGGATGCTATGCTCAGTGAAATATGTTGATTATTTTTTTCTTTGCAAAACCCATAAAAATGTCCTGGTTGACATGCAATGTTGTGACAAGTCCTAGTAGATTGTGTCAATCATATTGCTTTATGTTACATTAAGTGACATATTGTAATGTGATTGATAAAACATGGGATGACACATCATAATGCAAAATATCATCTGGAAAATGTAGAAAAACAACAGAGGACTTGAATCCACTTTTACTTTCTAATTCTTTGAATAGGATGGAAAAAATAACTCCTTTCACCAGCATAGTTCTTACAGGAGGGGTTCAGTTCTTGTGAGTGTGGGAGGGAACAGAGGGAGGTATTCCACGTGCTACCTTTCTCTTTGGAGTTAACAGCGTACAGAAATATTTGCTTTCTTTAGGAACTGATAAACTTTAAGTTGGAATTGAGTATCTCTAGACTTTTCTGCAAATATTAGTAACATATT
Organism: Sorex araneus; assembly: GCF_027595985.1. Taxonomy (NCBI): domain Eukaryota; kingdom Metazoa; phylum Chordata; class Mammalia; order Eulipotyphla; family Soricidae; genus Sorex; species Sorex araneus. Next base: position 330,544,319 of record NC_073313.1, on the reverse strand, counting down.
TTCTGAGCATTAAAATTGCCTCTGTAAATGTTACATTAAAATAATTTACACCCACCCACCCACCCACTCCAGTTCATTTTATGTTTGAAAGCTCTGATATTTTTTTTCTCTTGTTCTATTAAAAACCACGGACAATGTCTTTTCAGCTTTTACTGTAAGGTCAGTATGGTTCTTGGATCATAATACCTCCCAAGTCTTCCACTGTGCTGGGCTTTTAACAACTTCATTGAATGACTTAACTGTAGAGTCATTATCTCCAATTATACTTTATTTGCATTTGAGTAGTATTTAATCAAATACAATAAAACTTCTGTGTTAGTTCCCTATACAGCTGTAGCAAATTAACACATGTTTGCTAGCTTAAAATGACAAAAATGTATTCTTCCCACAATTGTGGGGACTAAGAGTCTGAAGGAGATATGGGGGCCTCATTCCCTCTAAAGACTGAAGAGGTAAGGATGTAAGAAGCACCTCTTGAATTCTTCCAGTTGTGAGTAGTTTCTGAGTCCCTTGGTTTGTGTCTCCTTAACTCTGAATTCTCCTGCCTTCAAAAGTTATTCTCCTTTGTGTGTGTTCTTGTCACTTAATTAAGGACATCAAATTTAGGGTTCACCTGAATTATCTTGGGATGGATGAGCTCACTTCAAGATCTTTAAGATGATTACAACTATAAAGAACTTCTTTTTTCAAATGGTGTCACACTTAGTGGTTCCTAATGGATGTTTACTGTGTGTGTGTGTGTGTGTGTGTGTGTCTGTGGTGGTGGTGTGTGTGTGGGGGGGGAGGGTGTGGCATATTCAATCTAGTACACCTTGATTATCCAAAATATAGAGGCAGGAGTATGCTGGGGGATTAACATTTTGAGTTGAAAACTATGTGAAATCCCTTAAAAACCTCCCCTATTTTATTTTATTTACTTTTTGGGTCACCCCTGGCAGTTTTCAAGGGTTACCCCTGACTCTGCACTCGGGAATTACTCCTGGAGGTGCTCGAGGCACCGTATGGATACTGGGGATTGAACCTGGGTCAGCCGTGTGCAAGTCAAATGCTCTACCCGCTGTACTTTAGCTCCAACCCCTACCTCCCCCATTTTAGTTTTATATTGCAATGATGGGGTGAGTGGGGGTGTCATCTCCACTTGGTGATGATGCTCACATACATTAGTTGTGGTGATCACCAGGGGTTACACACTATGGTTGCAGTATTTTCTCACTCTCAGTGTAGTGCTCACACACATTTGTTTGTGTTGCATCAGTGATCACACACTCTGTGACGGTTCTGAAGATTCCTCCGTGACGGTGAGACAGGGATCAGGCAGCACAAGGAGGTGAGTGGGGACTAGACTTGCAGTCTCATGCTTACATGGCACATGCCCTATCACTGAACTAACATCAGGCTCACTTTAAAGATTTAAAGATGTCTTTTTTTTTTTTTTTTTTGCTTTTTGGTTCATACCTGGCGATGCACAGGGGTTACTCCTGGCTCTGCACTCAGGAATTACTCCTGGAGGTGCTCAGGGGACCATATGGGATGCTGGGAATCGAACCCGGGTCAGCTGCGTGCAAGGCAAACGCCCTACCCGCTGTCCTATCACTCCAGCCCTGAAAGATGTCTTATTTTGAAAAATTTTTATTTATCTTTTTTGTATGTTTGGGTTTTTTTTTTAAGGGACAACACCCAGTGGAGCTCAGGCTTTACTGGTGGTGCTGGAGGGACCATATGCAGTGCTGGAATTGAACTAGGGTCAGCTGTATGCAAGGCAAGTAAGTACCTTAACCCCATTGGTTCACTTTGTTTATCTATTTATGTTTCCTTTGTATGAGTTACTGAAGCTATACTTGGTGGTGCTTGGGGGTCAAGAATCTGTTGAATCCAGGGTCTCAAACATGCAAAGAATGTTCTATATTGCTTAGTCACATCCCCAGTGTTTATTTTCCTTGTAAAACAAATTGTTTTTAGTGAAAGAAATTTAGAGACATGTGAGGGAAGAGAGAGAGAGAGAGAGAGAGAGAGAGAGAGAGACTTGTTTAAGAGAGAACATAGGCTTCTCCAGAGAGAAAAAAACCTGTTATTTGTTTTAATCTATGTTTAAAACATTTCCTATTTACTTTTAGGTCTTAGTAATAATAGTATTAATTTCTTTAACAGTAGATATTTTTACAATATCAGAGAGCCCTTAATCTGAATATGAAGTTATATTATTAATCTGAAGGTAGAGAACTTCAGAAAAATGTCTGAGATGTCTTTATTGACCTCAGTGCAAACTTAAAGGTTTTTAAAATTTAAAATACAATAACCAGCCACCTCCACCACATACTCTCTGAATATATTGTGAATTATGAGCATGACATCTTATGTTTAAGTGGAATCTAAGGAAAGATTCCAGTTGGCTGTGATTTTAAATAAGTATGCCCTAATAGAATGTCCTTCAATATAAATTTTATCTCTGTTGCCTTCATTTATGTCAATTCTACCTATAGGGATAGGAGACATCTCTTCAGAGAAGAGAGACAGGTTTGCGATGACCAGGGATATCTTGTGGGAGAGCTAATGTTATAAAGGGACATAAGGGAAAATATGGCTTCACAGTTCTGCCTCAGGGCCCCATATACTGTTTTCTAAAGAGCACTTGTTCTGGAAGTAATATGGGGTTAGGGATCTTAGTCATCCAAGCAGATAGCCTCTGATACTTCTTTCTAGCAGTAAGAAAGCATGGATGTAGAATTATATTAACTTTTTCTCTCTTTGTTCAATATCTTGTGGTTGCATTGAGTAATTTAATAAATCAAAATCATCTCCTTCAATTTTCATTGTGGCTACATTGGTGTTATTTTGACTGGAGTTCAATTATTGGGATGGCATATATTACTTTGAATCATTTTACAGTTCAATCAATACACACATCTTCATAATAAATATTGATGCCACTTGCATGCTTACATGGGGTTCCCGCACATTTAGCATGGCTGTTAGGATTTGAACAGCTCGGGGGAATTCTGCTTTTTTAAAAAATATGAATGTCTCATGAACTTGCATGTCACCTCTTCACAGAGAGCATGCTAATCCTTTCTACATTGTTCCAATTTCATTATATGTTTTGCTGCAGTAAGCACAGAGATTCCATGTTTTAATTTTATTCTCCTGTTGAACTAATAGATGGGATCTATAGTGGCCCATCCAAAAGGGAAAAGTTCTGGAACAAATAAAATCATCCAGACATCTATTCACTTCAATCACTTTACAAAGAAGTATGGGACTTGAAATTTGCTTCATGGGACAAACAGTCTCGACTCATTAGAGAAAACAAAGTCTCTCACTTGGGATGGAATAGAATATTTCCTTGGTAGGTTTAGAAAGGGAATGTCTAAATCAAATCCTCAAAAAATATTAACGATTTCCATCTGGGAAAATAAGGAGCATACATGGAGTCTGTTCCTTGAAGATATAATACAGCAGACTATCTGTTACATCAAGGACCTTAATAACTATATTTACCAAATAATCTTATACAATGCTATATCCAATCATATATATGTACTCATTTAAAGAATGACTTATGGAAAAGATCAGCATCCAATAAGATCTCAGTGGGCAAATAATAATATACCTGAATTTCTAAAATACTTTAGTTTCCAGTAAAATTCATTTGCAGACCTGGGGATATGACTCAATGATAGAGGACATATCTTGTACATGTCAGGTCCTGGGTTCGAGCCTCAACATGACAGAGACAAACAAGGAAAAAAACTCATATGCAGTCACTTTTCCTGTATCTACAGTGAAGACACAAGTTCTTCTCTACATCTTCGGAGACCAAAGGAACTAGATTCTATCCTGTGTTCCCTTTTCCCCCCAAACAGGTAGCATAATTCTTGTTTTTTAAAATTATAAAGCAGTTGGCTCTTTGATAAATGTGCATACTAGACCTATCCTTTATCAAAGAGCCAATTGCTTTATTTTTTTAATTAACTTACCAAGAGAAACCAGGACATCTACCAAGTAACCTTAGTAGGGGTAAAAGAGCAGAGGAAATAAAATGTTTGAATTAGGACCAAAGATTATGTAGCAAAAAGGATTTTGCTTGTTTTACTAGTTATTGCCAATGCTGAGAAACCTGTTTTTTGCTTTTTTCCACATTGGTTTTGAGGCTAAATTCGGTAATGCTTAGGGATCACTTCTGGTGGTAATCTGGAAACCATATGCCTTGCTAAGAATCAAACCAGGGTCAGCTTCATGCAAAACAACTGACTTAACCGTGGTGCTATCTCTCTAGCCCCAGGTTAAACTTTTGATTGTGTTTCTTGATGCCTACTACTTGTACTTAAAGGAATATTTTTTGGGGTGTTTGCAAATTACCTTAGTCAGTTAGGTCACATTAGTTATGGTTCCAGTAAATTAATATTGCTTATGTAATTGAGCAACAATTCAATGTTGATTTATTACCGGTATGAGAATATCCTTGAAGGGGTTCTAAAAGGGAAAGGCAAGCCCTTTTACACTGCATTGGAATAGTATTTTTCCCAAATAAGATCCTTAAAATTGTCTAAACTTGAAGTCGACCCTTTACCAATATGTATATAATTTACTTCAGACCTTTCTTGGGCCATGAATTATGAACATTTTGTAATGTAATTTTCCTCCTTTTTATTTTATTGGTCCCAGGACTATCAAACAACGCTGCTCTGAGTCAGACGATTTAAAGCAACTAAATGAAAGCCCTGAGTATAAATTTGAGGCATCCTATGATGCTTTACTTCTATGTATATATTTCTGATAATTTGATAATATAAAGCATTGAATGAAGAAAGTGAAGAATGATCAAAATATGAGGGGGTGTGCTGTGCACATTTAGACCTTATCAGTTCCAGGATCAGTTATCTGTTTGAAGAAAATTACATTGCATCTGTCAATAGACTTAATAACTCAGTGCCTGCTATTTGATAATGGATAATCAGACAAATTCAGGAAGCTAGACCATATGCCATTCCAGTTTTCTATTCTCTTATTTACCTTAATTTTCTCGATGAGTGAAATTATCTAGTCCTGGACTCAAGATATCATACATAGAAATAGAGCCTGCAGGAATCCAGCCGCCTCTGATGTGAGCCCTGTGCAGGTCGAGACTGCCGGGTTATGTCTACAACCCTGGCATCTAATTGAAATGGGCAGAGTTTGGAAAATTGTAAACCTGGACAATGCAAGTGATTAATGGATGGACAATAATAAAGGGAAGATGTGAAACAGTTAAGAGCATTAGTTTGTGGTAAACTGTAGGGGTTCAGAGGCCAAGGATTCAGAATCTAAGGAATATCTTTATTGCTTACATCTCTCACTCTGAGATATTTCATATCTCTACGTATGAGCCAGGTAAAATAGGGACTAAATGGTAGAGATGGTTTAGGAATACTTTCCCCTTTATTTCTATTGATGCAGAACGTTGTTTCTATTTTTGAACTATTTCTCTCATCTTTATTGTTATAGTAATTGTATCACTTGGCAACGATTTTGGCAATGAGTAATGCATGACCGAATTTCAATGACTTAAGCAATAGGTGATTCTTCTCAGATACCTAGAATACCAGATATTGACCTTTCTGGTGTGGTTTTGGTTACTCAGTGATATCATCCGTCACTCAAGCTCTTTCCTTCTTTCTGCTCTGCTCTCCAACTCAGGCTCTTGTCTTCATGCTTATTTTCAGTGGTTAGTGGGCACTACTGCATCTGTACCGAAAGTAGTAGGAGAGGGACCAAATCATCAGGAAAAGCAAATCTGATGCAGAGGTTCCAAATAGACTTCTGCTCTTATCCCATTAACCAGTCTTGCATCACATTGCCACCTTGAACTTCTATGGACACTGAAAAATAAATCTATCATCTGGGATGGCTTGTTACTGCTTGAAAGAATAAAAAAAATTAAAGACAGAAGGGAAGAATCACATAACGTGGGAAATGAACAGGGAATTACACAACCATATACTTCAGATTCATTGTAAAGGAGAGTAAGTCTGAGACAACTCTGCTATTTCATGTTCAGGGAAAGAATGGTTCAATAAAGGGGACATCTGAACACCTCTTATTATTATTTTAGATTTTGGCCACACCCAGTAGTGCCCAAGGCTTACTCTTGTCTCTGTGCTCAGATATTACTCCTATTGTGCTCAGGGAACTATATATGGTGATGAAGATAAACTGGGTAGGCCACATGTAAGGTAAGTGCCTTATCACATGTACTATCTATGGTCCTGAGCTCCATCATTACTGTTCTGTTTAATATGAATGAGTATAACATTTTTGAAATTTTCATCAAATAAAGCAAAACCACAAAAAAAATCTATCACTGGGAGTATTGTTCCTTGGAAACTGATTCTAGCACTATTCTTCCATGCCCTGTAGATGAAACTTTAGGTTGATTACATAATTTTTTCATTTTCCATATATGCAATAAGAATCTAGAAATATTTGAAGAATACTGCTGTAATATGGGATAGGCAGATTTTCTAAGAAAATATACAACCAAAAGAGACCATGCATAGCAAATAAAAAAGAGTGTGGGAGGCAAAATGCAGAGAGAGGACATTAGCCCGGTGGTGGGTCAGGAATGCAGGTTTTATTCCAAGTGTGAAGAGAATTTTTGGATTCTTTCCTCTTAGGACACATAAAACTTGCCACAGTGGCAGTCTGTGGCAGTACTCAGTAACTCCACTTTGAATTTCACATGGATATCTTGGGGAGTTAAAGACAGTGTTGTTTATGTAATTGAGAGAAAAATTACATAATTTCTAAACTTTCCTCTTCATGCTTGAAACCATGGCATAGATGCAGGTTTTTGGATAAAAGCATGCAATGAAGGCTTAAAATCAGATTAAGGGAAAATTTCCCTGACTCAGAAATTTTCTAATTGTCACAAGTTTGTATAATTCATATTTCAAGCTAATTTTTTTCCCTTGACTTTTCCTTTTTCTTCTACCTCTCCTCTCCTGATATTATTCTCCTTTCTAGACCTAGATTTATGGAGGCTCCTTTCCTCTTCCATGTATTTCTCTCCTTCTTACCCTCATCCCTTTCCTGTTCTCCCTGCTTTCTTAAATTCCCCATAGGCAGGTTGGACTCTAGGCCTCTTTTTCTTTTTCTTTGTCCTTTATTTTTTATTTTTATTGATGAGCCTCATGCATGAAGGAACCAGCTGAGGAACCCAGGTGTGCGGGACCAGGGGCTGTGATCTCCATGCCTGCTCGGATCGGGACTGAGCCTCCTCCACCTAGATCCTCCATTTTTCAGTTGCTAGGCAGTCACACCCACAAACTGCCCCTGGCGCCATGTAATCCCATCAACGGCCAAGATCCAGAGACTATAAAACAAAGCTCCCAGCAGTGACCTCTTATTGTCTAGCTCTCCCTCTTGTAGAACCCAGCAAGCTACTGAGAGTATCCTGCGCGCATAGCAGAGCCTGGCAAGGTCCTATGGTGTATTCAATATGCCAAAAATGGTAACAATGATGGTAACTCATTCCTCTGACCCTGAAAGAGCCTCCAGGGCGACACCATTGGGAAGGAAAAGTAAAGAGAGAGTAAAATCTCAGGGCTAGGATGAATGGAGACATTACCGGTGCCCACTAGAGCAAATTGATGAACAACAGAATGACAGTGAAAGAGTGACAGTGATTTTTTATTTTATTTCATTGAATCACCATGAGATAGTTACAAGCTTTCATGTTTGGGTTACAATCTCACAATGATCAAACACCTATCCCTCCACCAGTGCACATTCCCCACCACCAATATCCCCAGTATACCCTCCTTTTCCCACCCTCTCCCTGCCTCCATGTCAGACAATATTCCCCATACTCTCTCTCTACTTGGGTATTATGGTTTGCAATACAGATACTGAGAGGTTATCATGTTTGGTCCATTATGTCTAGGGCTCTTTTTCCTCTCTGTCTCTTCTCATGTCCCTGTGCTTGTGCACTAGATACTATTAGTTCGTGATAGACCTTTCTTCATCCATTTTTTAGTAGAGCCTCTAGGAGAGAAAATAATTGAGGAAATCCCCCCAAGGTTAGAGATGGTTTTAGGTTGACCAAGCCTTTTTCACTCTGTGACCATCTTGCAGAAAACTTAGGTGTGTCCTGCTGAAATGGAATGAGTCACTTGGGCTCTGAATGCCTTTGGTGGACTTGTCAAAGACTGTAATCTCAGGGCACTTGCTTGCAGATAAAGGAGTAGAGAAAATAAAGTTTAAGACCTCCAAGCTCTATTAATAGATCCCCGGCTCTAACCATGAGGATACTCCATATTAGCAATGAGGGTGTATTTCAAAAGAAATAATTCTCTCACATGCCCGTGAGCCAATGTCTGGTTAAATTATTGGGCATAAAAAGTCCCAATGAGACTGAAAGAGCCTCAAGACCTATTTTCCCTCTTGCCTCATGGAAGTGACATCTGGGGTCTCACATCTGGCCTGAAAGCAAGACTCTGACAAGAGTTGAGTTTGCTACTGGCCAGAAAGACTCAAGCCCGCTTCTTGAGTTTTCTGGCCAGCCTGTCTCTATAGCATTGCCCTGGGCTCACTTTCCTCAGTGACAACAGCTTCTGGTTCTGAGCTGCAGTTCAAGGCACTTACATCTCCCTGGGGGTGTAAGTTACTGGCCAGTTTGCCCTTTGTGTGTGAGCTAACCTCTGTCAGATCAGAATAAAACAAGTCCAGGAAACTTATTCAAAAGGAAGGGTAAAAAAAACCAAAACCCAAGTCAAAAACCAACAAAACCTATCTGAAGTAGGGGAGCTGTCTATTTTCTTTGAAGGCATTTCGTTCCCAAAAACTACTCTAATTGTTCCTGTGTCCTCAGAGGCCTTTGGACTATCATCCCCTGTGGTTATTCTGCTGCTATGGACAGCAGGCTGGGCTGGCCACAGGCACCCTTCCTGGCCATGTTCTGCCAGTACCCTGGCCTGCAATGTCTCTGAAAATGTGTGTTCTTTTCAAGGCAAATGAAACTTCATGGGCCATTTCTCCCTTCTTTCCTAGAAGCAAAGGGTGGTACAGGGAGGGAGTAGGAAAGGAGGAAGTCACTTCTCAGTGCCCACGGAGGAAAGTGCTGACCCAGCTCAGGATGCTGGGACTCAGAGCCCAGCCTGAGCAGATGGCCCCGCTGCCTGTGCACATTAATCACGCAGCTTCCCCGCGTCACGGAGAACATGCTTTCTAGTGATGGAAAACTCACTATTCAGTGTGTAATAGTCTTACTTCTCCTCCTTAGCAGGATCTTTTGCTCTCCTTTGAAAATAGGAGTAGATATTTTTAATGTCTAGCCCAGATGCTACTCTTTCTCTTGTTTGCACTTACTGAGTTGAAATGCAACAGATGTTTCAAAGGGGTTTAAAATGAAATTCCTCATTAGGGATCATGACGAATAAATTGCACCCCTCATTTTACTGCCTTCTTCTGCACAGATTCTTGGCAGATTGTATTTTCCCAAGGTACAGAGGGGCAAGAAGAGCACTGTAATAAAGTGACAAGGAGAAGAGTATAATAATGATCATGATTATTTATCTCCTGAGTAAAGATTTTTTAAAACTCAAAGTTTTTCCATTTTCTTGGAATGAGTGTTATTTTATTCAACATTCACAACAACCCCAAGGAGGCAGGTGTTCTTGCCTCCATCTTACTTATGGAAAAAAAAAAATTAAAGCACAAACCAAATAAGGGAATTGATTGAAAATAAACTAGATCAACATTTAAAAATCAGAGCTTGATTAGATCATGCAATCCCTAGTGCATGAACATACATATAAAACTTGAAATGAATTCCTTTAAATACAAAATTTTTACTCACAAATGAATCTCAGAAGAGAGCAGCAGGTCACAGAGATATCTCCTCACCCTGCATCAGGCTAATTTTATCCAGGCATCTTGGATGGAGGCATGAGTGTCTCTCTGCCTGCCTGCCCCAGATGAACAGCAGCCACAGATCTCACAAACCCAACTGCCGTCACGCTCATGGCTGACCTTTACAGGCTTGTCAGGAACCCCTCACACATGAGAATGAATCCGCTGAAAAACCCAGGTTATGTGGGACCTGTGACTGAAAACTCCAGGCTTCACAGAATCAGGAATGGGTGACTTTCCTCCATCTCCCTGCTTTTTGGTTTCCTGGTAGTCATGCCCATTAATTGCCTCTGGGTGCCATTTAAGTGCATTAATGGCCATGATCCAGAGACTCATAAATGAATCTCGGAAGAGAGTAGCACACCTCAGAGATGCCTCCAGCCCAAACATTTAAAATTTTAGAATTCCAGGAGCGTGCATCCACAAAAGCAGCCATGCAACATCTCATACTATCCCTAACAAGCAATATAAAATAAAGTAATTAGCATCTGCTGGTGGGGCAGGTTTGGGAGGCGGTGAAAAATTTCAAAATAATGGTAGGAAAGTGTAATGGTGGTGGGATCAGTGTTTAAATATTGAAGGTAATCAATTATTGTGAACAATTTTATGAAAATAAAGTCAAAAATTAAAATTAAAACATTTTAAAAGAAATAAAAATAATTAAAAACTAAAGAGTACTGGGGCTGGAGCAATAGTACAGTGGATAGGGTGTTTGCCTTGTATGCGGCCGGCCTGGGTTCGATTCCCAGCATCCCATATGGTCCCCTTAGCACCACCAGGAGTAATTCCTGAGTGCAAAGCCAGGAGTAACCCCTGTGCATTGCCGGGTGTGACCCAAAAAGCAAATAAATAAATAAATAAATAAATAAATAAATAAATAAATAAATAAATAAAAATAAATAAGTAAAGAGTACAAAATTTCCCAGCCTTTCCATCTAAAGAACTGTTTGAGGATGCCTCATGTTTTCCTATATTTTTAAATGTCTGAAGAGGTTTTTCAGATGCTTTCACCAATGAATCTCTCATTCTCTGCTTTTCTTTAGATGCCTGAAGCCACACATATAAGTTAAAGGCACATGCCAGTGCCTTTGTTGTGAACACTTTTCTGTGCTAGAAGTTCACTCACCATGAACTCTTTAGACTGGCAGTGGTGGAACCAAACCATGGACCATGCAGAACGGAACTGATCTTTCTGCAGCAGCACCTTTATTTTCTAGGCACCCCAGAAGTCCCTTATGCCAATAGCTTTTGCTTGGAACTCTTTGTCTCCTTGCCATGTGGGCAGGGGTTGAGGATGGGTTTGAGCTGGCTACAGATCTCACACTCTCCTTACGTGCTCTCTTCATCCTCATCAATTAGTTACAGTCTGATTCAGGCTGGCGGAATGAAAGCATACTACTCCATATGCCTTTCCACATCAGTGCTTAAATATTAATATACTCAAAAAGCACTGACTAGCTGAACGAGCAACATAGAAGTTTAGATAGTCCTTTATGAGCCTTTGTTTCCGTTTTTGAGAATTTTGCTGGCAATTCTCCCAGCAAAACCATGGACTAGCTCAACCAGCGGCTGTATAGTACAATAGCATGGGAGCAGAAAGCGACTCCAACACAGATAGTCTGGTTGGCAAGGCTGATACGACAAAATGCTGAGAGCTGTGGACTCCTACATGTCTGCCATCACTAACATCATCTCTGCCAATAGGCTCTTCCCTACTGTGGCCGAATCTCTCTTCTCCTTTGCACCAAAATCAGTTATTATTTTATTTTTTAAACATAAGAGGACTTGATGACTGTTATAAATTTTAGTCTCCTCTCTCTCAGCCTGACATTTATAAAATTATAAAATGCACACAACACAAAATGTTACATAATTAAAAGGTTACCATCATGACCATTTCTAAGATACTTTTCATTAGTGTTCAGTACATTTACATTGTTGAGTAGCCAATCTCTGTCTTATTGTCATCTTACAGAACTGAACTATACCTATTAAATAATCATTCCCCTCGCCCCCTCCTCCCAACCTTTTGATGATTACCATCCTACTTAGATCATGAAGGAAAATAAAGACTCTGTGTCTGCATTTACTTAGTTCAGGTAACTGATATGTGTGGAGTCATATAGCATTTCTATTTTTGACTTATTGTTTTCATTTACCATATAGTTTTAAGGTTTATCTATGTTGTACCATGTGTCAGAATTTTCCTCCTTAACAAAGTTAATAATATTTGATTGAAGGTATATACCACATTTTGTTTATCCATTCATCCATCAATGTATTCTTGGGGTACTTCCATCTTTTTGCTCTTATGAATAATGCTGCCATTAAGACATTCACATTAACATTTCCCCACTTTCTATTTTCTAAATTAACTACTTATCCTTTTTTTGTTATTGTTTGGCTTCTTCCATTAGAATATAACATAAAAACTTCTATTTTAATCTTTGCTATGTTTCCAGTTTCCAGAACAGTATATGGGATTAAGCAGTTAGTAAAAATATTTTCTAACTTTAAGCAGAAGAAAGCAATAAAATATGAAAAGTGGTATTTTTTTAGAAATCAGAGTAACCAATGTGATAATAAATGATATATAAATAGAACAACTAAAAAACTTATTTCAGGTCACCTACAGACTAAGGTCCCTTTCTTCAAAAGTTAGTTACCCAGTAATGACATTATTAGTTAAGGCAGAATTTGACTGCTGTCTTTACCATTAGGGTTATGTCAATACTATTCCTATAGAAGCTGATGAGGTGGAGTCTTTGGTTATATTTCTCAGGTCAGCTATACAGTTTGATGTTTCCATATTTTCTAGTTCAAAATGTATATGTGATAGGAAACTCAAGGGAAAGAAGGATCATAAAGGAAAATAAAAGCTCTTCTCTAAATTTTTGATTTTTGAGTTTCTACAAGGTGTTGAAAATCAGATGGGCTGGACACGTAATATGATTCAAAGATGACCACTGGACTAGAGCTGTTAACAATTGAATTCTACTGGACGTCAAAGACCGCGTGGCCGCCCACCAACGAGATGGTCAGACTTCTTCATCAAAACCCTGAATGAACGATTTAAGGCTCTTCCTGCTCCTGGAACGAGCAGATATCATTGGGCTACACTAGCACGAGACAGGGACAAATGGAAACATTACTGGTGCCCACTCGAGCAAATCAAGGATCAATGGGATGACAAGTGATACAAGTGATTAGGAATTGATCCAGAATTGATCCAGAATCCAAACAACAAGAAAGGTCAAATAATGGCATTGCATTTTTTGTAATAGTTATTGATACAACTGAAACCAAGTGGGGACTAGAAGTGTTTCCTAAATCACTAAATATCAAATTGTCCTTAGAATAACCTGAGTGTAGATGGATACTATCAAATTATTTGGACTTTATTAACATCGGGAATTTTTCACTCAAAATATGGTGTAAGCGCAAGTATGGACAACAATGACAACTGAAAACTTATTAGCAATGCAGAATCTCTGACCTGTCTCTGACCTATTGAAGCAGTATATGCATTTGAATAAGATTACAAAGGACTCAGGCAAAGTATATTTTAGTTCGATTACTTAAAAATACTGCAGAAGAGTGGCTTATAAGCAATAGACATTTCTCAGTTTTGGAGATTTTAAGTCTGAGATAATGGTTGCAGCTATATTGAGTTCCATGAGACTTATCCTCGTGTGGCAGAGAACCAGCAAGCATATATATAGCCTTTTTTATGAGGACACTAATCCCATCATGAGGGTTCAAGCCTCATGGTCTGATCACCTTCCCCCCAAAGCCCTAGCCTCAAATATTATCATACTGATATCTAATTTTCATATTATTAACAGTGATAGAATGTTGCTTCCAACATAACGGGGAAGGGAGTACACAAAAATTTAGGTGATCCTACGGTATTAACTCATCTAAATAACACATTATTCCCCAATTTTAGGCACATTTACCTTTATTAAACTCCTCTAGACTTATGTTTGAATTATTTCTATTTTCTAGTGAAACATATAATTTTACTTAAAGGAATTAACTTAGAGAAATGTGAGGGGAGAGAGAGATATGCATGTTTAAGTGAAAACAAAGGATTCACTTAAACATGCGTATGAAAAAAACCCAGTTTATTTTGTAGAAATAACTATGGAATCTTGATAGTCACGTGTAAGTACAGGATTCTCCATAGTGGGGAAAAAAATCTATCTTATTTCAAACAAGTAATTACTGAAACTTTTTTGTTTGCTTTAGTGGGGCATACTCAGTGATTCTCAGGGGTTACTCCTGGCTCTGTGCTCAGGGATCACTCTCAGTGGTACATGGGGGACAATATGGGATGCTGAGGATCAAACCTAGTTTGGCCAGGGGCAAGGCAAATGCTCTACCTACTGTGCTATCTTTCCAATCCCAATTATTGAATCTTGATGGTCACATCTAAGTATAAGAGCTATTTTGCATTTTCCCTCTTAAATTAGTATTTTCTAAAAGACTTAATAATTTTTAGATTATGGATGTAACTTTTGAAATCCCAGTATCAGAATTGAGAGTTTGTGCAGTTTAAGATTCAGTGGCCAGTTGTGCAAAAGAAGTTAAAAGCAAAACATATTTTGAATTCTAAGTATCCTAGCACATTTCTCTTGGAATATTTATATCACTATTGAGCATCATATATCTGGAGAAAGTAAGAGATTTAAATGAATTAACATCATTTGACATGACTATTTTAGTCTTCCCAATCTAAATTTGAGCAGTAGTTATTTCCAAATTCTTTCACTTATGTTACTCCTATCCCTATTATTCCCATCAATATTCCTCATGGTTACAACTTGAACTTTAGTCATACCTTAGACATATTTTTTCAAATTCTTTTAATTTTTCTTTCAAATTATTAAAGATGTGCTATGAAACACACACACGCACATAAATGACATCAACAAAAAAGAGTCTCTTTCTATGATAAGTCTAATCAATTTTGAATCCCTTGTTTAGCTTAGTGATTTCATTTCTCCTGGATGAAGTCATTTTGTACTATAGGTCCATAGAACTAAACTGAGAAGGCTTGGAGAGCTTGTATTAATAGTTTAAAAAATGTTTCCCATTAGGCCACTTGTCCTGATGGCTGCCTTTGTCACCAAGAGAAGAATAAATCCATCTTGAGTTATACTCTGTTCTTGATGTTTTATTTCATTGGTACTAGGGGCATACTCCTGGCGCTGTGCTTTCAGGGGTTGCTCCTGAAAGTGCTTGAAGTACCAAACCAGGATTAGCCAAATACAAGGCTATGTATTACCTATGTATTAATTAGCCTCTGTACCATCTCTCTGTCATCACAACCCTTTGTTCTTTAGACACTGTTGTGGTGACAGGATCCTCAGTGATCAAAACTTGAAGGTTCACTGTCATGGTACTTTAAGTTCCTCTTTGGATGAGGAAAGGAGGATTAGAGGTTTAATTGATCCAAGGGTGGTTAAATGGCTTGTTCAGCTGAAAGGAAGACTTGATGATACTGTCTTCCTGTATTAAATGAAACAATGGGGAATTGCTGACTGTCAGGCCTGTAACTGGCTGCACTTTGTTTACATTTAAAATCACAAGCAGTTACACAGTAATGACCTTCCACTTAACCTGCTGGTCACCATATTGCACTGTAGGAAGTACTATAAGTGGTCCAAATGCTAAAAACATCAGAAAATGTTGAATAAGCAAGTTGATACTGGCAGCTTCTATCTCTGGGAGTACCAACAATAGGCCGAAATGGGTCCTGAAATACCCCACGATGTATTGGTGATCTCTCCCAGGACGTGTCTGCAGAGTGCTTGATTTTCTTGTTAGCCTCTCTTTTTATGTTGCCTTAAAGTCAAGGCATAGAAAAACAGACAGGATGCCTCAATTTGGGCCAAATGACCTGTGTAATAGCTATAGTTACAATTGATTCCAGAGGACACACGCTCTTCACTTCTTTCATTTCTACGTTTATGAGGCAAGTAGAAAGAAGAATGAATATTTGGAGCTGAGAGTGAAAAAAAATTACCAATTGCTTCTATGGATAGGCATAAGCATAGATATATGAGCCCTTAACCCAGGGAAGATTAAAGCACTTTTGACATACAATAGAACAAAGATTAGAAACAACCAATCTAAGAGCATCATTAAAGGATATTCCATTGGGATTTCTTACCATTGTTAACAGGTAATTATGAAGGCTTTGCTATGTCGTAAGAAAGTAACTCATGCATAAGACTCACAAAACTTCCCCTGCAAAAGGAGAGACTGAATCAAAAAATAATATTAAATTGTTGTTTCAGGACAGATGTTCACTATTCTGTGTGTGAGAGAGAAAGAGAGGGAGAGAGGGAGGGAGAGAGGAAGAAAGGAAGAGAGAGGAAGAGAGAGAAAAGAGAATGAGTAAAGATTGATTTGTTTTGTTGTTAACAATGTATTTATACTTTAGCATTGGGATGTATTTGAAAAACAAAAGGAAATATTGGGGGCAGGGAATGTTGCTGGAGTAATAGTACACCAGGTAGTGTATTTGCCTTGCATGCAGCCAACCTGGATTTGAAACCCTGGCACCCAAAATGGTTTCTTTGAGTCATCCAGGAATGATCCTTGAGCATAGATAGAGCCAGGAATAAGCCCTGAGCACCATCAATTATAGCCCCAAAACAAACTAATAAAAGTAAAAAAAGATAAAAGCCCCAAACAAATACAAATTACAAATTTTTATTGTAAATTTATGTTTGGGGAAAATGACTGATCAAATTCAGAATTGTAGAGGACAAAGACTGTGGTGAGTTCCAATGTACAAATTAAACAAGGAATCCATCTATGAACCAGCATGCAGCATGTTCCAATACTTTAGTTGGCCTAGAACCCCATGGGAGCATGATGCAAGACCACTGGGGACACAAGTAGTGTGTTGTGGGAACTGCATTTAGCAAGGAACTATAGGCCATCTAAGCTGGAAAAGGCTAAGACTTCAAAGGATGGAGCTTTTCAAGGAACTCCAAGTCAGTTCCTTGAAAAATCAATACAGCATGGTTCCCAGATTAGTTACCCAAGAAAAATGCGCTGTAAGCCAGTTGTGGGAAATGTAATTATGAGGATGGAATTTTATCTCATTTGCTATTTTTCAGATGTCTGTTCTATGGAGTTGTAGGCCTCTCTTCCACTCCAGTGGTTTGGTGACTACACCCTGTACTCAGTGTTTTCAAACGCGTATTTTTTAAAAGTCTCAAATAGGTTTTATTAAATTATACTAAAGCATTTAAAAATAAGATTTTATTTTAATATCATGAAGAGTTAGATAAGCCATTTATAGACTTTTACAAATAAATCTATATTTCCCCATAGAAGTAAGTGATAGATATTTGCTAACAGTATATTAGGAAAAGTATCAACAGATACTGGTTTGTTCAAAGCTTTATAACCCAGGATTTTTTCTTTTTTAAAATTACTTTTCCCACAACTGGAAGTCCTAATGTGACCTTTAGTTATGAGTGGTCAGAGGGATCAATTCATGTTCACCATTCATCATGTACAATATTAATTCCACCACCCAAATATACTCACTGATAGTTTTCTCTGTTCATAGGCATTTTACCCAAGAAAAATCCAGAGAATTAAGCATATTTTTTCTAGCAGTGATATGTTTTGAAACTTTTAAGCACCAGAACCGTGCTATTGGTAATTAGCCATAAGTCAGTAAATAGTGGCTTTTCATTTAGCTGAAATCTTGAACCTTGGGTTGGACCAACAGTTTAAGTCTAATGGTTAAAATCCTCAAGTGGAAAGTAGTTATTCCCCATTTTATGACAATGACCTCCCGCTGTGCCCTTCTTCTTTGTCAAATATCATCTTTCTAATGACTCTGCATGATTCAAGATTTCTTGGTTTAGGTGTATATGTTTTGCACTGCAGCACACTCAATTAATATTAGGTTCTGAGGAACAAGTCAGGGTACCTGCATATTAGGATTAAGTCTCCGGATATAGCAAACAAACAAAACCACTAGGATACTCCATTAAATTAAAATTTCAGATAAATAACTTTCTGTGTATGTATACTACGGGTAACATTTGAAACACAGGTATACTAAAATGTTGTTTTAGAGAAATTGGTGTTTAACTGGCTATCTGCTATTTTATCTGGCAATCTGTTAGTAGAACCAAGGGATCAGGTCCTTTAATGTGACCCCTGTAGTGAGAGTCCTAAGTTTTCTGTACCAGAAAGTCATAACAAGGAAATAATAAGGTCAGGTTACCTTACTGCAGAGGAAAAGTCAATCTAGAGTAGGATCTCAGAGACAAGGTTCTATAAAAAGCAAGGTGAAGTTACATAAATCAGGTGCCCAAGTTTGATAGACTTCTAGGTGAAGAGATTCTCAATTACCCATGAATGTCTTTCTTCCTTTATTCTTCCTCATTGCCCAAAATGATGGATGTGGTTTGCTACCTAGAAATGTTACAGCATTTTAAGCATTAATGAAGAAAAGGTGTTCTGGACGCTTAATGCTTACGAGATTTCTGTTTAGTTATTATTAAAAGAATTCCACAGACCCTCTTATAATGTTGATATTTACAATGCACATAACAAAATGGTGACATCCATTAAAAAATGGACATGGTGCAGCAAATTTCTTTGCTATTACTTGGAGAGATCTGGATCATGCTGAGTGAACTTAGAGGGGGAGAGACCAACACAGAATGATTTCTCTCATATGTGGGACATAAAGAAATGTAATGATGGAATAACAAATACCTCAAGGCAATGGAAACAAAGAATATAAGAGAAGTGGTATTCAGTAGGAGACAGCCACTTGAGGTCGGGGAGAGGGGGACAGGACAGGGAGGGAACAACATCTACGGTGGAGGGAAGTGTTCAATGGGGAGGAGGAGGTAATGCTGAAAGAAGGTAAACCCAGAAAGCTGATCATGAAATTCGGAGTAGAAAATGAGCGGAGAACCTTTTCTTGCCTTCCCAGAAACCCATAGGATTGGATTTTTCAAATTTAGTACTGCTGACACTTTGGCTAAAATAATTATTTGCTGTTAGTAGCTAGCTCCTACACTGCAGGTTATTTTCAGCTTCCTTGAGATTCTCTTATCCAATAGATTCTCTAATCTATTAGATACCCATCAGCTCACATGTGGAGATCACAAATATCTTTGAACTTTGATAAATGTCCTCTGAAAGCAATAATCAAAGTGTTAATTGCCACCAATATTTAAAAATCTTTTATATTATCAAGAATATTTGTGTTTAGACAAGGTCGTTTGGGTAAAGCCTTGGTGGAAGAATGTGGGGGTCACATGTGAGTCTGTTCCCCACTCTATTCTATGTTATATTCCCAGGATTTTGGGAATAGAGTAGATGCTCATAATTGGGGCTACCTGCCACATGATTGAATATGTCCCTGGTGGTAAGATCCTATATGGCAATACTGGAAGATTCTTGGCTGGATATTTCTGAAAGCAAGAGGACTAATTGATAAGGAATTAACACATAACAAGAAGAATATACAGCTTGTTATGGGTCTGAGTACATAAAAATATGAATCTGAAGACACTTCTTTAATAGTTTACACTCTGTCTAGGAACTTTTGTGCTTCACTTCTGGATGAACATACTTGCTTCCTGTTCCCAATCAATATTTATGTTAAATATTGAGTCAGAATATGGTTTATTCTTTTAAAGAAAGTATAGCCTTTAAATCCTGGCTATTTATCAAGTTATTTAGTAGACGGTGCAAAATTTCTACTGTGTATTAGAATTTGACTTCCTGAGTATGCTGTTCCCCATTCTCTCTAAGATTAGTGACCTCCATTTAAAAATGTTTGCTATTACAAATTATTTTTTGAAGGCAATCTCATTTGCTGCTGTTAAGAAGTGTTGAAATCATGGACATGCTGTGTAGAGCTTTGAATTATGACCTAAGACTCCTGAGAGATAGAAGGGTACCACATTTTATCTTTCTATAGTGGATATAGAGAATAACAAATGTCAAGTTTCAGTATTGTCCTAACTCTGTGTGTTATAGTGAGTTACTAATCTTAATCTTGATAAAATGAATTACCAATATTTCTGCTAAAAAAACAAAATGAATACTAGAGAAGTAGAATTTTGTTTTCAATTTAGAAAAGATGCATTAAAAACAGAGCAATGTATTGTCCTGTTGGACTCTTTCAATTCTAGTTTAGAGTAGAGGAATAGAATAGGCAAAAACAAGTTCTCTGGAGGACATGATTACTGCTGGGTACAGGGTCTGGTCACCAAATTCATTGTGAGAGATGGGGTTTCCTGTACTAATTGTCCAACCTCAACCTTAGTTTCCTAAAGTTAGTTTGTTCATTGGCACTACCACCTTGGAGATAGTACCACAAACATCCTCCCACCTCACATACTCCCTGGCTCAATTCTTCAAAACTGCATCAGATCAGTTGTCAATAGTAAACTTATTATGCTTTATTTTCCTTTCTGACCAATGTTAAATCAAAATTGGAGGTCCCAAGAACCCTTTCCATTATTTAATGAATTTGGTAGATATTTACATATAATCCAGAGAAATACTTTACTTACTTTATCACCAGTTTATTATAAAAGTATGTAGATCATTAACAGGTGAAAAAGAATAGAGCAAAAGGAGATTAAAAGACGGATGTTCTCTCTGGGTACACCACTCTTAGCTGGATCTTCATGTGCTCACCAACCCAGAAAACTTCTGAACTTTAGTTCTTTTGGATACTTATAACAACTTTATTACATGGGAATAATTGATTATAAATCACATTTCATTGGTTATTGAACTCAACCTCAGGTTCTCTTCTCTCCCTGAAGCTTAGATTTGGTGGAACTGAAAGTTCCCACTTTTTTAATTATATGACTAGTTACCATGGAAACCAGCCCACATCCCTTGATGCACCACAAAATTTTTCTCATAACATAGTAAGAGATACCTTTATAGCTATCACGACTTAAGAAATTCCTAGACTTTTAGGAGCTCTGTGCAAGAAACCAAGATAAAGATCAGATATAAGTGGATACATATATAATATGTGTGTGTATTTTGTATTATAAGTTACAAATCACAGCAGGCAGAATAATTAACATGATCATTAATGAATCATAGCTTTTCAGAAGAGAATTTAAAAATAGTTTAATTAAATTTAATTTGGAATAAAATAAGGAGCATGGGACATTAGTGAATGGTAAATGCTATAACATTTCTGAAGTTCGCAAACTTTAAGAAGTCAAAAGTAGAATATGCTGTGGAGTGCATGTTATAGAATCTAGGAATGGAGAATATTTCATTGTGCTCATTTGAGTCACATCCTTGTCTGGAAGCTCTAAAATCTCTAGGGTATGAAATCTTAACAGTTTCACTTTTTGAAAACTACAGTTAGAATTCTCAAGTATTAAAGTAATTGGTGCTTAGCAATAAGGGCTGCATGAGAAGGAGAGAGACGGGAGGGAGAGAGAAAGAGAGAGAAAAAGAGAGACAGAAAGAGAGAGGAAATAGGGGTTTTCTTAGAATGACAAATGAGACCATGGTTCTAGGGAGCAGGTGAACAGGACATGGACATTAACTCCATGATCCTGCACAGCCTGAACTGTTATGTTTCTATGAAGAGGATGCTAAAATGTGAAAAAAGTACCATGAGCCCCTCAAGCCAAACTCTTCCAACTGAATAAATGAGCTAATTCTATGATATCAGCCAGTAGATGTCTCTCTCTGTTATATCCCTTCTGATCATTACCTTGGCCATCAGACAGTTCTGCTACATTACTCGACTGTAGTGCCGAGAGAAAATAGACAATATTAAAATGACTCTCCATTGCTTTTTATGAACTGATTCTTGGAGACTGGAGTCCAGTTCCATTACTGAGATGGGTTGTGTGACTAACCAAATGCTTTTGGAAGCAGATAATTAGGCATCAAAGGCTGTGATTGCTTAAAGAAGATATACAATCAAGATCCAGACTTCAGACTTGGTGCTATCAAATGTCTTGTTGCGTGAAGATTATGTGTATTTTCAAAAATGCCCCCCTCGGGTTATTTTATTTGGGAATTTGGAGAGGGTTTGAACTTCCTTTTCTAGAAAAGACAACATATTAAATTAAAGCATCCTTGAGAGGTAACCAGTGAGCAGTTCTGAATAATTTCTACCACATATGTAAAATATAATATAAAATAAAAATATAAAAATATATACCTTTTGGCATAGCTAGGAAATCAGGATGTTGCTTTTATATTTTAACCATATTATTCTTAAATTTTCAGTGCCAACATACATTGTGTGTGCTTATGCAAAGCATATTTGAAATATAAAAGCATGTAAGAGTTAAATAATACAAGGTAGAGTATGTGGTATAAATTATTTAAAATGCTGGAACAAAGGGAACACATTTACTATACCTTTAAAGGTCACAAAGAGAGTCCCTAGGAGGAAAGATTTCGTTTAGATAAAATATATAGTCGGGTGATGATAAAGGGGAAATATATGAGACCTTTTCCTGATATTCCCATGTGGTGAGAAGTAAAGGTATGATGATTACTGATTCAGACAACACCACACCTCTGTGAAATCACTGGTAGTGTCCTTTGAGAGTTCATCAGGACTTGCATAAGATTCTATTTAGGATTTGACCTTATGTGATGTGAAGAGGGTTGTGGTATAAGATATAAATGTATTGAAATTAGCTATTTCTGGCAGACAGTTTTTAGGTGCCTATTTCTTTTTATTTTATTTATTTTAGCCTGGCAAGCTACCCGTGGTGTATTCGATATGCCAAAAACAGTAACGAGTCTCACAATGGAGATGTTACTGGTGCCCGCTAGAGCAAATTGATGAACAATGAGATGACAGTGCTACAGTGCTATTTCATTTAAATTAATTAATTAATTATAGTGTAGGAGCACTGCTATTTCTTCAGCCATTGATTAAGCTGATTGAATTGGGCATGAACTCCTTTTTTAAAAAAACTACTTTTTAAAAAAGCTTTTGATAAGTTAGTTCACAATGTTTGATTACATTCAATATTCAAACACCAAACCCACCACCATTACACCTTCCCCCCACCAAATTCGGGATGTTTCCATCCCAAACCTCAATCCCTGTCCCAAAACACAACTGAAATAATATACTTTGTATTGTCTGTTATGAAGAACTGCTGAAAATGCTTACAAAAATGTGTTCATATAGGAAACAGTGTGAATATTGTTCTATTTTGGCAGGAGCCATTAAGACATTCTATAGGATATCACTAACATATTGTTAAAGTTTGGGTGATGTGAGCTTTGGTATATATATATATATGAAAAATATGTATATATGCATATATATATTTCCCTCTATGATTTGTTGCCTACTGTCTGAACCCCATCAAATGTGGTGTGGTAATAATGGGGAAATGAACAGGGAGTGTTTTATGATGTATCCAGGAGTATGTTTACTCATATGTGAGGCTTGGCCCGAGCGCATAGGGAATGGCCTTGAGCATGGCAGCAGTTGGGTTGTGGAGGTTTTTGGCTGCTGGAGCTGGGTCCCTTTTGGAGCTCTCACCCCCCATCCCTGGGGCACCCCAGTGAAGACAGCCTGGCATGGGGTCATGACATTCTGTGGCGCTCTCTTTAGGGAGTTTTAGTTTATGGTCCCTGGGTCTTGGCCGTTGATGAAATTACATGGCATGGGGGCAGTTTGTGGGTGTGACTGCCAAGCTACTGGAAAACTGGGGACGGGGGGGGGAGGAGGCCCCGTCCAGATCCAAGTGCATCTGGAGCTCTCAGTCATGGGTTCCTGCCTACCTCTGCGCTACAGGCCTAACTGTGTCTTTTGATCTCTTTTGAGATTTATGGATCTCTGAAATAAGGTCAATAAATGAGCTTATATAGCTGAGCCGGAGGTGGTTTGTGGATGTGTCTCCCATATACCTAACTTTTGGCCGTTTAATTTCTTGGTAAACTTGGCCCCAAGTTCTTGGGGTTTGGAGAAAGGCACAGCAGCAATTTTGGGGTATCTGGAAGTCTGAAGACACCATCAGGCTCATGCGCTTGCCCCATAGGTATAGGTTGACCTGCTGGCGGCACCATAACTCCTATGTGCCTATTTCTAGATTTAAGCCAGTCAACAATTAATCAGAACCTTAAAATGCAAAAGTGTAGACTGTGGAGTAGCAGTGCCTGTGACACTTGATGCTGGTTAAAAATGCAGATTCTCAGCCTTCACCTCACACCTACTGAATTAGGCTGCATTTTTATAAGATCCTTAGGTGATTTCTTTGCATGTTAGAGTTTGCAACCTCCTAAGTTCTCCCACAAATTCTTTAAGCATGAAAGTCATATTACTCAGTAATTGTTTAATTTTTTTTTACCTATTTCATGAGTATTTACTGAATGTCTGCTTTATATCAGGCTTGAGCTAAGCTCTTATCAAGCTAAGCCCTGGGGAAACAGCGCTGTACAAGAAAGACAGGATTCCTACCATCATTGTACTCTATTTTACTATTTAATTAACAATTGAACATATTATGCTTCTTAAAGAGTCACTATTTGCAGTGCTTCATGTATATTGACTTATTTAATCCTCTAACAACTGTGATTTTGTAATTAAGCAAATAAATAGAATGCTGTAGTAATTAAATGGGGGAGCGGCTTTAGCCAGGTTGGTGTCATGTAAGGTGTTGTGAGATTATTTTGAAATTGAGATTAGCATGTAGGAAATGAAGTCCAGTTGTGAAATGGAGGAGAAAATTCTAGGTAGGAGGCAAGTGCAAAAGATCAGAAGTAGAATGTGATCCACTCTGAGAACTTCCAGAAACTATCATGATAAAGCATGTAATTGATGGGGAAGAGATTATAAAGAAAACTGAAGAGATACATTTGAGTCTGTCTGGATGGCTCACTTGAGAGTTGGCAGTGAAAATGGACCTGAGGAGGAGAATGCAGATTGAAAGTGTAGCTATTATGTAGTATCTGAGAGTATGCCTCATTCACTTCAATATTGTTTTGAGCAAATCATTTCTGAGAAGCAGTAATCGCAAGAAAAGCTCTGAAAGCAAAAGTAGAAATTACCCTTCTGGGAAGAAAAAATGATCCTCTTGTAAGAAATATTCTTTTGCTTATAAGTGGATGGACATGGAGAATGTCATGCTGAGTAAACTGAGTCAGAAGGAGAGGGACATATATAGAACGACTACACTCATTTGTGGTATCTAAAAAATTAGTATGCAATAATAGCCAAGGTATGAAAAAACAGGGGCCAGTAGGATTGGTCAATGTTGGAAGCTTGCCAAGTGTGTGTGTGTGTGTGTGAGTGTGTGTGTGTGTGTGTGTGTGTGAGGCAGGGGGTTGCAAAGGGAAGTTAGAATAGACATGGGACCAGTATGACAATAATAGATAGAAATGATGACCCTGGACAAGAACTGAGTGTTGAAAGTAGGTAAAGGGATATACACGATAACCTTTTGGTATCTGTATTTCAAACTGTAATACCCAAAATGAGAGAGAGAGAGAGAGAAAGAGAGAGAGAGAGAGAGAGAGAGAGAGAGAGAGAGAGAGAGGAAAAGAGCCTGTCACAGAGGATGCAGGTGAGGGATGGGGGTGGAGGAAATTGGGATATCGATGATGGGAAATGTACACTGGTGAAGGTGAAGGGATGGGTGTTGGAACATTATGAGACTGAAACCTAATCATGAGCATCCTTGTGTATCTCTGATTCAACAACAACAACAACAAATTAAAAAAAATAAACATTTGTAAAGAAAGCTGTGTTTCTTTCTCTATACTAGATAGAGAAGGAAGATTTTAAATCACAAGAAACACTTTCAATGGAGAACTCACTTTTGAAATTGACTTAAGTATATTCTTGTTTACTGTGATTTTCTTTTAACTTAGTTGACCTCGCTTTCCCACTATGTCATTCTTTTGTCTTTATTTGAAGATAATATTTAAGATGGTAGTTTGGACCAACTCAGAGTTTTCTCATCTTTCTTGATTATGTTACAACTATACACAAAATTCTGCTTATTTGTCTACTGTGGGGGTCTTAACCAAAAACTCAGAAGGGTGGAGGAAAAATTATTTTTCCACCCCTATAGATTTAAGATCTAATTTTCAAGCAGGGTTACAATAAGAGATTGTTTTCTGGATATATATATATATATATATATGTGGACTGTTAAAAAACGAATAAAGCATATTAAGGATGTTAAAAGTCAGTGGTGGGATTGGTGTTGGAATATTAAATGTAACAAATTTTTGTTGACAACTTTATAAAAACAAAATAAAATTTAAAAAAATTAAAAAATATTAAAAGTTTATTTCAGTTAAATTCAGTTTGAATAAATGACAAACAAGAAGGAGGAAGTCACTTATTAAGTGTGAATAAGTGACAACCAAAAAGTAGGAAGGATGTTTCATAAAACATCTGGGAGTGATGTTTTATAAAAAAAAAGAGGGATGCAAAGCAAGGAACTTACTGCTATGGCTAAAATTTAAAATTCAGTTGACTGTGATTAGCTGCCCTTAAGCTTTGGTTTTGTAACTTCAACATAAAAAAATAATGTAGAATATCTCAAGTCTTTAAAAATATTAATATAAACATATTTAACTTTATTTGGAAAATTACTTTCATATTTCTTCTTACTGTTTAACATGTGACTATTTGAGTATTTAAAGTTATATTAATCTGTGGCTTACATTAAATTTTAACTAAACAGAAGGAAAAGAAAATATTTTAATATTTGGTTAAGAGATTGCTTAACCAAAAAAATGGACTTGTGTAGTACATTAGGTGCCTGCTTCTGAAGAAGAACCCTTCCCTCAACTAAACAAACAAAAATCAAACAAAAACAACAATGAACTTCTACAGCAAGAAATTGATCATTCAGTACCAAAAGCAGCCATGTGTCTAGTAATATTTCTAAACGAATCTGCATTGTTTGAGTTTCATGCAAGCCCTACCAATTATATATTTATAGTAAAGTAAGTTGGGTGACAGCTCCAGAAATGTTATCCTGTAGCCAAAGTCTTTAAATATCTTGAAATACTTTTCCCAAATTCTCGTTAATGCTCAACTTCCATTTTCAATGTCAAATCCTTTGCGATTAGATTGGAAAGATCTAGATTAACTGTCAGATAAAAGATCACTATTTCCCCTTGTCTGAATTCTGCGGCTTTTGAAGCTGCTTCCTGGGAAGCAGGTCTGTGTGGGCAGCTCTCATGGTAGTAAAAGGACACTTCAGGGTGTCCTCTGAGGATGGTAATAATTATAGTCAATAAGGTCTAAACCAGAGGGGTTAAAAGGAGATGATATAAACTTGGGTAACCTTGCTACTGTTTGGGGACACTGAGATTTATTTTCTGGATTCCCCAAGCCTTTCTCTGGAGATTTTGTCCTGTAAGTCTCACTGACAGATTTATCCTGAGCTCCTGTCATCGGTGGCTGTTTTCTGACTAAGCAGGTGGAAGGCAAAAGCGAGAGAATAAACTGCCAACTGAGAGGTCGTTTGTGAATCAGCACCATGAAGTGGACATAAATTATATGGATTCTGTAATGCCTTAGCTGTTGCACCTGCATTGTCCTAGATTTCCCCTTTGTGACGGTATTTGCCATTGGCATTAATTCTACAGACAATATAGGAGAGCCTGTTTGGAGGTGCTAGCAGCTACTCGTATACCCTCGACCGAAGACCTGTCTGACTCTATTCGGGGAAGGCCGTCCTCTTGAACCAACCCTGCAGCTTCGGGAGGGACGCACATGGAGCGCGGTGAGGGAGGAAAGGGACACCTGCCTAGCCAGTCAGATCAGCCGAATCAATCCTGGCCATCAACGGGGTGACAGATGTTGCAGGCAGATCGCCCTCAATATAGGAGATTTGGGCCTTATCCATGCAGCATGCATAAACTATTGCAATTCTTCCCAAATAAAGGATGAGGAGGAGGGTTTTAGTTACATCAACTAAAAGAAATCAGGCAAATAATGTGATACCAGACATTCAGAGAGCCTTTTCAGATCTGCTTTAAAATTGGTAGACATTCCCCACTGTTCCCCTTTGCCCTCATCCTTAGCCTGCTGATCACCACCACCCATGGCTAAGGAAAAGATTCATCTGCGACACTGGTTGAATCTTAGGGACAGAGATTTTGTGGGGTGGGATTGAAGGTGTGAAAAGAATAAGGACAGAGAGTTAAATAATTTTAGTCCTAGATATACTTTTTGGGCTGGAGCGATAGCACAGCGGTTGGGCGTTTGCCTTTCACGCGGCCGACCAGTGTTCAATTCCTCCGCCCCTCTCGGAGAGCCCGGCAAGCTACTGAGAGTATCGAGCCCACGCGGCAGAGCCTGGCAAGCTACCCGTGCATATTGGATATGCCAAAAACAGTAACAATAAGTCTCTCAATGAGAGACGTTACTGGTGCCCACTCAAAAAAAATTGATGAGCAACGGGAAGACAGTGACAGATACTTTTTAAGACTTTGGATCCAGTTGGCTTTTCTCACTGACTTTCACCACTGAATCTTTTGTTCAAACAAAACTGTCATAGTGAACACCTGCGTAGCTGATAATACAAACTAAAAGTGAGTTAAGGGTTTTGCTTTTATTACCTGATTCAGTCTTAACAAGACCCTGGAGGCAGTGTCTTTATTTTGCAACATAAATGAACTTACTGAGTTCTTGCAGTTAGGATTACCTTGAACTTGAATGAGAACCCCAACAACTTGTGTCAGAGCCTCCTCATGATTGAGGTTGTTCTGCAGAAATGTACCAGTCCCCTTTGTTGTCTATTTTGGGTGAGAAGATCAGGGAGAAATTCTGCTTGACGCCATGGTGGCGTAGTCCGGACCTTATCCACTCACCTCTTGCCTCTCATCCAACACCAGTAAGGGGATAAGTTTTATGAACTAAGTCTTACAGACTGTCTTATCAACTAAGTAAGAAGCTGTGTTTTTAAGGTAAAGAAGCTGTGTTTTTAAGTTCCTGGGCTCTAATGGATCATACTGGTCCCATGGCTCATTTGGATCATCTCTCTGGATTCCTGGGCCACTGTTAGACCAACCCCAAAGAAAACACCAAGAAATCTCATATACCCATCAATCCCCAAATTTAGTTTTCCCTAAACAAGTGAGTAGTCCAGGTCTGAGAAATAATCAGAAAATTCTATAGGCACATGAAAGTTATTTTAGAACCATGAAAGAGCACCAACTCTTCAGAGTCCCTTCCAACAGTGATGTATCAGGTGGTATTTACATCGAAGGTTTGTTTTGGTTTCTGTTTTAAGGTTTTGGGAGAACCCCTGGCAGAATTCAGAGACTACGCCTTGCTCCGTGTTCAGCGGTCACTACTGACTGAGATCAGGGACTATGTGGGGTGATGGGTTAGAAGCAACTTCCAAATAGTCACCTGAGGACATGGCCCATTCTCTTTTGTAACCATATGCTTTATTCCTGAATATAAATTATGTTTTCTCTAAGAATGGATTCTGAAGATTCATAATGAAAGGCTAATTGGTTATGTGCCTCTAAAAGAAAAAAATAAGTTTTTTTTTTGAAAACTTTCCAAATACCTTTCATGTAATCGGGCCAGTTACATGGGGAGGAGCCCTGTATACTCGTGCATATTGGATATGCCAAAAACAGTAACAATAAGTCTCTCAATGAGAGACGTTACTGGTGCCCACTCGAAAAAATTGATGAGCAATGGGAAGACAGTGACAGATATACTTTTTAAGAGTATATTAAAGTATATTAAGAGTATATTAAGGAGGATGGGGTATTCAGTTCAGTAAGATTTCTCACTTGATTTAATGCTCTGCTGTCACTGTCTTGAAATTCTTTATTATTTTTGAATGGGAGGCCTGGCATTTTCATTTTGCACTAGGTCCTTAAAATCATCTAGCCCATCCAACCAGTAGCACAGTTTGGCACATACATACTTGTGCTTTGGGTGGCGTGGGCAAGTGACACTTGTCAAGAAGTTTGCAATCATGTTATGAAATGCTGTTATGGCATAAAATGTATGTTTAATACATAATAAATAAGTACTATGTGAAAAGAGGTTTCATTATATTTGGTATCGCATCTTCATGAGTTAAAAAGACAAATCATTTCTGAGTGTCTTGTGCTATTTTTGGCTTGTATATCCTGAGACTCTAGCATCTGACCTTTTCTCACCAGTGCTTGTCAAGTTACCATGGGACGGGGCCCAGAAGCTTCATCTGTTGCTTTTCCTGTTGGTAGAGAATGAGACTCTACCACCAAGGAGGGGTAGAGTCCGGACCTTATCCACTCACCTTTGGATAAGGTTTCAGTATGTATTATCCTCTTAGTTGGTAATATTTAAAATAAATCATTCATTTACTTCTAAAAATTTCATGTCATTATATTCAAGGTATCAGTTTTTTCAAGGTGATTGTCAAAACATGTCCACATCATAACAAATTATTTTCTCTATATCATCTTAGCAAATTCATAATAAACATGTATTGAGTATCTGAAAGTATAGAGAGTAAATGTTTCAAAATAATAGAATTGATAATATAGCTATCATTATCAGGATTAAGTATTAGAAAACTGTTAACTGCTTTTTTATAATTTATTTATTTTTTAATTGATGAGTCACAGTGAGGGTGCAGTTATAGATTCACACATTTTCGTGCTTGTTTTTTGCCTCATGCAATGTTCGAGAGCCCATCCCTCCACCAGTGTCCATTCTCCACCACTTATGAACCCAGTATCCCTCCCACCCCCCTATCACATCCCCCCCCACCCCGCTTCGCCTCTGTGGCAGAGCATTCCATGT
Source organism: Sorex araneus (assembly GCF_027595985.1). NCBI lineage: Eukaryota > Metazoa > Chordata > Mammalia > Eulipotyphla > Soricidae > Sorex > Sorex araneus. The sequence goes on along the minus strand of NC_073313.1, from coordinate 330,513,637 downwards.
TAACTGCTTTTACTGAAGTAAAAGAAAACTGTTAACTGCTACTTAAAAAAATAAGCATCATATAAATAAACAATGTAAAGAAATTGAGGCTGCCAATTTTGGAGGGGACAGGATAATATAAGAAGGGACCAAATTGCAGTGATAAGAATTATGGACATTCTGTTGGTTGAGTGTGGCGCAAAAGCTGTGTAAGCTTAAAACAATATTAATACGATTACTGATCATGATATATAATTTATTAAAAAATGAAAAAATGTAAGGACAATGTACTTCTCAATTTCATTTGTGAATGAATGACAAGAAATAAAAACTTACTTATTCTGGTTTTTAAAGTAAGGCCGGGGCCAATTATGATCTGTCACCTGTTTATGCAGCAATTGTATGCAAATTAAACATAGCGCATGCTTGTCTGAGTACTGTCTTCTCTCAGTGTTCTCAGAGCCAATGATCAAAATATGGACCTTCATTGTGAAGGACTGTGCAGAGTTTTGGGGGTTCTTATCCCTTCTTCAGCATAGGCATTGAAGACTCAGGGTCTAAGCAGAATACTTAAGGCAATGTTCTTGGCGTAAAAATTGGATGAGATGGGTTGGAGAGCCATGGTCAACCTCAAGTGGTCAGTCTTCTCCTACTTAGCAACCAAGAAGAGTTGACTAAAGAAAATATTGTCACCTGAATTTTCTATAGGAGTAGGTCTCATTCACCATGAATCTCACATGTTGTATAGTAAATATAAAACTAATATTTCTCTGTTCAGATGTCTCTGACTGGATGTTGCTATGATTGTACCTATTATTAGCCAGTGCCCTGTGCTTAATAGGGTATAGGTAAGAGTAGAGGGCAGGAAAGATACCTGAAGGCTTTTCTTTTATACGCCATTATTTATTCTCAAAATCTTAAGTAAATGAATTCCTTTGTCATCACATTATAGGGAAACCCTTTTTTCATTCTAATATAATTCATTTTGGTTTCTTCCTCATGGTTTTTATTTGTCTATCTTTAAAAGTAGGAGTGAATGGGGCTGGAGCGATAGCATAGCGGGTAGGGCATTTGCCTTGCATGCAGCCGACCCGGGTTTGAATCCCAGCATCTCATATGGTCCCTTGAGCACCACCAGGAGTAATTCCTGAGTGCAGAGCCATGAGTAACCTCTGTGCATGGCCAGGTTTGACCCAAAAAGAAAAAAAAAAGTAGGAGTTAAAACCACCTGATTCTTTACTTCATTTACTTTGGAGATTAGAAAATTAATGAATAGGTAAGAATATTTCTAAGAAGTATATAATGAATAACCACATGGTTTAAGAGGAAAACATTTATTTAATTTGCCATGATTTAACTGTGAACCATTGTCTGATTTGCTTATGGCCCATTCATGTTTCTGCTTATAGCTGAATTTCATCTATTATGTTGGTTGTATTTTTTTTCCTTCCTTCCTTCCTTCCTTCCTTCCTTCCTTCCTTCCTTCCTTCCTTCCTTCCTTCCTTCCTTCCTTCCTTCCTTCCTTCCTTCCTTCCTTCCTTCCTTCCTTCCTTCCTTCCTTCCTTCCTTCTTTCCTTTCTCCCTCCATCCCCTCCCTCTCTCCTTCCCTTCCAAATCTGGACTTCTGTCTCTGTACTCAGGAATCACTTCTGGTGGAGCTTGGTGTCTCTATTCCAATATGGGGTGCTGGGAATAGATCCTCCATTGGCTGCATGTGAGGCAGATGTCTTACCTGCTATACTATCTTTCCAGCCCGGTTTATTCTATTTTATAATATGGATAAAATGAGGTAATTTTAATCTTTTCTACTATTGATAGACAATCGCTTCATCCATCAATAGTAAAAAAGATTAAAATTGATGAATGATCAGCCACCCTCTAGAGCTCACGGCTGCTTCTCCAGGAAGGGAGCATAAAATGAGGGCCCCATAACCATGTTACTGGACTCTGCAACAGGGGTGCCCCGGGGCGGGGGTGAGAACTGTCTCGCCCCAAGGAACCCAGCCCTGGCAGCTGACCTCCACTACCCCATCACTGCCACACTTCAGGCAACTTTCCACAAGCTCAGGCCGAGCCTCACACATGAGTGAACATATTCCTGGACCGCGTGACCGTGACATATCATCATAAAGGGAAATATATGTATGTACATGTACGTATATATGCCTCTCAGAGGGCAAAGCAAGATTCTGAGAGTATCCTGCCCACATGGAAGAGCCTGGCAAGCTCCCCGTGGTGTATTAAATATGCCAAATACAGTAACAATGACAGTATTCACCTGATCCTGACCCTGAAAAGAGCCTCCAGTCGTTGGGGAAAACGAGTAAGGAGAGGCTGCTAAAATCTCAGGGCTGGGATGAATGGAGACATTACTGGTGCCCACCCAAGTAAATTGATAAACAACGGGATGATAGTGAGACAGTGACAGTGATGATTCAACTTAGTCCACATAAAAGATGAATGTGCCATTTTCACATATCACAGAGCCTGGGAAAATTTCACTGAGAAATGACAAAATGAAACACTATTTGTCATATTCAACACCAAAATTCTATGAACTCATTGACTTTTTTAGAATTCATAGACCACTTTTTTCTTATTGGTAAAATGATTAGAATGAGGTAAAAATTTTTGTCATTGTTTGTATAGTGACTATGACTAGTAATCATCTGAGGCCAGAGCTTACTCCCAGTGATATTTGGCCCAAAGATGAGGCCTGATGGTTCATACCTGGATGCTGGGGCCACCTGGGCTACATCTAGTAGGCTGGGATTGGGGATATACAGTGCTAGAGATTTAACTCAGCCCTTGTATATTCTCCAATACCTTTAAACTATATCCCCAACTGAATAAAACATTTTAAAAACTATTTTCATTGATGCATATGGAATTATCAGTCCTATACAAAATTGTAGCTCCTCAATTTTGTGATTTCATGTACCTCAAGAATTAGAATGACCTCTGTCTCCAAATGGATAATTTCATAGATTTCTCAATTTTACAATTATTTTCCTACTGTGGTTTATAAAAGTGATTTGTGGTAGGATGTGATGCATGAAATATTTCAGCACCACACCTTCCACCAGAGTGTCTGCTTCTCTCCGCCGATGTCTCAGTGTTCCTCCATCCTTCCAGCTTCCCTGTGGTAAGTTTTCTACTTGAACACTAGTTCTTAGTTTCTGTTGCATTGGGTGTTTATTATTTACTTACCATATTTCTTTATATTCCACATATTAGAAAGATAATTTTGTGTCTGTCCCTCTCCTTCTGAGTAACTTTACTCAGCATTATATCCTCCAGCTCCATCCATATAGCTTCACATTGCATGATTTCACCATTGCATAAGACTTAATAGCATTCCGTTGTATATACATATATATATATATATATATATATATATATGCACTGTAGGACTGTCATCCGTTGCTCATCGATTTGCTTGAGTGGACACCAGTAATGTCTCCATTGTGAGACTTGTTGTCACTGTTTTTGGCATATTGAGTATGCTATGGGTATCCTGCCAGGTTCTGAGGGCGGGACACTCTAGATAGCTTGTTGGGCTCTCTGATAGGGATGGAGGAATCGAACCCAGGTCAGCTGTGTGCAAGGCAAATGCTCTATCCACTTGTGTGCAAGGCAAATGCTCTATCCACTCTGCTATTTCTTTATCTAGCCATCTATTCTTATACATGGGTTCTTTCCAGATCTGGACTATTGTGAATAGGGCTGCTATAAACATACAAGTGCAAATGTCTTTTTTATCTGAATAGTGTTTTGGGGCCCTTGGGATAGATGTCCAGAAGTTGAACTGCTGGGTAATGTGATGCACTTCCATTCTGAACCATCATAGTCCTCCTGTTTTCTCTTTTCCTCTTTCCTAATTGTTTTCTTCTTAATCTTTTACCATGCGTTCTTCAGTTCTTGCAGTTAAGTTTACTCTTCCCTTCATGTGCTTTACTCAATTACATGATTTCTCAAATCTTAGCATTTTTATATTATTTTGTTCTCATTTTCATTCCTAGTTAGGCTAACACACTTAACTTTCCCCCCTTGTGTCATTAACTCTCCTAAGAATTGAACTCAGTTTCTTTCTGTTCTTTTCCTCCCACTCTTGGCTTCTTTTTATTTTATTACTCTTTCTCCTCCTACCTTCTTGCTTTTTGGGCTGGATACAAAATGCATTTAAGGTAGCTTTAAAGTTAACATGCATTTAAGTTAAATAAGTAGATTAAAACTTAAACGAGAAGAGTGAAAAGTAAGTGTAATATAGATGGGAAGTGAAATTAGCTCACAAACTTGAACCATGAGTGAGATTTCTAGAGATTCCCTGATTTTCCTCTTGCTCATTATAGGGATTTTCTTCTCTGGAAGCATGTTGGAGAAGATTTCACAGAGCTCAAGGTCAAAAGGTATCAGGATCACTTAGTCAACAGTTTGTGGGTGTCACAGCTAAAGACGGGAGTGAGAACAACTGGTCTTTGAGAGTGTCCAAATACCAAACATTTTGTTACTGAGACATAGCCTTAACTGACAACTGCTTTTTAAAGGGAAAATGCCAGTCATGAAAAATGGGCTGGGTGTTACCCATTCTGTGCAATTTGGCCTGATGACAAGCACCCAAGAGCAGAACAGGCATCATCTCCAACTGACAGCATATTATTCCTGCACCAGTCTTTCTCTTTCTGTTTAACAAAAGTCTTGTGTGGATCTTGCGAACACCCCTTCCACTATGCCCCTTTGGGTTCTGGACTGGTGCCACCTTCCCCTGAAGTTTCCTGTTGCTTGGGAACATTGCAATTTCTTGATGGCTGGTCTCCTATTGATCTTGATTTCCTTTAACAGCTCTCCATCCTCTTTCTGGAAATTTATGCCTGCTTCTGGCATCTGGCCTGTCCTGTGAACACTCAGGCACAGAAATGCATTTAATTTTTTTTTGTAATTCTGTCAATAAATTTCCCTTATGCTTCTCTGACCTCTTATATCTTAGGTACTTTAAAATGTCTTATTTGTTTCAACCTTTTATGTAATTTATCTTGCATTCATTCTCCACTTTTGACTGTCTTGCCATTTTTTACAGTATCTTGATTTTCCTCTATCATGATCTGAGAACTTCTTTCCCTGATACTTTATACTTACCTAAATGCCTCATTCTCCTCCGCCTCCCAACTTCAACACACACAACTTAAATGCTCTCCTGTACACTGACTTTCCTTTTTCCTTTTTTCCTTCCTTGCCTGTACCCTTGGTATTTATTATCATACATTTCTTATTGGATGGTAATCACTTATCCTATTTTTCCATTTTTTATTCTCTTGTACATCCCATTACTTTATTCTACTGTCACTCTTGACATAATTTTTCAGCCACCTAACACTATTCTGACTTGAAATGATTTGTTGCTACTGTGCCTCAGGCTCGATTGTGACAAGAAATCCAGCCCACCCCGTCTTCCTTCTTTCTCCTTGCAACAGTCAAGTTAAGTCAAGTTCTTATCCATAATATAAGAAATCACTCTTCAACCATATGGGATAACTTATGGCTGCAAATAAAATTTCCCCAACGTTTTGTTCCTCACAAGTTTTCACTTCCACAGCATAACTTGTAAGTCCAAGATGTTAAAATCCCTAGGGTATACATATTTGAATGAAAATGCACTTTTTCCCTCTTCTAGAATGCTTCTTCATGCTCATTGACTGTCATTTCAGCATTTGGAGTGTCACAACTTTCCTTTTCTACTTTTTTGTGAACTCCTGCATGTGCTTATTTTTCAAGGAAAATAATTTTTATTGCTTAGTCTATTTTCTTCAATTCGTGGGCAAAATGAATTATCTCTATAAGTACACAATTTAATGTTTTTTTCACTCTAACTTTTGAGTAACAGCTCACATTAAAATGAAAAGGCCCTACTTATTTAAGTTGATTCTGTGTCTAAGGCTGTGTGTGAGTGTATTGAAGGCTCTGTCCAATGTTTGGCATTGTCTCAAATTCAGGCCTTAAGATCTATACAGTTGTGGATGCCACAATTATTACAGATTGTTTCCAGAGATATTATAGAAGAATTTTTAAAAAACTAATCAGCTTATTTATTTATTTATTTATTTTTGCCTTTTGGGTCACACTCGGAGATGCACAGGGTTTACTCCTGGTTTTGCACTCAGGAATTACTCCTGGTGGTGCTCAGGGGACCATATGGGATGCTGGGAATTGAACCTGGGTCGGCCGCTGTGCAAGGCAAATGCCCTATCCGCTGTGCTATCACTCCTGTTATAGAAGTATTTGGAAGGAAAAATAGTCACTAAATTGACTTTGGTTGGTATATGTTACACAGATAACTTCTATGATTGATTGATTCATTTATTCATTATTTAAACCCTTTCTGAGATTAGGAATCAAGTTGTCTTTCTTTTTTTTAAAAAAAAATTTATTGAATCACCGTGAGATAGTTACAAGCTTTCACGTTTGGGTTACAATCACACAATGATCAAACACCCATCCCTCCAGCAGTGCACATTCCCCCTACCAATATCCCCAGTATACCTCCCCTTTCCCAACCTCCCCGTCTCCATGGCAGACAATATTTCCCATACTCTATACTTTTGGGCATTATGATTTGCAATACAGACTCTGAGAGGTCATCATGTTTGGTCCATTATCAACTTTCAGCATGCATCTCCCATCCCGACTGATTCCTCCAGCCATCATTTTCTTAGTGATCCCTTCTCTATTCCATCTGCCTTCTCCCCTCTGTTCATGAAGCAGTCTTCCAGCTATGGGGCAATCCTCCTGGCCCTTGTATCTACTGTCCTTTGTCTCTCTAATCACTATGACTCAATCTACATGTACCCAATATGGTAGAATTTTTTTTCCCAAAGAAAAGGTTCAAGTCCTATTTATTATATCTTGACTTTTGTTTTGCTTGATGGTGTTGGAGGAACCACACCTGGTGGTGTTCAGAGGTTACCCAGGCTCTGTTCTTAGGGATCACTCCTGGTGAGTTCAGGCAACCATATAGTGTACCAGGGATTGCTGCATGCAAGGCATGTGCCCTATCTCCTGGACTATTGCTCCAGCCCCAATATTGACCTTTTATGTAACTGTTGTATGTTAATAAGCTTCCTAAACTATGATTTCCTATATAGTAATTACTACCATGAGTGCAGAATATAATCAGAAAATATGGGTTACACTCTAAGCTTAACTTTGAGTGTACTGGAGTTACACTCTTCCTTCCTTCCTTCCTTCCTTCCTTCCTTCCTTCCTTCCTTCCTTCCTTCCTTCCTTCCTTCCTTCCTTCCTTCCTTCCTTCCTTCCTTCCTTCCTTCCTTCCTTCCCTTCCTTCCTTCCTTCCTTCCTCTCTCTCTTTCTTTCTTTCTTTCTTTCTTTCTTTCTTTCTTTCTTTCTTTCTTTCTTTCTTTCTTTCTTTCTTTCTTTCTTTCTTTCTTTCTTTCTTTCTTTCTTTCTTTCTTTCTCTCTCCTTCCTTCCTTCCTTCCTTCCTTCCTTCCTTCCTTCCTTCCTTCCTTCCTTCCTTCCTTCCTTCCTTCCTTCCTTCCTTCCTTCCTTCCTTCCTTCCTTCCTTCCTCTCTCTCTTTCTTCCTCTCTCTCTTTCTTCCTCTCTCTCTTTCTTTCTCTCTCTCTTTCTTTCTCTCTCTCTTTCTTTCTTTCTTTCTTTCTTTCTTTCTTTCTTTCTTTCTTTCTTTCTTTCTTTCTTTCTTTCTTTCTTTCTTTCTTTCTTTCTTTCTTTCTTTCTTTCTTCTTTCTTTCTTTCTTTCTTTCTTTCTTTCTTTCTTTCTTTCTTCCTCCATCCCTCCCTCTTTTCCTCCCCCCTCCCTCCCTCCCTGCCCCCCTCCCTTCTCTTCCTTCCTTCCTTCCTTCCTTCCTTCCTTCCTTCCTTCCTTCCTTCCTTCCTTCCTTCCTTCCTTCCTTCCTTCCTTCCTTCCTTCCTTTTATTTTTTCTCAGTAACACTGAATTAAATGGCATGGGTCTATGAATCAGTATAAAGAAAGAGCAGGTATACTTAAAACTATTGTTTGAGTAAATTTACATTTATGCTGTTAGATTTTTCTTTCAAATGAATTTTTTCTTTAGCCCCCATGATTGAAAATTTTTCCTGAAAGTTTTACATATAAAAAAGCAAAATAAAAAAATGTCTACATCAGTTTTAGCAAACTCTAAAAAGTGGTCAGGTGACTAAACCCCAAATAAAGGAATGGGTAAAAGAACTTTGTTTTTCAGAAGGCAATATTGAGGGTGTGGTTGTTTAATATCATTATAGAGACTAAGACCAATAATGAAATAGATCACATACTCTAATCAAAACACATCAAACTGATGAACTTTCTTAGACATCTTCAATAACTGACATTCTTCAAACTGTACTTTGAAAGGTAACAATGAGAATGACACACATTTATTTTATAGAAAATTATGAAACAAGTAGAATAGTTAATACCCTCCTAAGTTCTTTCATATTCAATCTTAGTGGGATTTCAGATCAACATAAAATGTGAGTGCACTGTTTTCAAAACCATTTATTGAGCATGTTCTATACATTAGGTATCAGGCTATTTTTATATGTTACATTACTTACTCTCTCCCTTCCTTTCTAAAGATGGTATTTTTAGTACTCACCTTTGAAAAGACTAAGGTGTGGAAAACTAATATACCCACCATCCCAACTATGTGAGATATGAGAAGAAGTAAGTGACATTAAGGCATTTTTCTCATACTTACTATACTATATCCTATTCTTTCATTCTATAAAATTAATAGTTTTATGAAATAATGGTATCATTTTAATTTCATATATTCTCAGTAAGAGAAACATACAAGTGACTGAAACCATGAAGCTGACAGTACACCAGTACATTTGAATTAAGATATCCTTCACCCCGTTCCTGATGGTTACAGCACACTACTCTGATTGTGGAGTTTTTCCTTTGACCCCAGGTGCTTTTTGGTGTCCTGTCTCTTTCTCTTGGGATTCTTCTGTCTCACCAGCTGTCTCTTTATAGATCTCTTGGGAAAATCATCCTTTGATGAAATCACATTATAGTGCTCCCCACTTCTCTGTCAATTCGGGTTTTATTTTTGTCAGCCCCAGATCTGCCCAGCGTGGTTGTTGTCAGTTTTCTGATGAATTCCTTTCAGGTTCTTGCCTTAGCTCTTCCCATAAGTGAAAATATAGCAAAGAATATGCTAACTGCTTTCAGGAGGTATATTTTAGGATAAGAAGTCTGAGAACAGAGAATGCTGGGTGCTGACTGTCAACTCCGTCTCCCAAAGTGGCAATGATAAGAGCAAATAGATTTATTTTATTATGTAAAATGATCTTTAGGGATTTTTTAGAGGCAAGAAGTAAAAAAAGAAGTACTTAGGTGAATAAAATGGGGGCAATAACAGCATGACTTACTATGTTTCTTGTTGTTACTTGCGGGGGGGAGTGGTTCTTTAGTCTATTCTTGGTAATCTTCGGTCACTTAAACCTGCTTCATTTTTGCTCACAAGTTGTGGAGTCCAAGGGATTTCATTATTTTGGTGACAATTTATATGCATGATAGAATTCTCTCTGAATGCTAATTTATATCTTCTGAGAACTAAGGAGAGGAAACTACTTTTTCTTTGCCAAAAATGTTTTAGACACCAACACATACTTAGTGTTAAGTTCCCTCTTCTGTTACCCAAAACCAGAGTAAAAAGGGATAAGATCTTGAACATGGTATTGAGAAAACAAAGCAACTTAGTACTAACTTTAGTGTCAGAGGAAGTACAAATGGGGGAGAGCTTTAAAATGGTGCTTCTTGCGTTGATACTTTGGTTTTGCTTTTAGTTAGCAAATATCAGGGAGTAAAACATAAACCAGATGAAAAATGAGGTAAACACATATTGTGGGGAAAGAAGCAAACTGAGAAGGGAAGGCTAGGTAATTGTCTCTTTCCCAACATGGAGAGCTGTGTAGATTTGGGCAAGTTACTTAAGATCCCTGTACCCTCTATGATGAGAATCACAGCAGAGTTACACTGCTACTGAAGGAAAATTGATTTGATGATCAAGAGAAATAAAATACATGAAAGCATTCTGTAAACTGAAGAGAACTATCCAAATATCAGGGTTTATTATTCTTTCTTAATCCTGCCATTCCACTTGCCTTCTCAAAGAGCAGAAAAATGTTGGCACAGGGTAATTTTCACAGTTTGGAAGGAGGAATAAGTTGTTGCCTTTGCACCCTTCACTGCTAACATCTGTCACCCCCCCCTCCCAGCTCTGACATATGCTCCAAAGTTTCCACTGTGAAAATAACAAAACATGATTGGGTCAGCCCTCTATTATTACCATGGCCCAAATTTTATTAAAAAATTTAACATCTCTTTCCTTTTCATATGCTTGGGAAAAGGCCATGAAGGAAAGAGCTCAACAATCTTTAATCCTATTTTTCGTCTGGTTTGGATTTCTCTCCCTCCCCCACTTTGATATCTGCAAATTATAAAACATAACCAGAACTTAAATATAAAAAGCGTTTGTAGATCTTCCCCCAGTTAATGCTTCTTGTACGAAACTTTGAAACAAATTATTTCATTATCAGTCCCCCATCCAAGAAATTTCCCATTAATAATATTAAAAATAATATGTTTTTAAACCTTGACTTAAGTTACACTAAGTGCCAAGAGGTTCTAGTTGCTATTTTGTTGAAATAATATCAGGTTTCCTGTGATGCTTTACATAGCTGTCATCTCTGTGATATGATACGTTCATGATTTATTGACCTACTAAAAGTGCTGTCATTGACTTGTCATAATAAACTTTTCCTAAAGTATTAAAGCGTAGAACATTGAGCAATAGCTCAAACCAGTGCAGTTTCAATCTGATTGTACATTTGGATATAGTGATCTTAAGTACATGTTGTACGCCTTGAATGTGAAAATTCTACCTTGCCCCCTTTCACTTCTTATAGTGCCTTGCTCCAAGGTTAGTTGTCACTAAACATATTGGCAAAGAGAAAGGTACAGTATGTGAGAAACTCTGAACATGAAGGACTGGCCCAGCCCAAGTGTCAGTGCTGAATCCTGAATGATTTTTTAGTCTCAAGGGACAAGAATCCAGCATCTAACTCAATTATCCTGGTCATATTATCCGCTTCAGTGGGTGGGCATGGGAGTTATTTTTTAATATGTAAATATCATAGAATTGAGCATATTATTAATAGATATGGAATCAGGGAGGAATTTGAATTGGGAACTAGCTAGGCTCAACTGAGATTCATGAGTCTTGCAGTTAAGCTTCTGCCTTGCATTTTCGGTTCTGTGTCTCTCACCCTGGATGCTTATTGACTATTTCCTTGACACTGATACTGAGGAATGTTGATTCTGGTGACCTGGCCTCTATTATCAATTAAAATGTTCATTTTCTGGCTTTTATCACCCAGGCTAAGCTATTATGATAACCTGAAAGATGTTCTTTGTGTAATACATAGATATTAGAACTGGACATTCAGACAAATAGACAAAAGTGCATAAGTCCTAGGTTCTATGAATGTGTGAGTATCATGTATTAGGGGATAAGATAACAAGGAACATAAAGGAGAAAATAAAGAAAACTAAGGGAAGTTGGAAAAGTCAGGTGATAAATCATAATCCTAAATGAGGAAAAGCAATAAATTATTTATGGAAATGTATATTTAAAAAATATATATGCACATACATATGCAACCAAACCTTGACTGTCGCCAAATTTTATCTGAACTCTAATTTTGAATGCAACCTCTTGACTAGGTAAAAAAAAAAAACTTAACAAAAATGACTTTAAAGTTTTATTTTCTGTTTTTATTTATATAAATTTAACTTACATGGAAGGACTACATAAAAGATTATTAAAAATATTGGAACATTTAAGTCCTTGTGGTGATAATATTTTACATGAATGAAAACAACTTTGAGAGTAAATGTATATATGTAGTGATATGCAATATATGTCTATATTTCTGCTGTGTATTAAAACCACTTTTGTCAGGTTGAAGTAGAAAGATATAAATATATGCAAATATGTGAAGGATTTTTATAAAATTATCCAGCTTGGTTCATCTGGAAATATGAAGACCTAAGTAAGATTCTAGCAGCAACAAAAAGAAGCATGCTTTAAACAAATTATACTCAAATAAAACTTCCTGACTAACAGGTGAAAATCAAGGTTTGGATTAAGAAATCATGTGGAGAAAATGCATATGCTTTAATTTTAGGAAAGACCCCCAAAATTCTAATTTTCTTTTTATTATGATTTCACATTTTCAGAATAACATAAAAGAATTCAGAAAGTCATTCTCCTTACTCAACTAGCTTTTTTTGGTGCTATTAGTACCAATGGATCAAAATATTGAGGATAGTTCATTATTTTTGTCTTGCAGTAAAATGTTAAAAAATAAAATTACATTATTAGACCTCCATATATAATTGCTCTAATAATAAGCCAATGCACCATTTTTGAGGGAAGGTAGAACATTAATGAGTTACATTTTTGTAGCAGACATAGAGATAGCACAGGTGTTAAGATGCTAACTTTCATGTGGCTGAACCCAGTTCAACCCCCAGAACCACATATTGTTCCTTGAGTACTTTTAGAAGTGGCCCCTAAGCACAGAGTATGTATTGAACACTGCTGAATATGGATCTCAAATCAAATATAAATATATATAAATATATGTATATGCATATGTAATATTTTCAGACAGGTATTACTGGAAATTTACTAGAGATAGCTATCTTATCTTATAACTATTTTAGATCTTAAGTCCCTATAGAGTATTTGTAACCAGGTAGTCATTATAATTGAATGTAGGTAATGCGCATGGACTGTGATTTACTACTCCTTTCCCCTGCAAGAAATATTTATCAAGTTCATAATATCTTCTAGGTCCTCCAGTAAGCACAGTGAACACAGTCAAGTAAGCCAGTCTTTAGTCTTCATGGTGTTTACATTAAAGCAAAAAGGACTGGTAAGAAATGGAGGACTTTCTAAAGCCTCAAATTATTTACAAATTGAATAAGGGAATGGAAAAAAGTCACTTTAAAAGAAAATACAAATACAAGGTAGTGTATAATCACTGTCACTGTCATCCTGTTGCTCATCGATTTGCTCGATCGGGCACCAGTAACATCTCCACTGTGGATCTTGTTACTGTTTTTGGCATATCTAATACACCACGGGCAGTTTGCCAGGCTCTGCCATGCAGGCAAAATACTCTTGGTAGCTTTCTGGGCTCTCTGAGAGGAACGAAGGAATCAAACCCGGGTCAGCCACGTGCAAGGCAAATACCCTACCCGCTGTGCTAATACTTGCATGCTCAGAAATTCTAGAGTGGACATTTGTGAGCCATGGAAAACTGAAAGAACATCAGATATTTTTGACTTCAAAAGATGAATGAGATTGGGAAGGAAAGATTGGTGAGGCAAAGTGTTCTTAAAAGGAGAAGCATCCAAGGCAGTGATAAGAATAAAGAATATCTATCCCCATTCTATGCAGCAAGCCTTGCTCAGTGCCAAGTTTTCGATGAACACCCTACAGAGATGGCACCTTTCCCTGCCCCTTCTTGAGTTCCTGCACACCTCACTGTTGACAGAATGAGGGGAGGCTGGCTTACAACACATGTTAGTGTTGACAGTATTTGCATACGGTGACACACCGAGGGGATGTCTTTCTTCAGATTTGAAATCAATGCCTTGTTGACAGAACTCTTTCTTAGAACTGGAATGCATTAGATCCCATAGGTTTCATGTTGCTTTTCCTTGGACAAGCTGATGAGGAACCGAGGATGGTCCTGTGACATACAAGGAGGCGAATGTTGGAGACAAGAACTTTGATTTTGCTCATTGAAGAAAACAGTTGATTGGACTTAAGGAAAACATAAAATGCAAATCCCTGGACTCATTAGGGTTGGTCTATTTTAGGATTAAATTGAAAGGTTTAAAGTGTTCTCTTTGGGGAAAGGGTTCAGCCAGGAGGAGACTATACAGAGGAAAAGATGTCAATTTACATATTTTTTCAAGTACTTTCACATGGTAAAAGGATTTGTAGGTCCAAATAGAAACAGAGAAACAGGATTAGTTTAGAGAGAGTCAGTCAGATACTTTGTTTGCTGTTATGGAAACCAAATAACTGTTGAATTCAATGATACTAATATTATATTTTTATTTTCCACCAGTTCTATAAAACTTGTGGAGACACTGCCTAAGTTTACACAGGCTTAGATTAATTTCATACCCTGCATAATCTTTAGGGGGAAAATAACAGACATCAGAGAAAGTCTTAATACTCTAGAAGGCAATACAAGGAATCTACACAACCACTTGTGACAAAAAGAGATTTTTAAAGGGAAATAAATTCAGTATTTCTGCATAAGCTTCTTGAAGGATAGTCTTGAGGCCTATGTCTTCCAAGGAATTTGGTGAGTCTTTGCAGTATACCATGAGTTACTGTGCTTTTAATACTTTGCTGTAAAATCCAATAGAATGTTTTAAAAAATAGACAAGGGAAATGATTGGATATACAAATGGGGGAAGGGGAATAGCTTCCTTAAAGAAGAAATTGAAATAATATAAATAGATATCTCATCTCCAGGATATTGAGCTTTATTACCCCCACCTCATTCCCACTTCAGGACTAATTTTCAAAGAATAGACTTTGGAAAGAGGGAAAAGATTAATTTACAGTGAAGAAACCTGGTAGATATCACCCCTTCGCTATGTAATCAAATACACCAACTCCAGTAATAAATTACAATATACTAATACTACCTTCTATGATATAATAGGAAGGGAACATCTCCTCAGTGGTGTTCTTTCAAAAATCCATAATTTCAATCTAGTCATGAGAAATCATTAGAAAAACTGAAGAACATTGTACAAAAGTACCTTCCCAGTATCTCTCAAAATTACCAAGATTATGGAAAGTAAGGAAAGACTGAGAGACTAACTTAAATCAGAAAAGCCTAAGAAGGTGTGGTTAGATGAAAAATAATATATGGATAGGATTCAGGAGCAGAAATAAAGCTTATTAGTGGAAAAATGGTGAAATCCAAAGGATGTTGGGGTTTTAGTTAATTTAAAAAACCACAATGTCCATTTCTTAATTTTTCCAGATGATCATGGAAAGTCAGATATTAACATGTGTCATGGAACTGTGAAGTATTAACTGAGTGAAGTTTACATAGTATCTCCATTATATTTTTAACTTCTCTGTAAATCTAAAATTATTTCAAACTACTGTTTTTTCTCATTTCTTATCTTTTACCCAGTTTTCAATGCCGTGAATGATTTATACCTGTATCTAACTTCCTTTACCACTGAAAGGAGAAAATTTACTTTGGAAAGTAAAAGCAAATAGTTGAAAGCATCTCCCTCTTTTGAAACCTCTTTATCATTTTCAACTTTCTGGTTCTTCATTCAGTGATGGGAGGTCCTAGTACATTTATAAATCCCTTGAATTTTCTTTAGTGTAAGATTATGAGAAAGTAATTTTTTTAGCAAAATTGAAAGGAAAATGATAATTTACCCCAAAGTTTACCTCAAAGCTGAATTTTTAAGTAGAGATAGGTTTGAAGTCAAGTATTCACTCTATTTAAAAATTCCAGTCCTTGAAGTCTGTTACAGAACCTTACGTGTTGTGCGCATTTCAGAGTATCCAAGTAAAGGACAAAGGCTCAAAGATATACTTTCTTCTTATTTAAGGGTCTTCTTTCATTTTACCACAGGGCCCTGGGGTAACCTCTCAGCATAAGCCCAACATTCACCAATCACTTGCTAATAACTGAAGCTGAAAGAGGGCTCTGCCCTAATGCCATTATGTTCAAGAGCCATGATTGATTGTGTTATAGTATGTTTTTGAAACCTAATTACTGTCTGAGTGAGTATCTGAACTCATTAATCTTTAGTCCTGTAAATAAGTAAAATTGACTAAATAACTGGATTTCTTTAATGATGGCTTAGGTTATCTTTGGACCTTCTGCCTTGCCCTACCCTCTTTGGGGCAGCAAATTATTTTGCTTAATGGTAATTGCTCCCCAGTTTTGAAATCAATTTGTAAAAGTCAGCTTATAAAACAATTTTCTGTGTTGCCCTGTGATTGCTTGGTCCCTACTCTATCTTTGTAGTATAATGAGCAAATCCTGTGATGTATTCACAAACCATTGTGTTTGCTGATGACCCTCCTTTGTGAGAAGGGTCATATCACTTAATGAGATAAGAAGGGTGTGTGTGTGTGTGTGTGTGTGTGTGTGTGTGTGTGTGTGTGTGTGTGTTTATTGAGGATAAAACAATGGCTTTATTTTTATATCACTGAGACCTACCTTGGTGTTTTTTTCTCACAAGAGAAAATTTCACATAGTTTAGTTTGTTCCACATACTCCAAATGATGCACTAAAAATAAAAGATATTTCCTTTTCTAACATTCTACTCTAGCATAACTAGGGTGTAGGGCATATCTTATATCCTTTCTTCTCTGACTTTTAAAATGGTTTCCTCCTTGTTAGCTTTTTATTACCCATTAGAATGGTTCCCCAGATAATTACTTTATGACGAAGAGAATTAGGCAATGTTTATAGGCACCATGGGACTTCTGCTTCCAGTCAAGATAGAGTAAGATGTATCACGTTGTCCCACTGAAACGATTAAAAATACAAAACTATATATAAAACAAGGGTTTTCAAGGTATTGAATATCAGACATCAAAGGGCAGAGATCCCTTAGAGATGAGAATCAATGAGTTGAACCCTCCAATTGCCACAGCTTAGAGTCCTGATAAAGTTTGCAGGTCATGTCACAGGAACATAGGGAGAGAAGACTCACTAGCTGAGGAATGAGATCTAAAATTCCAGGGAATCAAGGCAAGTATTAAAAAAAATAGAAGACCTACCAATAAAGGGATTTTTGTATTATAAAAGTTAGCTCTGGGACCAGAGAAACAGCATGGAAGGTAAAGCTTGTCCCGCATGCAGCTTACTCTGGCACCACACATGCTTCCCTGAACATTTCCAGGAGTCATTCGTGAGGAAAGAGTGAGGAGTAAACCCTGAGCACTGCCAAGTATGGTCCAAAAGAAAAGAAAAAAGAATGAATAAAAAAAAACACTGGAGAGTTTCAGAAAAGAAGTGAAACTACTATTACATGCGTATGATATAATAGTACGTACAGAAAACCCTAAAGAAAATACTAAGAATGTATCAGAAACAATAAGTAGGGGAAAGTGACTAGCTATAAAAACACCAAGCAGAGTCTGTTGCATCCCTGTATGCAAATGACAGATGAGAAAAAGAAAAAAATAAGAAAAATTTATTTACATTCTCGCTGAATATTAAATTGAGTTCTGATCAGGAAATATGAGTAAAGAAGTTAGTCAAGGGGAAGTATCACTCAGAAGGAGTAGAGGGAATAAAGCTGACACTTAAACATAAAAAAAGAATTCACAGGGAATTTTGTGTATTTTTCAGAAACATTTTGCTTCAGTATTAAGAATAAAGAGTCCTAAAGTGAAGTCTATCTAGTAAAACTAGTAAAGCTGAAGAATAGGTTAGAACTGGACCACGCTTTGAGAGCAATTTAATATCTCAGAATAAATTGCTAACACAAATATAGTCATTAAAAATATACTACATCCTACAAAATAAAAATTTTCAGTGTATGGCATCCAATTAAAATTTACCAGACATGTGAATAAACAAGAATGTATGACCCATTGCAGTTTAAAACTTACCAATCAGAATAACCATAAAAGTGGAAATAGTAGACAGTGACATTAAAAATAGTTATTAAAACATACAGAGAAAATTATATACAGGTCAAATTGATGGCATACATATCATTAGAAACAATGCAAGCCAGAATAGTGGTATGTTGTCTTTGAAATAATAAAATAACAAAGCTTAGAATTCAAGAAGTAAATATTTCAAAATAAAGGCACACTAAATAATTTTTAAAATATAAATTCTAGAAAATGTGTATTATATATATTATATTTTATATAAATATAAATATATAATTATATACATTTTTATATAAATTATTCTATAGCATTTGATAGAATGATTCTATAGCAAATGTTGAAAAGACAATAAGAAATGCTAGCGATGCAGATCAAAAAAAGAACTAAAACTATTATAACTTGCAGATGATATGGTAATATATGTAGAAAACCTTAAAGACAGTATTAGCGATTAGAAACAATTAATGAGAAGAGAAAAGCAACTGGTTACAAAACTACTATCCCAAAATTTTATTGTATTTTTACATGCAAATAATGAATGAGAAAAGGAAGTTAAGGAATCAGTCCCATTTATAATTTCATTGAAAATAATCAAATGTCTAAGAAAAAATTTAGTAAAGGAGGTGAAAGATCTGTAGAATAAAAATGACAAGGCATTACTGATACCTAGAACGAGATATTAGAATATGTGAATAAAGATCCCATATAAATGGATGGAGAGAATTAGTATAATCAAAATATCCCTCTATCAAAAGGAAAATACGGATTGAATGTAATCAAAGTCAAAATATCAATAGTAGCTTTTAAGGAAAATTCCCCCAAAATTACTAAGATCTAGTATTAAAAGACCTTGGATAGGTGTTGGAGCACCGAGGGGGAAAATAAATAGCGGCATTCAACTATATTACAAAAAAGTAGTAACCAAAACTGCATGGTATTGATATAAACACCAATTAATTGGGTAGAAATGAAAATCCAGAATAAACCTGTATGTTTATTGACATTTGCTTTATAACAAAATAGTTAACACCAAGAAATGGAGAAAAGACAGTCTCTTCAACAAATAATAAAATGGTTTGGAAAATCTGGACAAGCATACAAAAAATTGAAATAGAATTTTTAATCTCATATATTAAAAATTATTTAATTTATTCTTTAATCCAATTTATAAAATTAAAAACAGGCTAAATACTTAGACTTTAGACCTAAAATTGTGAACCATAAGATACCACAGGTTTAACATTCTGTGACTTTGTTATTTGGAAATGTTTTTTGTATTTACCCCCAAAAGCAAGGGAAATTAAAATAGACATTTAGACTACATTAAATTGAAAAGCTTTTGTACTTCAGAAAGAAAACAAAAAATGTAATGAAAAGACAACTTATTTCCTGTAAGAAAATATTTGTATGTAAGTAGAGCGGTAGGGCGTTTGCCTTGCACACGGCCAACCCAGATTTGATTCCTTTGCCCCTCTCCGAGAGCCCGCCAAGCTACTGAGTTTCCTGCCCACATGGCAGAGCCTGGCAAGCTACTTGTGACATATTCAATATGCCAAAAACAGTAACAACAAGTCTCAAAATGGAGACGTTACTGATGCCCGCTCGAGAAAGTCGATGAGCAACGGGATGACAGTGATAAAGTGATGCAATATACCTGATAAAAAGTCAATCCAAATTTATAAAGAACACAGACAACCTTTTTGTTTGTTTGTTTGTTTAATTTTTTAAATTTTACTGAATCTCCGTGAGACAGTTACAAGCTTTCATGTTTGGGTTACAATCTCACAATGATCAAACACCCATCCCTCCACCAGTGCACATTCCCCACCACCAATATCCCCGGTATACCCCCCATTTCCCACCCTCACCCTGCCACTAAGGCAGACAATATTCCCCATACTATCTCTCTACTTTTGGGCATTATAGCTTGCAACACAGACATTGAGAGGTCATCATGTTTGGTCCATTATCTACTTTTAGCATGCATCTCCCATCCCAACTGGAAGAACACAGACAACTTAATGACAACAAAACCAATACCATTAGAAACAAACGGGCAGAAGATTTGAGTAGGTACTTATTCCAAGAGGGCACAGAAAGCAATTTAAATTTTGCTATTCATACAAATAATATAAAATATTAACACAATATATTGTATCAATTTAATAATTTTATTTATTTATATTTTGGTCTTCTAGACCAAAATATAATATTGGTATTTTAGACCGTATCCATCAGTAGTCAGGGTTTATTCCTGGCCTTTTGCTCAGGGATTATGCCCAACTGATTTTGAGACTGTATGTGGTGCTCGAGATTGTACCTAGGTTAATTGCATACAACACAAGTACCTTACCGACTATTCTGTCTCTCTAAGCCCTCCAACTAATATTTATTCCAGAATAATTTATAAAGACTGAAATATTAAAGTAACCAGAATACCCACCAATAGATGATTGGATTGCATAACATGAGACTCCCATAGCCATGTCACCAGACTCTGCGCCAGGCTGCTTCACTCAGGGCACTCCAGAGGGGAGCGGGTGAGAGCCCTCCCCGCTCCAAGGGGAGCCGACCTCCACAGCCCAACTGCTGCCACAATCAAGGCTGCTCCCCACACTCTCTACCCATTCTCCATAATTGCCACACCATATTTGTTGGGGTTCAGAGAGTGGGCAACAAATCATAGAGAGAAATATATGTATATATATGCATATATATATGTAGCAATAGCATAGTGGGTAGGGTTGGAGCAATAGCATAGTGGGTAGGGCATTTGCCTTCCACACAGCCAACCTGGGTTCGATTCCTCCGTCCCTCTCAGAGCTACCGAGAGTACCCCACCTGCACCGTTGAGCCTGGCAAGCTACCCGTGGCGTATTCAATATGCCCATAACAGTAACAAGAAGTCTCACAATGGGGACATACTGGTGCCAGCTCGAGCAAATCAATGAACAACGGGATGACAGTGCTACAGTGCTACAGTGCATATATACATATTTTCAGATATGTATGTGCCAAAGCTCACATCACCCAAACTTTAACATGTTAGTGATATCCTATAGAATGTCTTAATGACCCCTACCAAAATAGAACAATCTTCACACTGTTTCCTATATGAACAATTTTTTGTAAGCATGTTCAGCAGTTCTTCAGAACAGACAACACATTCTTGTCGGTTGTGTTTTGGGACAGGGATTGGGGCTTGGGATGGAAACATCCCGAATTTGGTGGTGGGAAGGTGTAATGGTGGTGTGATTGGTGTTTGATTATTAAGTGTAATAAGATATTGTGAAATTACTTATAAAATAAAAAATATTTTAAAAAATAGATAATTGGATAAAAAAGAGGTGGTACATTTGTACAATAAAATACTATTGAGCTATACAAAAGATAAAATATTGCTATTCTGAACAAAATAAAAAAAACTGAAGGAAATTATGCAAAACAAAATAAATAGGAAGAAAAAGGAAAGAAATATTGAGTGATTTTACGTATGTGTGTAATATAAAGAGGTGAATCAATGAACAGAGAAAACAAAGTAAATTAAAAGTCAAACCAGGGGCTGGAGCAATAGCACAGCGGGTAGGGCGTTTGCCTTGCATGCGGCCGACCCAGGTTCGATTCCCAGCATCCCATATGGTCCCCTGAGCACCGCCAGGGGTGATTCCTGAGTGCAGAGCCAGGAGTAACCCCTATGTATTGCTGGGTGTGACCCAAAAAGCAAAAAAAAAAAAAGTCAAACCAGTGGGCATAGATGACAGAACAGTAGTTTTCTGGGAAGAGGAGGATAGGCAGAGAAAGATTTGGTGGACAATCGGAGGAAAATAATTGTGCTATAATTTACTGGAAGAATTTATCTTATTTACCAGTTACCATGAATAACTGGTTACCTTATTAACCAGTTATTCATGGTAGGAGATTTAAATTGTTTTCTAATGTTTATTCTTATAAATTTTTAGTGATAAATATTTATAAATTTGTACAGTGTGTTTGGAGAAGAAGGCAATGGGAATTATTGAAACATTAGATATGGTGTCAGTGTCTGAATCATTGTGCTAAGGTTGGTAGTATAAAAGGAAGATTTGGCAGGCAACATTGACGAAATGCATAATGAACAAGGTCCTAGGTAGATGTCATCCATACTATCATCTCAATTATTATTATTTTCAGTCTACAGACTAAGTTTAGTCTGGATTCTATGTCATAATGGAAACATCATGAACTCTGGAGTTAAACATGTCTGGACTTGAATCCTAACTCAGTTCAATTTATATTTACTTTATATTGGTTTCTGCTATTCTGCTATCTGTTAATGATGTAGAAACGATTAAAATACAATATCCCCTCAAAAGAATAAAAATGAGAAATTGTAAAATTAAACCCTTCAGACAGAAAGAATATGAAACCAGACTGGGATATATAGATCTATACAGCATAATGAACGGTAAAAAATATTAGCTCCATGGGCAAATATTCGTTTTTTTCTTATTAGCTTGATCTCTTTAAATCACAGTAGACTCTTTAAGATTAGTAATAATAAAGTAATATGAGATTTGTAATATGTATGGTAGTTAAAGTGTGACTATAGCACAAGTGCCTGTTGGGAAGAAATAGAAGTATATGTATTATAAATTTATATTTTCTCTTTAGTAAGGGTTATAAATATTGTTTTATTAGTCTTTTAAAATATTTTATTGAATTACCATTGTGGCATAATATTGTATATATGTTTCACATATGTATCATTATGAATTGATATCTGAATACAATATATTATGTTCATCACTAAAAGTGCAAGTAAGTACTGTTGATTGAGCATCTATTATGTATTACACAATGTACCAGTAGTTACACATATGGTGGGGAACAAAACAGATAAGATTTCTGATATTATGGATTGTTCATTTCAGAGAATTGGTAGTTAACAAGACAACTACACAATAAACAATTATAGATGTCTCTATCCATATTAGAGAAAATAAATAGTATAATAGCAAATAAAATGATTCTTAAGAAAGTAGCATGTGACAGGGGACAATTGAGCAGAGATCTGAGAGAGATAACAGGACACAAGACAGAATAGTTAAGAATCAAGGGAGATGGTTCCAGGTTGAGATAAATTTCGAAATGAGAACATGGCCATTTCTAGTAACTATCCACCAGCCAGTGTGGATGAAATAGAGTCAGAGAGGAATAGAGAAGCTAGGGCAGAGGCCAGACCACACTAGAGACTGTGATCTGATTTTTGAGCTCTGTTCTAAACAGTGGGGGAAACATTGAAGAATTTCAGCAAGAGCATAAGATGGACTGGTTTATCTTGAAAGAAAGATAATTCATTTGCAGTGTGAAGAATGAAAAGAAGAAAAACATGGAATGAGGAGGTCATTCATGAAGGTATTTTAGTGGATGAAGAAGAAGTGGTAATGATATGAGTGAACAAATTGGTAATTGGTAGCAAGAAGAGTAGTAATTATATATATGTGTGTATAAACACACACACACACACAGAGCAAGAATCTAGTAAACAGAAGAGTTTGGATTTGACCAAGCTCTGTAGACCCTAAATTTTTCTTTGTCCTCAGAGCTGTCATAAATATGTTGAACAACCCCTAGGAATGGCCCTTCTCACCAGTCATGAAAATGTGAAAAAGGATTAAAGACCATAAAATTTGCCATCCAGAACAAAGATAACTGGTGATAAAGAAACAGGTGATTGGAGGTAATTGATAGCAATAAGTATTTGATAAATTCAGAGGAATAGTAAGACGATGGCCCAAGGAACACAGACTCAGAGGAATGTGGTTGAGTAGGGATGAAAAAAGCAATGTGTGAGAGCAGTGTGGAAAAGACTTGGAGGCAGGGATTCACATAGAATCCCTGTTTTCAAGCAAAAAAAAATGAGTGTGACTTACTGGTAAAGACATGAAGATTGTTGGTTTTGAACAGGCAGCTGTAGGTGAAGGGGTTTGGACAGTGTAGAATGATTGAGTGGTTGTGTAAAAGTTTTAAATGGCAACCTTCAGATAGACTCATTTATCACAGTTGTGAGATTATTGATTAAAATTGGAGAATTGATGTTATACATTACATGCACCATAGCAATCATTTTAAGTAAAAGTTAGGGATTGCATTGTTTTATTGTCAAGCATACAGATGCAATCTGAGACAGTGACAACAAAATGTTGAGATTTTTATCATTGTTTAAAGGTTTTAATAAGTAAAAGATATTCCCCATAGCTTTCTTCTCTTTTATAATTTTTAAATTAAAACAAATACTTTTCCTGATTATGTTGTATTTTATAATATGTGATAGTGGAATTTTTTAGAATGGAAGATATTATATATAGCAGTAGTTCTCTCCATTGAGAGTTTCCTGAAACCTGTAGTATAGTCAAAAGACATCAAAAGATAATCCACTTGGGTAACTTATAGGATTAGTTCAATGAAAATTAGCCTCAATTTTGCCAGTCTTCTAGAGACAGGGAAATAATCACAGCAAAATTACCTAGAATTCTTTTTGTTTATTGTACAACCAAAAGGTGGCTATTGACAATCTTATCACCAAACCTCAGAATCGGTGACCTAAAAAATAATAACAACCTCGATGGCAAATTATTTCCAGTTGAGCCTACCTCAGTAAAACTCTCACCTCTTTCCCTGTGTTTCCTATTTTGTAGTTAGAAGAAATGAACTATTTCTGAAACGATAACAATTGAATTAACTTCAGCATTTTCCCCCACCTCCTACCCCAGAATTAAATTCTAAAATGTGTTCAAGTAAGAAAACTGACTTCAGTGAGCTTACTCCTGTAGTCTCTTCATAGTTTAGAATCTAAATACATTTTTCCTGTACATCATTAGACAAGGATGTTATTTATCATTCTCTACTCTACACACACACACACACACACAAACAAGTATGCATGCATGCACCCATGCACACTCACATGCACTTACAACAATTACACAATTCTAGGACAACATCTTTAGCCAGATGATTATTATTTGAAAAGAATGTCAAGTCACTTATTTGCAATTATTTAAAGTTTGAAAATTAATTATATTTTTAAACTTTCAACTTGTTCTATGCTGGCAGATAGAGTAAGGAGATACCATGTTCAATTTAAAAAATAAGGAATCTTATCTATATACAACTTCCCAAATTAAAAAAAAAAGAAAATTAAAAAACCACAGCTTCACAGGTTGAAGGTTTTATGTACAAATCTCTCACTTCTCCACTGGGGATATTTGCTTTTAAACTTGTAATTTGCCAAAGATTACACAAATTTATGGCATTTAATTCATATTGCTTGCAGGCTAGAGATTTAAGAGTGGTCAGTTATTTATTAAACAATATTAAGCTGCTTCTCTTTGGACCACAGCTGATTCATCTTTAAGACTCCCTCTAAGATCTGAAGAAGTCACAATTTAGACACTGGTGGAAACTTAATTGTCATACTGATCCACTGCTCCGGCAAGTGATAATTATATGCTTTTCTGTTTTGTTATGGGGCCACTCCCAGCAGTGTTCAGGGGCTACTCTGGTTCATTGCTTAAGGTAATGTTATTCCCAGTAGTGCTTAGGGGGGGTCATATGGTACTAGGGATTAAAGCCAGCATTCAGTGTGAAAAGTTTGTGCTCTAGTACTCTGAACTAAATCCCTAATCATATAGGCACATATATATGAATTATATATACATTTCTTTGGTCACACCAATCTTGCTCAGGGACATATGATCAGGGTCACTCCCCATAGTTCTTTAATAACTATTGTACTTCCAGAGATCTAACTTAGGCCTCCTGCATTCACTCCAGCCCATTGAACTATCTCTTCAGCTCTTACTTTTCTTTTCTTATTAAATTTTAAAAGTGTATCACTGTGAGATAGACCCTTACAAAGCTGCTCATGATTAAGTTTCAGTCATACAGTGTTCCAACACCCATCCCTCCACTAGTGTATATTTCCCTGCACCAATGACCCCAGTTTTCCTCCCCTCATCCTCCCCGCACTGGCACCTGCACCCCTCCCTCTGCCCCCAGTCTGCCTCTATGACAGGCACTTCTCTTCCTTGGTCACACCCCTGCTTTTTTCACCCCTGCATATTTGATGACTTGATTCCACTACCTAGGAGGACCTTCTCTTCATCTACTTCTGTTTCTTCTACTAGCTATTCATCACAGCCAAGTTCCTTTGCAAGTTACCCTGCCCAAATCAACCTGTCCTGATGACCTCCTCTTTTGAACTCTCCTGGGCCCTTTCCTGCTTGGTATTACTTATTATCTTCTCATGCCTAGCTGACCAACATCCCAACTAGAAATAGGTAGATCTTTTCAAAGTGATAGAGCAAGTGAGCCTCTACTCCAAATTTCTGTCTAGTGCTGTTTTGACCATGTTATGCTAGTTCTTAATAATTTTACCCCTTTGTTTTGGAGGGTCATGATTGATCAAACAATCAAGTCATTGTTTATTCATCATCATTAAGCTAATATACTTTGAGTGTTTTCCGGATGCCAGGCTACACCCTGGGCTCTGGAGACATAATAATGGTGTAGATAGAGAGATCTAGTCTTAAGGAACATGCATTTCAGTGGAGGACACAGAAAATAAGTAAACAAAATGCTTTCAGAGAGCTGTAAGTGCTGTCTAAGATTGAAGAGAATCAATGGGTGGTTGACTAGAGAGGCTGGGTTGTGAGAGAAGACCTCTTTGATAAGGAAGTTGACCTGAGATCTGAGAGGTGAGTTGTGGATGTTGATGGAGGCACCTAGAGGAAGGTACTGAGCAGATTGAAGAACAAGTGCTGAAGCCGGAGAAAAGAGCAAAACAGCCTCTGACGTGATGTGTGCCCAAGATGGAGTGACATCTTGTGAGACATGTTTGAGTCAGATGACTGTAGATTTTTAGGGGAAGTTAGTTTTTAAAATCATTATTACTTTTTTGCCTTTTTAACCAGGACATACTATTTGTAACTTTCACACATCTTAACACATCTGACCAGCTGCATACATTTTTATCCATGTGTGTCATCACATAACTATACCCATATGAAGGTGCAGAATAAGCACAGAACACCCCAAAGAGATCTCTCATGCTCTACCCAGTCATCACTTCCACCACGATGAAGATGGTTTCTATCATCAAAGATTAGTTTTGCCTATTTCAAAAGCAAATTCTAAAGAAAATAATTGAGTATGCATTGTTTTGTGTCTGGGAAGTCATTTTATCTAATGTTCTTTGGAACTAAAGTGTTAAATGTGATTTAACCTACTATTGGTAAGTCTTTGGGTTGTTTCTAATTTGGGGTTATTATGAATAAAGCTTCTGTGAATGTCTTTGTACTCTCCTTTTGGCAGCTTAAATGTTCACATACCTAAGAGTGGAATTTTTTTGTCTTAGATTTTTATGTGCCTAATGGATACCATCAAACTGTTTTCCAAAGTGGTTGTACTAGTAATTTTTGCTCCCACTAACTATGAATTATGAGAATTCCAATTTATTTCTATCCTTACAAGCATTTGTCTTATTATTTTAATTCTAGCAACTCTGATGGAAATTCCATTGTAATTTGGGGGCAGGGGGTTGAGGAGAAGTGGCTGTTTCGTGTGATTATATTCCTGATGGCAGGATTTGGTTTTAAAAGTTTGATTTTGAAACTTCCTGAGGTTCAGTCCCTTTTCCACTGCCACTTTATTTCTTGCCCTTCACCCTATCTCCAAGAGCTGTATGACATCATTAGGTCATAGTCTTTCAGGAATGTGCTCTTTTATTTTTTATAGGATGACCTTATTTCAAGATAGAAAGGAAAATAGAAAACAGGGCTTAGAAGTTGAACAAGAACATTTGAGTCAGGCTCCAGCTTAATGCAGTTTCCATTCTTGGGGCCAAAAGACTGACCAATGCATAAAGGGAGACGTAAGGGACTACTGATTTTTGTCTGCTACTATGCCACTGCACTAGGGTACCTAGGATTTTACCCTAGTGATGAAATTAAGGAGTCAGTGCTTTATTTCCTGTTTTGGAAAAACAATCTTTGACTTAAAAAAACCTTAATTGCATTTTTTTAAAAAAATGGGTTGTTAATTCATCATATCATAATTAAACTAATTAGAATACTATTATTTTCCAGCAGCTTTAATGAGGTCTCCCACTTGGCAGGGAACCTGGGAGACCAAAAAAATATTGTCATTTGTTAAAAGATGGAGAAACTCTGATGACAAACGACTCTATTCAGCTGCATTTTACTTAATAAGATTTACGCATTAATCTAGTTATACTTTGTTCCCTGGAGTTTGGCAAACTTCTGAAGTTTTCCAATTTTCTACTGTGTCTCTCCTGTTCCCCACCCCCATTGCCTCCTTAGAGAATTCCTGGCGTCTGAATTAAAATAGGTGGAAACATTCTCTGTTTCAAGCCGAGGCTCCCCAGCTTGGTTGGAATGCTTGTCTGGTTGTAATAGAGCTGCCTTTTCGGCCAGCGAAGCTTAAAATAGCTCTTCAGCTTATAAAGCAGAAAATAGAAGTTTGGGCAGCCCAGTGTCAGTTTACAGGATGTTTCTAGCTTCTTGCTTTGGGGGGCACTGTTGCTCTAGCTTGTGAACTTCAGGCCGGCTCTGGTGAGTGATAGCTCTCCGTTGCGCAATTTTGTATCTGCACTTCTTGTCAAGTAATCATTACAAATGTTTTGTGGAGGAATGAGTTGGCTCCTAGCAAAGGTCTGCCTCTCTGAAGAAGTGAAGGCCTGAGGGTTGGGCATTGGTCTGTCAGTGGTAAAATTTTCCCCTTTGACAGTGTAATTAAGTGCTAATTAACGAAATGAGTGTAAATGTTGAAGGCTGAGATAAATATCTACATTTCCTTAATCTATTTTTCCCCTCGAAAATTTGATAAAGGAAATTTGGATTTAATGGAGGATATATGTCAATGTGGGCATTTTTTTTTTTAAGGATTGAAAAACTCTTTAGAAGAAACTCCACTGGTTTGGATTTCTACAGGAAAAGTTAGCAGCATATAAATATAGAAGAGGTACATAAAATGCGGATGTGATATTATAATAATTATGTTAAGAAGGCTTAGTGGAGCTACCTTTTTTGAAACATCTGGTTTGTTTCTGTTCTTTCCACATCCTGCAGATGTTGCTGAGCCCATGAAATATACTGACAGGAGAATACATTAGCTCTCGAAGTCATTCCAATGAATAAAGCAAAGAGTGGTAGCCTCTTAACTTTATAAAAAATCTAGTTAGAAAAGAATTCTGCTTTCAGAGCAGGCAGAGATTAGGCCAATAATTGAGAGGGGCCCAGGGCCTTCTAAAAGTGTCAATAGTGATCTGTTCTTGCCGAAGGGGAAAAGAGAGGCTTTGTGGAGGGACAGCCAAAGTAATAAATGGAAATCTTTGTATTTCAAGTCCTTCCTCGTTACCTTCCATGGTTAGCAACTGACTAAAAGATAGAACCAAAGGGCCAGGGATCTAGTACAAGGGTTTTCCATCCTGGCATGGAAAACCATGACACGGCCATACTCCCGAGAACATTCCCAGGTGTGGTCTTGGTGGCCTGGGTAATCCCCACCACCTCAAGACCCTTGTGGCACCTTATCTTTGGACCTTTTCACCAAGCCATGAGGCCTGGTTGGCCCAAAATCACTCAGAGCGCCCCCAAATGCCCTGAGGACTGACTGAGATTCCCCCAACTCTAATACTTAAAAAAGAAGATGAAGAAGAGTTCAGGGGATCATCAGCAGTGGAGTTAAAGGCTCCTGAGTGGGTCTTGAATTCAGTGCTCTGCCTCTCCTCTTGCTCCTTGAACTCCCTGAGACACACACAGACAGGTAGACAGCTCTGGGGGCTGAAGGAGATGCCACGGGAACGGGATGCATAATTGAAGTACCATCTGTGGCCTGGGGCTGATGACAGCTGCATGACGCCCTGACACTCCTGTGTCAACACCCTCCCCAGGCAGGAAACTACAGGGGCAGGCACAGGAGGCTGAGCCTTCAGGAGAGAGGACACAGGCATCCCCAGAGGGGAGGGCCTGGGGAATTTGAGTTTATTAAATAGGGGTTGGTTGCCTATGAGATTAGCACCATGAAATAAATGCAAAGAAATATTTTGGCCTCCAGCCCACTTGGCAGGAGAATTGGGAACCTGGAATGGTCAGGAGGACAAAGCCTTAAAGGGCCATGTCACCATTAGTTTTCAGCAGGCTGCGATCTCTAAATTTCTTCCGCCAACGACATGACTCCTTTGGGTTGCTGCATCATGTGTTCAGAAGACCCCCTATTAAAATATGTAACAGATATTGGGCTGGAGCGATAGCACAGCGGGTAGGGCGTTTGCCTTGCAGGCGGCCGACCCGGGTTCGATCCCCGGCATCCCATATGGTCCCCCAAGCACCGCCAGGAGTAATTCCTGAGTGCAAAGCCAGGAGTAACCCCTGAGCATCGCTGGGTGTGACCCAAAAAGCAAAAAAAATATATATATGTAACAGATGTTCTTCTGGCCACCAGCCTGACAGACAAGGACACACTCAATATAAACCCATCTATGTATGAGAAACCAGTATTTCTCTGGTTCAGCTGTAAAGCGTTGAACTTCAGTTGCTTATGTGCAGTCCTGTTGGCTGGTTCTCTCTGCTGCAAAGGGATACATTTCTGGGTATCTCGCAATGGCTATTTCTCGCATGTTCTTGAGGGGCTCCTGAGCTTTTTTCCCTGATCACCGGGGAGTTTTTTTTTCTTCTGTGCCAAAGCCTTCCATTAAAGCAACACTTTAATGTTTGGTCCCTTAGACACATAGCTCCTGGTTATTTTTGGGTCTGGAGAGAATTTTTACTGAAATTAAGTAACACTTAAGTATTCTGAGAATGGTTTAAGATGAGCCTTTCTCCCAATTCTACTAAGATTATGCCTCCTTCTCCCCTTGTTTTGTTTTTTAACAATTTGCTAATTTCTGTTTTGTGCTCTTCAGTTGTATTGCCCTATACTCAACTGACAGATCCAACACTGTATGACCAGTTGTTAATACTTGTTGGCACTAATGTAATGTATAACTTAACAAAAAAGGTTCAGCAGTACTGTCATTATAATCATCATGATTTTTAACATTTATACACTGGTTAGAGTAAGTTGCATGTTTCCCTACATATTTCTCTGAAATCTCAAAGCATTAATGATATAGGTCCAGCAGAAACTACAAGACTGAGTTTATAGTCAACCATATCAGTGCTCAAGAAAAGTAATTTGTTGAAGGCATGTAGCCAGTGAAACTGGGTTTAACACCAGTGCATTACACATTCCATACTTTTTTCCCTGAACATTGTGAGCTTTTACTAATACTTGAAAGAAGCAATCTATAGAATGAAAATTCATAAAATATGGTCTGTAGAATACGATATTTTTGTGGGGTAAAAGCAAACATGCCAAGAATGGGGGAGAATAGAGGATATAAACATAAATAAGAGACAACAGTTTTTTTTCCTATAAAAGGGCTATAGCAAAATTCTATAAGCCAAGTAGGTTTGAAAAATATAAAATTAGTCTTAAAATTGTCTTGATTATTTATACTGTCCGTAATCTTGACATATAATTTTAATTGAGGTATCATGACTTACAATAGTCTCAATTAGAATGTTATAGATAAAAAAAAGAATGTTATAGATCTACAATGTTACTGTGCCACACAGTATACTAAAATACCAGTCTCTCTCCACCACTCACCCTAGGTTTCCTATTGTTTCCATCACACTGCACTTGAAAGATTCAATTCTCTTGGCAGAACCTTAGGACTTGGTTTCAATAACTATTGTCTATTCCCTTGTGTAGTTTCTTTATACTCCACATATAAGTGAGATCATCCAGTATTTGTATTATTTTTTCTGTTTCACTTCATTGAACATGATCCTCTCCAGTTCCATCCAAGTTTTAATAAAAGCAATGTTTTATTTTGACTTACAGCAGAGTAATATTCTATTATTGTGTATATATGTACCCTAACTTCTTTATCCATTCATCTGTTGTGAGACATTTGGGTTGTTTCCAGATCTTGACTGTTGGGAATAGTGCTACAGTGAACATAGGTTTGCATATGTCTTTTAAAATTATTGAGCTTTTTGTTCTTAGAATAGATATTAAGGAGCAGAATCACTGGGTCATATGAAAATTAAGAGTTTTTTTGTTTTTGAGAAACAGTTTTCATACATATAGTAGACAGATGATCAACAGTGAACAAGGCTTCTTTTTTCCACCATATACCTGCTAACTCTGGTTGTTTCAAGACTATTTGTGGGGGAGAATGGGGCTCACATTTAAAAGTGCTCAGGGATTACTCCTAGATCTGTGCTCAGGAATAAATTCTTGCAGGGCTCCGGGGATCATATGGAGTATTGGGGATTAAACCTGGATCAGCTGTGTACAAAGCAAGTGCTTTACACACTGTACTATTTTTCTGACCTTGTTTCTAAACATTTTGCTATAGATCATTCTTATGTGCTAATGATATAGATCTTATGTGCTAATGATATAGATCATTCTTATGTGCTAATGATGATATCTTATGTGCTAATGATGGTATCTCCTCATCATTATGTTTTGCATTTCCTGATAGTGGTGATAATCCACTTTTTCATATTCTATTAAGGGTAAAATTGATATATCTGAATCCCAGATGCAAGATTTGTTCTTTTTAATTTTTTTAATTGAATCATGATTAATTACAAAATTATAATGTTATTCATGACTGAGTTTCAGGTATATAATGTTCCAACACCAATCTCCTCATGTGTCCACTTTCATCCACCAATTTCCTTAGTTTTTCTTCCTCTCCTCGACCTTCCTCTATTGTAGGCACTTTTTTCATTTTATTTTTTTTTACTTTTGTTTTTCTTTTAGGCACTATCATTTACAATATTGATGCTGATAGGGTACATATATATCACTTTACCAGAAGCAAGTATTTATCCAGTAAATGATCAGTTTGAGAGAGTTGATGACATAGTGAGAAAAGTCTGGAGGAAGAAGGTGGGTGATAATGAGAACAGGTTTAGTCTCGAATATCACCAACTAGTCTTGAATGTGTGACTGATTCAAACCTCTATATGCCCATTTATTCAACTATAAAATGAGAAGAATTACCTAGATGGTTCCTTTTATATTAACACTTAATGATTCTAAAAATAAAAGTTATATATTATAGAGCACAATAAGGGCATTTATGGTGAAGACAGATCAGATCAGGAAATTTATTTCCTGTAGAATGCTATGGGACAATAACTTAGCATTGTCACAGGGGTAGGAGGGTGTGAAGGTGGTGTGTGAGAAGCAAGTAGTGTCAGAAACAATTTGCTTGCTATTTCAGCAGACATGGAACATAGTCTGCTAAATTTTGGTATTTTCACATAAAATTCCAAAGTCAAATGACCCTAGGATCCAAATCTGAGTGCCACAGAAGATAACCGTGCTTGGAATTGCAGAGAAATTTGAGATTACTAACCAACAGAAAAATAGACTTGTAGGGGTGAAAAAAACATCTTTGGACAGATGAAGAGAAACCAGATAAATTACTGAGATAAAGCTAGGACCGTCATTATCACAAATCAGCAGAAGAATTAAGGAAATGAAGAGTAACAATTGAAACTAGTGTTAGGGGAGATATTAGAAGCGGTAACAAAGAGAGACTGAAAGATGGAAAAACGTAAAAATACCTGAATGAGTATGGCTTATTTGTAGAGAACTTAATGAATGACCAACACAGAATCAGGGATTGATTTATCATGTACTTCTTCAGTACATGATATCCAGAGATTTAAAAGTGAATACATATTGTAGATTCTTTCAAAGACTTGTTGACCAGGTCAAGAGGTACTTTGGAGATAGATGAGATAGTCTTGGCCTGGTGATAAAAGAGGTTTTGGTGCAGTAGCTCTTAGTTTTAGAGTACAATAATGAATGTGGATTTGATTATTAGCCACCATCCTGTCTCCAAGTGATCTGAATTTCTCCTCTGAGAGGTTGGTACTTACTGGGAAACATAGTCAAATATTTAGGAAAAAATAGATATTAAGGTCAAAACTTCCAAGAGAATAAATTTAGAATTAATAAAAACCACTTCAATGTCGAGTCTCTTGGAATTCAGCTACTTCTCTGTTCTACAGATTGCATCATCTCTTTGTCTATAGGATACAAAAACAAGGCAACACAATAATAAAAGTGTTTGTGATGACAGTATGTAGGAAAATAATCCAATAATATTTGAGATTGAGGGTCACTTTATAGTCCTTGGTGACCGTGTCTGAATATCTTCTGCCTGTTGAAGGGATTGGGGATGGGGACAGAGCTCCTAACTGCCCAAAAGATCGATTTAGTGTGGTACTACTTATTCTATTAGATTCCCTCTAATCTCACTAAACTCTGCAGAATCTAACTCAAACAAGTATTATGTTGACAGATGTTAGCAGGCTCTTGTGACTCATTCCTTAGTTTTAGAAGCCTCTAGGAACCTTCAGAAGACCTGATGCTTGGGAATTTCTAGCAACAGCAGCATCTATATTGAGCAGCATAAAACACAGCACTGTCTAAAGAAAGCATTCTAACAGAGAGGACACAGATCAATAAAAATCCCATGTGTTTTATCCTGTATTCACTTATTGAAATCAGAAAGATCTTTTTATAAGCCTGGTACGAGGCTGCACCATAATGAGAGACTATGGTGCAACCAAGGTCTTGGCACTTTTTTGAAGTGACGCATTTTCTTAGAGAGTCTCTTGACAAATAATACACTTAATTTGACTTCTATGGAAATAATCCCATCGCTGGATGTTTTTTGTAGGAATACCAATAGTAAATTGAGGATTGTAAAGTATTATAGTAAACTTTCTAGATATTGGATCTTTAGTAGAACATAAACTTCTGCTTTAGTACTTCAGTTTTGGAGGAAATAATGGCTTCTTGCCACCAAAGATGTCTTGACCTCTATGAGTAAGTAGGTTGAGAACAACCTGTCCAAACTTGTATCACCTGAGCTGGCTGAAATGTTAGGACAATATCACTCTGGAACTGCAGATCTTTGCTTAGGTAAAAAGGGTTTTTCTTCCTTCCCTTTTGTGTTTAGTGGCTCTAGATCAAGAAACACATTTTAATGCAAAATTGGGCAATGCCAGGAAATTTTGATTCCTCTCCCAGTTAAAGGAAAAGTGCATTGCCATTCTTATCTATACTCATTACTAAACTGAAAATAATTTTCCCCTTGTACTCTTCTTTTTCCTTTTAAGACTACTGAAGTACAGAATTTATATTCAATTACCTTATTTTTCTAGTTCTTGTCTTTGTATTCTGCACATAGGAGGTATTTTATAGGTGTATATGGTATGAATGATGTTCTTTCAAAAGAACACATGTGCTGCGAAAACTGAATAACTACATGTAAAAAAATTAAAGCTGGCACTCCATCTTACACAAAAGTCAACTCAAAATGGATCAAAGGTATTGAGATTCAACCAGAAATGACAAAGTTCACTGAGGAAAAAATACGCAGAATACTCCAAGATTTGGACCTCAAAGGGATCTTCATCTTGATGCCACTGACAGACAACAGAATAAAAAATAAACAAATGGAACTACATCAAATTAAAGAGTTTCTGCATAGAAAAAGAAAGATGAGTTAAAACTAAAAACAACTAACTGAATGGTAAAAATGTTTACATTAAACCCATTAGATAAAGGGTTGACATCCAGTATATATAAAGTACTCACAAAGATCAATAACAACAAAAATCCAAAAACCCTATCAAAAGATGTGGAGAGGAAGTGAACAGACACTTCTTGGAGGAAGATAGGTGGATGGCCAATAGGCACACGGGGAAAAAAATGCTACGCATCACTTATAGTTAGGTAAATCTAAATCAAGATGACAATGAGATATAATCTCACATTAGTGAGACTGACATGTATCAAAAACAGTGGGAACAATCTGTGTTTCAGTAACAATCTAGGGATGTGGTAAAAAAGGGATTCTCATCACTGGGAGTGGAAATGTTGTCTGGTGAACTTTTCGGTATCCATGTCTAGGGTAAAAAAATGTTCATTCAAAATGATACTTGCCTCCAGACTGAGAACTATGCCGCGGCCCCATGCCCGCCCAGGAGGGGAAAGGTATTTCTCTCTCTCGCCTCTTCCTTGCCGGGGGTGAAGGGCGTGGTGACCGCCAATTTATGATGACCACATATGGGGTTTACAAGCTTGCAATGATCCAATATCTGCAAGAAATCTCCCTGGACTTAGTTGCTAAAGTACAGAAATCCAAAACCGCGTGACCTCATATCTCTTCACAACAGGTCTGACTAGTGGGGTACTCCTAACAATAATAATGAGGTTTGTGTTGAAATATTGAATGTAACCATAGTAAATAGAAAGTAAAGTGAAATTTATCAGTTACATGGTGGGGAGGGGTGCGGGGGGGCGGGATGGGAGGTGTGCTGTTTTTATTTTATTTTATTTTATTTTATTTTGGTGGGGATGATTGTCTCAACATTGTATAACTGAGACTTAAGCCTGAGAGCATTGTAATTTTCCACATGGTGATTCAATAAAATAAAATTCTTAAAAAAAAGATACTTGCACACAATTATTCATAAAGCACTCAGCACAATTCCTAAGATATGGAACCAGCCTTGGTGTGCAGTGGTAAATGAATTGTGAAGATGTGGTATATGTACATAATGAAATACTATGCAGCTGCAAGGAACAATAAAATTATACAATTTGCTCCAACTTGGATGGAATTGGAAGATATCATATTGAGTGAAGTATTCCAAAGGAATAACAAATACAGGATATCTCACTTACCTTGATATATAGAATAACTGGATGAGGGAATGAGAGGTAGTAAAGCGGGGGGAGGCCTAGATCATCTTTGACTTCAAAGTATAGGGAGATGAATAACACAGAAGAGAAGAAATCAAGGAGGGAAGGAAGAAGATAACAAAGGAAATTTATAGGCAGCAAGGGTCCGAGGCTTGAGTATATTGGTAAGATCGGGGAATAATATAGCTCTACATCTAAGCCAGAACCAACATTGAAAATATGAGGTACAAACTACAACCACCAGAACTTTAATATATCCCTGTCAAGGTGGCAGGTGGAGGGAATGGGAGAGAACTTGTGAAAGCTGATGGAGGGAAGCTAACACTGGCAGTTGGATTGGTGGTAGAATATTTTATGTTTAAAACACAACTATCAATAACTTTGTAAGCTATGTTTCTTTAGTTAAATAAAAATCTAAAAATAAAAAATGACTACATGGACTTTTCTTTGCCAAGTCAAGTCAGTTGGTGGCAGGACCTGTTATTTAGGCTTCTTTTTATTTTTGATTTTTCTTCAAAGACTAGAGTCTTCCTTTTAAACTTTCTTTATACAGAGGACTTGGGATTCTTTATAGGATGTGGATCCTCATTGCACACCAAGTATGCCTGCGCCTTAATCTTGGACTTTGTAGTCCTGAGAATTGTGCGAAAAATACCTTTGCTTCTTATGTCACCCAATCTATGATATTTTGTTAGAAGACCAAACAGACAAGGTAGTCCTAGGAAAAAAGTCTTCTTTCATCATAAAGTTTTTCTTTCTGATCACCATAGAAAATCATGACTCCAAATGTCTAACAGAATCTTACCTTGTTTTGAGATTCATGTTTCTGCTATGCTGCTCTAATTCCTTCTGAAGTAGACAGGAAAAGATCTTGTTGTGATTATTGCTGTAACTTGAATATAACTAATGGACCACATGGCTCTGACTATGCATCATACAGATTCAAGAAAAACAAGTAGTCTGTCAGGAGCAAAAAATGATAGGTAGGTATTTAACTTATGATCATTTTATAGAACAGGGATTAGTAAATTATGCTTCATAGGTCAAATCTGCCTTTTAAATACAGGTTTTGTTGTTGTTATTGTTGTTATGCCAAGGAATGAGTCTAGGACCTCACATATATAAGGCAAATGTTGAGCTTTAGCCCTAAATCTAAATGAAGTATTTTTTAAAAATTTAAATAAAATGTAATTGAAATGCGGTAACATTGATTTATTTTGACTGCTTTTAAGCACAATAGTAAAGCGGACTAGTTGTGATCAACACTGCAAGGGTCTAGAAATATTAAAATAGTTATTGTCAGTTCTTACAAGAAAAGTTTGCTCACCTGTTTTGAAGATGATACAGAGACCCGGAGCATTCTTAATGTAGAGGTAAATAGTTTTGTTTTGTTTTATAATTTCTGTCATAGTCTTGGCCTCCACAGGAACAGCACATAGTTTCTCAAAAAAAAATTAAATAAATTAAAAAAACCCCCAAAAAAAGCCTCTTATATCAAATTACTATCAACAACCTTTCTTGAAATCCAACTAACTTATCTCTTTACTCCTCCATTTACACTTCCTTTCTTTTGAAGAAAGTTTTCTCTTCAGCCACAAATTCCATTTCCTTCTAATTAACAAATAGTCTACCCTAATACTACTTGTTCCAATTTTCTTCTTCCTGTTTATCACCACCAGCCCAAGAGAAGGTTCAGGATTCATGGCACAGGGGTCTTTCTTATAAATGTGTGTAAAAACAAGGGCTAGGTGATTGCTCCATAGTTTGAAGCCTTCCCCATGGTGATTCAATAAAATAAAATTAAAAAAAAAAACAAAAACTTTAAATCCTGGAAAAAAAAAGAAGTGTGTGTAAATAATATAGGTATACTGGTGGAGGGAAGTTAACACTGTTGTTGGGGATTGGTGTTGAAATACACAAATAAAACTCAACTATCAATAACTTTGTAAATCACAGTTCTTTAACCAAATTTAAAAATATTTAAAAAAGGAAATAGAAAACTATTTGTTATAAAAAAATTCAGCCTTTGTTATGTTAAAAAAGAAGTGTGTGTAAAGAGAAGACTAGTCCTCTGGTAGAAGCAAAATAAAATAAGATCATTTGTTTCAGTTACATAATATAATTATTGTAATTGTGTGGTAAGTATCTCACAACTCACCTTTATGATATCCTGGTGTTTTATCTGAAGCAGGAATTCTCATGGCATCCTCTCTTCCTGTAAGTAGCCTTACAGAGACCGCTGCCCACTTCTCTCACGTAGCTTTCAGGTAGAAAAATCTCTCCAGCTTCCATCTTTCAGGGCCTCTTTCCAACCTTGGTAAGAATCCCTTTAGGGAATTTCCTCATTTCTCTCATGGCATGAATTTTGTCATATGTGTTAAGTGCTTAATATATGAGTCTGCATATATGTACTATATTGTGTGTAAATGTGTTTATATTACATACGCAAATATCATCTTGTACGAAGTATAGCTGAATAACATAAGATAAAGGTATGTTTATAATACTCTATATGCATATGTCACTGTCACTGTCATGCCAGTACTCTTCGATTTGCTCGAGTGGGCACTAGTAACATCTCTATTGTGAAACTTGTCATTACTGTTTTTGGCATATTGAATATGCGATGAGTAGCTTGCCAAGCTCTGCTGTGCGGGTGAGATACTCTCGGTAGCTTGCCAGGCTCTCCAAGAGGGGTGGAGGAATCGAACCTGGGTTGGCCACATGCAAGGCAAATGCTCTATCCGCTGTGCTATCGTTCCAGCCCCGTATACATTTTTTATATATATATATATGTATACATATATATATACATATATATGTCTATAGTGCCATGCCCACCAGTGTCGGGATAGCAGAGCACCACTCCCTTTGATTCTGGCCCTGTTGGTGCCAATCTAATGGTTTGCTGTTCGGGCACAGTGGTAGTGCTTGGAGGATATCAGGGCTACATATACCCTGTGGTGGCCTGGGACCATGCTGTGCTGGTGACTCAACAAATAGTCACGCACGTACTAGGTATGCGCTCTTCTTTTTTTTGGGGGGGGGTCACACCTGGCAATGCACAGGAGTCACTCTTGGCTCTGCACTCAGGAATTACCCCTGGCGGTGCTCAGGGGACCATATGGGATGCTGGGAATTAAACCCGGGTCGGCCTTGTGCAAGGCAAACGCCCTACCCGCTGTGCTATTGCTCCAGCCCGGTATGCGCTCTTCTACTTAAGCTATTTCTCTGAACTCTACATAATCTTTCAGTAATTTTTTTTGTTTTTTAAGTGAACTTTGCTCATTGGAGAGTTTAAATACAAATTTTTATAAACAGATATATATCACCATAACCCCATCTGCAGAGATAACTACTGTGTTAACATTTGGGTATATATTTATAATTATTCTGTGAGCATGCCTATGAATTTTATATACGCACATACATACTATTCAATGAAATATTATTTTATAGTGTATTTTAGTTTTATATTTCTTTTAATATAGTGATATTGGTTGCATCCTTGTTTTTAGGTTTGTGCATTTGTACACACTGAATCGTAGTTAATTGTTTTCATGTGGGAAGACCAGATTTTTCTAATCACAACATAAATTATTTGAATGCAGAAATAGTTTCTCCTATTTATATCTTTCCTCTTCCTAACTGCCATTTCATTCCCATCAGAAACCGCAGTCATTTAGAAGTAAGGAATCAGTGTTTAATAAATATTTTCTGAGTAGAGATAAATAGAATAATGTACAATGCACCCATAGGAGAAAACCTGAGTGCCCAATCTTCCCCTGTTCTTGCCACACAGAGAAAGTCACAGCTTGAAACGAGCCGTGAATGGTTCTTTGGCGGGCGCACAGCAATACACCTGCTGAGTTAAGGGCCAGATGAATCATTTGCCTGGTTATCTTGCTAGTCATGCTGAACTGAATGGCACTTATATACCAAACAGGTCCAAACTAAGCCTCTTTTCTTTTCTTGGTTGTGAATCGATGTTTGTCTCCAAATAGTCTCTCTATATTAAAAAATCTCTGATTATGGTCTTACAAAAACAGTGTTCAAAGAATACTTACCACTCCTGTCTTTTCTAATAGGAGTTTTATTACATATTCCCAGACAAATTAGATTTGACCCCTTGTTTTACTTATACATAAAGCCAAGCAAAGATATCAACTATAAGATGAATTAATAACAAAGCATAACCCTGTCAGATATTTCCTTTGGATAAAAATCCAAACAACAATACTACCCCCAAAACTTGTTTTTACATGGGACTGGAGAGATAGTACAGTGGGTAAAGTGCTTGCCTTGCATGCAGCCTCAGGGTCTGATCTCTGGCACCCCAAACAGATCCTCTGAGCCCCCCCTAGGTGTGATTCCTGGGCACACAGCTAGGAGTAAGCCCTGAGCACTGTTACATTTAGCCACAAAACAAAACAAAACAAACTTGTTCTTACCTATTTCATTACATGGTTTGGCAAGTCTCAGTGGCATGCTTGTTTAACTGACCTAATAGTTGTATGTTTTCTTTAATTTACTTTCTAGCAAAAGTTAATGTCCCTTTGCTTTTGCAGCCAAACTTCTCTACTCTGCACTGGCCTTACTTACAGCAACTCCTCACCCCCACCATTCCTTAGATGAGGAAATGCAAAGGTCACTGAAATTAATGAAAAACACAATCACAACAACATGAAACGAGAAGCCCAATTTGGCTCCATGGAACTCCATTTGGGTGTATCACATTGCATTATATGATGTAAGGACTTTGCATGGGTTAATCAAAATGTAACCTCAACCCTTACTCAAATCACCTGTTGGACTGCTGTTTGCCCAAGGTTGGGCTTCCTTATGCTGCTGGATCTGCAATGCATTTACCTAATAATAATAATCCTTTCCATTTAAGAAAGTGCCTTCTACATTTCAAAGCTCTTTCACCTCTATTAACTCGAATGATCCTTGCTCAGCCCTGGGAAACATTTCCCATTTTACGGATGAGGAAAGCCAGAAGAAATTGACTTGTTCATGGTTACAGGACCTATTCCTTCACTCTCTTTCTCTCTCTCTCTCTCTCATTTACTGATGCTCTCTTTCTCTGTCTCTCTCACTCCCTCTTCTTTCTCTTTCTCAACTATCTTAAAAAGCTCACTCCATTTTAAGCACTTTATTACTATTTCTACTTAACACTTTACTTAATGCCTCTAGTTAAAACGGCAAAAAATATGTGGCTATTTTCTTATATTTAATAAAGAAAAAAATCACATTAAAATGCTACCCATGATTTCATTTTAAAACATAATTTGAATTTCTATTGTCTTATTTCAAATTCTGTGATTTTAGAACTGTCCAAGCTGCAAAGAAACCTAAACCGCACCTAGTCATAAGGCACCCTGGCCTCTTGATCTCTGCTTTTGAGTTGATGTAAATCACGACAGTCTTAGAAGGGCTGCTTTCAAATCAGTCAGAACAATTTCCTCAAATCTAGACTTTTCAGAGCTTTTCTCTGATCCAACTCTCTTTTTAGGAATAACTCTCAATTATAACATTCAAATTTTTTTCTCTGCAGTTTGAGTCACTTTCACCTTGTTCTACATTTACATTTAGCAAACTGCTCTTCTAATCTTTCACTGAGTATCAGATTCTTATTCCCGCTGCTGATCGCTTCTCAAATTTGATCATTTTGCATTGGACCAGGATATCTTATGACTAAAAGTAATTAGCATTCTTAAACTTACTTTTCTGATAAAGATGAAGATTCTCTAAAGAGATGGTAGTCTAAGAGGCAGCTTGTAGCCAAAATTACAGTTAACTATTGTCTCTGTGAGGCCATGTCTCTTGAGACAATTTTTCAGAGAATGCTGAGTACCGCCTTCATTTCCAGGGTTAGTGACATGCAAAGGCCTCTGTCACCTACAAGCAACCATGTAGTTAAAGAAAGCTTCAAGCTATAAACTATATACACTTCAACCTAATCTTCTAATTCCTTTCTTTTATCCCCCCTCTCTGTTAAACTATATTATTCTTTCTTTGAGTAGCAGCAACAGAAATTGTATATCCTGCAAAGCCTGAAGTATTGATTCATTGACACTTTACACAAATGTATGCCAAATTTTATTTGAGGCAGCACCTTTTCTAAGTTCTGTTGCAAGGGTGACGATGAGTCTCAATGGTATAAACACTGGCTATGTAATAGCAGTATCCTTTTAGTGTTTATTTTATATTTTGAAGTTTGCTACATGAAATATGTTGCTGAGTATATCTGCTTTCTTCCCAGAGATGGTTTTCAATTCCCCCAAGTTTATATTGTTTCTTATCATGTCTTCATGGAAGCCCCATGGTAGAGGAAGTGATTGGCCCATCATTCACTTTAATCTGCAGTACTGAAGCTAAACTTGCACTATTGAAGAGAAATCTGGTGTGAAGCTTGATTGCGCAGTTTATGTAACATAAATAAAGCTACAAATTGTTTTTTTCTTCTTTTTTGAGTCACACATAGCTGTTCTCATGCTTACTCTTGGCTCTGCACTCAGGGATCACCCATGGCAGTGCTCAGGAGACATATGTGGTGCTGGGATCAAGCCTAAGTCAGTCACATGCAAGGCAAGCTCTTTATTCTTTGTACCATCAGGCAGCTGATGCACTTGCCCCATGGGTCCAGGTTGACCTGCTGGCAGCGCACTCCACCTGACCCCAGTAGTGGCAGCAGCAGCGACCTTAGCAAGGACCAGGACCGGAGGCAGGGCTGCTACTATTTGCGGCCTGGACCCTTTGGCTGGGCTGCAACCACCAGTCCAGCAGAGTCTGACCAGGGGTCATAAGCCCCCATTCTGGGTCTCCAAATAGTCGACTCTCGGGGAGATTTTTCTCCCTAATATGCTATGAGTGGCACAGGTTGGTTTGGGGAAGAAATGATGGTGGGGTCTGCCTAGCCTTTGGCAAATCACTGGGGCCCCATAGTGGAAACCCAAGACACCCCCTCAACTCCAGGACCCACACTCTGCTTGGTGCCTGAATGGACCCAAAACGCCCTATTTAGACACGTTAAAACCCTGCTACTGCCCATAGCACCAAGAGCTGCAGTAGTTTCACCCACTGGTGGCTGTGCCACTACCATCATCACGAGTCCCAGTTTGGGTTGGAGCTCTGCGGTGGGCAATGGGCTGGTTTCATTTAATGATACTCTCCCTGAGACAGAATATGAAGGGACTCACTCACGCACAGATTTTTTGACCTCGTACGTTCAGCTCTGCTGCTGGCCTCTGCTGCTGCTGCCAACTTGCCCAGTTTTCACATCAGCCTTTCTAAATGCAGTGCACAGTCAGAGGAGTGGGAGTGGTAGCACCAAGTTGCTTTTTTTGGGAACTACTTTACATCAGCGTATTTTTATCACGGTATCCCAGCTTTTACCATAAGGTAGTGCTATATTATGTGTGCTATATTATTTGATAGGTCCATAGGGGACTCTGGAAGTACCTTCAATTTTCCATAAAAATGAGTGTTTCTTCCTTTCTTTACGCTACTTTGTCTTATGAAAATTTTCATAGGACTGCTCTACTTTTTAATAGCAGGGGAACCTGGATTATCTCT
Source organism: Sorex araneus (assembly GCF_027595985.1). Taxonomy (NCBI): domain Eukaryota; kingdom Metazoa; phylum Chordata; class Mammalia; order Eulipotyphla; family Soricidae; genus Sorex; species Sorex araneus. The sequence continues at coordinate 330,469,484 of NC_073313.1, read as the reverse complement.
TCTGTCTCCTCTACTCACTTCTCCTCTTCCACCTCGTCCCTTCTTTTTAAGTAAGGAATCCCAAAATCTAAGTTTATGAAACCATGCAGCTTTTAGTCAATAGCCAGTGTAAACAATGGGTATTTTTTGAACCAAGATGAGAAATGCCACTCACAGGATGGCATCCTAAAGGGATAATTCTTGAATTGAGACCCCAGGCTTCATCCAGATTGATTCCATAATGAGTGCACAGAAGGACTCACGTCTTTGGTGAGGAGAGCTAAATGGATAAAGAAAGGCCCTGGCGAGTGAGCTCTGGTATCTGAGTATCACAGAAAGGTCAGTGTGGAAAGAGGACAAGGTCTGAGGTGGGGGCTTCTTAAAATATTATTAAGAACTAGTGTGAACTAGTGTGAAAACTTCACGCATGAAGGTACCAGCAGAGGACCCCAGGTGTGTGGGTGTGGGACCTGGGGCTGAGATCTCCAAGCATCTCGAGTCGGGACTGGGCCTCTTCCGCTCAGATCTCCCATTTTCCAGTAGCTAGGTGGTCACACCCAGGGACTGCCCCTAGTGCCCGGTAATCCCACCAATAGCCAATATCCAGAGACTATAAAACCAAGTTCCCGGAAGAGACATCTTATAGCCTAGTTCTCCCTTTAAGATGTCTCTTCCGGGAACTTGGAGACTCGTAAACTCCCCATGGTGTGTTCATATGCCAAAACCAGTAACAATGCTGGGTCTTATTCCCCTGATCTTGAAAGAGCCTCCAATGCAGCATCGTTGGGAAGGACGAGTAAAGAGAGGCTTCTAAATCTCAGGGCTAGAACGAATGGAGACGTTACTGAGACTGCTGGAGAAATTCAATGATCAATGGGATGATGATGATGATGATGATGATGATGATGATGATGATGATGATGATGAGTGTGAAAACTGAATTTGAGTGGGCTAAAATTTAATTGGTTATTAGAAGGTCAATTACAGTGATCCAGCAGGCAATGCAAAGACGGACAGAACACTTAGAGGAAACTAGATTGCTCCTTTGAGTTGCAGAGCTTTTTTTTTGCACTTATCTACTCACTATATTCTTATTTGCCTGGATATCTCTGTGTCTTTCATGAAGTTGTGAGGTCTAGAGATGGGAAATTTTGTTCGGGCTATACTCAGGGGTTGTGGAAAATTGAGCACACAAAATTGGATAAATCTGTCTCAGAGCCTTAATAAATGGTCCTTGTTAAAGTATCAAATAGGTATCATCCTAGTTGGGACAGTTTATAATTGACTTGAAACAATACATGCTGTCACACTCTTTCCTAGTTCACTACTCTTTAGAAATCCAACATCCAGCTCAATGAAATAAAAATATTAGATTTTTCTGCTTTGTTTCTTCCAAGACTTCTGGGAAAGAATTTTTCTTTCAGAGATTTGTTCACTTGCTTAAACTAATCCATAAAATAGTAAATAAAATATATGATCAATTTGTAGTTTAGAATTACATGTATTAAAGTCAAAGTCTTAATAACTCCCCCACTTTCCCCCCTAGAGGCATTAAGTCAAGCAGTAAATAAATTGTAGTGCTTTATTAGGAATAATTTCAAGTGTTAACTGTTATTCACAAATGGGATGACCAATCTAGAAAAGAGGAAGCAACTGGACTCTTAAGCCAGTGACACAGATTAGTAAGTGTTTTCTGGGTTGGTGCATGGACTATTTCTGCCTTGGGGAAAGTTGGAAAAGGTGAGTTTCACTGAACTTTGATTACAATGTGAAGATTATTGAAAGTATTTGGTGTTTTTATTTCCACTGATTTTAAAAGGGAATAACATTGGTTATTAACAGAATCCCTTTCAAAGAAGTTATGTTTAGAAAATACTAATGCAAGAATGAAGAGAAGCAAGGAGATAACAGGTAGAATATGATCCTCTAATCCCAAAGCTTTGACAGATCTTCATAGAAAAGGCATGTGTATATATACATATACATATATATGATTTGTTGGTACATTGAGCTACTGTGAGTTAATAACTTGGTATTTCACAAAATGCATAAAATATGTGTAGTTAAAAGTTCTAATAGTTTTATGTAAGTTTCCTATTTTCTTGGAGAAGAAAGTTGTTAAAAGATCTCCTAAAATACCCTGACTTAATATATCTAAAGGACTAATTTGTTTGGTTCTGGGGTGCATATAATTTATTTTGGTTTTGGAATATTCACTTCAACTCCTAAGCTACCTAAAATTTATGACATTATTGTAGTCAGACTGAAATAAGGGTTATAGACTAGAAGGCAAGAAATTTGTTGTCTTGTCCTAGTTTATCTGACCCTGAATCTTTCTCTCCCCATTTCCCTATTATAAGAAGAGACAATATAACTTGACAGATCAATTCTTATGTCCCTACATTCTAAAATCTGGAAGCAAGTCATTTTTTGTGAAGAGTTTGACAAAGATAAAGTACATGTGAATTACCTAGGGATACTAGATCTTGAGAAAGAACATTCACAGTTTTATGTTAATCCTACTGAACAATCAGTGTAGATCTTTTGGTTTTTCCTTATATAGTGAAAGACTCACAAAACATGAAGCTTTTCTTAGAGCAGCAATGTCTTAATATATTAGCATTGTTTTTCATAGGATGAAGTAGTGATACCCAGACATGAGTTTTAAAGTCTTGGAAACATTACATTTTTGTTGAATTCCTCTGTATGAAGGATAAACATTTCTTTCTCTTCAAGTGGTGTTTATGTTATTCACTAGAAACATGATTGATAACACACAAGTGGGAGGTGATAGTATATTTATGTGAGACACACACAAAGTAATCCCACATGGATAAATATCCTATAACACAACCATTAAGGATTGCTTGACCAAAGTGTTCCTTTTCCTCTGAGAAAAATATATCTTTTAATAACTGAATAATTCATCTATTTTGATTCTACAGACTAGATTATGACCTGAAGTTACTGCAGTACTACAGGAAATCAAGTTTGATTTTGTAATATAGTCAAATGAGTACTTTAGAGTGCCATGTCTAAGATCAATAAGGAAGCAGTAACTACATTTACTGTCATAAGATGATATTGATGTAAAAACATAATGGTCAAAATTATAAAATCAATTTCATAATTTAATCAGAAATGTTTATTGATAATGTTAAAGTTGAATTCAATAGCTTCTGGTATGTAGTTAATTTCCTACCTGTCATAAAAATGTATTGAAATGTTCTTTCTTGAAAATGATTGGAGTTAATTCAGTAGAGAAAACAGCAAAGTTACATATTAACAGATAGAGGGTTTTTTCTTTCTTTAAACCATGGTGGTGAGTTCTGGGAGGCTTTTACTCATTTCTTTCAAATACAACAAAATAAAGAAATATCCATCAGCCTCTTGAGCGACTGGGATAGACCTTAAATATAGTTAGCAGGCTTCTCGGGGTAGAAAAATTTCACTTTAATAATAGAAAAATGAAAACCAACATAAGCATTGAGATGTGAGAGGTGTGTATATGTAATTAATTAATTATATTTTTATGTAATTAAAAATAAATGAGAAGAAAAAAGTGAAATTAAAATTGGAATTATTTAATGCTCCCTTACTTTGTCACCAACTACTAGTTTTGATCTTTCTTTACATTAAATTAAAAATATCTTAATTGAAGCAGGAGTCACTTGCTGAAAAGTATATTTGTGAGACTTAGATGTTTGAAATAAAGCACTGTGGTTTGTGAGAACCTGTCTAACTCATCCAGTAAAAGTGAAATTAAAAGTAATGTCTGAAGGTTTAGCAATTTGTTCAAAGATAGGTAATGTCTATATGTCATAACAAATAACATAGTTCTTATTAAAAGTATAGCTATAACCTCCCATTGTGTGTTTAGTGAAATAACATTTCTTTCTACTGGAATTCAAGAGTTTTCACTGTTTGGTCAAATAATCGTATGGCCATCTTGTTCGTCTACCTCACTCTGTACTTTGGTCAAACTTGTCTTTGAACTCTCCCTTAAAATAAGACACACTCTTTGGCAGTGATTATTCTTTTTTATATTGCCTATTTAGCACTTCTTATATTAGTTTATGTCCTATTATTTCTGGTAGTTGCATCTTCTCTCTCTCTCTTTTTTTTTGGGGGGGGGTCATACCCGGCAATGCACAGGAGTTACTCCTGGCTCTGAACTCAGAAATTACTCCTGGTGGTGCTCAGGGGACCATACGGGATGCTGGGAATCGAACTCAGGTTGGCTCTGTGCAAGGCAAATGCCTTACCTGCTGTGCTATCGCTCCAGCCCCCTTGCATATTCCCTTTACTGTATATTTCTTACCTTAAAAATTAGACTATAAGCTCCTTGGAGGTTGCTACTGGGTCCTATATCTCCTCTACTTTAAGCAATTGTGTAGATAGCAATTGCTCAAAGAGCATTTGGTGAACTAAATGTTTTGCAAAATTGTTAGGATTAGAGTTCCCAGAGGCAGCATTTTGGAATGCAGTCAAATTCATGCCTTGGATGTACTTCAATTTATTGCAATGAATTAGTAAAGAAAAACCATTCTTGATTAGAATCATAAAATTTCTTCACTAAATAGAACTGTGGGTCTCATTGTACAAATGCAAGAATGAAGACCCCTAAAGTTTAGAAAAGGATTTAGCATCAGAATCACTACCAGATCCAGATCCTAACACTCATTTATTCTTAATTATATTGTGATGACGCTTGCAAAACTAATTCTAATTATGCACTGAGCATAGGAAAAGGGAGAAAAGTTGCTTTAAAAATGAACAGAATTCGGAAACTAAACCCAACATTCTGCTGCCTACAAGAAACACATCTGAGCAGTCAGAGCAAACACAAACTCAAAGCCAAAGGATGGAAAACAATCCTGCAAGCAAACAACTCCCTAAAAAAGGTGGTGTGGCCATACTAGTATCCAACAATATAGATTTCAGATTGAAAAAGATTAGAAGGGACAGAGAAGGCCAATTCTTACTAGTCAAGGGATATGTACAGCAGGAAAAAAAATCACATACCTAAACGTGTATGTACCTAATGACGGACCAGTTAAATACTTAAAACAACTTTAACAAGGACATTGCTCACAACACAATAGCAGTTGGAGACTTCAACACTGCCCTACCACCTCTAGATAGATCTACAAGATTAAAACTCAGCAAGGAAACACTGGCATTGAAGGAAGAGATAAAAGAGAGTGGACTAATAGATCTATACAGGGCTTTGCATCCCCAAAAGAAAGAACACACATTTTTTTCCAGTGCACATGGAACATTTTCCAAAATAACCATGTGTTGCGTCACAAAACATACCTCAATAGAACCAGGAAGATAGAAATTGTATCAATTACCTTTGCAGACCATGATGCACTTAAGATAGAAGTCAACCACGCACAGACTGCTGGTGGGAATGCTGAATGACTCAGCCCTTTTGGAAAATAGTATGGACGCTTTTCAAGAAATTAGAAACCAAGCACTCAGTTGACCCAGCAATACCACTTCTAGGTATATATCCCGGAGATGCAAAAAAGTATAGTAGAAATGACAGCTGCACTTTCATGTTCATTGCAGCACTGTTTACAATAAACAGAGTCTAGAAAAAAACCTGAGTGCCTGAGAACAGATGACTAGTTAAAGAAACTTTGGTATATCTACACAATGGAATACTATGCAGCTGTTAGAAAAGATGAAGTCATGAAATGGGCATATAGGTGGAGCATCATAGAAAGTATCAAGTTAAGTGAAATGAGTCAGAAAGAGAGGGACTGACATAGAAAGATTGCACTCATATGTGGAATATAAAGTAGCTGAGAGGTACAAGCTTGCAATGATGTAATTTCTGGCAGATATTTCTCTGGACTTAATTACTAAAATACAGAAATCCAAAACCATGTGGCTGCTAGTGCGGCTGCTCGACCTCATATCTCTTCATTCTCAGCAATGGAAAACAAATTATCAAATGCTTCCTCTTCAGTAGGTCCGACTTTAGTGGGGAGAAACTCCAAACAATGATAGTGAGATTTTGTTGAAATATTGAATGTAATCAAAGTAAAGTGAAAGTAAAGTGAAATTTATCAGTTACACAGACAGGATGGGGGGCTGGGGAGGTGGGTGGGAGTGGGGGAGGTATACTGTGATTCTTGGTGGTGGAATATGTGCACTGATGAAGGGATGGGTGTTCGAGCATTGTATAACTGGGACTTAAACCTAAAAGCTTTGTAACTTTCCACATGGTGATTCAATAAAAGAATAAATTTTTAAAAAAAGAAAGTAAGAAGTCAGAGAGAGGTGAAAGACAGAGCGCTAAGTTATTCTCTACCACATCTCCTACCTCACCACACACACCAAAGTCAACAAGAAGGGAGTGAAGCAAGATGGAACCATCTGAGCACAGAATTTTTTCAGAAATAGCAACAGCCAGAGCAGAAGAAATAAGAGAGCTGCAACACGGTCACCTCTAAAGGAAAAGATTAGAGCCAGGGAGAGGACAGGGAACTTGCTGCTGATTGTGATGAGAGATTAGCAGCTGTTTATTATAAGCCTTGATTCCTTGACTGCCTAAAAAAAAAAAAAAAGAAAGAAAGATTGCACTCAGTGGAATGTAAAGTAACAGAATGGGAGACTAACACCCAAGAACAGCAGAGATAAGTACCAGGAGGATTATTCCACAGCTTGGAAGCTGGCCTCACATGCTGGGGGAAAAGGCAGCTCAGATGTAGAAGGGACCACCAAGTAAAGGGTGCTAGGAGGGCCTGCTTGGGATGGGAGAGGCGGGCTGAAGTAGACTATAGACTGAACATGATGGCTACTTAATACCTCTACTGCAAAACACAACATCCAAAAGGAGAGAGAGAGAGCAAAAGGGAATGCCCTTCCATAGAGGCGGGATGGGGTGGGGGGGTAATGGGGTGTCGGTGGTGGGAGGCATGCGAGGACCATTGATGGTGGAAGATGGGCACTGGTGGAGGGATGGGTACTCGATCATTGTATGACTTAAATGCAAGCACGAAAGTTTGTAAGTCTGTAACGTTACCCCCATGGTGATTCACTAATAAAAAAAAATTTAAAAAACTGAACAGAATTCTTTGAGTATAATACAATGCTCATTCAAAAAATTTTAAGAATTGATGACGTATGCTACCAGTATGTTTTATATGGCTTCTTCTGGCTTCCCTGAACCATCTTTTGTCATCTGGAAATTTTATTTTTCACTGTCTTGATTGTTCTTCTAACAACAAGGACATACCTTAAAAATTCAACTTTAAATTCTGTTAATTGTCAAAATAAGACTATGCCTAAAAAATGAAAGGTTGAATTTAGGCATGAAAAATCGATGCATAAAGAAATATGATTCTATTTATTTATTCAATGCATATTTATTTAAGGAGACCTCCCCAAGATGTGCTCAGGGGCCCTAGAATTTCATTTCTAGTCATTGATTCTCGTACAATCAGATAGACAGTTCAATGCTAGAATACAAGGATGCTAGAACACAAGGCCCTAAAATGCTTGGGTTCTGTGGGGTTGAGGATCATGAGACTCATACCCAGCTGCTCTCAGGAGCCTCTGGTTGCATCTGACGTTGTGTGTAACAGAGAAAGGAAGGGAGTCTGTGGTGTCAGGGACTCAAGCAAAGTCTCCTTTGTACAAATTTCTATTCTTGTGTTATTACCCAGCTCTGCAATCCACATTTAATATTTGTGTGCGTCTGTACATAGAATTGTATATTCCAGCAAAATTAGCTCTATCTCTAATTTTTTCCCATTAATTTTTATTTGTTTCTAAGAGCGTGATCTTTGAAGTCAGAAATCTGGTTTTAACTCTCAATTTTCAAGTGAAACCTTAAGGAAATTACTGAGCACTTGTAAACTTCTCGCAAGTCTCAGATTTTTCAGCTGCAAATATGAGAAAAAGAAACACGTGCATCTCATGGAATAAAAATGTTTTAAGATAGAAAATTCAAATAAAAGTTCATTGTACATTGTAGGTGTTCAAGAACTGCTATTATTATCATCATTATTATTAAAGATGAGGAACATGAACATTAAAGAAATAGAACAAATAAACAAAACAACAGAAACAAAAATCTTGCCCATAGAAAGAAAACGGGACAATGAAATATAAATTCAGATGTTAAGGAATGATAGAGCCCAATATCTGAACCATAGAACCATCAACACTGAAATCAAGATACCCAAATTTTAACAACCAAAGGTGCCTCTCAAGAGGGCAGGTTCCAGGGGCGGTAGGGGTGGGATATGGGACAGAACCTGGGAATAATTATAGAGGGAAGTTGACACTGGTGGCGAGATCAGTGCTGCAATATTGTGTGCTGAAAATGCAACTATGAATAACTTTGTAAATTACAGTGTTTTAATGAAAAAGGTGCAAAAAAATTTCTAACTCTCAAGTATTAGTGCCAGGCAATAAGGTAGGAACCAACAAAATAAGGCGGCAGTGGGTCATGACAATAGAATTCAAGAAATATGTGTGTGAGATATTACCCCCCAAAAAGATTATTTGCATGTTACAACTTAGAGATACAATAAAGTCAAGGGTTTAAACTGGTACTAATGGAAAAAGGAAGGAACTTCTGATACCTTTGAACCAGAAGTTATAAGTTTAGTTCTCCTGTTGATACAAGAGTCTCTTGCCCTCTCACCTGGCTGTCTTCCCCCGGGTCCCTCGGAGGGGATGGGCTCCAACTTCCCTCCCCACCCTGAGCAGTGCTTCTGGCAGCCGAAGACCTCCAGAGCCTAGCCACAGTCATGCTCGAGGCCCCTCTCCACACGTTCGAGAAACGTAGAAATGTAGTTTACAGGTTTCTAACTTTATAAATAGAGAGCCAAGAATAGGAGTGACAATTGTGAGGTTGAAAACAAAAAGATAAATAATTGCATGGGAAGAAACAGTAGAAGGATTAATGAGCTTCAGAAAAAAGAAATCGTTCCAGAGAAATTTAGTTGTTTTAGCTATGGATAACTTATATTATAGAGAAAAGTAAATCTGCTCTTAAAAATTTATTAAAGTAGGATACATAATTTGTTGAAATAGGCCTGTAAAAGTTAATTAAATTCTGTTACCTATGATCATGTTTTAACATTAAGAGAGAAACTAATTGAAGCAAAATATAATAAATGTAACAACTAGGTAATGTGTACATATCAGCTTCTCCATGTTTCTCCTGTTATCAGGTGCTACATAATAGAATTACATTTTAATTCACCTTCAATGAAGATCTGTAAGTGCATGAATCTGTAAATGTAATTTTGTTCTATTTTCTTTACATAACATACATAAATTGTCCTCAGGAAATGGAACAGTAACACTTCAGCCTGAAAGTTTTCCAGCAAACAAATTAAATTTGGTGGTAAAATCTTTGACTTTTTTTTTCTGTAACTTCAAAAAACAAAATAGAGAACTATTGATCACTTTGTAAGTATTGTATTTTCTTTATGCTAGTTCTTTTCTTTGTTTAGTTAGAAAGAAAGCACCTATGTCAATGAGACTACTAGGGAACTTTATAAGTAGGTCAGAGATTTTCTGGCAATTTTCCACATTGCTACTCTCCAATTACCTGAAAATGTAAAACCCATATAATAAAATTTGGAACTTAGGTCTGAGGGGGTTTTCACTTAAAATGTTGTCTAACACATTTGAAATTTACTTTAGGTAGTATAATAGAATCTTTTTTGTTTTCATCACTAAGTTTTTTTTACTTGCTTCAAAGCCTTTCCTGACTAAACCAACTCAGAGTGATCTCAGAGCTTTTTAAAAGTAAGTGACAAACGCACCCAGTTTTTATATTATATTAACTTTAGCTACTGCATCTATAACTGTTTTGGGGTCTTAAGATTTCAACTTTACACCCCACTCTCCACTTTGCTCTAATGCTTATTTTTGAGAGAAAATGCCTTTTCTGGTAGGACTCAATGGTATTGCCACCATCTGTACCTCAACCCCCTGGAAAAGTGTTGTTTGCTTATCAGAAGAAGAAAATTAGGACATTACAACACTATGAAACATAAAACTCTGTGGCTTTAAAACAGGTTGAGATATTAGTTCTCTTTATTCTCCAGAACTTATGTCATTTGTCAAAGACTCAGCGTAAACGTCTTTACTCTTCAGATTGCATCAGTAATCGAATGGGGGCTCAGCCAGAGGCTAGTGTTTTTATCTTCACACTCCAAATCGGGCTTCCTCTTTACTGATGGTGATATTTGGAACTTGATGGGATACCAGATGTTCCAGCAGCCTTTCCTTAATGTGAAGCTTCTATGAGCAGAAAGCTGAGTGGCTGTATTTGCATATGAAACTGTTTTCTATGGCGGTGCTGGGAATATTAAGTAGTGATATTCCATGGAGCTCTGGAGGCTTGAGTCCTTAGCAATGATTTAGGAAGACCTGTTGCAAATGATGACAGTTAAATTAGCAAGCTGTGCAGCTGATGGCCTTGATGTGGTCCTTAGGAGTGTCTCTTAAGCCAGCTAGAACTTATGGCCCTGAATTATTATTTGGGATCACAGGATGGATTCATAGAAGATAAAGATCTTACCCTAAAGAACTTTATAGTCTAGTTGTGTAGATAAGACAAAAACACATTGCAAGGTGACATAAATAAGGTGAATATGGGACAAACTATTTCAGTTAAGCACCGAAAAGATCAAAGTGAAGACATAGTCACTTAAACTTTTCTTTTCTTCCGTGGACTTAAAAATACCCACTTCAGGGTGAAAGAGCATTAGAGAGACCGAGAGAGGGAGAGAGAGGAGAGAAAGAGATGAGAGAGATAGAAAGAGAGGGAGAGAGAATTGGTATTTGATTCCTCTGTTATTTCCAGTTTCAGATGAGTCAATCATGATTTTCATAGCTTATATAAACCAAGTGGGATCATATCCGATATAAGTAGTAGTATGCTAAGACATAAAGATAAAGAAAATAACTATTCCAACTTTATTAGGGAATTTGAATGGTGCTTCTATAATATAAGGCACTCAGAATATTCTGAGCCAATTCTACCTTAGAGTTTCAGACAATCCCTAAATCTTCAGAGCTTAAAGGCTTCAAATAACACCATTTATTTTAATCTTTATATTTTTATGTACTTGCACATATGTTGGCATTTACACTCTTGTTAGTGGTCTTCATTTTGTAGAAGAATCAAAAAAGTTCAAAGATTTATCCTGAATGAATTTTTATGGTAAATTTGATTAAATTGACAAGTATCAGACATACATCAGGGAACCTAAAAATATTAGCCCTAGTGAATCTTTGGCTGTATATAACTCTGCTATAATCTTTAAATTTGTTTTTTTTAGACCCTAGATAAAAATGATAGAAAAATACAAGTAATGCATGAATCCTCAGCCAAATACAGACACAAAAGAGAGGTACAGTACAAAAATATTGCTCAGGTTTTGAAACAATGAGGAATTCTTTTGAGGGATTTTAGACAATGTGGAGAAAGAGTTACCAAAGCCGCAGGAATGCCAAGTCCTAAGCCTGGGCTACAGAATCTAAGTTTAAAAAGATGATGATGGATTACCCAATTCTTTTCCTAAGACCCTTCTCAGAATCCCATGGTGAATGAAGTCCTGGTCAACACATTTTTCACAAGGTTGCAGTAGTAACTGAGAATGAGCAAAGAGAGGGAATAAAGTTGAAACTAAAACTGAAGAGAATGAACTATGAAGATAGGCTCAGTTTCTTAATCTTTTAAAGATATTTTCCAGGTGGATCGAGTGAGCTGTGTAACATTTCCAAACATGCAGATAAATCTCCTCATCTATCATGATGTCACCAATGACCCAAAAAATCTGTAGTCCGTGGTTCATCATGAAAACATTTCATGGATGCTTTATTATTTTCTGTGAAGGAGAGTAAACTCAGGTTTTTGGAATTCGGGGCTTGCTCATTATAGGTCCAGGCTGAAGTGCAAGTGTGTTTGAATTCAACCTTCAGCTGAGGATATTTGAGTATAAAACTACAAGGTCCTTTATTAAATTTAAAAGCGTGGGTTACGTGTTGAACAGCCTGCATTCCACCCCATTGTTTAAATTCATCAAATAGTCACTCTGGAATTATTTCTAACAATTGGGATGACTTCATTTGTGTTTGTTTTCCCTTTCTATTAATCCATGACAAACTGTGAAATTTGCCATTTTTACCATAACCAGGCCATGAAATTTGTCATCTCTCTCTGTAATTTACATGGAGCCTTGGCTGTAGATACATTTCAGGCAGGATGATTGCTTTCCATCTTAAGCGGAGGACAGAACAAAGGAGGGATGCAGACAGAATAGAACACAAACAAATTTGGAACAGACTTAGTAAGGGCTTCCCCCCCACCCTTTTTTTCTTTAATGTTGTAAAGTCTGCTAAAATGTGACTAACTGCCTCCTAGGGAAAAAGGTTGATGGGACAAACTAAGTCACTATTGTCAGATCCAAGAAACAATAAAATGACACTCTAGGGACAGGGAAGTACTTAAAAGAGGAGATGTCTTGACAAACTAGAACGAGTTAGAGGGATGTGGCAGGAAATCATATGAGTAATGTGGTCGGTAAGCATTTAGAAAAGAAGTTTCAGAGGCAAGCCACCATAATAGGACAAGAGTTTTAAAGCTTGTTCACAGGCTATTGTTCACGGGATGGTGAATTTCCCCTTCTCTTTCCACTTCCTCTCATTCAAATTTGAACATAATTTAGTTTCTTCTGTGTCAGACGAATAAAAAGTTCTCTGAACAATTTGTGTTGAAAATTAGACAGGACATTTTGCAAGGCATTTATTATATCTGTTTGTAATGATCATCTTCTTGGTTGGTAAAAGGAAGAAAAAGTTTTGATTTTTTTCCCTGATTTGCAAAATACAGCATCTTCTTTGAACTGCTTACCATGGAAAGATAGCTTATGAAATCTGTGGCAATAGTTAACTCAACTACTGGAAAGGAAGAGCCCTAAGCCAAGCAGATGTGCTGCTCTATGGCTGCTTTGACTTTGGTGTTACGCATGTCCTCTGAGGTGGAGAAATGTGGGTTAATTTGTTGGTGGATATGAGCCTAACAGTGAAGGGGTACGAAGAAGACATCTAAAATAATATCTTACCTAATTAATGCTCTAGCCTTTTGTGATTAAAGGCAAGCAGGTGGGAATCACAAAACTGTAAAAATCCCAGGAGCTTGGAAGGCTTTGGAGTCTGTCAGAATATATAGGTATTTTTCTCTAGCAAAAGTTTTATTTTTCTGGGATGCAGAGTGATTTAATGAAAGTTGATTGTCTCTTCTTTGAGGCTGATAAAAATGTAAATTTTGAAGTGGTTATAGAAAAGGCAGTTGAGCCAATTTTTTTAGTAAAATTGTGGTTCTCTTTGCACAGAGTAGTAAATAGGGATTATATAGATACTAGAAAATCTCAAGGACAATTTAACTATTTTCTCCTTTACTTTCACTTTGACATGACTGAGAAAATAAGATTTTTCTCATTTCTTTGCTTCTATCATAATTACCCAAACTCCTCTCATTGACTTATTCTTACCTCTTTATCCAAACTGTGCAAGAATTGCAGCTTAACATGAATAGACTTTGATTTTAATATTCATTTTGGAAAAATTAATTATTTAATTCTTCCCATATCTCAGGAATAATCACCATGAAAATGTTGACACTTATTTTTTGCTTATTGTTTTATCAGTCTGTATTTTATTTTTATAATTAAATTCAAATGACATATAGAAATAAAATGATCTTTATAAACTTAATATATCACAAACACTTCTGTAATAATACGATATCAAAATGTATAATTTTTAATGGATTTATCTTATAAGGTAAACTCATCAAGATTTTCTTTACACTCTCTTGTGACTAAATCTGCTCAATTGCATCTATTTCTTATTATTATAAGCACTGTGGTGATCATCTTTGTGCATATGTCTCTGAATTTCTATTTTCTAGGATAGTTTTAAGCGACCAGGTAAAAGCACATGGTTATTTTAACAATTGATTTTTATCAAATTATATTCCACAGTACTTGTACACATCTACATTAATAATAGATTATCAACCTTATGCTCAACTAGCATTGACTATCCTCTTTTAAAAAAATATTATTTTAATAATTTTAAAACATGCTGGTTTTTTTTGTTTATTTATTTGGTTTTGGGTCCACACCCAGTTGTGCTCAGTGCTTACTGTTGGCTCTGTATTCAGGGATCACTCCTGGGAGTACTGGAGAACTCTTTGTGACTTCTGGGGATTAAACCTAAGGTCAGCCACATACAGTATAAGCACTTTAAGCCCTGTACTCTCTTTCCAGCATCTCCCCTCCTTAGTTTGATGATTCTGAAAATAAAAAGTACTATGCAGTCTTGCTTTCTGCATTTTTGGCTGCCAGGTAAGCTGAATATTTTACAGTGCCTTTAAAAACTCGTTCTCTCTCCTTTTATCTTTCATGGTATTCTGACGGCAAGTGGCAGAAGTTCCCCACCAGGTCTCCCCACTATAGGAGTACCCTTGACCAAGAATCCCAGCCACAGCACTTTGAAATCACTGCTCTGTTTTTGTCAGTGTCGTTCCTTCCACAGCCATCCTTTCCAAGGACAGTGGTGGGGATACTAAGTAACCCATTTGTTTGACATGCAAAATTCCTTTGCCAGTTGACTTTGGGCTCCTATGGATAATTCCCAAAAACGCATTTTGGAAAATTTCTTTGCAATATTTTATCTATGTGGTGTGTCTCCAAACGAGGTCTCAGTAGGATCTGTAGACCTATCTGTGATTCTCAGCCAACCAGGCCTGCAGTTCAGTGTAAGAGTCCAAGAAATGCAATGCTGCTCAGGTCTCAGATGTATATCTGGATTATTCTGGCAGTTCTTGAGGCCTTCAGAGTCATATTCAGCAATGTTTGGGACCTCCAGGAGCACCCTTGTAGTAGTAGTTGGGAACACCAGAGCTGCCCTTGTAATGCTAGTGGGACCCACGGTGCCAGGGATCGAACCAAGGTTAGATGCATGTCCTAACCATTGTTCAATCTCCTGCTCCCTATCTGAAAATTTTAACTATCAGGAAATCTACAACTTTTCTTTCCATCTCAAAAATCTACCAGTTTGCTTGACTCTGTCCTTATTTATTTCACATAGGTGGTTTCTCTAATGTTATAGGTTGGATTTTGTCCCCACCCCATTTCATGTATTGAAGCCCCATTCCCTCAAACCTCAAAATGTGGCCTTATTCAGAAATATGGTTGTTGCCTATGTAATTTGTTAATGAGGTTATGCTGGAGTAGCATGGACCTGTGATTCCATATGATTAGCATCTTTGTATAAAGAACATCATGTGAAGAGTTGGTTGCTTTTGGAGAGAAGGCAAAGTAAAGACATTGGGAGAATACCTCACAGAAGTCCAGAGACACTGAGGCCACCAGAAACTAGGGGCAAAGTTTGGAGTAGATTCTCCCTAATAACTCTCTAAAAGAGCCAACCCTATATGCAACTGGATATGGGACTTCTATCCTCCAAAGCATAGGATAATAACTTCCTATTATTTTAGTTGCTCAGATAGCAGCATTTTGTTATAGCACCTAGCAGAACTTAATACCCCTAATAAAAGTTTCACACTTTGAATCATATCTTTTAATCGTATATGGTTTTTGACCACACGCACTAAGATAAGCTTTATATGAGTCTGTTTTCCAATGCCAAGAGTTGAACCTAGAGCCTCAAGCATGTAAGATAATTGCTCTACTGCTGATCCACATCTCTGGCTTTCTTTCTATGAAGGTTTTATGTGTTTAAATTGACCTTTATTATATACTTGAAAGTGTTCTACTAATTTATATGCATTTTAATTTTGCTTATATTATTTTAATTGACAAATATAAACTTTCATCTGTTTCAGTCATCAATATTCTTATTGTCCCATTGAGTGTTTTTCTTTCTTCCTCACCCACTCTTTCTTTTCTTTCCTTCATCCTTTCCCTTTCCCTTCCCTCTCTTCTCTCTAATCCCTTAGTCACATCCTTCTTCTTTCTCTCATTCTTTCCCTCTTGCATTCAAGGCTTTCTTAACTGTACAAATAGTAGATATTCATTTTCCTAGTTTTTGCTTTGTTTTGTGTCCTCATTTCAGTGATGCTCAGGGCTTACTTCTGTCTCTGTGCTCAGGGATCATTGCTGCCTGGGCCAGTGGTAAACTACAGGAAGGCGTGTGCAATACAAGCACCCTGTTTTAATCTCTCTGTCTCCCATTTTTCATGGTAATAATATTTGAACTTCTCATTTAGCTCTTAATAATATAAAGGACCCATTTGTGTAGGCAGAGAAATGTAAATTGTATGGTATTGTGCAGTCTTTTTACATTAAAAATAATGTTTAACTATTCTTTCATATGTATTATTCTACTGACATTTTGAAACTTATTTTCAAGCATGCAAAAATAAAGAAAAATGGTGTTGGAACTTTTATTGGATATGCTCTAAACAAATAACTTGGTCTATAATTAATATGATTACAACATTTACTTTTGCCATCTGAGAATATTGTGGCTATACTTAATAATTCATCTATATCTTTCAGAAAATATTTGGTATTTATTTACAGAGGTCTCTTGCACAGATTACTAATATTCCATTTAATATTTTATGGATCTTACTTTTATACACATTGCAGTTTCCATAAATGTTCTAGCCAATATAAAGAAGAACTAATTTTGGCTCTGATTCAAACACTTTATTAAAGTTGATCATTGTTTTCACGTTTGGAGCCTTACTTAGGACATTATTTCAATATTTTTAGGTGGTAAATCTTATAGAAATATGAGATCTTAAAGGATCTCAGACCATCCAATTTCTCACCCTCTTTTTTCAATAGATGATCTATCAGGAATTCCCAGGACCACACCCTCTGAGCATTATGAAAAAAAGCCCTAAATAGGCGTTACTTCATCTTCCTGAATATTTTTAAGCCAGGTTTAGGCTGATCAGCATATAGAAATGATTGTAACATTTCTGAATAATCCTAGAGACAACATAACAGCAAATATTTATTGAGGTCCAGGCACTGTGTTAGTTACTTTACATGTACTATCTCTTTATTCTTTATTCTATACTTTATTCTTACAATAATCATTTGAAATGCAATTGTTCAAGGTCACTGACAGATGTTTTTAACTGAAACGTCTATCCTTTTCTCATTTCTCCTGGCTGTCCCTCTTAAAACCCTGTCCTGTTTAAAAGCAGAAGGGATTTATTAAGGTTCATGTTGTTCTTGGTTACTGAAGTTTTAGTTTATTATTAACAATGGAAAATTTTTGTCTAGGCTGTTTCTGAGAATAGATTTCTCATCAGCACCCCCCCCCCCACACACACAAACATACACACACATATACACACACAGGCACAAGTATAATACCACTTAAAGGTCTAATTGGTTAGACATGAATTCTTGGTCAAAAAAGTTGAAAGTTGAGGTTTTACGTGCATTTTGAGACTTTGAAATACACTGCATTGGAAACTTAAGAAAAAGATGGTGAGAAATATTAATTTGTATGAACATTTTTTTTTAAAAACTTTGAAATGTGGGGGGATCAAACCAGGATTTTATCCATGCATGGTCATACATAATACATACTCTGCCACCAAGTCACACCCCAGGCATTGTGAAGGCATTTTAAAAACAGTTGACATTTCCTCAATAATATGAGAATAGAGTTACCATACAACAAACCAGTTTCTGTGTGTCTCTATGAAAAATAGCAAAACATTAATATAAAAAGTACTATACTACAGCAGGTAAGGCACTTGCCTTGCCTGTGACTAACCTTTGTTTTATTTCCAGCACTGCATATGGTCCTCTGAGCACCACCAAGAGTGGCTCCTGAGCACAGAGTTAGGAGTAAGCCCAGCACACAGCCAGATGTGGCCCAAACCCTCCCATCCAAAACTAATACAAAACTCTTTAGGATGTTCCAGTTCACAAACAGACAAAATTTAGTGGTTTTGTTATTTTAAAAAAAACTTTGTTTTGTATCTTTATTGTGACTCATTAACTTTGCCTAACTTACTTTTATTATTCTTCCTCCTTCCTCCTTGTTAGCCACCTGGATGTTCTGTTTGTTGAGCTCAGCTTCCTCACTCAAGACCCTTATATGTGTCTCTTAAATGTTCCTTTCCTGACATTCTTCCTTGACCTTTTCCTTTAATTCATTTCTGCTCAAATATTGTGTACTCAGAAAGTTCATAATTAACTAATAGAGAATGTCTATTCATAATCTATTTCCTAATTGGCTTTATTTTCCTTCCTGGCACTTATCACAATAGGTCATTATATATCTATTTTTCATTTGTTTGAATTCTTCTCTACCCATAGAGTACTGTCTCCACAAGAATAGAAACTTTATCTATCATATTTTCTGCTTAAAGGGGTCTAAATTAATTATAAACAAGTGTAACTAGCCCCTAGCACTAGCAGTTTATTAACATATATTTACTCATGAGTAAACTATTGAATGAATGGACTATATTGAGATTGTATTCAGATAAATTCTTTAATCATTTTTCTAAGATTTCCACTAAGCATTGTGGTTTTCTAAATAGTTTGGTAATTTTATCTTGAGCGTATATTTTATTCTGCATTACAGATTCTAAATTCATTTGTTTCAGCTTGCTAATTTTTTGAATCTCAACCGTAGGTTATACTTTCTTTCATGTATGTTTGTTTATACCCCTTTTCATCTGAACATCTTTCTCTAACAGATAAGTTGAAGTTGAGTACTTCTACTTGATTCTGATAAAATTTTATGTGTATCCACATAATCAACCGGCAGACCCTGAATCCTTTACACTTCTTTTCAAAAGGCAATAAAAGGACAGTTTTCCTCTTTTTTCCTAAGTCCATCCTATTTCACGACCCACTTTTTTGAAAGTAAGTCAAGCATATGTAAAATGGAATAAGAATTGTATAAAATATTTTATAAGAATTGCATAAGATATTTTTGTGACTAGTGATATAGCATAGAGACTAATGCTTTCAAAAAATAGAATTATCACAGATAGTTTGAGGAATTCATAAAGGTTTTGTATAGGATGCTTCCCAAATTTTATATCTCTTAGTATATTCTAAGGGGTAAAATAATGGAAAATTTTAAACTTAAATTTAAAAATAGTGTAGTGTTATAGTTAAGAAAAAAGGCTTAATGGTACTTGGTGTTGCTAATTCCTTCACAGAGTATTCTTAGCTATGCATAAAGTTTATTATCAGTCAAAATTCAAAGTCCATGCAAGGACAAGGACAGAGTGGCAAGTGTGCTCAAACTAAGTATTCAGGTCAGCAGACAGCTTTACACATTTTCCCAAGGTCAGTAACATCACAGCAGCAAGCATAAGCGAACTATCTTGAGATATTAATGATTTTCTAGTCTCCTAACCCAGGAGCAATACAATTTTATTAAAATAATTTCCTATATAAAGGACAGAAGTGTGTGTGTGCGCGTGTGTGTATGTGTAGGTGTGTGTGTGGGTGTGGGTGTGGGTGGGTGCTGTGAAATGTGTGCATGTTATGATCATATATGTTCATGTGATGAAGGGTTGCTCTTTTATTATAATTAAATTGTATTTTTATTTCTTATTTTATGTATCAGACTGGAGTGATAGCACAGCTGGTAGGCCATTTGCCTTGTACGCAGCTGACCCAGTTTCGATTCCTCTGTCCCTCTCAGAGAGCCCAGCAAGATACTGAGAGTATTCCACTGATACAGCAGAGCCTGGCAATCTACCTGTAGTGTATTCGATATGCCAAAAACAGTAACAAAAAGTCTTGCAGTGGAGATATTACTCATGCCCACTCGAGCAAATAGATGAACAACGGGACAACAGTGCTACAGTGCAGTGCTATTTTATGTATCAATGAGTCAAAGATCCTGAAAACTTCACTGTGTCTTTAGAAAACAGGTTAAATATGGTATTTTCATTGAACACTTGATTGGAATGACTTCTTAGATCCAGTAGTATGTCAATTCCTAGTACAAGGAGGACTTTAGGAGAAGGGGCATGATAGACACATTGAGAATGTTTTTTCCATAGAGATAGCGTTACCAATTGGTAAAGTTAGATGATAGGTGGTAAACATTATGGAGCATGAAAATTATACCACATGACAAAATTTTGCTTTTTCAACAACTGTGCAGTTGGCCTGACCTAACTCTCATTTCCTGTTTCCATTATGGTTGTTAGTCCCAATTCCTCCCACATCTGCGCCCAGACAAATCTTTTTCTGCAGCTCATCTACCCATCTGGGCTCTGGAGTGACCTCATTTTTGAGAAGATGCCTGCAAGCTGTGCTCAAGATGGACAGCCCCCTGACAAATGGGTGCATGTGCCCCAAGTGCACAGCTGGAAGGATGCTCTGGCCACACTTGGCTCATTGTAACAGCAGGCTTTGCAGAAGGTTTGGAACATATGTTTGTCTGGATAGTTTCAAAGCTCAGGCACAGATCTATTTTAAGTATTTAACCTTGTATGGGGATGTCTAAGGCTTCTTGATTTTATTCCTGTGATTTATAAAAAGAGAAAATATCTTATACGTGTTTGAATAGAATGATTTAAGGACCAATGGTAATTTATTCATTTTATGTCTTCTTTAGTTTGGGGACTCTACATGTAGAGATATTAGCTCTCAGTATTGTCGTATGTGTCAATTTTTCTGTTATGGATTAATTGGGCATTGTCTTATTAAGCAGAAAGATAGATAGCATGTAGTCCCGAATGATAGTATAAGTGTGTAGTGTGTTTTCCTTGAATGCTGCCAACCCAGGTTATATCCCTAGCACCACACGTGGTCCATAAACTCTACTAGGAGTGATCCTGAAGTAAAGTCAGGAGTACATCCTGTGCATCGCCAGGTGTGGCCCCAAAACAAACACCTCTCCCTGAATAGACATAGATTATTAAATTCTTAGAAACTCTTCCATTATGCATATAGTATAGTTTAAAGACTGCTTTATTATGTAGTGTCATTTATATAATACTAACGCATCTAGTTTTTTAAATGCAAGCTCTATTCCAAGGTTTAGTGCTATCTTTAAGTATACTATGTCATTGAATCCTTATAATATCTTATTGGGCATCTTAGTCACCCAATTACTCAGATAAGTAGTTTGAAATTGACATAATTGGCTCTGGAATTAAAGTATAGTGGGTAAGGCATCTGCCTTGAACCCTGCTGACCCAAGTTCAATCTCCAGCATCGCATATGGTCCATCAAACAACACCGGGCGTGATCCTGAATGCAGAGTTAAGAATGAGCCCTGAGAATCGGCTGGTGTGACCCTAAAAGTTCCCCCCACCCAGTAATAAAATTGACACGATAGAAATGTGGTGAGAACAGGCTACAAAGACTGTCAGGATTCTTCAAACAAGTCTTTCTGAGTTAATTGCTAGATGGTATTTTAGAACTCGACATTTTAATCATGATGTTGCTGCACCTCAGGTGTTAACCCCTGTAGTGTGTAAAGTTTCCCTTCAGTTATACATCTCTGAGACTCCTTAGAGATGTAACATGCAAAATAAAACTTGGCCCTGACAAATCAACCAGTAATAGCTGGGAAGTGTCAGGAGACCTTGGAAAAGGCTGAATCCTAGATCTGTTGTATGGTTGTAATTTGGTGATAGATGTACTCACCTGTGAATAGTTTATATTCATTTAAAAATAAATAAACAGGGCTTTATTCAGTAAATATTTACAGAGACCATGATCCAGGAACCAAATGAGGAAATTATATATGCTTTAATAGAGTTTTCAGCATAATAGGGAGAAATAAGCAGTTCAGAAACAATGGATTGATTTGATTAAAAATAATTAATTAGAGTTATGTGATACAAACAACTTGTGGGACAGTGAATTAATTTTATTGTCTCTCTGTGTATGAAAATGGAGGATAAAATGTAAGAACAATTTATATCTAAGGATGCAAATAATCTATTTTTTTCATAGCCTCTTTACTGTTACAATGGTATTTTTCTTCTAAGGATGATGCCAATACTATTCTCAACATAATGAGGCAGTCAACAGAATAATTTGAGGTCTTGAAAAAAGTAGGTCACTTGACAATATTTGAAATTGTCAAATAATTTTATATATTTTAATAGTGTTTGCAGATCTCAAAATCCTAAATTTATGCTATATTTAACATTTAGTGATTAAGATTACATTATATTAAATATTATAATACTCTCTACAAAATATTATGATTTCTCAGAAAAGAACTCCCTTCCAATCTATCCAGTACACCCAGAAAATCTTAACTTTCTAACAATGCATTCTACTAAATAGTCATTTTTTTCTTGGAGTTGCCAGTACCTTTAATTTCCAGGGAGACATTTAAAAAGTGGGGTTTGCAAGTTTTAGCAACCAAGATGTGCTTTAGCAAGTGAGCAGATTAACTAAACTTTGGTACATCCAGACAGTGTACTATTAACTTTGCACTAAAAATAACTGATCTATTAAGCTATGAAAAGACTTGGAAGAAACTTAAATGCACTTTGCCAAGTGAAAGAAGACACTCTGAAAAGTATGAATTCTTCCAACTGTGACATTCTGAAAAAATGAAAACTACAGATATAAGGAGTCAGAGATAGCTCAGTGGCAGAGCATGTTCTGTCCCAGGTTGAGGCTGAGGGTTCTATCCCTGGGCATTACACTCCCCCTCCTCCTAAAAGAACTAATAGTACGAGTGCTATTTCAGATCCCAGGCACCATGACAGTGAATGGTGCAATCAAGCTCAGTGCAACCAAGGGCATGCGACCCCCAGTCATTAGAACAACAACTACATTAACAAAACAGAATGGAGGGTGCCAGAGGACTAAGTGAAGTAAGGGATAGGTAAGTAGGGCAGTGAGATTATTCAGTCTGATAATATAATATATATTATCTATTTGTTTCAACCCATCTAACACCACAACAGTCAACATTAAATTTAGGTATGGTCTTTGACTATTGATGATATGTCAATGTAGAACTAAATGTATCACTCTGATGAAGATAGTTGATAATGGGGGAGGTTGTGTATATGTAGAGGTAGGAAATGATTGGGGAAATCTCTTTCTGCTCAATTTTGTTGTAAACCTACAAATTGCTCTTAATAAATGAAGATCTATTTAAAAAAGAAAAGAGAATTTTGGGCAATATCTGTGGTGTCAGGCTCGAGCAATAGCACAGCGGTAAGGTGTTTGCCTTGCGTGCGGCCGACCCGGGTTTGATTCTTCCACCCCTCTCAGAGAGCCTGGTAATATACCGAGAGTATCACGCCCCCATGGCAGAGCCTGGAAAGCTATTCATGGCATATTCAATATGCCAAAAACAGTAATAACAAGTCTCACGACGGAGGTGTTACTGGTGCCCGCTCGAGTAAATCGATGAGGAACGGGATGACAGTGACAGTAACAGTGACCTGTGGTGTTATTTCATATTTCACTTGGGCATTACTTAAGAGAAAAGAGAAGTGTTTGAATCCTTGTGAGCATTTTGATTGCTAAACCTCAAATGGGTCTTAGTAGATTAAGATTTCAGGAAAACTGGCACACCCATAGTGACAAAGTGTAGACCAAACTTCAGCCCCAAAGCAATCTGAGCTGTAGGGAACATTAGAGCTCATTAGTTGAATTTCTGTAGAGAAACACTTGCAGCCACAGTTCAGCATTTCACAGTTCTTAGAAAAATCTTCTCATTGATGTCAGGGTGTTTCACTCAAGCTGAGACCCTGAGGTCTTTAATTGAAAAGCAAACATATTGGTTTTATTTCTTGTGCATTCTAGAGGGTGTCACTTTTCTATTTTTAAAATGACAATGGTGAGAAAATGGAAGGGGTAAAATCCACTCACCTGTGACTATATTAAACCAAATAATAAACTAATTGTTTATTACATTACATACCAATTCATACATTAAGAAGTCTTTAACATATTTAAAGGAAGTTCTTGCTGGGGGATTAACAAGTGGGTCTGGATGAAATGTTATATTCTTGCTTTTGATTGTCTGTGAATTACCTTTTGCTAGCTATTAATATTATTTTTCCACTGTGTTCTTAAAGATTGTTCTTAGTAAATTTAAATAATTCAGCATAAAATCTCTGGTATTATATTTATCAATCACATCTTGGTTTTCAGCCCATGCAAGGGCTCCTGTCAGCTGTGAGAAAGACAGGCTCATCAGAAAGGACAGGGTCAAGTTGCCTACTTCACCAGCAATGTGGCTTGTTTTCAGGATGACTGAAGGAGTGTCCAGTATAAGCCACTTTCATTAGCAATCTAGTCATATTGCTGGTACTCTGTACTTGTTTACCATTCTATTTGAAGTCCTTCTTTGAGGGAAACTTTAGTTATGAGAGAGAAGGAGCGAAAAAATGAGACCCTGGAGGTCCACTCTTCTGGAAGAAATTCAGAGATTGTGTTCTCAAGTTTCCAAGGAAGGATGAGGAGAAATGATAAAATTTGTGTAGATTGGTGAAAATGCTCAAATACCAGGGCATTTTGACATTTCAGCTTGTGGGTATAAATCAGGATTTGAGAAACAAGACTGAAGGGAGAGGTGTGTGTGTGTGTGTGTGTGTGTGTGTGTGTGTGTGTGTGTGAGAGAGAGAGAGAGAGAGAGAGAGAAAGAGAAGGAGAAGGAGAAAGAGAGAAAGACAGAGACAGAGACAGACAGTGAAAATTCAGGAAATTGACTGACTTAATTATAAAAACTACTAAGTCTTCAGGCTGGGACATTAGACTGCAACCCAGTGAGAAGCTGATTCTGATGAAACTAACAATGAAGTTAAAGGTTGGATACGAGCAGAATTTCTTCTTCCTTGAGATGAGTCTTGAAGGTCTTCAACTATTTGAATGATGCCTATTCTCATATTGGAGTCAAATCTGCTTTACTCAAATTCCACTAATTTAAATGTTAAGCACATTCAAAACCCTATTCATTATTCTGAAAATACAGAATAATATTTTACTAAATGTCTGGTCATCATGGCCATTCCAAACAGATTCGACACAATAGATTACTGTAATCACTAGTAAGACAAAATATTACCCATTTGCATCATGTCAAATTCTACAGTGTTTTGAGTTGATAAACCAAAAACCAAAATGGCTATATAAATCATAACCTTTAATAAAATGTACATAAACATCTTTTTTAAAATTAGAAACTGTGATCGTTTTGCATGAGGTAACCTTACCTTAGCCCTGGAATTCCATAAACCCTAAGCACTAGTAGGAACAACCACCAAGCACTAAGTTGGGAGGGGTCCCTGAGCACGAATGGCTACGGCCCAAAGTAAAAATCAGAAAACAAAAGTAAGATTTTTAAAAATGAAATAATCAGATTTGGGGTGTTCTGTCAGAAATGCTTGAATCTTCATAAAACCTTGTAAATAATTGGAGAGATAATATAAGGGGTGGGGCTCCTACCTTGTATGTGACCAAGCGCTGCTGCCAGAAATGACCTGTGAACACAGTCAGAAGTAATCCCCGAACACAATGAGGTGTGACCCCAAAACAAAACAAAAAGCAAAAAACTAAAAAACTTGTAAGACAGTAAATATTCTGAAATCAACAACGATTAAAAAAAATTATAAGGCTTGAAATCCCAACTCTATCATTCACTAATGGTGTGACAAAGGAAATTTCTTTAGAATTCTGGGCCCTATTCTCTTAATGGGAAAAACTGGAATAACACTCATTTCTAGGGATTATTGAGAAGCTTAAATGAATATTATCAGACCAAACATTTAAAATAAAGCTGAGCACATTAGATGCACCCAATAAAAGTTAGCCATTATAATTGGTCATAGTAGATCAAGATGAGCTGGAGTTTTTCTGTCCATCTAACCTAGAAATGGTACACTTACTGAGGCTCTTTGCATGTAATGTTTAGCCACACTCAGCAATGTTTAGGGTTTACTCCTGGCCCTGTGCTTAGGAGTCACTTCTGGAGAGGCTCAGGGAACTTTGTGATGCCGGGGATCAAACTCAGATCAGCTATATGCAAGAAAGTGCCTTACCCGCTCTGCTATTACTCCTATTTCTGCATGTTATATTTGTAGAAGATTAACAAATTTTCTTCTACCAAAGTTTTATGAACCCGAAGTTCAACTAAAAGCACCCTATTCAAATCTAACTTGACAGGCCTATGACTAGTTTTGTCAAAATAAATTTCTGAGTATGTCTGAATACTTTGTGTGTCCTTAGGTGCTATCACTTTATCTCTTTTCAGCTTGGATTAAAATCATAGGTGCAAAGTTACTTCTAGAGATTATGGCAGAAAAAGGAGAGGGCCATTACAATATGCATCCAAGTAAGTTATCCTTTTATGGGTTTATATAGTGTTAGCATCTTTACCTTTTATAGGTTTATATAGTCATATCAAGGTACAGGAATTCAATTATAGAAACACTTTTTTTAACATAACAGTCATTGTATGGTCTCTGAAGACCAATACATTATTTTGTTTTGTTTATGAGAATCTCACCAACAGTAGCCTAAAATGTATTAGTATAGTCACTGTACCATTAAAAGCCAACCACTTCAACAAACCTTAGATTTCTTGCAATGCAGTGTCAGAGCTTTTTGTGAGCTATGACGGTATGGCCAAAGTTATATGGAACCTTTGATAGATATTTAGATTTAACTGACTTCTTGATTTAACATCTTAGTATTGAATATCTTTTTCTTACCTTATTTTAAAAACTGAAACAATTTTTGCATGTAATTTGCATGTCACCCTTAGCTATTTGCTTTCCTTTTATTCCTTTTGATTATTGTTGCTTCTGAAAGTATCACACTCATTGGTTTACATTGCCTGGGGCTTTTATTAAAGAAGATATTTCTTTTTCTTTTTAAAAAATTTTTATTTTTAATTGAGTCACCATGAGTTTACAGTTACAAAACTTTCATGTTTGAGATTAAGGCATACAATAATCGAACACCCATCCCTCCACCAGTGTACATTTCCCACCACCAATGTTCCAGTATCCCTCCCCACTCATCCTAGCCCCTCCCCCTGCCTCTATGGCAGACAATTTCCCTCTTATTCTCTCTCTCTCTCTGCCTATGGGTATTATGGTTTGCAATTCAGGTAATGAGAGGCCATCATGTTTGGTCCTTTATCTACTTT
This sequence comes from Sorex araneus, assembly GCF_027595985.1. NCBI lineage: Eukaryota > Metazoa > Chordata > Mammalia > Eulipotyphla > Soricidae > Sorex > Sorex araneus. The sequence goes on along the minus strand of NC_073313.1, from coordinate 330,442,349 downwards.
CAGCACATATCTTCCATCCCAAATGATCCCTCCAACCATCATTGACTTAGTGACTCCTACTCTATCCCATTTGCCTTCTTCCCCAGATCATGAGGCAGGTTTTCAACTATGGAGCAATATTCCTGGCCCTTGTGTCTACCGTCCTTGGATGTTAGTCTCATATTATGTTATTTTATATTCCACAAATTAGTGCAATCATTCCATGTCTATCCCTCTCTCTCTGACTCGTTTCATTTAGCATGATACGCTCCATGATGATCCACTTATAAGAAAATTTCATGACTTCATCTTTCCTAATAGCTGCATAGTATTTCATTGTGCAGATGTATCAGAGTGTCTTTAACCAGTCATCTATTCTTGGGCACTTGGGTTGTTTTCAGATTCTGGATATTGTGAACAGTGCTTCAATGAACATACACATGCAGATGCCATTTCTATTGTGCTTTTTTGCACCCTCATATATGTTCCCAGAAGTGGTATAGTTGAGTCAAATGGGCGCTCAATTTTTAACTTTTTGATAAATGTCCATATTGTTTTCCAAAGGGCTGGACCAGTCAGAATTCTCACCAACAAAGAAAGAGAGTTCTTTATCCCCACATCCATGCCAGCACTGGTTGTTCTTGTTCTTTTTGATGTATGCCAGTCTCTGTGGTATGAGATGATATTTCATTGTTGTTTTGGTCTTCATCTCCCTGATGACAAGTGAAGAGCATTTTTTCATGTGCCTTTTAACCATTCAAATTTCTCCTTTGAGAAAATTTCTGTTCATTTCATGGCCCCATTTTCTGATGGTATTGGCTGTTTTCTTCTTGTGGAATTCAACCAGTGCCTTGTATATTATCCTTGTTAATATCCTTGATATTAATCTCTTATCAGAATGGTATTGGTTGAAAATCCTTTCCCATTTTGTAGGCTGTCTTTGTATCCTGGTTACTATTTCTTTAGAGGTGTAGAAGCTTCTTAGTTTAAGATAGTCCCATTTATTTATCTCTGCTTCCACTTGCTTGGTCAGTGACAGTTCATCTTTGAAGATACCTTCAGCTTCAATGTCGTGGAACGTTTCGCTGACCTTTTCTTCAATGTCACTTATGGATTCTGGTGTGATGTTGAGGTTCTTTAATCCATTTTGATCTGAATATTGTGCATGATGTTTAGGTAGATATCTGAGCCCAATTTTTTGTACGTACCTGCCCAGTTTTGCCAGCACCATTTATTAAAGATGCTTTCCTTGTTCCACTTTATATTTCTTGCTCCCTTATCAAAGATTAGATGATTATATATTTGAGAGTGTGTGTAAAGATATTCAGTTCTATTCCATTGGTCTGCAGATATGTCTTTGTTCTAATGCCATATTGTTTTAATTATTACCACTTTGTAGTACAGTTTGAGGTTGGGGAAGGTGATGCCTCCTATCTTGTTTTCCTCAAGAACTGCTTTAGCTATTCACGGGTACTTGTTCCATATCAATTTCAGGAGTGTTTGATCAATTTTTTTGATAATGTTATGGGTATCCTTATAGGGATTGCATTGAATCTGTATAATGCTTTGAGGAGTATTGCTATTTTGACAAAGTTAATTCTCCCAATCCATGAACAGGAGCTGTGTTTCCATTTCCTTGTATCCTAAATGAAGAGATTTCAAATCAAGGGAATGGACAATGTCCAATGAAAACAAATCCTTGGACTCTAGCAACAGAACTGAGGTTATTAAATGATTGGGGAAATAGCAGAGAGGGAACGGTTTGATGGAAAAAAATCTAGGGACTGTGGTGAAGAGTTCTGGCATGTTGGTGATTGTAATGGTACAGTAACTTTGCAAAATATGTAAACATCAACACTATTATCAACCACGGACCATGTTACTTCAATAGAAATAGAATAAATATATGAAAGAGGACACAGAGAGAGAGACATTAATGGGGTCAGAGAGATAGAACAGTGGATGAGGAGCTTGCTTTGCATGTGGCTTACCCAGGTTGATCCCTGGCACCCCCACGCGGTCCCTTGAGCCTGCCAGGGTGTGACTGCCTGAGTACAGAGCCAGGAGCACAATCCCTTCTTTACTCTCAAGGAAAAAATGTGATTTAGAAATGCTCACACAATAGTTTTCTGACAAGGATAGAATTGTAAGAGAATTCCCTCTAGACTGGTAACTAGTGTTATAAACCTTGCATAATTCTTTTTCTTTTTGTTGGGTTGTCTTTGAACCCTAAATATGAAAATATAATAAATTGCAATGAATGATTTTATGCTAACTAGGTTGATATAGATTCTCTAGTTCATTATTAAGTATGAAAAGTAAGAAAATCACATAGAGGTCAGCACACTGTTAGGGAACCATGGTTATTTACTAGTATTTTGATGGCTTCACTTAGCATAGAAGTGAACTATAGACACTTCAAACTATGGGTGCCTGACACAATATAAATTGGCTTAGCTAATTTATAAATCCTATTTGTGAAATAATTAGAAACAAACTTCTTTACATATGTGGGTTATACAATTATGGTGGGAAAAATATTTACAGAAACTAGAAATCTTTAATTTTAATCTATATAATATAATGAAACTGTGCTGGAGTGATAGCACATCGTGTAGGGTGTTTGCCTTGCACATGGCTAAACCAGGTTTGATTCCTCCGTCCTTCTCGGAGAGCTCTGCAAGCTACCAAGAGTATCCCGCCCGCATGGCAGAGACTGGCAAGCTCCCCGTGGCGTATTTGATATGCCAAAAACAGTAACAAGTCTCACAATGGAGACATTACTGATGCCCACTCGAGCAAATTGATGAACAACAGAATGACAATATAATACTACAATATAATACAATTATATAAGACAATATAATATGCTACATATTATATTGTATAGTAATATATTATATTGTATATTATTGTATAATGTATTTATATAATGTATACAATGTATATATTATATAATGTATAATATATTGTATATTATATCATCATCATCATCATCCCGTTGATCGTCGAATTTCTCAGGTGGTCTCAGTAATGTCTCCATTCGTCTTAGCCCTGAGATTCTAGAAGCCTCTCTTTACTCGTCCTTCCCAAGAATGCCACATTGGAGGCTCTTTCAGGGTCAGGGGAATGAGACCTATCATTGTTACTGGTTTTGGCACATGAATACACCATGGGGAGTTTGTGAGGCTCTCCCATGTGGGCAGGAAACTCTCTGTAGCTTGCCAGGTTTCTCCTAAAGGGAGAAATAGATTATAAGATATCTTCTGGGAGTTTGGTTTTAAGTCTCTGGATGTTGGCCATTGGTGGGATTGCATGGTGCCAGGGCAGTCCCTGAGTGTGACCGCCTAGCTACTGGAAAATGGAAAATCTGGGTGGAAGAGGCCCAGTCCCAATCTGAGCAGGCTTGGAGGTCTCAGCCCCGGGTCCCACATACCTGGGCTCCTCTGCCGGTCCTTCATGCATGAAGCTTGTCCGAACATGTAGAGAGGGGCCTTGAGCGTGGCTGTGGCTAGGCGCCAGAGGTCTTTGACCATGGGAACTCTGCTCGGGGCAGGGAGGGAAGCTGGAGCCCACTTCCTCTGAGGAGACCTGGGGAAGACAGCCAGGCATGCAGGCAAGAGACTTTCTGTATATTATATATACAATATAATAATATAAGACAATATAATACAATAATGCAATATAATGAGGCTAAGAACAAAAATGTGTAGCTAAATATGTGTGCTTGGGAAAGTAGTATAACACATAAACTTATTATTATCAGTACTAAGATTTATTTATTTATCTAGTTATCTATCCATCTATTCATCCTTCTAAACTTGAGGGATCTTGCAAATAATAAAATAATCAGAAATATGTCCCAGTATTCTTTTTGTTTATTATTATTTGAGATGTCCAGAGTGGAATCTACTTTATTTTGAAGCACTACATTTTCAGATTTTTTTCCCAATTCGATAGCACAGCAGGTAGGACATTTGCCTTGCACATGGCCAATCAGGGTTCGATTCCTTTGTCCTTCTCAAAGAGCCCGGCAATTCTTGGTGATTCTTGGTGGTGGAATATGTGCACTGGTGAAGGGATGGGTGTTTGAGCATTGTATAACTGAGACTTAAACCTGAAAATTTTGTAACTTTCCACATGGTGATTCAATAAAAAAAATTTTTAAAAAAAGAGCCCGGCAAGCTACTGAGAGTATCCCGTCCATATGGTAGAGTCTGGCAAGCTACCCCTGGCATATTAGATATGACAAAAACAGTAACAAGTCTCACAAGGGAGACGTTACTGGTACCTGCTCAAGCAAATCAATGAACAACAGGATGACAATGATACAGTGATACAGTGATTTTTTCCAATGAATAACTTTTCTGCTTGCTCAACCTTTTTTTTTGGTTCTGGGTTATATATAGATCAGTAATTTCTATTAATCGATTAAATAATCAAATAAAGTTAAATCTGTTGACCTCTCAAAGATGAGTCTTACCTGTTGGTATTAACTGTAAGTGGTGAAATGTGTCTATATGTGTGTTTGTGTGTGTAAATATATATTTGCACCATAAATCGTTCTGCATGATGACACAGCCATTGTTATTTGCAGAAAACTTTATATTTTTGTTAGGTCAAGAAGCCTCTAATTCTCCAAGTGACCCTTGAACCTTATTTAATGTAGCAAACGACAAAAGGAGTTGGATTGAACTTTGGTATCTGCAAGTTGGAAAGTAATAACTTTCCCCATCTCTTCTGTAAGTGACTTGTGCCATGTGATGAATGCAGACCCTTCCCTCACAAGGGTTTCCTGATATTATACACTTGTAGCAAATAAGGTTAGAACCTTTAAAATATAGCATTTAGTAATGTACTGGAAATAGCTTCTTCTCCATTCCTTTAAAGGTCACTGCATTTGCTTTCCAGACGTCCTTTTAGCTCAAGCCTCTACAGAGTGGAACTGAGAACATGCTTGCCTTTCCGCTTTCAATTTTCCCAAGCTTGAGTCATATGGCAATATCTTTCACATAAAGTAAATGATGATGATGATGATGATGATGATGTGTATATGTTCTCATAAGTTGAATACATAAATGATTTGTCAAAATAATTTTTATATTGGTGTTATATTGCTTTATCCATTGGAGGTAAGTTTAGATGTATATAATCGTTAGTCCCAAAGACAAGTTTATAGCATCAGTGAAATTGAAAAATGGCAAGTAGAGGAAAACAAAACAAAACAAAGCAATTAATTGTTAGTTTTGCCCACAACTCCATGGAACGTGCTTCATTCACCAAGGTATATTATTCAAATTCTTACCAGATTAAATTAGCATCAACCCCAAAGTTTTGTTTCTCCCACTGGGGTTGGGGGTGGGGAATGAACTCATTAATTCATTGATACAAAGCAGAAAAAAATACTTAATATAATCTTGCTGTCAAAATTGGCAGTTGAATGGCAGATTAAAGTGAGTACATTTCATACTAAAAGTACAAATTAAGACAAGGCTGGCAAAAGAATGGCTTTTTAAAATCAAAGCTTATTTTATCTTTCTATAAATATCACTGCCCTTTGTCAGCATTACCAAAATCTTCACCTTCCTCATATCACCATAATTAGCAAGATCGTTAGTATCTTTCTAATATTTGTACTCAACATTTCTGATTCCTGTTTTGTTTAAGAGCTCTGTAAAGATTAAAATGACTTTTATTTGCTAAAGACTGCACTAAATATTTATTTCTTAACAAATTCTGATTTCCTTTTCTACAATTAAAAACTCTATCTAGTGCTTCAGCTTACAGTTCTTCTTCTTCTTCCTCCAGGACTATTTTTTTCTGAAGTTTTAAAGTCATTGTCTAAATATGAATACTTTAAATTTGCAATTATCTTTTCTGTTGTTCATCATTTTTAATTTGCACATTTTATTGATTCAACTAGAATGCAAGGATCTTGAAGGCAAGATGTGCTTCATAAATTTGTACAAATATATTTTTGATTAGTGCCTTACATGTGGTATTACATAGCATTATGTAAATATTCATTAGTATTTATTAACAAATTTTAATTTTATAGAGAAGTTAGAAAATTTTTGCACTATCAAAAATCCTCATACATGTCATGATAATTATGCCAAGTACGTTTTTATGTAGATATTGTACCTTATGCATTTATGACAGAGTATCATGGGCATCTGGGAAGTCAAGAAAATTTAAATTCATGGTAAATGGAGAGGATTCCTCAAAAGTAGGAGGAATTTGTCTGATTTACAAAGTGTTTTCAACATGTAAATTTAGTGAAGTTTGCTGAGGATTAGAGAAAATCGCATGAGGAGACTGTAAATGTTACTGTCACTGTCATCCTGTTTCTCATTGATTTGCTCGAGTGGGTACCAGTAACGTCTCCATCTTGAGTCTTGTTGTTACTGTTTTTTGCATATCGAATATGCCTCGGGGAGCTTGCCAGGCTCTGCTGTTCAGGCAAGATACTCTCGGTAGCTTGCTGGGATCTTCGAGAAGAGCGGAGGAATCAAACACGGGTCAGCCACATGAAGGCAAACGCCCTACCACTGTGCTATTGCTTCAGCCCACTGTAAATATAGCACACAAAAAATTAAGTCAGCAACACAGAGGACATAAGATGAGTGTAGCAGAACAGACTGGTGAACACCACTGAAAAGTAGAGAAAAGAGTCTGCATTTAAACTGCACAGACCATAGAAGTGCAGATGGCATTTCTGCTGTTGTTTTGGGGGCCTTGGGTTGCATTCCTAGAAGTGGTATTATTGCTGGGTCATATGGAAACTCAATTTCTAGCTTTTTGAGGAATGGCCATATTGTTTTCCAAAAGGCTGGACCAATAGGCATTCCCACCAACAATGAAGAGTCGATCTCATCATGCATTGGTTGCTCTTGTCCTTTTTGATGTGTACCAGTCTCTGTGGTATGAGATGATAATCCATTGTTGTTTTGAATTGATATTCTCTGTGGTATGAGATGATAATCCATTGTTGTTTTGAATTGCAGCTCGCTGATAATTTGTGATGTAGAGATTTTTTTCTATGTTCATTGCAGCACTATTCACAATAGCACAATTCACAATTCACAATTCACAATTCACAATAGCAGAATCTGTAAACAACTTGAGTGCCTGAGAACAGATGACTGGTTAAAGAAACTATGGTACATCTACATAATGGAATATTATGCATCTGTTAGAAAAAATAAAATTATCAAATTTGCTTATAAATTCATAGGCATGCGAAATATCATGGTGAGTGAAATGAGTCAGAAGAAAGGGGATAGACATAGAATGATTGGACTCATTTGTAGGATGTTAAAAAAAACATAATATGAGTCCACTATCCAATGACAGTAGAAACAAGGGCTTGGAGGATTGGTCCAACGTTGAAGTCTACCTCAAATGCGGGAGTAGAAGGCAGATGGGATAGAAAAGGGACCACCATGACAAAGATAGTTAGAAATGATCATTCTGGATAAGAACTGCATGTAGAAAACAGGTAAAGGGACAAACATGATAAACTCTCAGGTCCTGTATTACAAACCATAAAACCCTAAAAGGTGGGGACAATAATGGGGGAGGAAGTAGGGGGAGAAAGAGAGAGAGAAAGAGAGAGAGAAAGAGAGAGAGAGAGAGAAAGTGCCTGCCAGAGAAATAGGCAAGGGGTGAGGGAGGAGGGTGGCTGGAGGAAAACTGGTGTCATTGGTGGTGGGAAGTGTACAGTGGTAGAGGGAGGGATGGATATTGGAACAGTGTATGACTGAAATCGTCCTTGATCAGCTTTCTAAATCTGTACTCATGGTGACTCCAAAATAAAAAGTTTAAGACCCTGTATTTTATGGATATTACATCTAAAAAAAAAGAAGTTTTCCATACAGCACAAGAATAGTCTTAGTGACAATAAAAAGCAAACAAGTTGCTATAATGCCCAGGTAAAATCACCTGAATTTCACTCAGGAGGAAGCTGAGAGAAGAGAAAAAAATGAATGATAGCAGAGAGAACTATAGTGACTTGCAGCCTGATCTGTATTAGAGTCAAGAAGAGAGAGAGAGATGACAATGTCAATTACTAGGACCTCAGGGGTTATTCTAAATAACAAGAGTAAGCTGTGATTTATATAAGCCCACTTAATTAAGAGAGGAGGGCAGAAAAAGGTCATTTTGTCCTTTGCCCAAAGTACTCTTTATTTTCTTAGGGGGGGTGTCACATCTGATTGTGTTCAGGCCTTACTTTTGGCTCAGTGTTTTGGATTAGTCTGGGGAGTGCTCAGGGGATCACATGTGGTGATTGGCATGAATCAAACTCAGATCCATCACATGCAAGGCAAGAACACTACCTGTTATACTATCTTTCTGACTGAGAACTCTATCTTCTTTTTTTTTTTTGCTTATTTTTGGGGGGTCACACCCAGCAGTGCTCAGGGGTTACTCTGCCTCTGCAGTCAGGAATAACTTCTGGCGGTGCTTTGGGGGCGGATTGAACCTGGGTCAGCTTCGTGCAAGGCAAATGCCCTACCCACTGTACTATCGCTCTGACCCCAGAGAACTCTCTTTTTAAGCACAGATTCATGAATGATGATGGTAAGGTTTAAAGTTACATAGATTTAGGAATAGTGAGTTGAGATGGAGCTGGAGAGATAGTACAGGGGTAGATATTTGACTTGCACGCGGCTGACCCAGGTTCGATTCCTCTGCCCCTCTCGGAGAGCCCAACAAGCTACCAAGAGTACCTCGCCCACATGGCAGAGCCCGGCAAGCTATCTGTGGTGTATTTGATATGCCAAAAACAGTAACAACAAGTCTCAAGATGGAGATGTTACTAGTGCCCGCTCGAGCAAATGGATGAGCAACGGGATGACAGTGACAGTGAGTTGAGATCTCATTAGCTTTGTAGCAGAGATTTGAAATATAAAGTGAGATTGGAAATCAGGAACATTGAGTGCCGCCTTGGCCATGACTTTTTTGTTTAGTTTTGTTTATTTATTTATTATTTTTACTTTTTAAGTCATACCCAGCAATGCGCAGGGAGTTAACTCCTGGCTCTGCACTCAGGAATAACTCCTGGTGGTGCTCAGGGGACCACGTGGGATGCTGGGAATCAAACCCGGGTTGGCCTAGCACAAGGCAAACTCCCTACCTGCTGTGCTATCGCTCCAGCCCCTTGGCCATGACTTTTATTATTTATTCATTAAGCCCTTAATCTTTATTAAAACATAGCATTAAATAAAATAAATTAAATAAAATGAACTCACATAGCATTATGTGTGTTTCAGGTATGCATCACTGAATTTGACATCTGTATGTGCTACAGTATGATGCACAGCAAAAGTCTAGTTTTCGTGTGCCACCATGCGATTAACCTCATTAACTCAATTTTACTATTCTCTAATGATCTCCGTTTTTAAAAAAAAATCTAGGGTTTGCTCTTTATTATAATTTTTTAATTTGCCTTTTAAAAATTTTATATCGCTAAATCACACAGTATTTGTCTTTTACAGTTCACCCATGCTGTTGCAAACAGAAAGAGTTCAAGTTACTAATTTCTCTGTACATTTTGTAAACAAAATGAGATAGTTTCTTCACAAACTTGAATATTTTTTCTGTATTTATACTAAATTTTACACACCATTGCCTGAGTTTTGACAGCAAGGTGTTTGTGAAAGTATAACTTCTGTGGCCTCTGCCAGGTATCACACAAAACTTCCAGAATCAAAGACATTCTTATCCAGTATGTGCATTTTGTAAATCAAAATATTGATTTGCACAAAATTTTGTTCCAAATATGTTTCTTTCAGGATTATTTGTAGTTGACTTTGCTGCAAGGGAATTTATTCAAATGCAGAAAAAAGGATGAGAAAGAGGAGGGTAGGGTACTATAAGGCAGGCAGTAAGAAAGCAGAGACCTTGAAAAGAAAACCATATTCTTTGTTTATTTTATTTATATGGGAATATCAGGAGCACAAAACGAAATAGGTTGATCAACCAAACATATAGAAATATGTATATATATACACACATATGTATATATACATGCATGCATACATATACATGCATATACACACACACACACACACACACACATATATATATATATATATATATGGGCTGGAACAATAGCGCAGCAGGTAGAGTATTCGCCTTGCACATAGGCAACCCAGGTTTGATTCATCCGCCCGTCTTGGAGAACCCAGTAATCTACTGAGAGTATCTTGCCCTCATGGCAGAGCGTGGCAAGCTACCCGTGACATAATTGATATGCCAAAAACAGTAACAACAAGTCTCACAATAGAGATGTTACTGGTGCCCGCTTGAACAAATCGATGAGCAATGGGATAACAGTGACAGTGATATATACATATATATACATATATATATATACACCACTGTAACTGTCACTGTCATCCCGTTGTTCATCGATTTACTCGAGTGGGCACCAGTAACATCTTTATTCCTCTCAGTCCTGAGATTTTAGCAGCCTCTTCTTACTTGTCTTTCCCAACAATTTGAGGCTATTTCAGGATCAAGGGAATGAGGCCTGTCGTTACTGTTTTTGGCATACTGAATATGTCACGGGTAGCTTGCCAACCTCTGTTGTGCAGGCAGGATACTCTCATTAGCTTGTCAGGCTCTCCGAGAGGTATGTACATATCTTTTACTGTATTTGGGATATAAATATGCCATGGGGAGCTTGCAAGGCTCTCCCATGTGGGCAATAGACTCTTGGTAGCTTGTTTGGTTCTCCAAGGAGAACAAGGCTATTAGATATCTTTTTCCGGGAGCTTGGTCTTATAGTCTCTGGATGTTGGTCATTGGTGGGATTACATGGCGCCAGGGGCAGTTTGTGAGTGTGTCTGCCAAGCTACTGGAAAATGGGGGGTCTGGATGGAGAAGACTCAGCCCCAATCTGAGCAGGCTTGGAGATCTTAGCCCCAGGTCCCGCACACCTGGGTTCCTCTGCTGGTCCCTTCATGCGTGAGGCTCATCCAAACTTGTAGAGACTGGCCTTGAGCATGACTGTTGCTGGGTTCTGAAGTTCTTCAACTGTTGAGGCTCTGCTTGGGGAGAGCAAGGGTATACACACACACATGCACACACACACACACACACACATATATATATATTCTTAAAATGAAAATATTGTGTTCATGCTTGTAGACCAACATTATTTGGTTTATTTTCCTTCAATGTGGAAATGTTAGTTTGTCTAAGGTTCAAAATAACACTTTTTTTTTTGCTTTTTTGGGGTCACACCTGGCAATGCACACCTGGCAGAGCCCAGCAAGCTACTAAGAGTATCCCGCCCGCACGACAGTGTCTTGCTCATGCACTCAGGAATTACTCCTGGCAGTATTCGGGGGACCATATGGGATGCTGAGAATCAAACCCAGATCAGCTGTGTGCAAGGCAAACGCCCTACCCACTGTGCTATTTCTCCAGCCCCTCAAAATAACACTTCTTATAGAAGTCAAATGAACTTTCTGTAAAAGTTATTTGTTGTAAATAAAATGGTATCTTGTGAGTAACATACATCAAAAAGAACAAGAACAACCAGTGCTGGTGTGGATGTAGGGAGAAAGGAACTCATTTTCATTGTTGGTGGGAATGCTGAATGGTCCAGACTTTTTGGAAACAGTATTGGAATTCCTTCAAAAACTAGAAATTGAGCTTCCATATGATTCAGCAATACCACTTGTGGGAATATATCCTGAGGATGCAAAAAACACAGTAGAAATGACATCTGCATGTATATGTTCATTGCAGCACTGTTCACAATAGCCAGAATCTGGAAACAACCTGAGTGACCCAGAACAGATGACTGGTTAAAGAAGCTTTGGTACATATACACAATGGAATACTATGCAGCTCTTAGGAAAGATGGAGTCATAAAATTTGCTTATAAGTGGATGGTCATGAAGAGTATCATGCTAATTGAAATGAGTCAGAGAGAGGGACAGATGTAGAATGACTGCACTCATTTGTAGAATATAAAATAACATAATATGAGACTAACACCCAAGGACCAGTAGACACAAGGGCCAGGAATACTGTTCCTTAGTTGGAAGTCTGCCTCATGAGCTGGGGGAGAAGGCAGCTGGAATAGATAAGGGATCACTAAGTCAATGATGTTTGGAGGGATCGTTTGGGATGGGAGATGTGTGCTGAAAGTAGATAAAGGATCAAAAGTGATAGCCTCTCAGTATCTATATTGCAAACATATGCTCAAAAGCAGAGAAAGAGTAAGAGGGAAATTGTCTGTCATAAAGGCAGGGGGAGAGTTTGGAAATGGTGGGGGGGGAGGGTTACTGGGGACATTGGTGGTGGAAAATGTGCACTGGTAGAGGGATGAGTGTTTGGTCACTATATGACTGAAACTCAAACATGAAAGTTTTGTAACTGTAAACTCAGTGATTAAAAAAATGCTTAGCTTGGAACTTTCAAGAAACTCTTGATTTTATACATACATATATATATATACATGTATAAGTATGACATTCCATCAAAAACTAGAAATAGGGAGAGACATACATTTATATCTTTTGAAATATGAAAGTGTAACATTTCCTTGAGTGATGGCTTAAATTGATATCTACACATAAACTTGATTAATTTTCTAACTATCAATTTATAGGACAGTAGAGATACAAAGTATGATTGGTTAAAATATACCAGAGAGATAAAATTAGCTGCATCTGTAGGACTGTAGCACTGTCATCAAATTGCTCATCAATTTTCTCAAGCGGACACCAGTAACATCTCCATTGTGAGACTTGTTCTGTTTTTTGCATATCAAATACACCATTGGTAGCTTGCCAGGCTCTGCCCTGTGGGAGGGATATTCTGGGTAGCTTACCGTGCTCTCTGAAAGTTTTGCCGGGCTCTCCGAGACAGAGCTGCATCTGTATGCAGAAAAATATTTAGGGCATATAATTTGGTCCTCTAACAAATATATTAGAAGAAAGACAAAAGATAAAATAGAACCCATAGATCAAAAGGTACTTTAATAAATTGTAATCTGTGGACTATAATTTTCTTCTAATTTAAACAGACAAAAAGTTTAAGTTGTGACATAATGTAAATGTGAGTGCTAATAAGATATTTGGTAATTATTTATGAAATATTGCTTTTAAGGCTATGCTATTATTGTAATAAATAAAATTTTATTATCTTTTATAGCTATAGGAGGTACATACCAACCCATAATGTCATAAATATTTCCATTACCTTGTTTTAGCCTTTAGTTCTTGAGGAAAGAGGACTGGATGCTCCATGTCAGTCCAATCACTTTTTATGTAAGCACCATTGCATTGCCTCTTTAACCTGGGCTGGCAGATTCTCTGCTACTGTAGAGAGAGAGGGTATTAGGATGGAGTTAACTGTAAAGATTGTTGAGCAAATGGATGGTAAGAATGTGCATCTTTGGAAACATGACTATGTTGACCAGTCAACCACGTAGTTGTCCATACTTGAAACTCTTTGATTCTGAGGAACAATACATTTAGTAAACACTAGTAAAAATTGCGTTTTTATTGCATTTGCAATTTAGAGTATGATACCACAAATAGAACATTCTTACCACTGATACAGAAATGATAAAGATAATATTTTGATGAAGAATCTAGGGGTGAGAATACAGTGCTCATTTTGCCTCTTAAATTGATGTATAACTTATAAAAAGTATGTTAAGACTATACTGAGACCCAGTTGGAAATACTAATTCAAGTAATATATTAGGTAAGCTTAGGCAAACTCCAAGGCAGAATTCCACTGTGTCTAATCCTGTCTGGTTGGCCTAGAAAAATTCTAATAAAACAAAGGTAAAGGTAAAACTTTTAGACCTACAGAGAAATCTGTGTGATGTTATCAGAGGTCTGGGACTATGATCAAAAGGTAAGCTGAGTTTAAGCTGTTTCTGTTCTAATTGGAGGGAAAACTGTCAAGCATAAATACCAACATACATGGCCCAAATGATACTAAATTTGTCTTATATACCATAGTAGTGATTATTTGCATTTAATATCATATGTGTCAGGCATTGGGAAACAGCAGTTTGAGGAAATCAGAAAGTAAGCAACTAGTAAAGTTTCTCACTGCAGTAAGGAGATAAAGAAAGTAGATAAAGAAAGAAGTTCAAGAGATAAACTAAGGAGATAAAAAAAAAAAAAAGAAGAATATGGCAACCTGAAAAGTGCCAAGGAAAAGCAGCATAACATACACTCATCAGGAAGGCGATATTTTGTGACCCGAGAGCTAGTACAGTGGGTAGGGAATGCAAGTCTGATCATGCTGTACCTGAGTTTGATCCTTGGCACTACATTTTATTCCCTGAGAACTGCCAGGGGTGATACCTGATCACAGCGCGAGGAGTCCTGAACACAGATGGATGTGGTCCCAAAACAACAACAAATTTGAGCAGAAATCTGAAAGACACAAAGGGATAGTCTTGTGACTCTCTTGAGGAAATGTATTCAGCAGCCAGCATAAAGGATCTTGAGAGAATCACAGTGAACAGGTATGAGTGTTAAAGAGAACTCAGGCATTGAGAGACCTGAATATGATCGAAATAGAGACAACACATAGGGACTGAGGCCAAAGAAGTTGTATAGAGGTTAAGGTACTTTCCTTGCTTTAGAAATAGCTGATACTGGTCCAATCTTCAGCAATACATAAGGTCTCCCCAGCACAACCACGAGGAGTAATCCCTGAGAGCAGAGCGAGGAATAATCTCAACACTTCTGGGTGTGGCTCCCAAACCAAATAACAACAACAAAACAAAATCATAGGACTTTGTCTAAATTATCACTTATAGGGGGGCTGGAGTGATAGCACAGCGGGTAGGGCATTTGCCTTGCACGGGGCGGACCCGGGTTCAATTCCCAGCATCCCATATGGTCCCCTGAGCAGCGCCAGGGGTAATTCCTGAGTGCAGAGCCAGGAGTGACCCCTGTGCATCTCCAGGTGTGACCCAAAAAGAAAGTAAATAAATGATCACTTATAGACTGTTCTTTACAAATTGCTTCCTTTGTGTAACAAAAGTTGATACACAGGATCAATACATCTCTTACATAATCCTCAACTTTTATTTTCTTCATTTTCTTACAACCTTTGGGCTGGAGAGATAGCACAGCGGTTGGGCGTTTGCCTTTCACAAGGCTGACCCGAGTTCGATTCCTCCGCCCCTCTCGGAGAGCCTGGCAAGCTACTGAGAGTATCAAGCCCGTGCGGCAGAGCACAGCAAACTACCCGTGCATATTGGATATGCCAAAAACAGTAACAATAAGTCTCTCAATGAGAGATGTTACTGGCGCCCGCTCGAACAAATCGATGAGCAACGGGATGACAGTGACAGTGACAACCTTTAAGCTGGATGATGGATATAAGACCTCTGATATAACTGGATCTCCTAACATTTCATTATACAATATTCCAAACAATAGAAATAGTTATAATAATTAACAAATTACAGTTCAGCCTATTTTGGTACTGTAGACTAGCATTGTCATCCCACTGTTCATTGATTTGCTCGAGTGGGCACCATTAACGTCTCCATTGTGAGACTTGTTGTTACTGTTTTTGGTATATTGAATACACTACGGGTAGCTTGCCAGGCTCTGCCGTGGGGGCAGGATACTCTCAGTAGCTTGCTGGACTCTCCGAGAGGGATGGAGGTATTGAACAGCATGCAAGGCAAATGCCCTACGTGCTGTGCTATCGTTCCAGACCATTTTGGTACTAAATCACATTTTTATTTTTATGTCTACTTATCTAACATTAGTTTGCACTAGCACAAAAACAATAGTTGCTAAAAGACAAGTATTAGAGAGAACCATAAATTTTTTGTAATTAAAGGTATTTAAGATGTCACCTGGGGGTTGAAGAGACAGTGCAGTGGGTAGGTTTTTGCCTTGAACCCATATGATCTGGATTTGATCTCTGACACTCCATATGATTCTCTGAGCATTCTTAGGTGTGATTCCTGAGTGAAGAGCCATGTGTAAGACCAGAGTTCCACCAGGTATCACTCCAAAATAAAACAAACAAGCAAACAAACAAAAATATGTGACCTATCCCAATTTCTTGTTGAACCAGGAAAGATATTAGAGATGAAATGTTATCTGAGAGGACATCCAGTCTTCATCTTAACAGAAGAGCAAGTGAAGGCTCAGTGACTGATTTTTTCCAAGACCCATTAGGGAAATAACAGATGTGATTTAAACATAGAACACCTGTCATTGATTTCAGGGTTTTTCCTTTTCTATCTTATGGTCTATGAAAGTTTCAAACAGTAATAAAATGAAAGGCTAGTCCTGAGTGCTCCCGTATGCAAAAACTTTAACCATTAGAGATCTGTCCAGGCAGTGAATGAAATACTAGTTAGAATACCATCAACTGGGAGTTTATAATTTGCTCTGAAGATTCTTAGTGTAAAAATCTAATTTCAACCCATTTTCTCAGAGGGTAAATTCTATTCCATTTCCTTCTCTCAAAGCTCTATCATTAGCATATTAAACTGATGAGTGAATCAATTATTTAAAACTGGCAATATATTTTATTACGTCTAATTAAGTGTTTAATCAGGACATTCTGGTCTTTAATTCTCTGAAAGCAGCATTCACCAAAGGATGAATGAAATATTTGGTTGAAATTTATTAACAACCTCTTGCATGTAGAAGACTTTAAAGGAGGCTGGGGCCCTAAGGTGAAGGGGAAGGGGAACAAGTCACCGCAAATTGGTAACAGGAAAAGGCAACAAACTTGGCCATGTGAGTGGCTGAAGTAACTGAATAGACATTTGACATGAGTCAGGATAACTACCACCCCAATTTAGGGATAAAGTTCTTGTAATATTAATTGCATAAAACTATGTTTTAGAACAGGTAAAAACACTAGTTTTCTGTGGACTACTTTAAGGTATTTGAACATTCGTTATGTTGTTTTAGTCAATAGAATTGCCACTATATTCATAAAATATTTAAAAGACTGAAAGTCATACTAATAATTGCACTAAAGGTACATAATAAGCAAGTCTTTACCTAAATATATTTACTCAACTTATTGTTTTCTATTTACGTCACTACATTACCTAGAGGTGAAACTATGCTAAAAATGACAGTAAACTTTAATAAGAAATGCCCAGAAAATGTCCAGGACACACACAAAGGAAGAATGGCAAGATTAATTAATAGCAGTTAATTAATCAAAGAACGAGGTATGCATTAACTAATTCAGTGAATATTTACCAATCACTCCCTGTATATCTGAAGTCATTTTGATTTTTATGACCTGTATAGTGGATAACAATAAAGTTATTATTTCTACTCTCTCAACTTTCCAGCATACCAGGAATATGTGCAAACTATAAAATACTATGTAGCAAATAAATAATAAGATAAGGGAATGTGCTGATTACTATAAAATACTCAGGAAAGGGAGTTCAGAGAAGCCATCAGATGAAAAACTACATACTTTGACGACAGACTAGGAGAAAGAATCTTCTTCCTAACACAATAAATCACACTTTTTAAATTAAAATGTTTATTATCAATATTTTTGGTTTTGTTTTTGGGGATGTTCTGGCAATTCTTGGAGGCTACTCCCAGATTTAGGAACACTCCCTGTGTTGGATGTGGGGGGAAAAGGAGCTCTCATCAACTGCTGGTGAGACTGTTAACTGCTTCAACCCCTGTATGAAACAATATGAACACTTCTCAAAAGCCAGTAATTGATTTTACTTATGACTAAGTAATTCCATTTTTTGGTATGTACTCCAATGGCTCAAAAACTCGACTCAGCAAAAACATCTGCACTTTTATATGCATTGAAGCGCTACTCAAAATATCCCAAATCTGGAAACAACCCAAGTGTTCAAAGACAGATTGGATAAAACACTATGGTACATATACATAATAAAGAAATAATAAGTGCCAAAAGCAACAGAACCTGCGAACTGGTCTACAGAACTGAGCTTGGAGGCCAGTTGGGAGAGAGAAAAAATGGACCATAGGTGCACAGGGAAATAGGCACGCTGATGGTGGATGTGATATTGTAATGCTATACCCATAAAACCCTACCAGTAACAGAATTATAAACCAAAGAAACACTGTAACACTGTTATCCCATTGTTCATTGATTTACTTGAGTGGGCACCAGTAACGTCTCCATTGTGTGACTTGTTACCGTTTTCGCCCTATCCAACACACCATGGGTAGCTTGCCAGGCTCTGCCGTGCAGGCAGGATACTCTCGGAAGCTTGTCGGACTTTCTGAGAGGGATAAACCAAAGTACTTAAAATAAAAAATAATAAAATAATACTTAAATAAAAAATAAAAGTTTCAGTAAACTAGGAATGTATAGTAAATCCACTCTTAGAATAACCAATATATAGCTTATGAATACATAAAGTTAAAGTAATTAGCAGCATTGTATGTGGGAAATTAAAAACTCCATCATAGTGAATATATTGACACATATCTTTCAAAAATTAATAGCAAGTAGATAAAGACCAGTATGAACATGAAAATTTTAACTAAAAGAGCTCTACCAACAGAAAGCATGTAAAACAATGCAAGCAACAAATACAGAATCAATCTATTTTCAAGCACAAACTAAACATTTATCAAAATGATACCCAGATCTGAGAATGTGGTTTAAGTGGTAGGTTGATATGAAGCTCTGGTTTTGATCCCCAGCACTATCTGGTCCCTAAGTATCACTAGGAGGGACCATTTAATTGCCCACAAAAATTAAAATCATCATCATCATCATCATCATCATCATCCCGTTGATAATCAAATTTCTCGAGCAGTCTCAGTAACATCTCCATTCATCCTAGCCCTGAGATTTTAGAAGCCTCTCTCTACTCATCCTTTCCAACGATGTTGCATTGGAGGCTCTTTCAAGGTCAGGGGAATGAGACCCATCATTGTTACTGGTTTTGGCATATGAATACACCACGGGGTGGGGGGGGGTGCGAGGCTCTCCCATGTGGGAAGGAAGCTCTCCTGTAGCTTGCCAGTTTCTCCCAGAGAGAGAAGAAGGCTATAAGAAGTAGGCTATAAGCTTCCAGGAGCTTGCTTTTAAGTCTTTGGATGTTGGCCATTGATGGGATTCCACAGCACCAGGGGCAGTCCCTGGGTGTGACTGCCTTGCTACTGAAAAATGGGAAATCTGGGCGAAAGAGGCCCAGTCCCAATCTGAGCAGGCTTGGAGGTTTCAGCTCCAGGTCCCACACACCTGGGTTCCTCTGCGGTACCTTCATGTGTGAGGCTCATCTGAACGTGTGGAGAGGGGCCTTGCCCAGGCTCCTGATTTTCTTCCCCCGGGGCCCCTCGGAGGGGATGGGCTCCAGCTTCTCTCCCCGCCCAGAGCAGAGCTCCCGGCAGCCCAAGACCTTCAGAGCCTAGCCACAGCCATGCTAAAAAATTAAAATACAATAAATAAAATGAAACAAATAAAATACAGCATAAAGAGAATGAGATTTCAAGTGAATAGTCCTCTGGTCACATTATCTATGAAGGAATTCCTAGAAAACAGTAATAAAGCAATAAGAAACATCCTTATAATAGAATACTACTTAGAAATAAATTGAGTAAATTATTGATACACACACACATACAACAACAACAAAAAGAAACATACAAACTTGAAAATTAACTCACTTCTAAATGAATGATGGATGTATGAACAAAGACAACTATAATAAAGCTTTAAAACATTAAACTACAGAATTGCCAGTATTCAAAAATTTTACCTAGTGGCCCAGAGATGAACCAAGAGCCGCGGCACGAGAAGCAGAGCCTCCCACCTACTGACTGTGATCCTGAGGTCTCCTAACCCATTTTGGCACCAGAGCAGATTCTTGCAGCCATGCATTTTGACTGTGAACTGAACTACAACCTCGTGCAGCCCGGGGAGGGTTTTTTTTTTCCCTCTCCACCCCATTTTTCTGAGCGAAAATGGCAGCGGCAGCAGCCACGTGGTGAGAGCCACCCTCTAAGACCCCTCCACCAGGAGGTAGGACTTTCTTTAGTGACGTAGCCTGTAGGTGATCCTGGGAGGGGAGGTGTTCCCGGCGCGCCTTCCGCCCAGAGATGAACCAAGAGCCGCGGCACGAGAAGCAGAGCCTCCGCGCCTACTGACTGTGATCCTGAGGTCTCCTAACCCATTTTGGCACCAGAGCAGATTCTTGCAGCCATCCATTTTGACTGTGAACTGAGCTAAAATATTAGAAACCCAAAACCGCGCGGCCGATAGCGGCCGCGCGGACTCAAAGTCTTCACTTTTACCAAGGAAGAGAAATTATTAGATGATGCTTATTCAGCAGGCCTGATTGTTGGGGAAAATTTCCAATCAACAATAGTGAGTTCTGTATGGAAATATGAAATGTACTCAATATATAGAGAGAATAATGGGAATATCATTAGCTACTTAGATGGGGGGTGGGGTGGGAGGGGGTGTATTGGGGTTCTTGGTGGTGGAATGGGTGCACTGGTGAAGGGATGGTGGTTTAATCAGTATTTGACTGTGACTTAAACCTGAAAGCTTTGTATTTTTTTTCTTGTTTTCACGGTGGTTCAATAAAATATTTCTTTAAAAAAAAATTTACCTAGTGATGTTAGATTCATAAGTTTTAATTGAATACTTAGAAATGACTGCAAATAAATATAAAAAGCATTTATTACTGAGTTTCAAATGAAACAGTTGGTAAATATGATCAATAGTCAAGTGTTGTTTTTGTAAAATATTTATTAATTTGACAAGATAATTCCTGGGAATATAGTAATAAAAAAGAAGGCAATGTTTTAAATAATGTCAAAAATAATAGACCATTATTAAAGGCTTTGAAATCTGAAATATTCAAGTAAATGGAGGAAACCCAGGACCAAACAGTTGTTAGTGGTTAAACTCCATTAAATATTAAATACTTTTATTTGTCATGATTACTTCCATAGTATTGATAGTGCAAGATGATTTTAATGCCAACATTAGCAGTAGTGAGTACAAAAATTAAATAAAATTACCTATAATTTTAACTGAAATGTGTAAGTGAAACAATAGTTAACCAAATACAGTGAATAAATATGTATCACAGAAATTATTTATTCCAAGACTACAATACTATTTACCTTTATAAAGTCAATTAATGTAATAAGCTATCTACTAAATTAAAGGAGGAAATTAATAATATAGACAACTGAATAGGTGCAGAAGAATTTGATAAAAATTCTACATCATTTGATAATTTTTTAAAAAAAAATCTGATAGGGCTGATTGTGTTGGAGCAATAGTACAGTTAGTACAGTGGGTAAGGCATTTGCTGTACTACCTGGGTTTGATTCTCAGCACCCCTGGTGGTGCCCTGAGCCTGCCAGGAGTGATTCCTGAGTGCAGAGCCAGGAGTAAGTCATGAATAACACCGCATGTGGCCCCCCAAGACAAACAAAGAGACTGATCAATTTATAAATATCAAAAAACAAATCTTTAACCAAAAAGAAATATCTGTGGAAAAATCTAAATCACATTTTACAATCAGTGGAGGAAATAATGAAAATATTCCATCAAAGATTAGGAAGAAATCAAGGAAGTTCATTGTGTGTGAAGTACTAGCTATTAAAAAAAGGCAGAAAATAAATACAACGTACAAAAATTGTATGTACTCTTTTGGGAAGTATCTGTTCATCTCCTCTCCCAAGTTTTGATAAGGTTATTCTTTTCAGTTGCTGTTGTTGAACACTGTGTGTTCCTTATATATCTTGTGTATTAGCCCTTTACCCCATATATAGTGTACAAATATTTCTTCCCATTCAGTAAGGTGTCTTTATTTTATTCTGAGTTTCTTTTGCATTTTAAAAACTTTTAATTTGATGTAGTCATAAAATTTGTTTAATTTTTCTTAATTTTTGCCAATGATGTCAAATCATTGACAACTCTGGTATACATCCTAGAGAAGTCTGTCTGTATTTTTCTTAAAATATTTGACGGAATACGATCTAATATTGAGTTTAATTTTTGTGTATGGTGTGATGTATGAATCCAGTTTCATCTTTTCTTTACTATCCAGTTTTCCCAAGACTATTGAAGAGATTTTCCTTGTTCCTGATGATGTATCTAGGCTGTTTATCATGGATGAATTGCCCAGATATTTCTGGGACTTCAATTCTATTCCTTTGGTCTGAAGAATTTATCCTAATTTTAGTATCATATAATTTTGATTACTATAGTTTAATATGAGTAAGCATATGAAAAACTATTCTTAATCATTATTGTCTGATAAATATAGATTAAAATGGCGGACCCAGCCTGCTCCGCGGCCCTGAGCACCCCGGGCTTCCCTCTCCTCCGGAATTCCGGCCCCGTTGACCTGTGCCGGGTTGTGGGGGGAAGGGCGTGGCCTAATCGTCAGGGGCGTGGCCTAAGGAAAGTGGGCGTGGCCTCATTACCGGCAGCCAAAGCTCACTTGGCGGTAGATAGTTTCCTCAACATCCTATCCAGGACTAACATCCTAGCTATTTGAAAGCAGTAGGACAATAAAACACAAGACTTCACATAAGAATTGAAGAAACCATCTCAGTAGGAGACCAGGTTCTACAAGTAAAAAGGCAACCACTACTAACTGAGCCAATCCACAATCCTTTTTCACAACAAGAGGAAACAGAGATACTCATCTTCAAGGGTTCTCTTTCATACCACAACAACAACATGAAGAAACAGCGAAAATCCCCAGTGCAAACAGAGGATGATCAAAGGAGTGCGGAAACCTCAATGGGCACTTCCTACAAACTTGACCTCTCTGATAAAGAATTCAGAGTTGAAATCCTCAACATGTTCAATGAACTCAATGCAAAGATGGACAACTTCAAGGAGGACCTGGCAGAAACAATACAACAGACAGCCGACAAAATACGGGAAGAAATGAGAGCAGAAATGAAAAACCTTCAAAAAGAAATGAAGGATTCGGTACATGAAATCAAAAACTCTCTGGCTGCCCTCAACAATAGGATGACTGCAGCCGAAGACAGAATCAGTATGCTTGAAGATGAGCTGCAAAAGGCCTACAGGCAACAACAAACCATGACAAGAGACCTCAAAATAGCTCTAGCCAGAATCAGAGTCCTAGGGGATGATTTCAAGAGGAACAACATTAGAATCATTGGACTACCAGAACCACAGGGAACCAACACCAACAAAAAAGACACAGTCAAACAAATCATTGCGGAAAACTTCCCACAGCTGGACAATGTGGGCATCCAGATTCAAGGCGCCCGAAGAGTGCCAGCTAAAAGAGATCCTAACAAAAAAAAAAACCCAAGACATATCATAGTTACAATGATGGACATCTCTCAGAGAGACACAATACTGCAAGCAGCAAGGTCTAAGAAGGAAATCGCATACAAAGGAGTACCCCTTAGACTCACAGCAGATCTATCAGAGGAAACCCTCCACGCTCGAAGGCAATGGTGGGATATAGTGAAAAAACTCAATGAAATCAACGCTTCACCAAGAATACTTTATCCGGCTAAGCTCTCATTCAAACTAGAAAGAATCATACACTACTTTGGGGATAAACAACAGCTCAGGAACTTCATAGACTCAAAACCAAACCTAAAAGAAGCACTAAAGGGGCTATTGTAAGACAAGAACAACCACTACAAGCACAACAAACCCTTGCACAAAGATGGCGCAAAATCCCATAACAATAATCTCCCTTAATGTCAATGGTCTGAATTCACCAATTAAGAGACACAGACTGGCAAAATGGATTCAAAGACTGAACCCAACATTCTGCTGCCTGCAAGAAACACATCTGAATAGCCAGAACAAACACAAACTCAAAGTCAAAGGATGGAAAACAATCCTGCAAGAAACCAACCCCCTCAAGAAAGCTGGGGTGGCGTTACTAGTATCGGACAACATAGACTTCAGGTTGAAAAAGATTAGAAGGGATAGTGAAGGCCACTTTTTATTAATCACGGGATGTGTACATCAGAAAGAAATCACACTCCTAAATGTCTACGCACCCAATGAGGGACCAGCTAAATACCTACAACAGCTGCTAAAAGACCTTAAGAAGGACATCTCGAGCAACACAATAGTAGTTGGAGACTTCAACACAGCACTGTCTCCTCTGGACAGATCTAGAAGATTAAAACTCACCAAGGAAATACTGGCTTTCAAGGAAGAAATAGAAGAGAGAGGGCTAATAGATCTATACAGGGCTTTATATCCCCCAAAAAAGGAATACACATTCTTTTCCAGTGCACATGGAACATTTTCCAGAATAGACCATGCGCTAGGCCACACAGCATACCTCAACAGAATAAAAAAGATAGACATTGTACCAGCTATCTTTTCAGACCATGATGCACTGAAGATAAAACTTAATCGTGGACAGATGCAGAAAACCAAATCAAACACCTGGAAATTAAATAGCTCGATATTGAACAATGAGTGGGTCAGGAAGGAAATCAAGGAAGAAATCAAAAGGTACCTAGAAACAAATGAGAATGAAGACACGAGCTACCAGAACCTGTGGGACGCAGCTAAAGCCGTTTTAAGGGGAAAATTTATAGCTCTGCAAGCATATCTCAGGAAGGAAGAAAGGGCCCACATAAATAACTTGACTTCACAGCTCAAGACCTTAGAAAAGGACCAACAAAAGGAGCCCAAAGCAGGCAGAAGGAAAGAGATAATAAAACTTAGAGCAGAAATTAACGACGTGGAAACCCAAAAGACAATCCGAAAGATCAATGAAACCAAGAGCTGGTTCTTCGAGAAAATAAACAAGATTGATAAACCACTAGCAAGACTCACAAAGAAAGAGAGAGAGAGAACCCTAATAAGCTGAATCAGAAATGAAAAGGGGGACATCACAACAGAAACCAATGAAATTCAAAAGATCATCAGAGACTACTTTGAAAATCTCTATGCCACGAAACAAGAAAACCGAGAAGAAATGGATAAATTCCTCGACTCCTACAATCTCCCAAGGCTGAACCAAGAAGACCTGGAGTACCTGAATAGTCCAATTAACATCAAGGAAATTGAAATGGTAATCAAAAGTCTTCCCAAAAACAAAAGCCCAGGTCCAGACGGATTCACTAGCGAGTTCTTCCAAACATTTAAAGAGGACCTTTTGCCAGTCCTTCTCAAGCTTTTCCAGGAAATTGAAGAAACAGAAACACTCCCAAACAGTTTCTATGAGGCTCATATCTCCCTAATACCAAAAGCAAACAAAGACACCACAAAAAAAGAAAACTACAGGCCAATATCCCTGATGAACACAGATGCGAAGATCCTCAACAAAATATTAGCAAATAGAATTCAACAACTCATCAAAAAGATCATACACCATGACCAAGTGGGATTCATTCCGGGGATGCAAGGATGGTTTAATATCCGGAAATCAATCAACGTAATCCATCATATCAACAAAAGAAAAGATAAAAATCATATAATCATATCAATAGATGCAGAGAAAGCATTTGACAAGATCCAGCATCCGTTTATGAAAAACACTAGCCAAAATGGGTATAGAAGGGACCTTCCTCAATATAGTCAAAGCCATTTATCACAATCCTATGGCAAGCATTGTCCTCAATGGGGAAAAACTAAGAGCCTTCCCTCTGAGAACAGGGACGAGACAAGGATGCCCACTCTCTCCACTTCTGTTCTATATAGTACTGGAAGTACTTGCAATAGCGATTAGGCAAGAAAAAGATATTAAGGGCATTCAGGTAGGAAAGGAAGAAATCAAGCTCTCACTATTCGCAGATGATATGATACTATACCTAGAGAACCCTAAAACTTCTACCAAGAAACTCCTAGAAACAATAGAGTTGTATAGTAAAGTTGCAGGCTATAGAATCAATACCCAAAAGTCCATGGCTTTCTTATATGCAAATAATGAGAGAGAAGAAAGTGACCAGAGAAAAGCAATCCCGTTCACAATTGCGCCTCATAAAATCAAGTACCTCGGAATCAGCTTAACAAAGGAGGTAAAGGACTTGTATAATGAAAACTATAAAACACTACTTCAGGAAATAAAAGAGGACACAAGGAAATGGAAAGACATCCCCTGCTCATGGATTGGAAGAATTAATATTGTCAAAATGGCAATTCTCCCCAAAGCATTGTACAAATTCAATGTGATCCCTATAGGAATACCCTTGACATTCTTCAAAGAAATGGAGCAAGCGCTCCTGAAATGCATATGGAACAATAAGCCCCCACGAATAGCTAAAGCAATCCTTGGGAAAAAGAAAATGGGAGGAATCAACCTCCCCAACTTCCAACTCTACTACAAAGTGGTAGTCATTAAAACAGCATGGTACTGGAACAAAGGCAGAGCGGCAGACCAATGGAACAGGGTTGAATACTCTGACATACACCCCCAAATATATGATCATCTAATCTTTGATAAGGGAGCAAGAAATGTGAAGTGGAGCAAGGAAAACATGTTTAACAAATTGTGCTGGCAAAACTGGATGGCTACATGCAAAAAAATGGGCTTAGACCTCCATCTATCACCATGTACAAAAATCAGATCAAAATGGATTAAAGACCTCAACATCAGACCAGAATCCCTAAGGTACATTGAAGATAAGGTCGGCAAAACCCTCGACGACATTGAAGCCAAAGGTATCTTCAAAGCTGACACACCACTGGCCAAGCAAGTGAAAACAAAGATAAATAAATGGGACTATCTCAAACTAAGAAGCTTCTGCAACTCAAAAGAAACAATGACCAAAATACAAAGACAGTCTACAGAATGGGAAAGGATATTTATGCAGTACCCATCAGATAAAGGGTTGATAACAAGGATATACAATGCACTGGTTGAACTCCACAAGAAGAAAACTGCCAACCCAATCAAAAAATGGGGTGATGAAATGAACAGAAACTTTTCCAAAGAAGAAATCTGAATGGCTGAGAGGCACATGAGAAAATGTTCAACATCACTAATTATCAGGGAGATGCAGATCAAAACAACAATGAGATATCATCTCACACCACAGAGACTGGCCCACATCCCAAAAAACAAAAGCAACCGGTGTTGGCGTGGATGTGGGGAGAAAGGGACTCTCCTTCACTGCTGGTGGGAATGCCGACTCGTTCAGCCCTTTTGGAAAACAATATGGACAATTCTCAAAAAGTTAGAAATTGAGCTCCCATTTGACCCAGCAATACCACTCCTGGGAATATATCCCGGAGAGGCAAAAAGGTATAGTAGAGATGACATCTGCATTTCCATGTTCACTGCCGCTCTGTTTACAATAGCCACAATATGGAAAAAACCAGAGTGCTCGAAAACAGATGATTGGCTAAAGAAACTCTGGTATATTTACACAATGTAATACTACGTAGCTGTCAGAAAGCATGAAGTCATGAAATTTGCATATAAGTGGATCAACATGGAAAGTATCATGCTGAGTGAAATGAGTCAGAAAGAAAGAGACAGACATAGAAAGATTGCACTCATATGTGGAATATAAAGCAGCTGAAAGGTACAAGCTTACAATGTTGCGATTCCTGGCAGACATTTCTCTGGACTTAGTTACTAAAATACAGAAATCCAAAACTATGCTGCTGCTAGTGTGGCCTCCTGACCTCATATCTCTTCATTCTCAGCAATGGAAAACAAATTACCAAATGCTTTCTTTTCTTTTCAGTAGATCGACTTTAGGGGGGAGAAACTCCAAATCAATAATAGTGAATTTTTTGTTTAAATATTGAATGTAATCAAAGTAAAGTGAAAGTAAAATGAAATTTACCAGTTACACATGCGGAGTGGGTGGCTGGGGAGGTGGGGGGAAAGGGGGAGGTATATCGTGATTCTTGGTGGTGGAATATGTGCACTGGTGAAGGGATGGGTGTTTGAGCATTGTATAACTGAGACTTTAACCTGAAAGCTTTGTAACTTTCCACATGGTGAATCAATAAAAGAATTAAAAAAATAAATAAATATTGGGAAATTAAAAAAATATATAGATTAAAATGACAATGAGATAATATCTTACACCAGTGAGAATCACATATGTTAAAAAAGACTGGAAGCAACCAGTGTTGGGATGTGTATAAAACTGAACTCTGTTCTCTGTTGGTGAATAGTTCATCTGGTTCAGCTACTATGGAAAACAGTACAAATACTTCTCAAAAAAGTAAGAATAATTGCACACATGACCTAGCAATTCCCTTTCAGGACATCTGTCCCAAGAACATAAAAACATTTATTAGAAAAGGTATACACACCCATCCCTATGTTCATCAAAGTAGTGAGTGTTATAACCAGGATATGGAAACAACCCAAATGTTTGATGATGAGTGGATAAATAAGTTGTGGTAAATATACAGAATGGACTATTACTCAGCTATAAGATACTATAAATGCTTGCTGAATCTTGGATAGAACTGGAGGGTATCAATCTAAGCAAAATAAGCCAAAGGGAGAAGAACAAATAGCAGACTGTGGTATACAGAGAGACAAAAAGTCTATAGATCATATCAGTTGAGAACAAATTCTGAATATGAGAGTACAAACCCAGAAAGAAGTTAAAAATCAGTCCCTGTGGGAGCTTTCCATGCAGTGTGGGCCCCGAACTGACTGATGGCAGCTCTGAACTACTGATGTAATCCACAAAGCTCTAATATTTTAATATTTATATATATATATATATTTCTGGTTAGAAGATGAGGAGGGGATTCTTGAGTGCTCGAGGACTGTGTGCTAGCATGGGACAAATTTGGCAGCACACAGAATCACTGGTGCAATTTATAAGACTAACTTTCAGGAACTTCAGGTTAGAAGGTCAGAGATAGTGGTCTTCTGAGTCTGGGGGCCATCAGTTAATCTCCCTCATCATAACTCATTAGAACCACAAATTAGCCTCTTATTCGGATCTCAGTAGGGTAACTTGCCCACCCAAACCTATTTGGCCAATAGCCCATTAGCCCCTACTCCAATCAACATTCCTGCCACAAAACACATAAGCAATGCTGAGTGAAAGAATTCAAACAGCAAAAGTCACAATGGTGAAACAACGCAGAAACCCACCAGGCTTAGTGGGTTTACAGTGAAGATGCTAGCCTAGATGACCTGACCAGTAATAATGAAATATATAAACTCTGACTGGGATTTTAGAATAGAGCTGTTAAGGATGTATTAGGAGCTCAAAGAAACAATGGAACGCAAACTTCCAATAAAATACAAGAGGATATGGGAGCAGAAATAAGGAAAATACAAATGAAAATGCAATCAGAAATGACAGATCTGAAAAACCTGTTAGGTGAAATGAAAAACTTAAGGGAAGGCCTCAGCAGCAGAGTAACAGCTTCTGTGGATAGAATCAGTGAACTTCAAGATGAGGTTTAGAGAATCTCCAGACAAAAGCAAAAGATAGATAGATAGATAGATAAGAGCCACAAAATAAGCCATCAGATGACAAGAGGATATTTAGATGAATTTAAGAACAGCATAAGGAACATTGGGGTAGCAGAGGAGTAGGAAGAAAACCCTGATGAAGAAGCAACTGTTAAAGCCACCATTGTTAAGACATTGCCAGGGCTGAAGAGAAGTGCACCTAGATCCAGGAGGCCTGAAGGGTATCAACTAAATAAAATACAAATAAAAATACAACAAGATACTTCCTAAAAGAATGACAAAACACATAGCTAGAGATAGAATCCTGAAAGCAGCAAGATCAAAGAAGGAAATTACTTACAAAGAAGCATACTTAAGATTTACAGCAGTCTTATCAGATGAAACCCCTTGATTCCGAAGACATTAGTGGGATATAGTGGGAAAAAAAAACTCGATGAAATGAATGCCTTACCAAGGGAACTTTATCCAGCTAGACTCTCATTCATATTTGAAGGAAAAATACAATGCTTCACAGATAAACAACAACTCAGGAACTTCATAGACTCAAAACCATTAGAAGAAGGACTAAATGTATTACTATTAGAGAAGACAAGACTCTCAAACACAACAAACTCCTGCAGAATTATGGGACAAAACCCCATAGCAATAATCTCTCTCAATGTCAATGAGCAAAATAAACCAATTAAGAGATACAGAGTGGCAGAATGGATTAAAAAATTGAACCCAACACTCTGTTGCTTTCAAGAGAGTGAACATCTGAACAGTTAGAGCAAACACAGACTCATAGTCAAAGACTGGAAAACAATTCTACAAGCAAATAACATCCCTCAAAAAAGTCAGGGTACTACTACTATCTGACCACATAGAATTGAAGCTGAAGAAGATTATAAGAGACAGTGAAGGTCATTTCTTAATGATCAAGGGATATGTATATCAGGAAGAATTCACATCCCCAAATGCATATGCGCCTAATGATGGACCACTAATATACTTAAAACAGCTGCTTAGAAACTTGAAGAAAGACATTGATAGCAACACAATAATTGTTGGAAATTTTAACACTGCTTTGTCATCGTTTGAAAGATCAACCAAACTAAAGATCATCATATCATCATCATCATCATCATCAACATCATCATCATCATCATCATCATCCTGTTGATCATCGATTTTCTCGAGTGGTCTCAATAATGTCTCCATTCGTCCTAGCCCTGAGATTTTAGAAGCCTCTCTTTAGTCATCCTTCCCAATGGTGCCATTTTGGAGTCTCTTTCAGGGTCAGAGGAATGAGACCCATCATTGTTACTGGTTTGGGCATATGAATACACCACAGGGAGCTTGCCAGGCTCTATCATGTGGGCAGGAAACTCTCGGTAGCTTGCCAGGTTTTCTGAGAGAGAGAACTAGGCTATAAGCTTCCGGGAGCTTGGTTTTATAGTCTCTGGATCTTGGCTGTTAATGGGATTACACGGCACCAGGGACAGTTTGTGGGTGTGGCTGCCAAGCTACTGGAAAATGAGGGGTCTGGGTGGAGGAGGCAGAGGCCCAGTCCTGATCTGAGCAGGCTTGGAGATCTCAGCCCCAGGTCCCACACACCTGGGTTCCTCTGCCGGTTCCTTCATGAGTGAGGCTCATCTAAACGTGTGGAGAGGGGCCTTGATCATGACTGTGGCTGGGTTCTGGAGGTCTTCAGCTGCCAGGGCTATGCTCAGGGCGGAGAGGAAAACTCAACCTGCCCTGCTTTGAGGAGCCCTGGTGAAGAAAGCCAGGCACGGGGGCAAGAGACTCAAACAAAACAAATTAAAAATGTTTAAGGGGCTGGAAAAATAGTATAGTGGTTTGGTTGCTTGCCTGGCATGTGGCCAAACCAGTTTGAACACCAGCATCCCAAATGGTCCCCCAGACCCACCAGGAGTGAGCAGTACAGAGCCAGGAGTTAGCCCTGAGCATTAAGTGTGACCCCCCAAACCAATCAAACAAACAAAAAGAATAAGATCATGAGAAATACTCCAGGGATTAAGGCCTTTCATGTTCTGTCCTACTGAATATGGTTCCTGCCAGGAGTGGCCT
This sequence comes from Sorex araneus, assembly GCF_027595985.1. Lineage (NCBI taxonomy): Eukaryota > Metazoa > Chordata > Mammalia > Eulipotyphla > Soricidae > Sorex > Sorex araneus. The sequence goes on along the minus strand of NC_073313.1, from coordinate 330,410,923 downwards.
CTGAGCATAGAGCTTGCAGTACTGTGCACTGGGTGTGGTCTAAAAAAAAACCACAACAAAAACAACAAAATCAAGAACAAAACCAAGATTAACATTCATAAAGCTTTAAAGAAAAAAAACCCGATAACAGGCTAATGTACAATTATGCAGACAAGAATGACTGAGTGGACACACAAACCTATTCAGAACAACAGCCAGTGGAACAGTCATTCCATTTTCCCTTTCTCTTGAGTAATTAGCATCACACACTGTATGTTCCCTGCTACAAATGTCTTCTTTCAGCTTTGGAACTAGAGTATCTTTCCATTTCCAAAAACTGATCTGGATTTTCAGTTATAGACAACCTAAATTTGCTTTGGAAAATTTTATAAGTGTTTGATATAGTTCTTTGAAAACTGCCATGGATATCCTTATAGGAACTGCATTGAACCTGTATAATTCTTTGGGGAGTATTGTCATTTTGACAATCCTCCCAATCCATGAACAGGGGATGTGTTTCCATTTCCTGGTGTCCTCTTTTCTTTCGTTTTTTTTTTCTTTTTTGGGTCACACCCGGTGATGCACAGGGGTTACTCCTGATTCTTCACTCAGGAATTACTCCTGGTGGTGCTCATATGGAATGCTGGGAATAGAACCCATGTCGGCCGCATGCAAGGCAAATGCCCTACCTGCCGTGCTATTGCTCCAGCCCCCTCTTATTTCTTGAAGTAGTATTTTGTAGTTTTATTTGTAGAGGTCCTTCACCTCTTTAGTTAAACTGATTCCAAGGTATTTGGTTTTCTGAGGCACCAAATTTTGAACAGGATTGTTTCACCAATATTTTTTCTTCTCTTTCACTATTTGTAAATAGGAAGGCCATGGACTTTTAAGTATTGATTGCTATGAAAGGCTTCAAACTAACTACATTAATTTTTAAGTGATTTTAGTAAAATAGAAACAACTATCACAAATGAATGTTACAGGTATACAACTTTCCCCTTTGTCATCATCAATTTATTATATTTCTGTGTGATTGATGTCAGGGTTCAAACTCAAGACTTCACAAAGGCAAAGCAAGGAGTCTGCCACTGGAACCCCCACCCCTACCCAGGCCCACGTTGTCATCACTTAAAAGATAAACTGTAGGGGCTGGAGCAATAGCACAGTGAGTAGGGCATTTGCCTTGTATGTGGCCAACCCAGGTTCGATTCCCAGTATCTCATATGGTTCCCTGAGCACTGCCAGGAATGATTCCTGAGTGCAGAGCCAGAAGTAACCTCTGAGCATCCGCTATATATATATGAGCATCTATATACATATACACACATATATATGGAGTGCTGTATATATGAGCATCCATATATATATATATATATATATATATATATATATGGACTGGAGTGATAGCACAGCAGGTAGGGTGTTTGCCTTGCATGTGGCTGTCCCGGGTTTGATTCCTCTGTCCCTCTCAGAGAACCTGGCAAGCTACTAAAAGTATCCCACTCACATGGCAAAGCCTGCCAAGCTACCTGTGGCGTATTTAATATGCCAAAAACAGTAACAGTAAGTCTCACAGTGGAGACGTTACTAGTGCCCACTTAAGCAAATCGATGAATAATGGGATGACAATGCTACATATATATATATATTATATATATATATGACTTTTCATCCCCCCAAAAGATGAACACATGTTCTTCTCCAGTACACATGGACATTGTCCAAGATAGACCCACATCATGCTGGGCCCACAAAACACAGGTCCATAAAATGAAGAAGATAAAACATGTATCAACTATCTTTTTTCAGACCATGATGCACTCAAACTAGAATTACCCACAGAAGCAGAGAATCAAACCAAACACCTGGAAATTAAACAACTTACTACTGAACAACCAGTGGGTTAGAGAGAAAATCAAAGAGGAAATGAGAAATTTTCTGGAAACAAATAAGAATGAGGACACGAGCTACAAGAACTTGTGGGACACAGCAGATGTATTAAGAGGAAAGTTTATAGACTTTAGATTGATGAAAGCAAGCATTCATCAGGAAGAAAGAAAGGGCTCACATAAATAACTTAACCTCATAGCTTGAGATCTTGGAAAAGTACCAACAAAAGGAGCCCAAACCAAGAAGGAAGAAGGAAAGGATAAAACGTAGAGCAGAGGGCTGGAGCAATGCACAGCAGGTAGGGCATTTGCCTTCCATGCGGCTGACCCAGGTTCGATTCTCAGCAACCCGTATAGTCCCCTGAGCACCTCCATGGGGTAATTCCTGAGTTCAGAGCCAGGAGTAACCCCTGTACATCGCTGAGTGTGACCCAAAGAGGAAAAAAAAAACTTAGAAACTTAGAGGAGAAATCAATGAGCTGGAATCCCAAATAACAATCCAAAAGATCAATGAAACCAAGAGCTGGTTCTTTGAGAAAATAAACAAGATTGAAAAGCCACTAGCAAGACTCACAAATAAACAGAGAGAGAGAATGAGAGAGAAAGAGAGAGAACCCTAATAAACTGAATAAGAAATTAAAAGGGGTACATCATAACAGAAAGTACAGAAATACATAGGATCATCAGAGATTACTCTGAGAACCTTTATGCCATGAAACAATAGAACCTCAAAGATCTCTATCTAATGCCAGGCACAAAAGACAAATCAAAATGGATTAAAGACCTCAATATCAGAACTGAATCCATAAGGCACATGGAGAAAAATGTGGTCAGAACCCTACATGACACTGAAGCTAATGGCATCTTCAAAGATGAAACAACACTGACCAAGTAAGTGGAAGCAAAGATTTAAAAAAAAAGAGAGACTACATTAAACTAAGAATCTTCAAAGGAATCAGTGACCAGATACAAAGACAGCGCATAGATTGGGAAAAATTATTTACCCAATACCTATCTGATAAGGGGTTAATATCCAAGATATATAAGACACTGATAGAACTTTACAAGAAATAAACATTCAACCCCAATCAAAAGTGGGGAGAAGAAATGAACATAAACTTCGTCAAAGAAAAAATACAAATTACCAAATACACATAAAAAAATACTCTATCCTCACTAATAATCAGGGAAATGAAAATCAAAAGAATAATGAGATATTATCTCATACCACAGAGACCAGCACACATCCCAAATTTCAAGAGCAACCAGTGCTGTCATGGATGTAGGGATAAAAGTATAAAAGTTGGGAATGCTGACTCTTCCAGACATTTTGAAGAACCATATGGGCATTCCTCAAAAAACTAGAAAGTGAGCTTCCATACGACCCAGCAATACCACTTCTGGTAATATACCCAAGGGCCCCCAAAACACACAGTAGAGATGCCATCTGCATTTCAATGTTTGTTACAGCACTATTCACAATAGCCAGAATCTGGAAACAATCTGAGTGTTCAAAAACAGATGATTGGTTGAAGAAACTGTGGTACATCTAAACAATGGAATACTATGCAGCTGTTAGGAAAAATAAAGTAATGAAATTTGCTTATAAATGGATGGACATAGAGAGTATCATGCTATGTGTAATGAGTCACAAGGAAATGGACAGACATAGAATGATTTCACTCATTTGTGATATATGAAAAGAAAAAACATGAGACTAATATCCAAGGACAGTACAAACAGGGGCCAGAAGAATTGGTTCATGGTTAGAAGCCTGCTTCAAGTGATGGGGGAGGAGGCAATTGGGATAGAGGAGGGGCCACTATGACAAAAATAATCCGAAAAGAACTGCGTGCTGAAAGTAGGTAAAGAAAAAAAACATGATAACCTCTCAGTATCTATATTGAAAACCATAATGTCCCGGGAAGGGGACAAAATAGAGAGAAAGAGAGAGAGACAGAGACAGAGACAGAGAGACAGAGACAGAGACAAAGACAGAAACAGAGACAGAGACAAAAACAGAAAGAAGAAAAGTACCTGCCATAGATAGAAGTTAGCGCCAGTATTAGGGCTCTGGAGGGAAACTGGTGACATTTGTGGCAGGAAATGTATGCTGGTGAAGTGATTGGTGTTGAACTACTGTAATTGTTTATCTGATATCTGATAATGAATAGCTTGGTAACTGTATGATTCAATTTTTTTAAAAAGTTAGGAAATCATGAACACAAAATTTAGTTCCATAATTAATGTGAGTAGTATGAGAAAAAACACTCTTAGAGAAGTATGTAGAAGAGTACTTATGTATTACTAATTTTTAATTTCTTAGGTGATAAATTCACAAACATCAAAGCCATTATTATTAATTTAACTGTATAGTAGTTTGCAATTTTTAAGGTATAAACATATGAATATTCATATGAGTATATATTCATATATTCATCATTATCATCATCATCATCATCATCCCGTTGATCATCGAATTTCTTGGTAACGTCTCCATTTGTCCTAGCCCTGAGATTTTAGAAGCCTCTCTTTACTTGTCCTTCCCAACGATGTGTAATTGGAGGCTCTTTCAGGGTCAGGGGAATGAGACCCATCATTGTTACTGTTTTTGGATTATAAATACACCATGGGGAGTTTTCGAGACTCTCCCATGTGGGCAGGAAACTCTTGGTAGCTTGCCAGGTTTCTCCTAGAAGGAGAACTAGGCTATAAGCCTTCCGGGAGCTTGGTTTTATAGTCTCTGGATGTTGGCCATTGGTGGCCACTGCCATGGGGGCAGTCCCTGGGTGTGACCGCCTAGCTACTGGAAAATGGGAAATCTGGGTGGAAGATGCCCAGTCCTGATCCGAGCAGGCTTGGAGGTCTCAGCTCTGGGTCCCACACACCTGGGTTCCTCTGCCGGTACCTTCATGTATGAGGTTCATCCAAATGTGTGGAGAGGGACCTTGAGCATGGCTGTGGCTATGCTCCAGAGATCTTCAGCAGTGGGAGCTCTGCTTGGGACAGGGAGGGAAACTGGATCCCACCCCGTCCTAGGGGCCCCGGGGAAGACAGCCAGGCGTGCGGGCCAGAGACTCTCTGCTCTCTACTCACTCTCTATCTCACTCTAATGAGTATATATTAGTATATACAAATAATTTAAATACAAAAATCATTATTAATTAAAATAATTAAACAAGGAGCTTCAGGCAAATGTAGAGAGGGTTGGATTGACACCATATCAAGTACAGCAGGGAGTATTATACATATCTAGGTGATCATATACATGAACCAAGGCACATTATTTCATTGTCTTCTTGTTCTGCCAGCACTCATATCCCAGGTATTTTATTTTTTTTAGATTTTTTTCTTAAATATATAAAAATAAATTTTATTTTTTAATATCCTTAATTTGTATCTCTCTTCTGAACCTCACATAAATACATAAGCCCAACAACTACCATTCTGCCATATCTATTTGAGTATGTACCAGGATCTACCCCTGTGCAATCCTGCTTCATTAACTACCTGCCTCTTTTCCGTGAACAACATTTTAATCTTTACAGTTTCTCTAGCAAAAGGAACCTCCTTGGATTCTTCCTTGACTTGGACTTTTTTTTTTAATCTCACTCCCAACTTTCATTATGTCAGTAAATCCTTTGACTCTACTTTAAAAATATGGAGAGAATCTGACCAACTCTTCTGATTTCTATCACTACTTTTTACATTGCTTGTCCCATCACTGCCACTTTCCTCCACTGGCATCTCTCCATGTATATACATTGCTCAAAGTCAACGATAATTTTTCCCAGAGGCCTATAATCTTGGTATTGACTACGTCTCCACTACCCTTTACCTTGCCTTTGCCTTGATTTCCTTGTTGGTGAACAAATTAAACATGCTACTTCACCAGGGTGTTTGCACTGGCTGTTCTCTCCGCCTGGAATGCTCTACAATGCTCCTTCCATGGACATGCCGTGGGCAGAGCATTCACTTGGCTCATTATTTCCCTGATGTTGATGGTTTTGGGGCCACACACAGTATATTTCAGGCCTTATTTCTATCTGCACTCAGAAGTCACCCCTGGTGGAGGTTAGGAAATTATATGGGGTTCTGAGTACCACATTTAGATTAGCCACATGCAAGGCTAATGTCCTACCTTCTCTGTCCCCCAAATTTGACATTTTCTATCACTTGTCCATCTTTCTGCTATTGTTACAGAGTGTTTGGCACTGTTTTACAAACTATATCCTTTAGATACTGTTTATTTCATCATCTCCAACACAACTTTAATTTTCAAAAAGAAAGGGAGTTTTATCTGCTTTTTTGTTGATGTATACATTGAACTTAGAACAAACGCCTAACACATAAAAGGTGACTATTACAAATTTATGACTGAGGAGCTGGAGAGACAGTGTGGAGAGTAGTGTGCTTGTCTTGTACTTGAGCTGACTCATTTTCCATGTCAAAACCCTATACATTCCCCCAATCCCCACCAGGAGTAATATTATGAATAGATATTATACAAATACTCAAATACATATACATGCACATAATATATTTTCATCACTGTATCATTGTATCACTGTAATCCCCGTTGATCATTGATTTGCTTGAGTGGGGTCCAGGAATGTCTACATTTGTCCTAGCCCTAAGATTTTATCAGCCTCTCTTTACTCGTCTTTCCCAATGGTGCTGCATTGAAGACTCTTTCAGGGTCAGGGAAATGAGACCCATCATTGTTACTGTTTTTGCCATATTGAATACACACAGAGGGCTTGCTATACTCTGCCGTGAAGGCAGGATGCTCTCAGTGCTTGCTAGATTCTCCAGGAGGGAAAACTAGACTATAAGAGGCTGTGAGAGTTTTGCTATTGCTATAAGCTATAAGCTATAAGATTCTGAGAATTTTGTTTCATAGTCTCTGGATCTTGGCTGTTGATAGGATTACATGGCACAGGATAGTTTGTGGATGTGATTGCCTAGCTACTGGAAAATGGGAGATCTGGGTGTAGGAGACCCAGTCCGGATCCAAGCAGGCTTGGAGATCAGATGTGTGGGACCCGGGGCTGAGATCTCCAAGCCTGCTATATTTTCATAGACACATATGTATGTACTTGGGTCTTTGAAATAAACAAAAAAGGACAGAAAAAATGCACTCAACACTTAACAACTCCTTTCTAAATGCTGTAATACAAATAGACTATGATCTTTTGAACTTGGAAAAGTATATGGACAGACTTGAGATTACCTATTTGTTGTCCTGTTGTTCATTGATTTGCTCGAGTGGGCACCAGTACCATCTCCATTGTGAGACTTATTGTTACTGTTTTTGGCATATCAAATACACCACGGGTGCTTTCCAGGCTCTGCCGTGCAGGAGGGATACTCTCAATAGCTCGCTGGACTCTCTGAGAGGGAGAAGGAATCCAACGCCCTACCCTTTGTGCTATCACTCCAGTCCTATTTGTAAGCAGAAGATGTTGTCTCTACATGTTTGCCTTTAATCATAGTCTATGTCCTAACTACATATAGAACATAGTATCTTATAAATTAAACATCTACAAGATAGAGTTTCTGAAGAATATCTATGAGATGCTTATTCTGGACTGATTCTTCTGTTACATATAGCTAACTGCCTGATCCATTCAAAACAACAGACATTTGAAGGAAAAGCTACCTGTGATAATCTTTTTATTCTCTTAAGATGGTTTTTTTATAAAGGGATATATTTTGTTAGAACTAATGTGTCCTAAACTCCACTGGCCTGTGCCCAGTAAATTAATATAAGGAGAATACTTGGTAATATCAGATTTACCTTTCATTATTTTGGATTTTATTTATTGTTAATAATGAAGCAATTATAAAATCCACTGTCAGACAATCTGATTGTCATAAGACTTTCAGAAGGGAAATCCCCCTCTAGTGAAAAGAGTCTTTATATGCTTTTGCTGCAGTCCTAAGGTCTTTTAGAACTAGAACTCGGTAGAAAATGCAAGACTTGCAAGCATATGAAAGTTGGCACGCTAGCTCGAGATGTAATTGAAGACACATTTCTCTGTGGATTGAAGTGTTTTGTTTAGAAAGACATTTCCCATTATTTTTTTTTTCACATTTGAACTTTTTTTCCCCGGGAACGATTCCTTTCATGGTTTCTTTTTAAAAAGTATTAAGTAATGTGAGAGTAGATCTATTGTGCTTGGAGTATGGCTAAACTGACTGTGGCCCTTCAAGTCTATATTGGAACAATAGTATCCTTTTTTGCTGGACACCATTCTGTGTTATTCACAAAAGCTCACAAAATTTGGCTCTATTTTCTAAGTCTGGATCGGTCTGGAGTATAAATCTCAGTCTAACTCTTGGTTTATACAACTCAGAGAACAAAATGGCCACATTTTAGAAAGGTTTCTTTCTATAAATTCAGGGATTTTTTTGAGATAGGTGCTACACTTCTTAACCTTCTCTTCTGGACCAGCAATATTGGATAATGATAAGAACCAAGTGTCTCCTTGAGAGAATTGGTAATCAGCAAGTGGACATCTCATTCACTGTTCAGTCTTATTCTGGTGAACAGCACTTTGCATTGCTGGTGGAAATTCAAGCGTGAAGCCAATTTTTATGCTCTAGATGGCAAAAAAATGCAGCTAATTCCAAAGGGTTTCTCCTTCTTCCCCTGGCAGCTGGTATGTTTACATAGTGAGGATGAAAGGCCTGACATCTGTGTTTACATTTCTATGTAGCAGGGTCCCCCAAACCCACAGTTAGGAATCATTTATATCCAAGCACCTCTGCCCCAGAATTACAACAGCAAAGTCTTTCAACTTCTCCTAGGCAAGGTCCTTTGATCTTCCTGTGCAAAATGCTCTCTGATGAGTTGTGATTGGAAGAGGAGGGCTGGGAAGGTTTTATACTTTGACAGATTCCTTCTCTTTCTCTACCCCAACCCATAGAGGAACATGACCCAGACCTTTAAGTACCCAAATTTCTTTCCTTAAATTCCATTGAATTATCAAAATAAAGTTAAACGGACTGGTAGAACCAACACAGTGGGTCTCAAATGAGCTAGCATTTTTAATAATTATTCGGTTGCCTCTGATTTTGATTCTAGGTAGGCTATGTTTCTTATTAGATACAGATATTTCCAGAATCTCATGCAACTCTACTGAACATGAATCTCCAGGTGTGGACTCAAAATTTTAATTTTTCACTAGTTAAAATGAATTTTTGTATAAAATTATTTAAAAATTGAAAATAGTTGGACACCAGCATGAGACTTTTAGTTGGCAGACTAAATACTGGTCTTGTTGCATTCCAGTGTATCACATCTGGCTTCTCAATAAAATGTCAGGGGTCTCTCCAAGTTGAAATCAATGTTAAGTTGATGAAATAAAATAATATTATTTTTTTCTGACCACATTTTGCTACTTTATGTTAATATTTCTTACTATTTATGTTACTATATTTTACTACTTTATGCTACTGTTAATTATTTTTTCTTATAAATTGAGATAAATTATGAAGTTAAGAGTTGTCTGTGGAAACAAGATTTGTGAAATTTTGTCTTGTTTTTCATCACTTGGTTTATGATATATCCTATCATGAGGTATTTATGGATTCACATTCATTTATAGGAAATAATAAGAGGAGAATCTTTATAATCTTTACTTTGTTTTCTTATTGGCAGTATTTTCAAAACTGTAGTACTATATAACAACCAAATAAAATGCAGGTACTATTCAAAGATCTTATTCAGATTTCCCAATTTCACTTGTACATGTGTGTGTGTTTGTATGTGTATATGTGTTCGTGTGTGTGTGAATGCATGCACATTGTGTAGGTATTATACCATTTTCTCATATGTTTAGGTTGAAGCATTCACTGTCATAGTTAAGATACTGAGTAACTCCATCTCTCTAAAAGATTCTTGGTTTTCCCCTTTTCTCTCTCCTGCCTACACCCTTAACATCAACCATTTGATTCCTGCTTCTAAATTTCCATTATTTCAAGAATGTTATATAAATGGAATCACACAGCACTTCATCTTTGGCAGTTATCTTGTTTTTCACTTCTCATAATTCCCTGGACATTTACCTATGTTGTTACATGTGTTAACTATTTTTTCATTTTTATTGCTGCATTGTATTCTGTGATTTGACAGTACCACAACTTGTTTTATTATTCACTCATTGAAGGACAAGTGTTTTAATTTGGGACTATTATGAAAAAGCTTCAGTGAATATTAATTTATAAAATTTGTATAAATATAACTGCAATGATACTTTATAAGTATCTTTAAATTTTTGTAATATTTATTCTAATCACAAAATATTCATATTCATAAAATATTTCTCATTAATTTAAATTAACTTACACTGATATCTTTCTGGGTGCCAAAACTACACCTGTCGAGCACTAAGCATTTTAATATTTGCCTAAAGTCAAATTAGCTAATGTTGTATTTTTTTGACCTCTCAATGAGATTGGGCTCTGTTTGAGGGCAGAGGATATGTCAAATCTCACTTACATATAGTTTGTTATGCCATTACACTTTTAGACATATGAGCAAATGGTACTACATATAGACAGAGAATATATTTCTTTCATTCAACTTAGTCCTTTATCCCTCTGTGACTCATAGAGCATATTATGCTAAATACTGTGCACACAAAAGCTCATTAAAAACATGGACCAGTCTCTGATGAGTTTACAATTTACATTTTTAAAAACAAGATTACAGAGAGCCCTGAGCTTGCTTGTGAAAAAGTTCATCTCAAGAAACTAAAAGAGTTTTCCTTTGGGCTATTGTGGAAAATATTACCTAGAGGATATAGAATAAGGGAAAGTCAGTGGCTCTATAGACACTAGTCCTACATCCATTAGTGGTTCTCAGAGTCTGCGAGTACAGGAGACACAAGAACAGTGGGCATCAGAACAAAACTATAAACATCACCACTATGGCAACTCCAGGTTCCCTGAAATGTTATTTGGAATGAAGCTCCTTTTGATGACTTAAAGTTTATCTTTAGAAGGTCAGTGAAGTCCACCTTTGAATAGTGAGACCTGGATAACGGCGTGTCCCATATCTTCTGGTATTACAGTGAAGACTGAATCATAAATGTCAAATGCAAATCATGCTTTAGGTTCTGGCTGTGCTAATTTGTGGACAGTAGTGGAAGACATTTACATGTACCAACTGAACAGAGAAGTTAATATTGTAAAGTTTTGTTTGTTTCATTTCCATTTTCAGTTGTGAAGATGAGACATTTATTAACAAATGCCTAAAGAACTCTATTTTTAGTTTTAGATGTCTGCAGCAGGAAAATGTTAATAGCCTAAGGGTCCTGCAGTAAAAAATCAAAATGTGTGTAATTCCTAAATACTTATGGAATTTCAAGCACAGATTCACTTAGAGTATTAATGACTTTAATGAAGACAGACATCAAACTTAAAATCAACAAATCATTAGGCTTGCATTAAAGTGTAAGCAATGCCTAATTTAATATACTTGTTGATTATTTTCTTTGATAAAGACATTGGTTTTTAAGTCTAATGGTGCCTCAAAGATCAACTGAATAGTGGAAAAGACATCAAACCAGTGGCTTGAGCTTGAGGTCTTTTAATAAAAAATGTATTTTTTTCTACTTTCCTCCATTGGAAAAAATCACTTATTTTTCTGTCATTATTATTTATTAACTTACTTAGTTAATTAGATTAAGATCTCAGGCTTTAAGAATTAAAGTCTTGTAGTCGAAGGCCATGTGGGGGAAGGGAGTTGTGGGCTGAATGAGGGCTAGAGACTGAGCACAGTGGCCACTCAACACCTTTATTGCAAACCACAACAGCTAATTAGAGAGAGAGAACAGAAGGGAATGCCCTGCCACAGTGGCAGGGTGGGGTGGGGGGAGATGGGATTGGGGAGGGTGGGAGGGATGCTGGGTTTACTGGTGGTGGAGAATGGGCACTGGTGAAGGGATGGGTTCCCGAACTTTGTATGAGGGAAGCATAAGCACAAAAGTGTATAAATCTGTAACTGTACCCTCACGGTGATTCACTAATTAAAAATAAATAAATTAATTAAAAAAAAGAATTAAAGTCTTAAATATAAGGTGCAAAATGTTATGCTATTAGAAAAATAATTTATTTTCTTTTGTCCTTGAATTTTTTTAGTTCAAGTTACACCTTCATAGCAGCCTATTTTTTTCACACTGATTCTATTCCATGGAGAATCAGGTGATTACCTAATGACTATTATAGGGAAAGTTGGTCCTATTAAGTCTGCCCTATAGATGAGGAGTTTATATAAATTATTCAAGGTCTTATAGTAGCCAATGTTAAAATGAAGTGGTAAGTCTGACTCATAATATTTCAAATATTTCTTTTTTGCATGCCATGCTTAAGAAATATTATCAGAGCAATTACCCAATAGTCTTAGCCCTATCCACCAAGCATTTTCCATATTATGAAAGTAACTCCCTCCCTTGAGTAATAAGGAGTAAGTAAGCAAGAAAATTCCTTGAGGAACACAAAATATTTAATTGCTATTCTTCACTTCTCTGACTCAGGACAAGATTAATTAAGTCTGATCTTTTCATTTGCATGGCCCTAATGTGGATGGCTTAATAATTGCTTCTCAAAAAGGAGACACTGCTGAGAAAATGCCATGTGAATAAATCTGAACTCCCTTCACTTGTTCCTACTGCCTGAACTTGTTTTAGACAAAAGAAGTCTGTTATTAAAAAAATAAGAAACCAAACATTTCAAATCTGGTGGTGAAAGCCCTTTTCATCATACTCACAGATACCATCGAAGTCCAAGAAATATTGCAGTGTATTAAGATGTATATTTCTTAGCTTGATGTAAATGACAAGGTCTTAAGCTGCAGTCTGACTACAGGGCAAAACTGAAGACAGTTCCCAAATTCTTTAAGATGCACTTAGGAAGAAATGTTCCACGTAGGCAATGGGTTTGTCAAAAATTTAATTTTTCATGACAACCTCCATTGAGGGCTGGGTTAAGTCAATAATCTGAAGTTCACATCACCTTGGAGAGTGGCTGGAAGTCATACAATACAAAAAAAGGGACCTGAACTCTGATAAGTAGTGATTTATTTATCAAGTAGATATAATAAAAATAATCATCAAAATGACAACATACAGTGAGTCATTAAGGAAAGGATTGGCCTAATAAAAGAATACTCCAATGTAAATCTGAGAATTATGAGCTACCTACTGTATAATGTGGGTATATCAAAATAATGGAAGTTAACATATAGTGTACATACAGCCTCTCTTTAGTGATCTCTTTTAACATTTATCCGGTGGTCATTTTACAGTGATCTTTTTTTTAACATGAACATTTGTCACTTACCAAATAGGTCTCAGCTTGTAGCTTTAGTTTTAATGTTATGACCCAGTCCCCAGATGAGTATTCATTGCTTTGTCCTGTCTGATGGAGAGAATGAGGATTTTCCTTGAATCTTAAGTTTACTAAAAGTTGTCCTTTCATGTTTTGCTTTGCTCATTCATGTTCTAAACAGTGTCAACATCAAAAAGTTTCTTTTGGAAAAATATCCAGAGCAGCAGTGTTGTCCCTCAGGGTCCTCTGAAGGGTGTGGGATCCCTACATGTCACTGATGCCACACACTGCTGTCCTGTTACATCTTCCAGAGAGATCTACAGGCAAGAAGTCTTTGCAATGAGTTAATAACATGGAGTAGAAGTGGGCTCTTCTGGATGCAATTTGTTATTTTCCTCTAACAGCCTATGTGATCCTCTGTTCACCTAGTCTTCTGAATTCTCCAAACCTAAAATCATATGAAATTTTATGCAATGTGACTCTATCAGCACAATATAAAATGCCTGCCATTGAAATGTCCTATTCTTTTGGTTCTATTGTTAGTTCCAATTTATTACTAAACTTTTATGGTTTAAAACATTTTAAGAATATTATTATTGAAGAACTATGTCTTAAAATAACTTATACTTTCTGGATGCAAAATTACTGCCCCTTTGTTACTGCCAAAGTGCCAAAAAAAGTCTCCACCACTAACCTTAAGACACTTGCAGTCAACCCCAACTCTCTCTGGCCCTAAACCCTCCGCCATTGCTTGGTAACCACAGTTTTGTTGTCAGAGTCTATGAATTTGTCTTGGATCATGCCCTTTCTTTTTTTTAATATGACACAAATAAGTTGGAATCATCAGGTACTTGTCCTACTCCTTCTGACTCAGTTTGCTTAAAATGACACCCAGTAGTTTCATTCAAGCTATCGAAAAAACCTATAGCTTTCGTATTCTTTATATATGAGTAGTATTCTATTGTGTATCTATACTACAATTTCTTCACACATTTATGTATTGTTAAAGTACTTGGGTTTTATACAGATATTAGTATTGTAAACCGTGCTGCAATGTACATAAATGTAAATATATCTTTCCGAATTAATGTTTTTGTTTTTGTGGGATAGGTGTTAAGGAGTGCAATTGCTGGGTCATAAGGTAACTCCATTGTACAGTGTTTGAAAAGTTTCAATACTGTAAATGCTTGTGTCTTCAGGACATAGATGAGAGTGATAGGCTATAGAAAATATTATCCCGGTTAATAATTTTATGTAATTACATAATCATTGCTATAAAAGAATATTATAATAAGAAAACTCATGCTCTGTTTCTTGGCTTATACTAATCACCTGAAAATTTAATATCTTAGAAAGAGTCATTTTTTTCATAAATGTTAAATATGGGCCAAACTCAGTGCATCAGTAGGAGCATTTCAATCAGAGGTTAAATCCTCTTCAAGAATGACTCATTCACACAGCTAGCAATTTGGTGCTTGTAATTAGCTAAGAGCTCAATTAGGGTAGCTGATTGAAGGCCATTCTCTCCTCATAGGTCTGCTTGTATTTATCTCCTATATGGAAACTAATGCTAATTGTATTATTTCAACTAAAAAAAGTGGAAGCTACCCTTATATCCTTGGGTTTTGAAACTAGCAGCAGCATAAATTCCATCATATTCTCTTCAGAAAGTGGTTATAGAGCCGGCCTACTTCCAATAGAAGACAGTTCTCAATAGGAAGAATGTCAAAAAAAAAATACAGCTACTTAGGGAGGGGGCATCTAAGAGATTCTCAAGGAGCCAAGTGGCTAGTCTTGGCTATACTTGCTCAGTGCTAGGGTCAGTGTTAAGGTCTAAGGATCAGGTGCTGCTTGGGCCTTGGGGTGCCAAGAATCGTCAGGGTCACCTCAGCAGTGCTCAAGAACTGTCAGGACTACACCTAATTGCAATTATGAGGCTAGATAGTGGTAGGGATAGATAGTACCATCTATTACAGGCACTCTATTACCTACATTAACTTCTTGGCCCCTAGTAGAACACAATAGTTTGCATAAATATACCTCATTATGAGAACTGAATAATAGATTGTACTGCAGAACACATATGACACTTCATGACACTGAATCTAGAGGAATCTTTAATGATTTAATGCTGCTGGTCAAGGAAGTAGAAACAAAGATAAACAAGAGATTATATTAAACTAAGAAGCTTCTGTACTGCAAAAGAAATGATGACCAGAATAAGACACTTCACAGACAAGGACAAAATATTTTGCTACTATTTATCTGATAAAATATTCATATGCAAGATATTTAGAAAACTGGTAGAACTTTATGAGAGAAACAAATACCCAACTTCATCAAAAAATGGAAGAAATACATAGGAACTTCCTCAAAAAAGACATACAGATGCCCAAAAGGGAGATAGATAATAGATAGATAGATAGATAGATAGATAGATAGATAGATAGACAGATAAAGAAAGAAGTGCTCTGCATCACTATCATCATGGAGATGCAAATCCAAATGACAATGGGATATCACCTCACACTAATGGGATGTGCACAATAACAAAACGCAAAAACAACCTGGTTGTTGTGGATGTAGGGAGAAAGGGACCCTCATTCAATGCTGGTGAGAATGTTGACTGGTCCAGATTTTTTGGAAATCAATGTTGAAACTTTTCAAAAAACAGGAATTGAGCTTTCACATGATCAGGCAATTCCATTTCTTGGCATCTACACCAAGGGCCCAATAACTTTATTTAGAAAATAAATCTGCACTCCTATGTTTATTTCATCACTATTCACAATAGCCAAAATTGGGAAACAACTCAACTATCTTAGAACAGATGACCAAATAAAAAAAACAAAAACAAAAAAACTATGGAACCTATACACAGTGGAATATGTGTCCAAAGGCAATAGAAACTAAAAGCTTGTTTTCAGGAGGAATTTTACCATGGAAGTGAGGAGAGAATGAGAGGAGGACACTGGGACATGGTGGAGGGAAGTAGACACTGTGGTGGAAGGTATGGTGTCCACCAAAAAAAAAAAATTTTTTTTATACATCACTAAGTTTTTTAAACTATGGTGACTATGTTTTTAATTAGCTATAAATGTGACCATTACTTTTTATAAAATATTATCCTGATTTTCAATTTATTTTAACATTTCCTTTATTTTTGTTTTGTTTTCTCTGAGCACAATAGTGGTGCTTAGGGTTTACTCCTTACTCTGCATTCAGGTATCACACTTTTTTTTTCTTTTTGGGTCACACCTAGCGATGCACAGGGGTTATTCCTGGCTCTGCACTCAGGAATTACTCCTGGCAGTGCTCAGAGGACCATATGGGATGCTGGGAATTGAACCCGGTTGGCCGCATGCAAGGCAAACGCCCTACCTGCTGTGCTATCACTCCAGCCCATCAGGTATCACTCTTGGCAGTGCTCAGCAGACCATATTTGGTGCCAGGAATCGAACTAAGGTCAGGGCATGCAAGGGAAGCATATAACTCCTATACTCTATCTCTGGTCCTAGTTTTTCAGTTTTAAAAGCAGTTTTGGCTTTCCTCTTGGACCTGTGTGTGATATACAAAGAACAAGTTATCTTCATTGTACTGGAAATGAGGGAGAAAGATTTTGGCTTTGAGTTAACAGTCATGCTACTTTATACCTGGAAATGTTTGCTTTATCCAGGTTCCTAGATGCTTCACACAACTTTGTCCAGTTTGTGATTGGGCTTTGACTAGTCATGTACATTGGTCTGAGATTTAAAAAAAAAAGTCAGCTTTAGTAGTCAGACCAGTGCATCACTAGTACCAAAGTTTTATGATATCCAGCTGCGGAATGTATCGTGTCTCTGAGGCCTCACTTATTGAGATCATTGTTCAGTTTTGGTGTACCATCTGTTGTCCGGGTCTTCCTAAGTGATTTTCTGGGCTGGCTTCCCTTTTTTACTGGGAATGGAAGGAGTTGTCAAAAGCCCAGTACATTCTTTTCTGCATTGTAAACCCATCAGGACTTAATTAGGAAAAAATTCCTCAGCAACAATTGATTTGTTCAACTATCATTCAATTTGAAGTACTCTCATTTTATTAAAAATTACTTGAAAGTTGTTGGATGACCAGATTTGCGTATGTTTTTTTGTGCATATGTTTCCATCTATTTTAGCATCCTGCGTTTTAACAAGTTTTTTTGCAATTAGATCTTGGTTTGAAAACTACTTCTGGTTAGAATTTGTTAGAAACTTTAACACTGATTCTTGTTAGATATCTCTAGATTGTGATGACTAAACTATAGAGTTGATTAAAACTGACAGCTTTGAGTTTTTTGAAAGTGCTTTAAATCATTGTTCAGCATCTAAGCCTTATGACAATCTACTTCATGTTTGTCTTTAACTCCTTTTCCCTGAATTTTAGTCTCCTTCCTATTGAGAGATGTTGGGACCATATGTTTCTGATTTATTTGTAACTAACATTTAGAATTATCTCATAAAACTATTGTTTTGTAAGAATATGTACTTTAAAGTAGTATTTAATCCATTTAAAGTTCTTTTTCTTCTCCAATAAGGAAGCCATACTTTGCTAAACTTTACCTGAAAAAATAAAAAATTGGTTTGTTCCAGAGATGCTGTATCAATTGATTCTACTCAGTGCATTTCCCCAGCCTCTGACAATCTCTCTGTTGAGTCAGCTCTAGAATCATCTAGAATAAATTTGTGAGCATGTCCTTGACCTGTATGCAGTCAAAGTTTTTCCAGGATCATGCAGTTTGCTATTATGTGAATTAAACCGAAGAGTATCATGTTTAATGAAGTCAGGAAAAAAAGAGATACAGAATTACCTCTATTCTATGTGCTATATAAAGAACATGGTATGGAGTTTAAAAATTATCAAATGCAACAGAGACTGAAAAACAGTCAACAGAGGTTATCTGACCATTGTGGTAGATAGTGGGGGTAGGTTGAGCAGGAAGGGTATTTTGCTGGAGTGTGTAATCTTGGAACATTGTATGCATTCCTAACACTAACAGTTTTATAAATTACAGTGGAAAAGTAATAAGAAGGGGAAGAATGAATGAAGGAAGTCCATTAATATTGCTATACATTTAATTCATTGCTACATATATTTAAAAATTAGAATTCTAATTCTGCATGAAATGCTTAACACCTTTGTAAATCTAAGAAATAGTTTTTTCAGGCCAAATGAAGGCCAAATATCAAGGGGGGGAGTAGAAATGGAGAAACCAAATCACCAAAATATAGTCAGAAATAGAGATGATGAAGATGAGATAATTAATGGATTTTATGACAATGATCTTAAACCATACTTGGAAAGTAACTTGTATGAGCACTTGTTCTATAAGAAAATATTCCTGGGTGTCAGAATGCATTATTCTGAATATCTATGACTTTAAAAAGTTATTTAAACTATTCTGATGATCAGCTTAGTTTAGGGAATCACACAATTATCGTAAATAATCTGTGAACTCTCCACACACCAATCACAAATAAATGCATAATTATCAATAGGAACTGAGGTCCAGTTAGGAACTCACTGCAACCTCACTCAATGTTTATTTCCTGAAATCTGATTTTGTTTTCTAGAGTGAGGGGAGGTAGTGTGGGATTTCTACCACAACCAATTGTGGTCAGTTAGATCTTATTCTTGGCATGCCCTCAGTGATCACTCCTGGTAGTGCTCATAGGATCATATATGGTATAAAAATTGAATTAGGGTCCTGTTTTTCTTCACACTTTAGAAATAGATGGTGTGTTACTCAACAGATGTCCTTCACTGTATTCTGCACAATACTACTTCTTCCACCAGTTTTAAAATTAGTACTTAAGGGTGCAAAATAAAACAAAATAGATGGTTAGTAAGATCTATAGTTGTGGGGGCTGGAGTGATAACACAGCGGGGGGGTGTTTGCCTTGCACGTGGCAACTGAGGTTTGATTCCCAGCATCCCATATGGACCCCCGAGCACCACCAGGAGGAATTTCTGAGTACATGAGCCAAGAGTAATCTCTATGCATCACCAGGTGTGACCCAAAAAGAAAAAATATATATCTATAGTTGTGAGTTGTGGAAAATTGTTTAACATTAATTCTAATCTTCTACTTCCAGCCCATGATCTAGTAAGTGCTTCATGATGAAAATCCAGTACCATCATGGTGCATTGACAGATTCTTAAATCCTTTAAACCAGGATTATATTATGCACATTTTACTATCTTTGAAATCTTGCTGGAATTTCACAATGGCCCCAATGGAGTTGAATAAATAAGTTGTTAATTGTTCCATGTCCAGCAGTGATGCAGAACACTGAGATGGTAAATTTGTAACACTAGGTTGCATGTCCAGTCAGGACAGTGCCTTCCCAAAATCTGCTTTGAGGAATTCTCAGCACCACAATTGATTTTTTTCAAAGAGAAAATATTTGGGAATGGATCCAACTTGGTTCAAGCAATTAAAATCACAAGGTAAAAGCTCTTATGATTTTACTAGATTAGCATTTTCATCAGTCATTAATGAGCCAAGTAGCATGCAATTTTATAAATGAAGGGATTCAAACTATCATTATGTGTAAATCCTCCCCTAAATTACCTGCTCTACTCAAAAGGCTTGATCTGAAAAAGGAAACTGTAATGGCTTGGGAAATGATGACATTCTGTAAATAAAATTTGACTGCAATGTTGTTGACAAAACTAATGCTCAAATAAACAAGCTTTATTTTATTACTAAACGAAACAGAAAATAATTATTTCTCAGTAAGTCTTATACTTCTGAACTGTGACAGTGTTAATAGAGTGTGAATACTCTACAGGTACCTAGACTCAATACAAAAATCACAAATAATTATAAATGGTTGAATAAGGAAATAAATTCATTTTCTTTGAAAAATTTTTAAAGAATTTTATTTATGTATATGATATAATCTATGGTATATTGTGGTATATATAATATTATTACTTTTAGCCATAATCTTATGAAAATTGTGGGATGATGGGAGTAACTGGACACATGATTTCTTTGCCCAGAAACATTTTCTGTGCTTCTGAGTGATAACACTTGATGTCCAAAGTCTTCATGGAGAGAAGGCACTATTGTTGGAATTGTTTCTCAGTCTACTTCTTTTTTTGCTTTTTCCTATCTTCAAGGAAGGTGCACGTCCTGCAACTGCATCTGGAGTCCTTCCCAGGCCATTCATTCCTTTACTTTTGAACTGTCAAACAAATATCAGAGAGGTGTGAAGGCAGCCAAATATCTTACTTCTATGTTTGCTCTTGATGTTTGGCAAGATACCTCGATGAAGTATTTGGGTTGTTAAAAGTTAAAATCTAGGTCAGAGGAAGGAAGGAAAATAAGGGGACACTTAATTGCTCTGAGTGAGCCATTTAAATTCAACTTCTAAGTAGGAAGATTGAAATTCTCTTTTGTGAGTAGCCTGAGAGAGGGACTAGAGAACCAACAACCAAGAACAATTTGGAACACACACAGATATAAGACCAAGGAAAGAGATGGGATAACAGTATGTTGAGGTTGGGAGCTGGCAGGTGTTACTGGAAAGGTCTTTCATAATAGCAATGTTTAATATGCCATTTTTAAATGACCACCTGGATTGCTAAGTGCTGGAACATAAATATTAGGTACAACAACTTACATTCTAAGTATCATTAGAACTTGCTTAGAGTCAGCCACGTATATCTCCTTACGTTGTTTCTGTGAAAAATGGATATTGGGGTAGGAGTGGAGTCCACTGGGCTTCTTAAATTATTTGACCAATGGTTGACCAAAAATTTAACCAAAAATTAAAATTTAGTTTTTCCACATTGCTAGTCGTCAGGGAGATGCAAATCAAAACAACAATGAGATATCATCTCACACCACAGAAACTGGCACACATTCAAAAGAACAAAAGCAACCAGTGCTGGCGTGGATGTGGGGGAAAAGGGACGTTCTTTCACTGTTGGTGGGAATGCCGACTGGTCCAGCCTTTGTGGAAAACAGTATGGACACTCCTTCAAAAACTAGAAATTGAACTTTCGTATGACCCCGCAATGTCACTTCTGGGAATATATCCAGAGGATGCAAAAAAATACAGTAGAAATGACATCTGTACTTATATATTCATTGCAGCACTGTTCACAATAGCCAAAATCTGGAAACAACCCGAGTGCCCTAAAACAGATGACTGGTTAAAGAAACTTCGGTACATCTACACAATGGAATACTATGCAACTGTTAGTAGAGATGAAGTCATGAAATTTGCTTACGAATGGATAGACATGGAGAGTATCATGCTAAGTGAAATGAGTCAGAAAGAGAAGGACAAATATAGAAGGACTGCACTTGTTTGTGGAGTATAGAATAACACTACATGAGGCTGACACCCAAGGAAAGTATATGCAAGGGCCAGGAGGATTGCCTCATAGCTGGAGGACTGCTTCAGGAGCGAAGGAGAGAAGGTAGATGGAATAGAGAAGGAATCACAGAAAATTATGGCTGGAGGAATCAGTCGGGATGGGAGATGCATGCTAAAAGTAGATAATGGACCAAACATGATGACCTCTCAGTGTCTGTGCTGCAAGCCATAATGCCCAAAAGTAGAGAGAGAGTATGGGGAATATTGTCTGCCTTAGGGGCAGGGGAAGAATGGTAAAGGGGGGGCATATACCAGGGATATTGGTTGTGGGTAATGGGCACTGATGGAGGGATTGGTGGTTGATCATTGTGTGATTGTAACCCAAACATGAAAGCTTGTAACTATCTCATGGTAATTCAATAAAAAAAATTTTAATAGATAAATAAAATTGAGTTTTCTTAAGATCAAAGATGACTATGGAAGTCTTAGGAACACTGAAGCAACACAATAACAGGGGTTCACAGCACCTATCTCTTGATCATGATTATTAACACTTGTCAATGTTGCTTACTAAACTTTAGCTTGGGGCAAGTTCACGTTTGGCGGGGGGGGGGGATGATCACTGTGAGCATTTGGAAGAATCACTCAAATTCTCCACACTTTCCTTGTTTGTAAAGACTTCACAGATTATTTGCAACATTTAGAATAAAATAAATAATGAGCTCTCAGCTATTCTCTGTAAAGTTGGTGTTCCTTCCTTTTAGGAAGCTTCTTAGCGGAGGAAATAAGATGCCCACCTAAGAAAGAAAAATTGGGGGGAGAGGACACTGGATAGATAAACAACAGTTAAGGTGCCTGCCTTGCACACAGCTGTTCTGAGTTCCATCTCTGGCACCTCGTATGTTCCCCTGAGCCTCAGGAGTGCTTTCTGAGCATAGAGCCCCCTGAGCACTACTGAATGTGGTCCAAAGACAAAAAGAAGGAGGGGGAAAGGAGGAAGAGAGGGTGGGAGGGAGGGAGGGAGGGAAGGAGGGGGAGAAAAAGAGAAAGCGGTGGCAGGGAAGAAGGGGGAGAAAAAGAGAAAGCGATGGCAGGGAGGGAGGAAAGGATAGAGGAAGAGAAAGAAAGAAGAAAGAAAGAAAGAAAGAAAGAAAGAAAGAAAGAAAGAAAGAAAGAAAGAAAGAAAGAAAGAAAGAAAGAAAGAAAGAAAGAAAAGAAAGAAAGAAAGAAAGAAAGAAAGAGAGAGAGAGAGAGAAAAAGAAGGAAGGGAAGGAAGGGAGGAAGGGAGGGAGGGAGGAAGGAAGGGAGGAAGGAAGGAAGGAAGGAAGGAAGGAAGGAAGGAAGGAAGGAAGGAAGGAAGGAAGGAAGGAAGGAAGGAAGGAAGGAAGGAAGGAAGGAAGAGAGGAGGGAAAGAAAGAAGAGAGAAAGATAGAAAAAGGTAGGGGAGAAAGAAAAACAGAGAGAAAGAGAGAGACAATAAAGGGAGAGAGAAAAAGAAAGAAAAATGTAAATAAGACAAACTAAAAGATTAAGTAACTCCAGATGCTTTTTGAGGAGTAGTTCTAATGAAATAATTAATTACTTTCTGGTTCTTCCTTCTGTATTGTGGGGTATTAACCATTCATTTATCACTTAGGAATGTCACCAGGAAACTCTATAATCTTTCCTGATGAAAATTACAAGTAATTGCAGTTGTGCTGGTAAAAAATCTGGAAAAATTTAGTATGGGTAAATGATAAGAGGGTAAGAGATTTACTCCTACTACTGATTACATTACAATGATAATTTTATATGCTTAACATTAATTTCTAGGAATGACAGAGCAGGATATTTTAACCTATACCTCCATAGAAAGATGCACTTTGAAAATGATAATTTTCTTTGAGTGCTGTATTCTAAATCTACATCTCTCAACTGGGGGCTATACAACCCTCTCAGTCCTCAGTACATTCCAGGAGAATCACAGGTAAAAGTTACATAAATTAAGGTTCAGGGTATGAGAAGAGAGAATCAATTGACAATGTGGAGGCTTGGCAAAATGGTAACAAGCTTGGAAGTGACCACAGTTGGAAAATGTTTGAGAAACAATAATTTGAGTTATAAAATACATGAAGAATACCTTGGGATTCTATGGAAAATCAATAATAATAAAAATAATAGCATATTAAGATCCTTTCTTTTGCTATGTGCTGAGCATTCTGTGAGGAATATAGTAGTTTAAGCAATTCTTGTGGAAGATAAAGATAAATAACTGGATGTGAAGTTATTTTAAAAATTTCTAGGCTTAAAAATATGGTACAACATAACTGAAATCACAGTCAAATGAACACATCCATTACTACAGAAAAAAAAATATTTAAAAACATGACTGTGATCTGGTTACCCTGGCCATTCAAACAAGTTTAAAATTCCCATTTTCTGCCAGTGATCTTTGTGTGTCCATATGATGACAAATGAGTGAAGTAGGGTTTTTGAGGTGTTGGCACCACCAGTGACTACCAAATGGAATGAGGTGAATGGTTGATTTGTACCTTTCAGACCAGAGGTTCTTGCCAAAATGGATAGGTTTAAATAAGTCTTGAAAGAGATCAAAAGCCACAGTTAATCTTGGACCCATGCAAAGCTGAACAGGCTGGGGTAAATCGGAGGTGAGCGGATCAGTCTGGTGCTCGCCCAAGTAGAGCCCGAGCAATTACTTGCTATCACAATCCAAAATTGCATCATGCCCCTGGCCAGGACGGTCCTCACAGGTTTATCTGCTGAAAATTTGGGTATGTGGGTTTTGTGACTGAAATCTCCAGGCTTCCCCAGTTTGGGATGGGCTACCTTACCCCACCTCCCTGTGCTTCTGGAAGCTTCAACAGTCATGTCCACACCCCAAAGCTGCCATCAAATTAAAAGAACTACTCCAACCTTACCTTACTTAATAGAAAATTACTAAACTCCTTGAACAAATATAATAAGCTCTTAGTACCTGCAATACAAACCGTAATGCACAAAAGGAGAGGGAGAGAAAGAGGAAGAGAGAGAGAAAGAAAGAAAGAGAGAAGGCAGACTGGGAAGAGGGTATTAGGGGAAGGAGGGAGGGAAACAGGGGACACTGGTGGTGGTAAATGTACACTGATGGAGGGATGGGTGTTGGACCATTGTATGACTCAAACTCAATCATGATCAGCTTTGTAATGGTCTATCTCATGGTGATTCAATAAAAAAATTTTAAAAAATGGATGAGTCCTTCTGACCATGTTGTGTGAATAGAGCCATAGGTATTCAGTTGAAACCTGTGGGTGAAAAAAATTAAACAGGGTTATAAATTTGGCTGGTCCAGGAAGCCATAGGTCACTTAGTCAATGGCATATCCAATGGCTCAAAGGAACAAAAGAGTCTATTTTTGTCAGAATGATCAGGTTCATTCAACAAATCTTTATTGAGCATATACTCTGCCAAAGGAAATAGAAACTCATTGAAAAAGTGCCTGAAATGAGAATGCAAAACCTCAAGTCATCTGTGGATGGTGTGGGCTTAACAGTGATCTGCAATCTGATGGGGAGGAAGAGTCAGTGTCTTGCACTCAGAAGTGACAACTGAATATTATGGTTCCTGTTCTGCCCATAGATACTTAGGGATTCAGCTGGCAAGTTTCCTGTCCTAATTTGTCATACCAAGACTTTTCACATTTTAGGGGAAATGATATTTTGTTACAGCATTTAAAAAGTAAACCAGTGATTTCCTTGGGAGAAATAGCGCCACTTCTGAAATGTGTCACAAAGATAAGGATGATGGAAGTCACTCTACTCACCACATTCCTGGGTTATGCGATTCCTAAAAGAAGAAAATATCTCTTACAAAAGCAGATCTTCTTTTGAGGAGAGATTTTTTGTTGCTTCTACTAACGATTTATTGTATTTTTATCTTCATAGTGAACTCTTTGTTAATGTATATAAACTTTAAACCCCTTGAGCAACATTTTATGTAAATTTTAAAGTGTTTTGCTCCTCAATAACACTATTACATTAATCACTTTATTTGTCATATAATAGAGTTTTTTTTTTTGGTGGGGGGGAGAGTTCACCTTAGTTATTTTTGTGGAATAATTCCTACTAATTCTTGGCAATACTGATCCTTACAAGTGAGAAACTGACTTGGGTAATGTGATAAATAAGATAATATTCAGTTGTTACTGTATATTAAACATTGTGTTTTACTCCAAAGATTATCACTCCCTACAAAAAACCTTCAAGGTAAATTCAATAATTTCCCCCATTTTTAAAATGAGTACTGACTTTCATGAGACCACAGCTGAGAAGTGGTAGAGCAGTCATATAAATATATACCAGAGTTTTCCAATTCATTATAGAGATAAGATTGCCTGCAATTTATGGTAATAGATCCAAGTATTAAATTTAGTGTTGATTAACATACCACTTTAAAAAATAAATTTGTTCCTGTGATGTTCACTGTACATTTGTTATTTGAGTCTGAAAAACCAGACTCTTACCCCTTTTTCCAATTAAAAGCTATTTTTTATCCTTTGTTTAATATTCATTTTGAAATCTACAAATGTAATGGTTAGTGATGCATTGCAATTTTCTTTGGCACACAAATCTTCATACTTATCTGCTTAAGCCAGGGGCTTCCAATTCTGCTTTACTGTTGGAATCCCTTAGAGGAGCTTTGAAAGATCCTCATGTCTGGGCCACACCCAAGGTCAATTAGATTAAAATCTACATGAGTGATCCAAGTGATTACAGTGTGTATCCAGAGTTGAAAGGACCAATTTAAAATAATTCTTTCCAAAGCTCTCCCTTTATGACCATTTTATCAGTGGATGATTCTATCTTTTACTTTTCTAGCTAGAACTATGAGTGGCCAATTCAATTCTGACTTCAAAATCCTTTTTCATTACCTGGCTCAGATGTAGAAGCTGAAGAAGCTAAACAATATCTTTCTCAAAGATATTGTCTTCCTTGATGATAGACAATATCCTAGTGACAAAAAATTGACTATTTACTAAGAGTTTCTGGGAAGTCCATACATAAGAGTGTTTTCAGGGAGCTGGCCAATTCGGGTGATTAGATTTTTAACTTTTCACCTGAATGCTTATATTTATCTAAATATTTCCATGACTCAAATCAAAGGCAATCTAAATGAGAAATCAAAGGAGAATTTTATCTTTTCTTATTAATTCCTTAGTTTCTGTTTCCTTACAGAGACTGTGAAGCCCTACAGAGAAGGTAAACACTAAGCAATTTGAGAACCTGAAAGTTTTATTTGAAATTTCATGGGTGGTGGTGGTGAAATAGTCACCTCTAAAATGCTTCTCTCAGTGGCCACCATCTTTCAGAACCTACTGGACAGCCAGGTACGAGACTGCAGTGATGAGACACATGGGGCCTCACAGGATAAGGAGGGGAACCTGTCCTTCTCTCTGCCTTCATGAGGCCCCGAGTTGCCGCCCACGAATGGCTCCAGACTTATTAATAAAAAATACCAGAAATCCAAAATCATGCGACCATGATTATGGCTGCGTGACATCATATGCTCTTCATAATCAATAATAGAAAACAAATTATCTAATGGTGACTTTTCGGCAGGTCTGATTGTTGGGAAAAATTCCAAATAATAATGGTGGGTCTCTTGTCAAAATATTGAATGTAATCAAAGTAGAGAGAGAGTAAAGTGGAAATCATCTGCCACACAGGCAGGAGGAGGGGTGGGATGGGGGTTATACTGGGATTCTTGGTGGTGGAAAATGTGCACTGGTGAAGAGATGGGTGTTTGATTATTATATGACCGAGACTTAAACTGGAAAGCTTTGTAACTGTGCTCACGGTGATTCAATAAATAAAAAATAAATAAATAAAAATAAAAAAATAAAATGCTTCTCAAACACTGTTTTGGGTTTCGTGTTTTGGGTTTCATGATACTGAAGTAATTACCAGTCATATAGACACTATAGAAGTTTGAAGTGAGAAAATGCCTCTGAGTCTGTATATGTATAATGCGTGTTGTTTGTGTACAATATGTTAACTGCTTTTAGGTAATTCTTTGTTGATGTATAATAAACATGAAAAATTCAACATATTATAAAATGGAACCCAAGGATTTTTCACAAATTAACAAAGCTTTGTACTTATCACCCAAGTCAAGAAACAGATCATTATCTGGCTCTTAAGATGTCCCTTGTTCTCTCTTCTAATGATTACCCTACGAGACTAATACTAACTAACATGCAAACATCTCTATTTCTTTAAAGAAACCAAAGAGTGAACACGGCAGGCCACTTCTGTCTTCATGTGTTTGCAGTTGAGATGAGTAAGTCAAACTTATTCCACATCACACTTAATTACATGGAAGCAAAAAGAAAGAAAGAAAATCCAGACCAAAAAGCAGAGATTTAAGATGGCATTGCTTTCCATATAATTGTGATGCTGGCAGACACTCAATAAACATATCAGCATTATTAAAATGATTTATCAGACAAATAGTTGAATGTAAAATATTATCAATACAGGTGTCATCATTGATCTTTCTTGGGTCTCACTGCTGAAGAATGGGGCTGCTAGATGATTTCAACAAACAATCCTTGACAGGAAACCAAAGGCAACAAGGCACAGGGACAGACAGCTGACAAATGCAGTATGGGGCCATTAAAGCATGTGATGAATTTGCCAGGAAAGTATATATTTGTGCAAGAGGTGAGCTCATATCTCCCATAAATTTGTCAGCCGTGACACAGTGTTCTCCAGCTTGGCATGAGTAATGCCTTGCTATTTGCTGCCTTTGTCTGGCAAAAGCTCTATCAGTCACTCCAGGGTTATTTACAAAGAAACGTGTCTATCAGTTACAAGGACATGACTTTGCTGCTAAAAGATAACAAAAGAGGAAATCAGGCAGTGGCCTCTCCATGAGGGATGCGTCTTTCCAGACAAGCTCTGGACTGGAATGAATCAGATGGACGGCAATTGGCCGGGCTGGCCCTGTGCCTGGCATGACCAGCCTTAGTACATTTATCCACACTGATTAGATTAGAAATTATTAATAGGGGGCTACGGAGTAGAGCAAAAGGTCATTTAGAGTTTAATTCTGTTCTCAGATAACTTCATTTCAGCTGATGGGATTGTTATTGTAGGGGTTTTATATGTTTATAGGAAACAATAAACTCAATAATGAAGTCGTGCCTCCTTCTGCAAGGTCAGGAAAGCTATTGTGTAGCTAGATTGAAGTCTTCACAATTGTGTTAATTAAGTAACAGTGATTGGGGTTGGTCTTTTCTTGAAATGCATTTAAGGGCCTAAAAGCTGCTGAGAATGTATTCTTTCAATAGAAATATGTAGAAAAGAAAGTGAGACCAGAAACCAGCCTGCGATTGAGCAAACAGAAGAGCTGACATGAAGCTTTTACTTAAGGAAGACAGGAGCCTGGATGGCAGATGTAGCTTCTTGTCACATAAATACAAATGTCTTGTCAGTTTAGGATTAAATGTAACAGGTCCCTTTTTCTTCACTCAATTCCTGATGAATCTGAAAGATCGAGTTATAGAATGTGATGTTGATGGCATATTATGTCTCTTCAGTTATTTACTTCCTCACGGCCCTGACCAGGGTAGATGATCAGTGTCTAGTAAAAGCCAGGTTCTTCTCTAATAAGGAGCTATTTTCTTGGTCTTGCATAATAGACCAGTCATTAGTGACAGGTAGTGCCACTCTGTTTTCCACTGAGTCTCTACTTTTGGACACATTGGACACTGAAATTTTCTGATAATTACTGCCACTTTTTTTTGTTTCATGTCATAAGATTCCTGCTAAATGGTTTTTTTTTAAAAAAAAAATAAACTCAATTGGTTTTAAATAAACCATGTGGGTCAGAGAAATAATACAGTAAGGAATTTGTTCTTCACTCAGCCAACCCAGGTTTGATCCCCCAAGCACCATCAAGAGTGATCCCTGAGAACAGAACCAGGTATAAACATTGACCAGAACTGAATATGGTCCACCAGGAGGTTTGCTCCACGTCTTGGAAGCCAGCCTCATATTCTGGGGGAAACAACAGCTCAGATAGAGAAGGAAACACCAAGTAAAGTGTGGCTGGAGGACCCACTTGGGATGGGAGATGCATGCTGAAAATAGACTATAGATCAAACATGATGGGCACTCAATACCTCTATTGCAAACACAACAGCCAAAAGGAGAGAGAGAACAAAAGGAAATGCCCTGCCACAAAGGTGGAGTGGGCTGAGGGGATGGGAGGGATACTGGGATCATTGGTGATGGAAAATGAGCACTGATGGAGGGATGGGTACTCAAGCATTTTATGACAGAAACACAAGCACAAACGTTTGTAAGTCTGTAACTGTACCTCATGGTGATTCACTAATAAAAAATTTAAAAAAGCAAATAATAAAGGTATAACTTAAATAAAAGAAAAACAAAAGAACTGAGTATGGTCCAAAGATTAAAAAACAATAATAAAGGAAGGAAAGGAGGGAGGGAAGTAGGGAGGGAGGAAAGGAAGGGAGATAATGGAGGGAGGGAGGGAAGGAAAGAAGGGAGGGAGGGAAGGAAGGAAGGAAGGAAGGAAGGAAGGAAGGAAGGAAGGAAGGAAGGAAGGAAGGAAGGAAGGAAGGAAGGAAGGAAAAGAAAGGGAGGGGGAAGGAAGGAAAAAGAAGAAAGGAAAAGGAAGGGAGGGGGGAAGGAAGGAAGGAAAGCAGAAATGATTTATGGATAACAGTTCCCTGTCGTGTGTTTTTAAACACCACAGAACTTTGGCTTTTGTTTGTAAGCAAGTCACTTTCCATTTGGCTCCATATTTAATACTATCTCATTAAGAGGAAGCTTTAAGGTGAAAATTGGCAACTGATGATGCAGCCTTATTTTTCCAACTCTTCCCAAACTACCTTCTTCTCCCTTCTTACATAAGAAATCTCATTCCATGGCAGAATGAGATTTTTCCAATAGGAGGACTATAGAATAGAAATGGTATCTTCATTAATGTAAGGTTAATGAAATTTTTCTTACAAGAAATGTTTTTGGCATCTCAAGGGTGTGTTGGTAATATCTGGAGATTTTTAAAATTATAAACACTGAGAAAAGGTGTGTTTCTTAAATCAAGTAGGTAGAGGTGGAAGAAGCTGCTGTACACTATAAAATGCAGAGAATGTCTCCAAAGAAAGAAATATCTACACCAAAATGTCAAGTACCAGGACTGAGGGATACACTTTTTAAAGAAACTTTTGAATCAAAGAAGAATAAGTACTTGAGAGAGGTTACTCCAAGTTCCCATGTAGAAAGCCGCTCCCACCCCCCAAAAAATTATAACCATACATTGTAAGAAAATAATTGCACATTAGGATTTTAAATATAAGAAATTTATTATTACCCCCTCATCTCAACAAACACTTGGGAGCTAGAAAAATGTGGCCTTTTTCTGCTATTGTTATAAGCTGTATTGTAGAGTTATAATATTACTGTGATATAGAGTAAATGTCAAGGCAAAAAAGCTTTTAAGAAATGCACATCAGATAGCATGATGCACTCTAAAAAGTCTGATCTGAGATTCCCATTATCTAAATTCATCTTACCATTGTATTTAATTGCCACTTCAGAATGGCACATACTAGAAAAGAGTCTTGTTGCTGAACCCTTAATTGGAAGTACTCTCCTTTTTACCTCTTCTGTCTCATTGTTAATAGGTTAGCCTTCTTTCACATATGAAGTTCCATAGTCATTCTAAAAATTTGTTATGGATTATAATGATAACTTTGTTCTCTATGTTTATATGTGCCTACTATTTACATGGTGTATTTAGTACTTATTGTGTTTGGGTTTTTAGATATATCTCTATCCCTATCTCGTTTTGTTCTCCCTTTGTAGATATTGCTCATCCTTTCAATTATCCAAGGAGAAAGTGACATGTTACCACACTGAGGTAGAGGATTTATTTGGATACAGAGTGGGGTCTCATTGGAAAAATAAAGAAGTGTTATATACCACTCCTGGTTTTAATGCACATTTATGATGAAGGAATTATGGGAGACAGATACAAGTTATTTATACATATAAACAAAAATGTAAAATTTTTATGAGTTTTTCATTTTAATAATAATCATGACACCCAAATTCTTGGTGACCTCTATACTTTGCCATAGTAAGATAGTAAATGGACAGAGAATTGTCTATTTTATTTTCCTTTTGATTTCTAAGTAGAAAACTACCTGTATAGTGAAATAAATGGTATGAAGTCTTGAATGGCTTTTGATTATTAATGAGATACTGTCTTTTA
This sequence comes from Sorex araneus, assembly GCF_027595985.1. Lineage (NCBI taxonomy): Eukaryota > Metazoa > Chordata > Mammalia > Eulipotyphla > Soricidae > Sorex > Sorex araneus. Next base: position 330,379,092 of record NC_073313.1, on the reverse strand, counting down.
TGTGTTATAGTTATTATCTTTATATCTACAAAACATATATGTTTAAATATTCCTTTTTGTCCAAAACAATGTATTCTATTGACTTTCTAAGCTTAAATGTCATTCTCAAGTTTCAACCTGGAGTTGGAAAGATTTTCTTCATTTTTAAGTGGTTTTAAGTTGGTTGGGCTATAAATATAGTGGATGATTTTATGACCACACATGGATCAAAGTATTCTTTTCATCTTTTTCTTTTTGAATTAAACATACTTGAGATGAATGCATGCCAATAACTTTACTGGTGCAGCTGTCTTCCTTGATTTACCTGTAAAGTATGTTTGCTTTTGTAGGTCCCCAAAGTTCTATCGTCAGTGTAGAAAAAGTATGGCATTTCTGTCTATAAACTACCTTATTTACTTTAGGATTTCTCAGTCTTTTCCTTGAGGTTTCAAAACAGTTAAGTTGCTAGAATTAGGTATGTTTCTTCATTCTTACTTAATTGCATTCTAGCTTGTGCATTTGTTGTTATTTCCCTCAAACTGAAATCTTCACATCTTATACAGGCATTGTAGCTTGCTACAATGGTTCTCAAAATGTGATCTCTGAACAGCATACACATTTGAGAACTTGGGACAAATAATTTCCAGATCTCAACCATTTAATCAGGGACTCTGAGGCTTAAAATAAAAGTTTGAACAAACACTCCAGATAATTCTGACTAGAGAATAAGTTTGAATGTTTTTGGCTTAGGCTTTACCATTATGAGCTCTGCCACAGGCTGTGTAAAATTACCCTTCAAGTAATATATCACTCTATCACTGTCATCTCGTTCATCATCGATTTGCTCAAGCGGGCACCAGTAACGTCTCCATTCATTCTAGCCCTGAGATTTTAGCAGCCTCTCTTTACTCATTATTCCCAGCAGTGCTGCATTGGAGGCTCTTTCAGGGAAAAAGGAATGAGACCCATCATTGTTACTGTATTAGGCATATCGAATACACCACGGAGAGCTTGCCAGAGTATACGAATAGCTGCGCTCCCCTGCTAGAACCTCCAAGCAAGAAGGAAAACTACCTGATTTAAATTTAGGAGTCTCTGCCCTGAACGTCCCTCTCTGAGATATAATCTAGGATATGTACTTGATTTAATACACCCCATATAATTAAAGAGAAGCAAAGAGTTAGCTTGATCTTTAAAAATCCTGAACATGGGGTTGAAGAGAAAGTACAGCAGGTAAGGCCTTGCCTTGCACAGGGTTGATCCCGACTTGATTCCAGCACCACATATGGCCCCCTGACCACTGCAAGGAGTGATCCCTGAGCATAGAGCCAGGAGTAAACTCTGAGCATCACTAGGCGAGGCCTCACCTATCCCCCCACATCCTGAAAAAGAAAAATCCTGAGCAGACAGTGCTAGAATCATTTTGAAAGTTTACATTTGAAAGTTTATAGAGAATGACCTTCCCAAAATCTGTTTTCTCATCAGTAAAAGCACCAGTCAATAACAGGGCCAGTAAACAATTTTTGTGTGGGTTTCAATTAGGATAATAGATGGGAAAAACTTACTAGGTCTTACTAGTAAGCATTTCTGAAATTTTAGCTATTATTATCCATTTTTCTTGCTCATTCTTTAATCTTAGTTCATCTTTCTTCATGATCATCTCTCCAGCTTTGCCTCAAATGACATCTTCACCTATCTAGAATGTACCTGTCACACTTTTCCTCTTTAGAAATTTACCATTACTGGGGAGAGATAAATGTATTTTTCCCTAGGTAAATACTGATTTTTCCCTTATACATCTATTTTTATTCTTGAAAATCAAATCCTAATGGTAAACAGAGAATGAGCATAGCACTTTTATTTTCTTTCCCCATTGATCTTGTCTCTTTCAACTAGTCTAATTTCTTCTGTCTCTCCTGATTGTTTTCAGACCTTGAAAATACGAACAAGTATTTATTTTCGTGGCTGCTGTAATTGATACATGAATGGATGGGAGTGAGTTTTTACCCTGTCTTTAGTGATGAATCATTCTTGTTTGTTCTAGATGCTTCTGGACTTGTTATCCTGTGTCATTTCTAACTGGTGCCAGTTTTTGACAAATGATAGCAGCAAGGTGTGGTGTGCTACCTCGGGTTTCTATTTCCCTGAGTGTTTGGATATAATAATTTTAGAAACGGCCACATGGCTAATGAGTCTTGCCCTCAGGAGCTCAGCACAGAGGGAGGCTCCATCAGCCTATCAGAAGTCTTCTTGAAAATGGCGGAAATGTGAGAGAACAAGATGAATGGACATTTGTGTATCATATTCCTTGAGAATTGAATAGAGGATTTATGGTGTTCCCTGACTTGACACACTTCACACTTGTCATGTTGGCACATTGCATTATACTCTGCTGCCTATGGGGCTTTTGATGATGTTTCAGAAACAGGTAATAGATGTCTCAGTGCTGTATCCATTTGCAGAGTACAATCCAATATTAAAAACAGAGCTACACTAGAAACCATCTTCTCAACCAAACACAAAAGCCTAGTCTACTCTCTGTTGTCTTGTTAGTATCCTTTTCATACCAGAGATGATACACTGAAAGTAAAACTGTTTCCTATAAACTCTACAATTCTAAATGTACAATTAAAATTAATTTGAATATAGAAATCAGCATCTACTATGGCAGTCTAAATTTGACCTAAAATACATTGGATAAAGCATCTGAAACAATTCTTATTTCAAACCTTTAATTAGTTGTGTGTGTATCTGATGAATGACAATAGCCCAATTACTTATCACCTCGGTACAATATCATTCTAGATTGCCTACTTCTGTAAGGAATATATGTGAAAACTCTCCTTGGAAAGTATGAAAGTGGGCCAGTGCAATAATATAGCAGGTAGGGTATTTGCCTGCAAGCAGCTGACCCAGGTTCAGTCCCCAGCATCCATATGGTCCCCTTACTGTTAGGAGTAATTCCTGAGTGCAGAGCCAGGAATAACTACTGAGCATTGCCAGGTATGACCCCAAAAATAAACAAACAAATATATGAAAGTGAAAATAATATACCAAATTATTCATGAGGTATTTGAATACCAATGCATTTGCCTTCTCTGACTCAGAATCAACTACAAGAGAACAGGGTTCATTTGTTGTTCTTGGACTTAATGTAAGCAATTAGGATAGTGCCTTCAGTCATTTGCTGAATTAATAAGATATTAAGCATCTATGAATTATTGAAAAAACCTTTCAAAGTATATTCATTCATTTATAGATACCTACTTTTGTCCTGGTCACTTCTTTAGGTCCTGGAAATGTAATAGTGAACAAAAGAATTTTTATACCTACTCTCCTGAAACTTTTAATAGGTACAGCAATATACTGATTACAAAGGAAATATGTGAGGGTGTCCCAGCCAAGCCAGCATGAATATCACTAATTAACCCATTCTCACTTGAGTTCTAAAGGTTACATGAGACCTACTAGCTCACAAGATGGCAGGTTTTGGATTTCTTTGGTGATCTCCAACCTCTTGCCATAAAAAAGCAGTTACACACTGCTAACACCAAATTGACTTCTACTCAGATCCTAAGTGCTAGATTCATAGATTCAGTTGGCTAAGAATCAAGGTGCAATTTTCTCTGTTCTGGAATCTTTCCAAAGTATCTGTCACAAGTATCCATCTCAGAGACTCTCACCCGTTTCCAATCTTGCTTCTACTCTTAGTATCCTCTTTTCTCCCTAAGTAGGACATCTTCATCTTATTAAGAGAATGTTAGCTAGATGGGTTGAAAGAGGAGTGAGGAACATTGCATCTGCCAAAATTTTCCATATGTAGTCTATACACCATAGATTCCCTAAGCCCTGACTATTGTTTTTATCTTCCACTTCAGTGATGTTTGTTTATAGTTTGGATGGATATGGGTCATACAGTAAAGAGAAATTGCAATGGATAAATTAGTGAAAGAAAATCAGTAAGCACAGCTAAGCATTATTTTTCATTGTATCGAAATTAATTATTGGAAGGCCTCTTATTTTTTAAACAGAGAGACACAAACTGCGTCTTGCTCATCTTTTTAATATCCACATAAGTACAATACCTGATCCACAATTAATGAACTGGTTGAACTGACCCAAGAGTACTTGAAAACTCTACACCTAGATATCTTTATCTTTCTAGCAATAGAAGGCAGTGTGATAGCAATGAAAAGCTTGTAATCTAAATACAGGACACTTGGGTTATATTCTGATTTTTCCCTTTCTTGGTTTTTTGAGTTGGATCAAGTCGCTGACTCTTCCCTCCCCCATTTTTTTCCTACACAATAGAAATGTGGATGATAAGAACAATTTTCTGATATGTTTAATATACAACTCAAAGTTCTTAGGAAAATAAAATAACGTATGATTATTACTTCCTCAAATGTACCAGTCTTTGTCAGCTTGATTAACTTCTGCTTTCCCATATCTTTCAAGTATCTTTGGAAAGATTCATTATACTCTTCCCCTGGAAAATATTTTTCTCCCTAGGTTAAGCTAAGCAGTCCTCCATTAAGTTTCTTCCATTAATTATGCTCTTTTCAACTTTTTATGACGTATCCCATCCCATGGTATTGTAAATGTGATGATTCTACATCCCCTTTGGGATACATCTTTAATTCATTTTTGTGTTCACAATGCTAATCTCAGAGACTATACTGAATATATATACAAATATGTTATCAGAGAAGTAAATATTCAACTACTATAATAGTGCTTTTCAAGCCAACTTGAAGATGTTGTTTTGTTTCTTCCACATGCCTCCATTTGCTATGCCTGGAACCACTCTTGTCCACAATAAATGAGATTCTTAGTTCACTCAATAAGTTCAGAGCATGTGACTTACCAGGGCAGAATGCATTTGAAGGAGATATGTGTGCTCTGGTCACCTCTTTGAATTATATTATGGAATGATTCATCTTCCAAGAGCCACATAACCTCAAATCAGGACTCCAGTCCACCCTCATCTTTCATTCTTTCTTCAGTAGCCCATTTTTCCCTCTCCTCTTCCTATTTTATCCACCTCCTGCCATGCCTGTGCAGGCACACAGACTCATGTACGCTCACACCTTTGATCTTGCTGACACCAATGGTATGAAGGAAAAAGTTCAATATGTCCACTGGCATCAAAATACAGTAATAACAATCCTTCAAAATGACAATCACAGACAGCCTAGGGGCATTCAGAGGCTCTTCTTTGTGCTTTCTGTAGTCTTTAGTTTTCACTTTGGTGTTTAAAAGCAGAGGTAACTGTGGTTTGTTCTACTTGAGCTGTGTGCTTGAGCTGGCATCCAACAAACAGTTAGGGCATTCCCATGGTGAGGAATAGGCAATGTCAGGGGTTCTTTTGTGCCCTATCTCACAGAATCCAGCAGAGCACAATCTCCCATTTGCAACCAGTTACTCTGTTGAATCTCATGTTTGTGTTTGTGTTGACAAAGAAACGATGTTCTATCTGGCAGAATCTCTTAGTTTTCTGAACTGCCTCTGGCACTTAGAGGATGTAGGAGGCCTATACTGGCTTTGTTGCCACCTGAAACCTTTTCTGCTTGTGTAAGCCCAGAGTACACTACAGGAGTCCACAAACAGCATTTGATAGCATCTTAACGAGGAAACTGTTCACTGGGTCTCTACTCATCTTCCTGTAGTTTCCGCTCTTCCCTTCTTGCCAATTACAATTCAATATTCAGTGGCAGAGAAATCTGATAGTGTTCTCTTACAGATTTATGGGATAATTCACACCTAATACTCCTTGTGGATAACCAAAGTGAACAAATTGTTGTTTTATATTGATTTTCCTATTTTTCTACCCCTCATCTCTGTCAACAGTAATAAGGAAAACCTGAACCTTACCATCAGATGGCACGCCGACCTACACTAAGCTGGCATTTTCTAACTCTGAATCAAAATTTAATGATGTGTTTTGCTTATGGCAGGCAAAATATGGCTTTCTGTTTTGTGGTAGTGACTGGCTAATGGGATCATAAAACAACTTAGATATTTCTTGGTAATCCACCAGCTATGTTAAATCAACAGTTGATGATTTATAAATGACCTAGAAATACAGATTATTTTTTCTTTTAAATACATACTGGCAAGGACAATACTGGCCAAGAGAGCCTTGACAGTGTTTTCTAAGTACTTGAAATCCAGACTGCTAGATCTAAAGATGGAGCACTTCTAGATGTGCTGGCAGGCAGTCTGGTATAATTTTGTTGAGTGTTATTTTTTGTTCCTCTTTTGATTGGATATGGGCGTGATGCTAGTTTGTATATATTTAGTTAACATTTTCAAAAAAGAATATTTGGCAATACTCTGGTAAGTAACTAAAGGGAGAAATGTCAAGAATATGAGGTGGAGGTTTTAAAACCAATTATCTGTATGATTTTAACCTAATTTTCCAGGAACTGAGGTGATAGTTAAATGGGCTGAAGCACAAGCTTTGCATGGTAGTGCCTCAGGTTCCACTCCAGCTGTGCATGGAACATCAAGTATCTCCAAAAGAAAACTCTGAGCACTGCAGAGAATAACCCCAAGCACTGCCAAAGATGACCCTAAATGGTGGCAGAATGTAAATACTCTGGTGGAGAAGTTTTGACTCTTCACTTCTGGCTCATGTGTTTTGGCACCAAACATATAGTGAATATAATAACAAGTAACATGTATTGTTAATAACAGCTCTATAAATTAGGTTTTTTATCCCCTTTTTGCTAAAAAATAACTAAGAAACAGAAATTAATTATGCTTTCCCAGCAATAAATAGATATTTGAACTCACCACTGTGTATGTCTTTTTGGTTTGTTTAAATCCTTTTTAAAAAAATATTTTTATTCATTTTATTAAATCACCATGAGATACAGTTACAAAATTTTCATGAGTGAGTTTCAGTCATACAACGACTGTACACCCAACCAGTGTACCTTTCCTACCACCAGTATCTCCAGTATCCCTCCCACCACCCCCACTCCACCTCACCCCCTGCCTCGGTGGCAGGCAATTTCCTCGTTACTCTCTCTCTACTTTGGGAATTATGGTTTATGATACAGATACTGAGAGGCTATCATGTTTGGTCCTTTGTCTACTTCCAAGCACACATGTCCCATCCCGAGCCAAGAACAGTAGAGACAAGGACCAGGAGGATTGGTCCACTGTTGGAAGCCTGACTTAAGTGTTGGTGGAGAAGGCAGTTGGCACAGAAACAGGACTACTAAGTCATTGATGGTTGGAGAGGTCTCTATGTATTCTTAAAAAAATGCAAGAAAAAATACAAGAGTTTTTCATTCCCCAGCACTGCTTATGATTCCCCCAAGGCCCTCTAATTGTGATCTCTAAACAAAGAGCCAGGAGTAAGTCCTGAGCACCGCTATGTGTAGCCTATCTTTTTCTATTAAAAGATAATAAAAAAGGAAATATTAGAGTTGAATGATTCCTTGGAAGTTAGTTGAGATGTGAGAACCGGATAATAAAGAGTAAATGATATGTGAGACAGTGACTTACTGTTTAATTTGCTTTCACATACCTACAAAGCAAAATGGTGTGGTATTTAAATAAGGACATTGAAGAACTTCTGAAATGGGTGAAGATAAGACAAAGTATGTTTTGAACTTTGAGAAAAAGAACTGGCAGAAAAAGGAATGTTCATGCTATAGTAGGGAGGTTTAATTAATAGAATGAAAGGGAATATGGTGGGTGAGCTCCAGGGCACAGGTGCAATAATCAAACAGAGGGCCAGAGAGAAAAAACACAGGGGTTAAGGTGTTTGCTTTGCATATGGTCAACTCTGTCTGGTCTCTGGTGCTACACAAGGTCCCCTGAGCAGCACCAGGAGTCACCCTGAGCACACAGAGCCAGAAGTAGGCCCTGAGAGCTGTTGGGTGTGGTTCCATTCTTAAAAACTCATTATATGTGAACAAATATACAATTTATTTAATATGCCTAACTTTCTGGGTATGAAAGCTTAGATTTTCCCACAGTAAACATACTAAGTTACTGATCCAGATTCATTATCTCACTTGAGAGAAACGTGATACTTCAAGCATAGCTCTTTTGATTCTTCTTTGGAAGACCCGAATAGCATTTTTTTTAATTAATTTATTTTTTTTATTGAATCACCATGTGAAAAGTTACAAAGCTTTCAGGCTTAAGTCCAAGTTACACAATACTCAAACACCCATCCCTTCACCAGTTTTCATAGGGTCCAGGTCTCTGAGGCGTATGTTACTGCAGGAAGAATGGTGGAGTCGAAAACACGTGCCCAGAGCCGGAGGTTCTTCGTCCTCTTTTTTTTTTTAAAATTCTTTTATTAATTCACCATGTGGAAAATTACAAAGCGTTCAGGTTAAAGTCTCAGTTATACAATGCTCAAACACCCATCCCTTCACCAGTGCACATATTCCACCACCAAGAATCACGTCCTCTTAACAACTTCTTCAATGCTCTTGAAGGCGTTCCACGCTGCTCTCTTCCTCCTATGAAACTTAGTTGCCAGGTCATTCATCATGCATATATACATATTTTCAAACATATGTATATATTAAAGCTCACATCACCCAAACTTTAATAACATGTTAGTGATATCCTATAGAAGGTCTTAATGACTCCTGCCAAAATAGAACAATCTTCATACTGTTTCCTATATGAACGCTTTCTTGTAAGCATGTTCAGCAATTCTTCATAACAGACAATACAAAATATAGTCTTTCGTTTGTGTTTTGGGATAGGGATTGGGGCATAGGATGGAAACACGCTGAATTTGGTGGTGGGAAGGTGTAATGGTGGTGGGAATGGCAATTGAATATTAAATGTAATCAAATATTATTAAGTAATTTATAAAATAAAAAAATTAAAAATGGATAAAATATTTATGAAAATAATAAAATAAAATATATTAGCTGTTAAAGTAATTACTTTAATAATTATTTTTCAAAGTAAAATAGGAATCAAAGAATGACATTGATCTTAATTTTTCTAAATTTTTTTTCCTCATTAAACTTTGTTTTTAATGGGTCTCAAAAATCTGTAACAGATCTTTGATCAAATTGTTTCCATTAAAACGTACTTATTTTAAAGCCTAAAAACTTAAACTGCCTATGTTAAAATTATATCAAAATATTCTACATTTGATAACTATTGTGATGTGGGTAGATAGACTTTTGTTTGAATTGAAGGCTAAATCTAGTGTAGCTCATGTCCCAACAGCTTCCAACAGTAAATCCCCAAACACATAAATATGATTCTTAGATTCCAGAATTATGAGCATTTCAACTTGTGCCATGACTCAGAAGCTGCAATAATTTCTATCCTTGCTTCTTTTCTCTCTGGTGTTTTCTGATTCTCAAGCATTTGAGTACTATTTGTGTACTTCCAACTCATGCATTTCATATCTCCCATTTATTTCTAGGCTAAATATTTCATGCAAATTTTCATTACCATTTTTAGTGATTCATAATAACATTCTACAAACCAACATTTTTATTCTTGGTTCCAGCTCCACTGTAGTATTTTTAGAGAGCTCACTCACTCAACAAGTTTTGGATTTTCATGAGGCTTATAAAATAATACAACAACCCACAAACAAAAACATAGTAATTTGGCTGGCAGATGTGATTTCACCATGTGTTTTATTCTCACTAAGAAAATCTTGGATTGTTTTTGGAAACAAATTAAAAGTAATGAATTTTAAAGTGATTAAGGATTGTATCTACTTATAAATTATTCTTTTTACCATTCTATTACAGTATATTTAGACATTTTGTCCCTAATAATTAAAAAAAAATGTTTTTGGCCACACCTAGCAGTACCCAGGGTTAATTCCTGGCTCTGGAATTAACTCAGGGATCACTTGTGCCACAGATCAAACCCAGATTGGCTGGTTGCAAAATAGGTATCCTACCTGCCATACTATCACTCTGGCTGAGCCCTAAGTTTTTAATAATTATTTGTATTACAGTTTAGATAATATGATTAGATAACATAACTGTCATCCTGACACTGTAGCACTGTAGAACTGTTGTCCTGTTGTTCATCGATTTTGCTTGCTTGCAATGATATTTACCTCCTGGGTATCTGTTCTCTCAACTTTAGCCTCAGTTGCCCTTTCTTCCTAGCCCCCCAATAGTAGGGTCCCACCGAGGGACTGGATGAACCCAGGGCAAGCGGTAAGCTATGTGCTACCTTGGCATCTAGGGGGGCCTGGTCAAAGTGCCATAATGCTTAACTATTCGTTAAGAGCATGATCATGGACAAACTCTGTCATGATCCAAAAAGTAAAAAACTAGATTCAGATCCTGCTAGGGTTAGAAATGACTAATCTGGCCTGAGGACTGTAATCTGAATCTATGGCAAGATGTTCCCAGGAGAGCTGTCTTACAAGCTTCAATGTATCTCTTACTGTGTCCATATAAAAATAACGAATATTAAGGTGTTAATTAAGATGCTAGGAGAAAAGGAATACCCCTAGGTGGTGTTTCTGCCCTGGAGCCTGATGGGCAGTAAGGAAGGGCTTTGGAATAGCCTTAGGTAGGGTTTCTGCCCTTGAGCCTGATGGGCAGTCAGGAAGGCCTTTCTTATGTAGCATACCAGACTGGGTGTAGCATGGGCCCAGAGATTGAAGGGTGGAGAGACAGTGGGGGAGAGGCAGAAAAAAGAGACTGAGGGAATCATCAGAGGAGAAGCAGTCAGAGTCAGAATCGATAGGTCAAAGTCAGAGAGAGAATCTGGAGAGCTGGGATCAAAGAATGAGAGGCTAGGAAGGAAGAGCGTGTGAGATGGGAGAGACAAGAGATTGAGTAAACAGCAACTCTAATCAGCAGCCAGCTTGGTCCTCGTTCTTCCTTTGCCTGCCCATTGCCAACAGCCGTCCTCATCCAGTGCATACATGGCAGCTTGAGAGCACCTAACGTGAGTGGTGAGAGAGAGCCGCCCCAAGAGCCTAGGAACACACATCCTTCTGTGTGCATATTTTTTACACCCAGGAATTATGTAAAACATATTTTTATTCTTCATAGTCTCTATACATACTTTTTCTTATTTTTCTCAAATTTCCTTCAACACGTTATTTGATCTTGGGGATTTTGTCCTTGAAATTGCTCTTTTGAGAAAAATAAGAATGGATACCATATTTACAAGTTTGATAACTCGGGCAATTGAAGTTAGGAGTGAACACAATTGGCTGAATCTTGGCTTTTACCTTGCTGGAAAGCAAGTGGGCAGGAATAAAATGAATCACCTATTTTGGTTGATGTAGAGATTCATGCTGGTCTACAGAGAATACCCAAGGAACATGATGTTTTCATTTGTTTTCAAACCAATTAGATTCCCCACTCTCTGAAGTTAGGAATTACAACTAACTTCTCATGTCTACCCTTTATTGCAGAGAAAAAGTTAAGTGCCCTTGGAAGTCCCAGAAGAGCTTTATTTTAATAGAAATAATTGACATCTCACCTTTAACTGGGTTTTCAGTGTACAATATATTGCTATCAGCACAATATTCTCTAGAACTTACTCATTTTGCATAATTGAAAATTTATGCTCATTGATTTGCCTATTATCATACTATGTTTTGATCTTTATCTCTAGTATATTTTATCAGAATTTTTCCATACTTTCTGATCATCTCAAATTGGCCCTAAACATCACTGGAATCCTAGGACTTTGAATTCTGTATCACTGTATCATTGTCATCCTGTTGTTCATCGATTTACTTCAGTGGGCAGCAGTAACATCTCTATTCCTCCCAGCCCTGATATTTTAGCAGCCTCTCCCTACTTGTCTTTCCCAACTACTGAAGGCTCTTTCAGGGTCAGGAGAATGAGACCTATTGTTACTGTTTTTGGCATACTGAATGCGCCACGGGTAGCTTGCCAGGCTCTGCTTGTGAGGGCAGGACACTCTTGGTAGCATGCCGGGCTCTTCAATATATATATATATATATCTTTGATATATATATATATCAAAGAGCCTGGCACATATATATATGTATATATATGTATGTATGTACATATATGTATGTGTGTAATATATATATTACTCTATGATTTGTCACCTACTGTCTGAACCCCATCAAATATGATGTGTTAAATATGAAAAATGGGTAGGAAATGTCTTATAATATGTCCAGAAAATAGCCTGGAGCAAGGCGTGGTTGGGTAGTGGAGGTCGGCTGCCAGAGCTGGGTCCCTTGGGGTGGGGAAGGTTCTCACCACCCCCCTCTGGGGCACCCCAAGTTAAAACAGCCCTTGAACGCTACTTGTATCACTTGTATCACTTGTAGTCCCGTTGATCTTCGATTTGCTAGAGTGGGCGCCAGTAACGTCTCCATTTGTCCCTGTCGTGAGCTAGTGTAGCCCAATGATACCTGCTTGCTCCAGGAACAGGAAGAGCCTCAAATTGTTCATTCAGAGATTTGACGAAGAAATCTGATCATCTAGTTGGTGGGTGGCCACGAGGTCTTCTGATGTCCCATGGAATCCAGTTGGCAACAGCTCTAGTCCAGCGGTTGTCTCTGAATTGCATTACATGACTGGCCCATCTGCATCTGATTTTTGATGCCTTGGCAAACGAGACAGCATCCCTGATTTTTGACCATCGACAGAGGTTAGAACTCCGGATTCCTTCTCTCACTTGAGTGAGACATGATATTCCCAGCATAGCACTTTTGATTCCTCTTTGGGATACCCTAATAGCATTCTCATCCTGTTTGCATAGGGCCCAGGTCTCTGAGGCATATGCTAGTGCAAGAAGAATGGTGGAATCAAAAAGATGTGCCCAGAGTCGGAGGTTCTTCTTTTCTTAACCACCTCTTCGACGCTCTTGAATGCATTCCACGCTGCTCTCTTCCTCCTGCGAAGTTCTGGCACCAAGTCGTTCCTCATGTTGATTTCTCGACCCAGGTACACATAGCTGCTGCATTAGGAGATGTTCATTCCAATGAGAGCAAATGGAGCTTCAAGGACCAGTTCATTATTCATGAACATCGTCTTGTTGAGATTCAGCTGCAATCCGACCTTTCCACACTCGTGGTCGAAGTTGGTCAGCATTTGTGCTGCTTGGCTAATGTTTGGTGTTATGAGAACGATGTCATCATCGAAGCGGAGGTGGTGTAATTGCCGACTGTCTGTCTTCACTCCCATTCCTTCCCATTCCAGTCATCGCATGATGTTCTCAAGGGCGGCACTGAAGAGTTTCATTGAAATGGTATCACCCTGCCGCAGCCCTCTCTTTACATCAATGATCACTTCTTTGTAGAATAGTGAGATCCTAGTGGTGAATCCACAATACAGCTCGCGGAGGATTTTGATATATTGAGTTTGAATGCCCTGTTTTGCCAGGGCTTTGATGACCGCCTCAGTCTCAACAGAATCAAAGGCCTTCTTTAAGTCGATGAATGTTAAGACAGAGCGGCATCTTGAACTCTCGCGAAACTTCAGTGAGCTTGGTCACTGTGTGGATATGGTCGATTGTGCTGAATCCCCTTCGGAACTCGGCTTGCTCTCATGGTTGTCCTTCGTCTAGTGTTCTGCCTATTCTATTCAGGATGACACGAGTGAACAACTTGTAGACAACAGACGGCAGGCAGATTGGGCGATAGTTGCTGATGTTGTGGATGTCTCCCTTCTTGTACAACAGAGCGGTCCTACTGGTTTTCCACTGGGATGGAACCTTGCATTCAGACAGGTAGCATGTGAAGAGTCTGGCCAGTGTATTGATGAGTACTGGTGACAGACTCTTCAGGTGTTCGGGCCTGACCTTGTCTGGATTAGGTGCTGTTCGCCTCTTTACCAGCGAAATGGCGTGTTGGATTTCAGAAGGAAGAATATTGGGAACGACATATCCATCCACTGGAATTTGGTATATGGGCAGATGGACATGGCTGTCAAAGAGATCCGAGTAGAAGTCATGAATAATTTTCTCCATTGCCTTTCTGGAGGATGTGATAGATCCATCGGGACATCGGAGGGCAGTCATCTTGGTCTTGTAGTTGGCAAAGGACAGGCGAGCGTTGAGAATACATTTCCCGGCTTCTGTTGCACTGGCTAACACTGCTGCTCTTCTATCTTTGAGGTCTTCCTTTATCCGCATCTCTGCACAGCTTTGTGAGCTCGGACATTAGCTTGTGGTTGCCTGAGGCTCATACCAAACCATGTTGATGAATGAGCTCGAGACTTTCTGAAGACAGGCATCTGTTTGTGGCTTTCTCACTCTTGGCATTCTTCACACAGACATGGAGGTGCTGAACCAGTCGATCGTATTCCTTGTCGATGTTGTCAAGGACGGCATCTTCCCACGTTGCTGCAATAGTGCCAAAGAGCTCCCAGTTGGTGGTCATTCTGGGAGTTGTCTTCTTAGACTTAAATTTTGCAGACCTTTCTCCCTGCTCTGTGAAGTAGAATTTTGCATAAAGGAGACAGTGGTCTGATCCTGTTTGGAATTTTGGGGCAACAGCGACATCGGTCAGGCAAAACCTTCGATTGAATATGATGTGGTCAATTTCATTGTGGAACTGTCCACCGGGAGACATCCATGTCCAACGTTTAGATTTGGCCTTCTGGAACTGTGAGTTTTCATGGATGGTCTTGGTCAACATGATGAATTCAGACAGTCTCTCACCCTGATTGTTCCATTCTAGGCCCAATGTGGAGTTCCTCGGGCGACCTTCTCGGACCTATCTTGGCATTAAAATCACCAGCAATGATCTTGTAGAAGGTGTGTTCTTCTTTATAGAAGTTCTCCAGTTCCATGTAGAACCTCTTACTTTCTTCTTCATTGTAGTTGGAAGTTTCTGCGCAGACAATGAAGATAGAAGCTGCAGGCAGTGAGCCACATCTATTCAAGCATAATCATCCAATTCGGGTTGTTAGGCATTTGAATGAATTGATGCTCATGGCCAAGTTCGTGTTGACAAGGACACCAATGCCTTTGTTGTCGAATGTTCTGAGGAACAATTCTTCTCCAGTGTCGAAAATGGCGTGATGTGATTGATGTCTCCTCATTTCGGTCAGACCAATGATGCTGTACTTGATCTTCTGCGCTTGCACCATCAGATCTTCGATAGATGCTTCTGATGCCAGTGTCCTTGCGTTGAAAGTACAGACAATCATTTTAGACTTACTTCGTTTTGGCAGTCTAGTTCGTCCCCAAAATTTTTTCAGCCTCTCTTGAACGAGGCCAATTGTTGTTACTGTTGTTGGCATATCAACTACGTGACGGGTAGCTTGCTAGGCTCTGCCATGCGGAGAGCAACCTGGAGGGTGGCGGTGGCTGGGTAGTGGATGTAGTGGGGGTCAGCCAGTGAGGTATTTATCTTTGGTAGGGTGGGATGTTTGGGTTTGACCCTCCCTCACATGCCGGAGATTGGAGGAGACAGACAGAGGATCTTGTTTCCAGGTCTCGTTGAACTAGAGCTAAGGTCGCAAAGTTCTGCTTACCTGGCTTTGCGGGGCTTCACTCATGCGTGAGGTTCGGCCCAAGTGTCCGGAGAGCAACGTGAAGGGTGGCGGTGGCTGGGTAGTGGATGTAGTGGGGGTCGGCCAGTGAGGTATTTATCTTGGGTAGGGTGAACTCTACTACAAGAAAAATTTGGTTACACTAGACACAATGAACAGATGTCCTTGTAGTGATAATAGTTTTATTCTTTCAGAATCCTAACTGCTTTTAGAGAGCATACAAGATCTCTAAAACATTTCTCTTGATCCAGAATAAGATGCATTTCTATGGACCAGAAATCCGAGGTTGAAAACAAAAATCAACTGGCAAATAATCCCTGGAGTGCCACTCCTTGTTGGGCCTGGGAGTGTTTCCACTCCACAGTGCCTGCCAAAAGTCTTTGCTTCTCTACAGGTCTGGAAAAGCTCCAGCTGTCCTAAACAGTCCTCACAGAGGTGCTGACCTCTGGGGTCACCTGTAGTGAGAACCAGACAGTTGGACTTCAGAGGGTCAGAGACTATACCACAGAACATTCTAAATCTCAATAATTTAATTTATTTATGTACTGTAAAGAGTTGGGCTGCGGTTTCCTCTGTCTCTTTTTCCTTTTTAAAACATAATTTTTTAAAGGATATTTTGTAGAGAATCCCAAATATCTGAGACCAAAGTGGAAGTTCTTTGGATGAAACTGAGGGCATGAGTTGGTGACTATCTGCTAAGTTCCCCATAATTATCTCATCCATTTAAAGTTATCCATTTAGCTCCCTGGAATTCAGTTTGACAAACACAAAAAACCTGGGCGAGATAATTTCTAAGGTATCTTCATTTCAAGCTCTATTAAATCATGACTCTGCTTTAGTCATTCCATAATCCCTAGGGCCTAAAATGGTTTTGGTATATTGTAAAACATACACCCACACATACACAAATAAAATATTTTTCAGACGTACTTTGTATCATAACTTCATGTGCTCATTAGTACTATTTTCAGCATTAACCTCCCGTTCTGATCATTCCCCTGCATCTTTACTCAACTTTGCTCTGCACACTATTAAAACACAGTCTCCACTTCCCTGGGATTGTATCTAAAACACCACATGCAAATGTGTCCCCAATGGAAAGAAAAAAAATCTTGTTTATACAGAAATAATTGCTTCAGCACATTGTCCTCTTTTATAGCAGAACTGGAACAAAATGCCGAGTCATCAGATTCCTAGTCTTTGCTTTAGGAAAGAATTTAAAACTAATTTTTAGTCTTTTTCTCTTATTTTGGCTTCATGTTAAAAATATAAACACCAACTTTCTTCCAAGATTTGAGCAAATTAAAAAAAAAAATCTTACTCTGACTTGTGTTTTTCCTGAGCTCCGAAAAATATGTACAGGTAATTTTGAAAGGTACTTCCTCTTTTCATTTCTGTTATTTGGAGGCCAGTCAAAGATGCATGAATAATCATGTTCCAATCTGAAACTATGGTGAAAGGTGTAAGGAGCAAGTCTCATTTCCTCTTCCATCCACTCCTTTCAAGGGTCTTAAAGCTCTAAGTGGATCTTGCCAACTAAGCAAAAGGCTGGAAGCTTCCTGGGGTCCTGGAATAAGCCATCAGGTGGCTGACTCGCTCAGGAGCCTGCCAGCTGCTTGCCTTCATTACCGTTTATCATTACGTCTGCCTCTTTTAAAAAATTTATTTAACCACCTAATACTATTTTTATTAGCCTGTCAAAATGTGGGGGAGAGTGGAGGGGAATTCATTTCATGTGTTGTGGAACATTATTATGGTAAAATATTAGGACAAGTCTCTACCTTCCTTCTCTGAAAAATAAGACACAAAACCAATTAAAGTTAAGTGATTACTGAAATGCATCTAATTAGTTATTAACTTACACACGTCAAACCAGGATGGCAGCTCTCACAGCAAAAATCCTGTTTGGTGTTGATAGAGAAGATAATTGATATCACAGAGGTCTCTGCTGCTCAGGCAATTGCTTAAGAAAGCACCTTCACAGCTCAGAGCCCTCTCTCCCTTTAGGTTGGGGTACATTTCCGTCAACCTGACAAGATCTGTCACATATTATCAGACAATTGATCACCGACTCCTTGCAAGTCTTAATCCATCGTTTGATCACACATCAAGAAAAATTGCTTTTTATGTCTGATAGCTTGGCCATGGGAAAGGGTAAGAAAGCACAGACCTAGGCTTCTGGCTTCAGCTCATTACTTTTTTTACAAGTGATAGATGGGTTGGCTAGGTGATTTAACTTTAAAATGATCTTTTCCCCTTTTTCAAATAAGCAAATACAAGGAGCTTTGCAGCATAAGCTGAGTAGAAAGAAAGTCTACCTGCTGATCTTTTCGTATCTCTATAATAAGTGCCCATGTGTGGATAGAGGTGCATATGGTTGGTATATACATATTTACTTAGTATGGTTGCTTCTGCTTCTAGATAATAGGATCTAAAGTGGGCACACACAGAGAGACTATCTTTTACTCTTCAGGATATAGCTATCGTCATTTTGCATGTTTTGTTTCTGCATTTATGTTATACACAAAATAATAATGTGTACTATAACAAAAAATCACTGTCACTGATTTTTTGTCATCCCATTGCTCGAGTGGGCACCAGTAAGGTCTCCATTATGAGACCTGTTGTTTGTTACTATGTTTGGCATATCAAATACGCCACGGGTAGCTTGCCAGGCTCTGCCATGTGAGCGAGATACTCTCAGTAGCTTACCGGGCTCTCCGAGAGGGGTGGAGGAATCGAACCCGGGTTGGCCACGTGCAAGACAAATGCCCTACTGCTGTGCTATCGCTCTAGCCCATAACAAAAAATGCATTATTTAATACAAGTAAAATTCTAAAAAATATCACTTCCCCCTACTTAAATAGAACTATGTTAGTATCAAAACTCTGACTTGATCTATATAGCTATAAGCATTCTAGCTTTTACAGAATGGATTAAAAATTAATTGTGTAGGAATTGGTCATATTTCAAATACTTGACTGCTAATTTTAGTACCAAAAATGTGAATTATCTGTGATTACAATATAGAGCGAAATGCTCGACATTTCATAAGTATATTTAAGACATTCATACAAGTACAACACTACGGTAACCTTTCCTTTTTACCGGGAAGGGGTGGGCACAATTGGATATGTTTAGGTTTACTCCTGGCTCTGCACTGCACTTAGGGATTGCTCCTGGGGATTTAGGATTATAGTGGTGCTAGGGATCCAACCCAGGCTGGCCATGTGCAAGGCAAATGCTTATTTTCCCACCTCTCCACTACTAAAAACCTCCTTGGAAATCATTTACTGTTTTATATCCTTTATAATTTAAAGACACAAAGAACTGAGATTCAGCCTTAGCATGCTTAAGTAAAGTGAAAGGACCTCAAAGATATATAATTACTTATTTTCCTGTGTCTCAGAAGGTTGATAAGAGAACAGTATTTCAATATAATAACCAAAAAATTGTACACTTCACAACGTAGATTTTCCAATAAAACACTGAAAAGCCAGGGACTATACCCCATTCCCCAGTACAATTTTGTCAGACCAAAAAATAATACTCCAGGGGCGGAGATAGTACAGCAAGTAGGATGTTTGCCACGCACATGCCTGATCCAGGTTCGAACCCTGGAAACACAATTGGTCCCCTAAGCCCATCAGAAGTGATACCTGAGTGCAGAGCCTGGAGTAAGCTAGGAGGAAGCCCTGAATGCTGTTGCATGTGACCCCAAAACAAAACAAACAAACGAAAGAATACTCAAAAAAATATCTGTTCAGTAAAATGAAGATAAGATAAGATAATCTGTTAGGTAAAAATATCACTGTATCGCTGTCACTGTCACCCCGTTGATCATCGATTTGCTTGAGCGGGCACCAGTAACATCTTCATTGTGAGACTCGTTGTTACTGATTTTGGCATATCGAATACGCAGTGGGTAGCTTGCCAGGCCCTGCTGTGCAGGCGAGATACTCTCAGTAGCTTGCCGGGCTCTCTGAGAGGGGTGGAAGAATCAAACCCGGGTCAGCCGTGCGTACATAAAATTATTGTATCAAATATTTTGTACCAAGTTTTGTACCAAATATTGTACCAATAGGTAAAAGTATTATACCAATGTCAGTTTCCTGGTTTTGATAATTGCTCTCATGTAAGTTGCTAGCATTCTAAAAAGGTAGAGGAAGGATAGAAAGTAACTCATTTCTCTCTTTACAACTTCTATGTAAACCAAAAATTGTTCAGAATAAACGATTTCAAAAGCATTTGTTCCAAAAATCATGAATCTCTAGTGGTTAATCCTGCTGAATGTGCTACCCACTTGAGACACGAAAGAGGACTGCCGATCTCAGGCACCTTTGTTCCCTGATTCGTATTAACTTCTTTCTTACCTTTGCTCCATGCCCAGTTTATGGCTCTGCAGATGATCCTTTGGCTATGCTTCTGGTGTCTATCTCCCCCAAGGTTTTCTCTTAGCCCTTCATGAAGAATTTTTGCTCTGGGCTTATTTCTCCATTTCACTCTTTTCACCACCATTACATCTTTCTAAGCACTCAGATTCTTTTTGACCCAGCTACTGTGACTGTACTGGGAGAGTAGTTATATAGCACTGCAATGATAAAGGGCATAACTTGAACTTTAGCCTATTATAAAATGAATCTCAGAGATGTAAGTTTTTACAGTTTTTAAAGAAAAGTGGTTTTACCGGCCTCACATGTCTGGGGAAAAGGCAGCTCAGATAGAGAAGGGAACACTAAATAAAGGATATTGGGAGGACCCGTCCTGGTTGAAAGATGCACGCTGAAAGTAGACTATAGATGGAACATGATGGCCACTCAATACCTCTATTGCAAACCAGAGCACCCCAAAGGAGAGAGAACAAAAGAGAATGCCCTGCCACAGAGGCAAGATGGGGTGGTGGGGGATGGCGTGGGGTGGTGGGAGGGATACTGGAAACATTGGTGGAGGAGAATGAGCACTGGTGGAGGGATGGGTAAATGATCATTGTATGACTGAAATCTGAACACGAAAGTTTGCAAGTATGTAACTGTACCTCACAGTGATTCACGAATAAAAAATAAAATTAATTAATTAATTAATTAAATTAAATTTTAAAGAGTGTACTTTCACTTGTCACAGAATTTTAAACACATTAAAACAAAATTTAATCAAAAAAAAGAAAAGTGGTTTTATTGAAAGAAATTTTTTTAATTTATTTTATTGAATCACCATGTGGAAAGTTACAAAGTTCTCAGGCTTATATCTCAGTTATACAATACTCAAACACCCATCCCTTCACCAGTGCCCATATTCCACCACCATAAACCCCAGTATACTTCCCACCCCCCGCCCCCCACCCCCACCTGCGTAACTGATAAATTTCACTTCATTTTCTCTTTACCTTAATTACATTCCATATTTCAACACAAAACTCACTATTGTTATTGGAGTTCCCCCTCCCAAAAGACAGCCCTACTGCCAAGGAAGCATTTGATAATTAGTTTTCCATTGCTGAGAATGAAGAGATATGAAGACCCGCTGTTCCAAGTACATAACTCTTTTTTTTCCCCTCCTTCCCGCGCCACCAAGTTCGTGCCTGCTTAATAGTCCTCATAATATGGCTGATGCCACACCGCCCGACAAGGGAAAAAAAAACGAGAAAAGAGGATATTTCCCGTCCTCAGCCGGCATGGGGCTATGGCTTAGTTCACAGTCTAGAGACATGGCTGCAAGCAGTTTATGGAACCAAAAGTGGTCTAGTTGGCCTCCGGATCCTGGTCGATCAGCAGCAAAGCGGACACACAAAAGTGTGGCCACCCGGGTCGAATCTTGATGGAGCATGCGCTGGTATCATCCCCGACCCGAGACTGCCCAAGCATCCCGCTGTTCCAAGTACATAATTTTTTTTTCTCCCTTTCCCTTGCCACCAAGTTCATGCCTGCTTAATAGAACTCATAATATGGCGGACACCATGCCGCGTTTCTCCCCTAAAAGGGAAAAGAACTGAGAAAGAAGGATATTTCCTCTCCTCGGCCGGCATGGGGCTATGGCTTAGTTCACAGTTTAGAGAAATGGCTGCTACTTTGATTACCTTCAATATTTCAACAAAAAAACTGACTATTATTATATGGAATTTCCCCCCAAATTCAGACCTGCTAAAAAGGAACCATTTCACATTGCTGACAATTAAGAGATATTAGGGTTTGGATTTCTGTATAAAGCCCAGGGAAAATTCTACCAGAAATTGCATCACTGCAAACTTACTTCCCTTTTGTGGTGCTCATAAGATGGAGAAGCCTGGAGAGAGAAACCCTTCTCCGCTGGCGCCACATGGGGCAGTGGCTCAGTTCACAGTCTGGAGGCATTTCTTCGAGCTGCTCGTGTCCAAAGTAGTTCAGTTGGCTTCCAGGATCGTGCTCATGGAGCAGCGGAAAGGCCACCCACGTGTGGCTGCTGCGCTTAAATATTGGCAGAGGGCAGGGCCGGTACCCCCACCCCCTGGGATCTCCCGCATGTCCCTCTGCAGCTGGCCTGGTACCTCCATTTTGTGTTCAAAAAGTGGCAATCGCCATGCTGTGCCCAGGAAGGAAGGGTTGAGAGAGAGAGAGAGAAACCCTTCCCCGCTGGCACCGCACTGTGAACTGTGACTCAGTTCACAGTCTGGAGGCATTTCTGCGAGCTGCTCATGTCCATAGTAGTTCAGTTGGCCTCCGGAATCGTGCTCGTGGAGCAGTGGAAAGGCCTATTGAAAGAAATTTACTTAGAAAAGTGTGAAGGGATAAAAAGAAAGATGTCTTTCTTTTTTTTGTTTTTTCAGCATGGAACCTGGTTTTGTTTTTGATTGTAAGATTCTCTTCCTAGTTCTTCAGATCCACCCAACAGAACTTTTTTATTTTACTATATAGCTGTGGAACTTATATTGGAGCCTTAATAATTTTGTTGGCTTCAAATTTGATCTCATTGTTAAATGTCAAGTTCATGATTACTGTCATTATAAATGACAAAGAAAATACATTTAACTGAGGTATGTCAAATTGCATTTATCATAGGGAAATCCTTTGGGACCCTTAGTACCTTTCTCAAGAGGTAATAGAGTTCAATGGTTACAACATGCACACTAGGACATATGGGTTTTAGTTCAGCTGTGTGGATTCAGAATCTATACAGAGTGACTGGGAAGTTGCCTTAGCTCGCTATACCTTGGTTTTGTCCATAAGTAAAATTATGGGTTATATTTGTGTCCAACACAGGAATTTTGTCAGAATTGAGAGTTTGTGCTTTGACAAGCATCTGGGCTTCCCCAGAGTTTATATTTAGTAAATGTTGCTTTCATGCTGATTCTAACCCCTTACTCATTTATTTCTTCTAGGTGCCCTATACTAAAAAGTTTAGTATGGTAACTTATGCTTAGAAATTATAGTTAAAAATTTCTTTGAACGTTACTGGAAGTAATAAAAGAGAATCAATACAATCTCAGAAGTGACATTGGAAATTCATTTATAGGCTTAGAAAAATGGCTGAATGCTGAATGTTTTCTTTCTCTTTTAATAACAAATAAACACATTGACATTTGACTGGCCTAAATGCCAAGTTCAAATATGGCATTCAGGGCTATAAGAATAGTCTTATGTGGCCACATGTAAAAACTGTGATGCATTTAAAAAAATCCCTTGGCTTTTCCAAACCTCTCAGGGTAGAGTACAATATGCATACTCTTGAACTAATGGCATTTGAAGCCCAGATCAGTAAAACACAGTCAGCAATACAAATTAATGAAAATTTGTTGTCTGGATCTTCTCTCATTAGATCTAAAGATGCAGGTTAAAAATAATTTTTGGAGAGATGAAGTGATAGCACAGTGGGTAGGGTGTTTGCCTTGCACGCAGCTGACCCGGGTTCGAATCTTAGCATCCTATATGGTCCCCTGAGCACCACCAGGAGTAATTCCTGAGTACAGAGCCAGGAATAACCCCTGTGCATCACCGGGTGTGACCCAAAAAGCAAAAAATATATAAATAAATAAATAAATGAATGAATTAATTAATTAAAACAATTTTTGGTAGCACCGTAGCACTGTCACTGTCATCCCGTTGCTTATCGATTTGTTCGAGCGGGCACCAGTCATGTCTCCATTGTGAGACTTGTTGTTACTGTTTTTGGCATATCGAATATGCCACATGGAGCTTTCCAGGGTCTGCCCTGCAGGAATTTTTGGTACCATTCATTAAATTCATTAAATTTGTATGATTTGCTTTCCAAGAAGCATTTAGAACACACAGTGGGTTATAGTTGAAACCAATGTGAGAAAACAATAGACTCAAATTAGTAAAGATAAAATTAAATTTTCATGTATCATCAATGAAGTCTCCATTAGGGACCTCTCAGATGACCTTCAGGTTCAGCAAATTCTATATTAAAAACTCACCACAGTGAATGGTGGGAACATTGGGCCAAGTGACAAGCAGTCCAGGTACTGTGAAGGAAAAGGCCCAG
Organism: Sorex araneus; assembly: GCF_027595985.1. Classification (NCBI taxonomy): domain Eukaryota; kingdom Metazoa; phylum Chordata; class Mammalia; order Eulipotyphla; family Soricidae; genus Sorex; species Sorex araneus. The sequence goes on along the minus strand of NC_073313.1, from coordinate 330,355,174 downwards.
TCAGCCACAGTAAACAAATGTAACTAGTTTTGGAGAAATGCTATTGACAGTAAAATTCTAATTTTACTCCAGCTCCCAGAACAGATGTACCTCCGAGTCCATAGACTGCAATACTTAACTGCAGCTACTCAGCTGTGACCTTCAGCCCCAGGCTCACTGCAATAAAATTTTCATGCAACCATATGGAAGAATATTTTAATAGAGATTTACTGTCAGTAACTGTCCCAAAGGAGCAAATAAGGAAGCTGTAACATATTGCGTACAGTAAATCAAGGGGACTTCAATGGAAAAACGAAACCTCCCGGAGGCAAGCATCTTTAAAATTACAGGCAACACTTTGTACAAATATGTGTACAAAGGACTAGATATGCACTCAGTTAAGTAGCTCAAAATGGTTTCGATTTGCAGATATATTTATTTAGAATTTATTTATTGGATTTTATAAGTGGCAAGCACTTACCTGTCAGGGCTGAATGCCTATGTATCTCCCTTCCCTGGGGCAAACGGAAGTAGGAGAGGGGTGACTTTAACTGAAAATCTTACCCAACCAGGGAATGTGGCAGGCAGCATAAATTGCACCCTCCCTAAAGCCAGGTTTACTTCAATTTAGGGTGAGGAATTATCTGCCAGGACAAAATATTCCTTAAGTCCATAGATAAATTGTTTTGGATGAGTTCATTGAACAGTTAAAAATTCAACTTAAACATTAATTGGGGAGACATGTGCATTAAAACTCCCAGTGGTACAGAAAGCATTTAAAGCCCTTACGTGAATCTTTGGTTATGTTTTTCCCAACATTTTTGCATGTAAATATATCCTTTCCGTAAAGCTTATTAAATTGCAATCTGTCTAAATGAATCTTGGTATAGTGTAAATCAGTAAATCGATGATCAGATTCATCTTCTCCCAACCCTGGATTTATTTGGAAACAAGCATCCATGGCCCAGGGCCACGGTGAGCTGAGATATGGGGATGCATGTCACTTCCACAACTACACACTTCAGTTCACTTAGTTACAGTCACTGTGATGGCTCTTTGCTCAGCATTAGTCCTAACTGTTAAGAACATTTCAGCCTTGGATATTTGTTTCCTGAGGGCAAACAGGCAGTCATCTCTCCCCCTCTATTCAACTGATGGAAACTCTAATGTGTGGAGCAGTAATTCAGAGATAAATAGACCAAACACTCTCCATGACAGTTCATATGTTCTGGTGGAGGAAAGGTCTAAAGCCTAAAAACGTACTGTGTAGGAGGTATGGCAGAAACACCTCATCCATGATACATAATGAAGGAAGATATCTTGACATCAAAGTAAAAATCAAAATAGCTAGGTGGTTGTGAATAGGGGAATCGGATGATAAATTTTTATGTTTTGCTAAATGCTTTGTGGGGTGTTGTGTTTGACAAACAATTGTCAAATAGAAATATTGTGTCTAACAAATGTGCCTCGGTTTTTTAAGTTTTTTATTGAATTGGCCCCTGTTTCTGTAAATCACTGGTCACATGTGCACACATATAGATTCTGAACAGGTTAGATTACTCACTAAAAGTAGACAAAATCTTGATTGTTCAGAAACTGACTGGGATATAGTGATAGTACAGCAGTAGGACACTTGCCTTTGCACACGGACAACTGGGTTAGATCCCCAGCATCTCGTATGATATCCCCAAAGCCTTCTAGTCATTATCCCTGAACACAGAGCCAGGAGTTAGTCCTGAACACTGCCTGGAATAGTCCAAAACCAAAAAAAAAAAAAGAAGGAAGGAAGGAAGGAAGGAAGGAAGGAAGGAAGGAAGGAAGGAAGGAAGGAAGGAAGGAAGGAAGAAGAGAAAAAAGAAAGAGAAAGAAAGAAAGAGAGAGAAAGAAAGAGAGAGAAAGAAAGAAAAAAAGAAAGAAAGAAAGAAAGAAAGAAAGAGAGAAAGAAAGAGAAAGAAAGAAAGAAAGAAAGAAAGAAAGAAAGAAAGAAAGAAAGAGAAAGAGAGAGAAAGAGAGAAAGAAAAAAAGAGAGAAAGAAAGAGAGAGAAAGAAATAAAGAGAAAGAAAGAAAGAAGGAAAGAAAGAAAGAAAGAAAGAAAGAAAGAAAGAAAGAAAGAAAGAAAGAAAGAAAGAAAGAAAGAAAGAAAGAAAGAAAGAAAGAAAGAAAGAAAGAAAGAAAGAAAGAAAAAGAAAAGAAAGGACTGAGATTTTAATAAAATAGGGTTTAAGCTTGGGATATTAGTTCATACTATCAGGTTAGTGCATAACTTGTGTTATGTGGCCGATGAGAGTATGAGAGTTACCCACCGTGTTTTCCAGCATTTGAAGTAATGTACTATTTTTTTTTTTAACAACGGACATTGTTTTCCCTGGGCAGATTCCTTGCATTCCATTTCACATTGAAATTGAAACTAGAAATGCTTCTAAAAATGCTAGTTCGGGGACATAAATGCATGTATAATGTTAGTAGTTTGTTCCTTTGAGAGAAATCCGATTAGGATAACTCTTCAGTGTCCAAAGGATTATTTGACAATGACCTCTTTAGAATCTTTTTTTTTCTGTCTTTATAAGGAAGAGAATGGACATGTAAAGACAATTTTCGTCTGTGTTTAATTTCATGAGTTTACCAAGAAGGGTGAGTCATGTCTTTATTGGTCCCGTTTCTAAAACAAGTGATGTCAGAATGCTTACTCATTAGAGTAATTTTCCCGCTCTCTCTTCTGAAAGGCTCAGTGACCTTCTCTAGCTCTGTACTCCAAGAGTTTGATAGTCCTTAGTAGTACAGTTTGTCTCTCTGTACGTCTACACAGTCTCCATTCTAACAACTTGTTATTTTTCTTTGTCTAAATTTTTTCATTCAACTTCTCACACACTTTAGTCACATAATTACCCGAATAAAATATCTTTCTTCTCTTTATATGTCTCCAAGCATTAGCTGTCTTTTTAAGACTCAGTTTAGAGTATCCAAACAATCTTACTGACCCACCATAGGCTCTTCATTAAATGCTGAAGGCCAAATAATTTTCTACTGAGCTAATAATACATTCAGTAAATGTTGAAAGTTAGTAAATGCAGACTTATAATTATTTGTTATTTTTTGTCTTATTCCTTTTTCTTTTCACCACTTTGTCACATAATTTAGGCTTGAACTTCCCCAGAGCACATGACTGGATGTAGCCTAAAGAAATTTTGTTTTTGTTTCTTCTGCTGGGATCATGCTGGAAATTAATCATTACTCAATGTAATCTTCCACCTGTAGATGTCAATTTATAAGCTACAAATTAAGTGAGCAAAATTTAACAATGCATTCAACAAATAAACCAAAATCTCCCACATTAAAAAGCAATATGCAGCTGGAATGAGTAAAATAATTTGTTAATTAGAAAAGTATTCATGATAGATAGTAAGTACCTCACAGCTGGAAATGATCAGAAACTAATTCAAGAGTTTGGGAGAGAGGACCTTTTTAAAGGATGGGGAATTTGCTTCAAGGTTTCTGAAATTTCTATCTGGTCTTTCTTCTGAAATTCTGTGGTAACTCTGAATTTAACAAACTAAAAAATGATTTTAGCAGTACTATGAGGTGAGTTTTTTTTCCAAATACTTTAAAATTATAGTCGGAGATAGGATCAATTTCAAAGATATCTAAATATAGCGATAGCACAGCAGATAGGATGTTTGCCTTGCACGCAGCCAACCAGGGTTTGATTCCTCCGTCCCTCTTAAAGAGCCCGAAAGCTACCGAGATTATTCCACCCGCACAGCAGAGCATGGCAAGCTACCCGTGGCATATTCGATATGCCAAAAACAGTAACAAGTCTCACAATAGATACTTTACTGGTTCCCGCTGGAGCAAATCGATGAACAATGGGAGGACAGTGCTACAGTGCTTAGTTGATTGACTAGAGTTAAACAGATGGTTTTTCAAAGTAGTTTGGACATGTGGACACAGTCACAAAGCACTTTGAAATCCATCTTCTTAAAACAAGCATCTACAGTTTAATTAACCTATACAGTTAAATGGGAGAGCTACTATGCACATTTAAATATACAAATATTTATGTATTCACCACTCTTGCCAATTTTCCTGTCCGTGATTTGTTAACCTTGTGCACATGAAGAGAAGCAGTGGTATGTGTTGCCTGCTCGGGAGACCCAGGGAGTTGCTGCTATGGTTTCCTGTCAAGGTCAGGAAACTAGGATGAGGCTGCACATAGTTCTGTCTCCAGACTGAAACATATGAGTGGTCCCCCAGAAAACAAGGCTCATTCTCCAGAATTTTTGAACACTAGATACTTGGGTTCAGTAAATTGAACTTTTAATCATCATAATTTTATTTCCATTTTAATGTAATGTTTTGATTTTCCAGAAAAAAATTCCATGAAATTCTGTCTTTTCATTATTTAAATTTTAGTGTAGTCCAAGTATTAAAAAAAGTTTAAGATAAAAGTAGAAAATGAAGTCAGTATATACATCTCTTATAATAATACATAGGTAAAACTTGGCTTAAAATATATTAATTCATTTTGAGGAAACTTTAATTAGAAAATTATTAAAAAGTAATACAATTATACTCCTTTCAAGTCCCTGTCATTGTCACTGTCATCCTGTTACTCATCAATTTGCTCGAGCAGCCACTAGGAATGTCTCCATTGTGAGACATGTTGTTACTGTTTTTGGCATATGGAATACACCACGGGTAGCTTGCTAGGCTCTGCCGTGTGGGCAGGATACTCTCGGTAGCTTGCCGGGCTCTCCGAGAGGAACAGAGAAATCGAACTCAGGTTGGCCTTGTGCAAGAGAAATGCCCTACCCACTGGGATATCCTTCCTTTCAAGTATATAAAGATATTTTCTTTGTGAATGTTCGCTAAGAAATAACTTTGTTTTTAAAAATCTAGCCTTTTTAAATTGTTTGGAACGTGATCAAATTGTTTGAAAGTGTCTATTCACTTAGGCCAGATGCTCCCAAACTTAAGTGACTTACTCTTCCCTTGTTAGGAAAATAGTTACTTACATTATTCTAGAAAATAATTACATATACTAATTATATTACTTCAATTATATTCTGGAAGTATAGTTTCTTCAGTTAAACAAAAACCACCTCTTCCAATTGCATCTGAAGCTACTCCCAACTCTCTGGATTGTTTCAATATCCCATGGAATAGTGTTATCTACTTTGTGAAACACCATCTTAAAAAATGTATGTTGCTTTTGGAATTGCTTTTACTCTTCTAGTTTTCAATCACTTTACCCCTATAGAAAATATTTTTAAAATTCTGTCTCAACTGAAAAAATACCTTAAGTTGTTGAATTAGCAGCTCCTGAATAAAATGTGCACTCTGTATTTTTAAAATTCTGAAATGTATGTAGTTTATAGTTATGCATAAATCCAGAGATATATTATGGTAAGTTGATTGTGTGGATTAAAATTAATTCTTTCAGAATAATTAGCAAGCATCTACTTAGTTTAATGTTTCTCAGTTCACAGTTAAATGATACATTTTTTATAAGCTGCTTGGGTAGTTTTATTCCAAAAAACAGCTGACTACAGAAACCTGAATAATAAACAAGAGGTGAAATCTTTGAGATGATACCAAGATATCTCTCTGATCATTTATTAAGTAGTGGTATTAAAATTGAAACCCAGAGGCCATAGAGATAGGAAAAGAACCAACTCCAGTTTAACCTCCAGAACCACATATGATCCCTGAACCGTGGAATAAATGATCCCTGAGAACAGATCCAGGAGAAAGTCCTAAATCAAGCCAGGTGTGGCACCCCCCCCCCAAAATCCAATCCATCTTAATCACTGTTCTATAGTAAAATCACTTCAACCACTCTAAAAGGAAACGTTGGCCTCTTCTAAAGCAATATACTGGGTCAGTGCAATATAATTGGAAATGAGATTGTTATTAATATCTCATCATTGACATAATTATAATTACTTGATATTATTTTATGAACTAGAATTACTCATGCACAACTTCCTTATATGGACAAAGTAGATAGTAGAAAGCATGAAACAGTTTATCTGTAGAAAAATGTTTACAAACCTACTTTACCTACCACCTTCTTTAAAACAAAAAATTACTGAGAAATCTGCTCCCTTTAGCCGACAAACAGAATTCCTCTCACCACCAACTGCACTCCCACTACCTCTTATACCCTAAACTATTACCACCCTCCCTGCCATGATATGTTTTAGCATATCAATGCACCTCCCCAATGGTAGTATTAACCACCTTGAAGACATTATTCTATATTACAATTTTAATTTCTTTCTTTAATCTCTTAGAGTTTTCTACCTGAATCTTGTCAATGGAGACAGAAAAAATTTCTAGAGGGTTTACAAAAATATTGGGACACACTGGTGAAGTCCTGTGTAGGTATGAAATTTCCTGTTAGTTTTCAGGATAAAACTGATCTTCCATGAGACCTCTCCCATACAACCCTTCTCTCTATTATAACTTGTATTCCTAGAACATGAGTATCAAGATTTCATTTGCCTTGGAGCCCTTCCAAAAATTAACAGTGTTAAGAAGAACCATTTTATTAAGTCAGGATGGTGTCCAATAAAAGCAATGAATGATTGGAAAATGGACCATTTTAATATTGTTCTTTAAAACCATCATGAATGTTCTTAATTATGCAATTCTATCCTTCCTGTATAATTGCCTCATTCAATTTTTTTCATTGTTAGAATAATTTGAATTTAGGGTCAGTATCTTTTAATATTGCTATATATGGCTAATATTTAAAGTTTATGAGGCAAAATACATATAAGTGTAGAAAGATTTGAACCTTTACAGAAAACCAAAGAGCATAATTAAAGTTCATAGGACTTGCAAGAATAGAAAAATAAACATGCCCTTCAGACTCTCGTCACAAGAAGAGAGCACTGTTTAGTTTTTTTTCACTTTGGGTTTGAATAGTTTAAAAAAATCACATATTTAAAACTTAAGGCGGGAGTGGGGGCAAATAAGTATGAGGAGGCAGTGAAAAATCTGCCCTTTTCTCAGACTTAAGTAATTTTTTTATTTGTGTATAGCATTCTCAGAGATATTTTTGGGATTTTCAAAAGTATGTCTAATCCTTCACTTGTTTTTCCTCACTCTTTGCCTGCATTGTGGCATTCTCTACTGAAACTCTAGTTGAGCATTCAGTTTCCCACTACTTACTGCTCCATGTTCTATACATACTATGGTGAGCAAAACCAGGCCCTCTGGGGAAGGTTTACATTTCCAGAGTGGTAAAGACTAAGGAGGTAAAAATCAAAGAACCAAAGTTTCAGAGCATGAGCGCTTGATATGAAGATAGGGGAGTTGACACAATGCAATGCATTATATTTTGATGAGTTAAAGGTTCAAATGCAATGCTCACCATTATCTGACAATGCTTGAGATGACAATGCTTGTCTTATGTAGCAAAGCTATGATAGAAAAGGACTTAAGAAAATGACTTCAGATAAGAATTTTAGTAAGTTGTCTACAAAGCGTCTGGGACTTTGTTCCTGTGATGATGACAGCCACTTCTCATCTGTATGCACCCTTCCATACTAAGTTATTCTGCAACACCAGGATCAGATAGGGAGGATTAGATTGATCATTATCATGGTAAGAATGCTAAGAAAATTGGCATGACAAGGAAAGAACAGATTGCCAACATAAGAAATGTGAAAGATGCTTAGCATGATGATGGGGCAAGTAGAAATTCACTGATAAATTATTTAGTGTGGATATCTGTATTATGTTTTTAGTTCCATGAGCATTTATGTTTAAAGCTATTTTAAATTTTGTCATTAAAAACTTTAGATACTAACATTAACTAGCTACAGAATTAACTTCTTTTCTATTTTCTTTCAGATGTGCCGTATAATGTATAAAAATCCCAAGATAACTATTTGTAATTTTTCTACAGGTGTACAAAAATGTCTATTTGCATTTCCCCATAGTAACTGATGAGTTTTCTGGTTAGTGTAGATACGTTGGTTACTCCTAAAAGTGACAAAATATACATCAGTGAAGATTTGGACATAGGCCAAAAACTGAAATTCTCCTGAAAGTAATTTATTATTTGATGGCCCAGGAATTACTTTATATCTCTATTGAAATTCTATCCTCATTACAAGCATCAATTAACACCAGATTGTAAAATAGATATAAAAGGGGAAGGAGATTTGGTACTTTTTGAAACAGCTCCTCCCTCTTCTCCTTACCACAAAACATGTGCAGGAGACTGCTTTTTTTATTATTATTATTTAATGGATCCTCATAGGTCCAATGTATGTATGTTTCTCAGAATAAAATAATCAAGAAAAGAGGGTCTCCCCTTCTTTTTGCCTAAATCCATTCAAGTAGCTATAACAAAGCATTTCGAACTGAATAACTTATGAGTCACAGGAATTTATTTTTTATAACCTTGAAGCTGAGAAGCCTAAAATCATGGTGCTAACAGTTCAGTGTCTAGTGAATATATGTTTTGTGATTCATAAATGAGTTTTCACAAGGTGGAAGGGGCTGGGGATCTCTCGGGAACGTCTTTTATGAGACTCTAATCCCACTTATGAGGACTTAACCCTATTTCCAAGTACCTCTCCAAAGCCCTACCTCCTAATATCATTAACTGTGGGGGACAAAAGCATTTGTGTTTTATTGTCACTTTATCTGTGATTTACAATTGTTTACATTTCCACTGCAGGGGACATTGCACTTTTAGTTGGCTTCCTTTAGAATAATGTTGAGTTTGCTTGTAGAGATCCCCAGTGATTCTAGAATTAGAGCTTCCTTGCTTGATGGTATCTTCAACATGAATTCTTTTAGGTCAAAAACAAGTGAACATTGATATAATATCATTTCTATCTATTATTTGATAATACCCTTAGAAATGTAAAAGAGAAGGGATAACTCCAGGAATTGGGTGGATGGAGCCATGGAAACACTAGTCCTTTCATTGTTCCCTCCAAATTTGAGGAATGAGTATTTCCTTTAGGGTCTGGCATTAGCTTAAGCTTCCATCCAGAGGCTCAGATTATGAGCTCCTTCTGGGTGCTAGGGTGGGAAAATCAATTTCTGGAGAACTTGAAATTCTTGAAGGTGTGATGCAATGTCTGCAGATTCCATTTGGGCAACTTTGTTAGTCACTTTGTTAGTCACTTTCCTCTTTTCATGGCTACTATTTACCCAAAGAAGAAAGTCTTTTCTCCTTGGACTCATTCATCAGGGCTTGGGATGGCTTCAGCAGAGCAATGGGAGAACATCATGTAACATGGCCCTGGAACTGACTTGGTATTTGCATTCTCTGGGACCAGGTTGAGGTTTTCAGCATCCATGTGTACATTCTGTTTCCCAGGGGTGACTACAGCGTGTTCTTCTCCCTGCCCCCATTCAATTGAGCTGGCCTCTAACCAATTCCAAAATTAAACATTTGTTTGCCAAACATGCACAGCTGTAACTTGCCTGCTGCTTTTTTGCTGCATAACATGCCACCTGCTAGTTCCTTTTGCAAAGGAGAGGATCTAACTGAGGACAAAGAACAGACAAAAATTGAAGGTCTTTTTCCAGCCCTGCATGACTTTCTGCCAGTCTTGAGGTTACCCCCAAAGAATACTGCAAATGTGTATATCTTTAGATAGCATGTGGGTCCAAGATAGTTCTTTAAGGTTTCCAACTTCCATAAAGCAACATATCACTTTCTTCTCCAAGGTTTGCATGTTTGGGGTTTCTTTTGTTGTCTTTTGGGTTAGGGGAGGACAATTATTTACAGTAGACTGGTCAAACCACCCAGCTCATGATAGTTATCTAGAAAAGGGGAGGAAAAGACTTTCCTTCAGCATGATAAACGTGAGATAAGAAATTAGTCATCCCTAAGTTTTGCTGCCTGGAGATTCAGAAATATAGTTGAAGTTTGACAGAACACAACTGCTGAAAAGTTTTCCTAAAGCTGTACCAGTATTTTCTGTTTTTACTTCCCCGAGGTCATTTCCTCCTATCTTATAATCCGTTGTTTTCTAAGAGAACTTTCATAAAAGGAAGTCTTTTTTAATAGCCCAACTGAAGCTAGCATGATGAAAATAATAACAGTTCTTGTTTGAGAGTGATTCTTTTTCTGCTTCTAGGACAACCAGGGGAATAAGATAACACAATGTGCAGCAGTCTAGAGATCATGATTGCCAAGGCCAAGTGAGTTGTACAGGCCCTGAGCTTGAGAAGCAGCTCACCCAGGTTCAAACCCAGAAATCTTGCTTTAGTGGGGGCCTTCTGGAGTAAAATCTACATCTTGTTGGAGGGGGCCACTTACATTCCACCAAATACTTTCACTTCCTTCAATTTTATGGCATCAATTCTACTTTCTACCTCTGTCTTCAGGTGCTGCTTATTTGTTTTACTATTCTCTCTAGGTTCAACATTGTCCATGCTTTCAATAGAAGATTGCTCTCGGTGGGAGAAAATAAAAAGCCAAGTAGAAAATTTAGAGATAAAAATCTGGGCAGAAAGTTTTATTTTTTAATATCCCTAATATTTTATGACATGGAGGAATAAAAGCTACTATGAGGATTCCCAAACTTTGGTGCTTTTTTTATTCCACCTTCCTAGATGGATAGAAATGTTTCAGCTTCTTTCTGCTCTATGAACATGGGGATAGACTGAGTTATCAATAATGTGACAGCCCTGTATGCTTCCCCTGGATGCTCTTGCAGTTTTTTTGAAGGACTGTTTAGAGGAATCTCTTCATAATTTGATTGCCACTAATTGTCCATAATTCCTGGGTTTTTTTTTCTTTACCACCAGGTTTATCCTGACTTCTTAAAGCTAGTGATGTTCATGTTGTCTTCTCTTGTAAAGTAGCCAGCTCCCTGAGAGAAGTTTCCACAGTAATATTACTCACCTTTTTATTCTTTACTCTTTCTGCCAAAAAAAAATCTCATGCTTGTTAAATTGAAAGTGATAATAATATTTTTAATGGTTATGTAGCGAGAGCACAGTGGGTAGGGCATTTGCCTTGCACGCGTCCAACCTGGGTTCGATTCGTCTGTCCCTCTTGAAGAGCCCTGAGAGTATCCCACACACATAGCAGAGCTTGGCAAGCTATGCGTGGCGTATTAAATATTCCAAAAACATAACAAGTCTCACAATGGAGACGTTACTGGTGACTGCTCGAGCAAATTGATGAACAACGGGATGACAGTGCCATAATTCTACAATGGTCATGTAGATAAATGTAATGCTGAAAACATAAAAGAGAAATGAAAAATCCAAACACATAATTAGAAAGACTCAAAGGACACAGAAAATAATTCTTCTGAGAGAGCAGGGAAATATAGAGAAAATGAGCTCTGAAAAACTTAAATGAGTTTCTAACCTTCTAGTATTTTCTAAAATATCATTTTGGAGAATGAAGAGTTAGATTGTCTGAGTCATAAGGATCCCATCCTTTCTCTTTCATGGTGATAAGATTGTATATTTAGGGGCTGGAGTGATTGTACATTGGGAAGGCACTTGCCTCATGAATGTCCAAAGCAGGTTTGATCCTTTGCATCTCATATGGTCCACCAAACACTGCCAGGAGTAAACCCTGAACTTTGCCAAATGTGCCCGCCCCCTGCAAAAAAAAAACCCTCTCCAAAAAAACCAAATATTGTTTGTTTAACCAGAAGGTATGAACACAAGACGCTGGCTGGTAATGGTGCACTAACATAGAAAGAATCTAAGTGACCATATTCTGAGAAACATACATGGAGGCCTGAAGTAGCACATTCCTAGACTTTTCATGTTTTCTAAGTATATGGTTTTACAGGCAAGGGTAAGCCAGAAATTTTTAGGAGTTGGATATATACTATACATAAATACTTATGAAACCACAAAAGGCACTGGAGTAGAAACAATAAAAAAAAGACAAAGACATTTCCTTCTTCCTCCTCCATATAACTCTCCTGGGTACATTTACCATATAGTATATTGAAACTTCATATGTTAAATTTGTGGTTCAGTAGTCATATTTCAGAATTTCCCATGGATGATGGAAGAAAAAAATGTGTTACCAATAAGCATGGTATAAAACTAATCAACTGGTAAAATTAATAAAAGTATGCCTGAGAGAAGGTATTAAAGACAAGGGAAGTCTATAGTTTTCTCTATTTTTGAAAATCAGATATATATGTTTGTATCCTTCCAATCAAAGTTTTGAATAAAAATGTGAGTAGATTCTACCACCATAGTACAGTTTCTTCAAAAGTGTCTCCAACTAAGGAACTTAGTAATTGCATTGGTCCAGAAGTTTTTGGAGGTATGTGTGGGAGGGGTATGGAATGTTAGGCTACAACTGGCTCTATTCAGTGCTTACTCCCAGCTCTGAGTTTAGGGAGCACTAGTGGTAATGCTCAAGGGACTATATATGGTGCCTGGGATAGAGCTTGGGTCAGCCATGTGCAAGACGAATAGGATAAAACTCTGGTGAGTCACAAGGAAGACACAGGACAAAACACTGTACTGTATCTCTGGCCTTTTTTTTTCAATTGATATTTTGGGCAACAACCAGTAGTACTCTGGGCTTATATTAGGCTTGGGGTTTACTCCTAGCTGTGCTCGGGGGACCCTATGCAGTGTCAAAGATCACTTAGGGTTGATTGTGAGCAAGACAAGCACCTTTTTCTCTATACTATCTCTTCAACCAAAAATCATGTCTTTTGCAACTAAATACTGTGTAAAAGAAAAATAGTGCTCTCATCATTTTATAGTTCAGAACCATGTCACTCAAAGAGTTCCAAAGTGGACATTATAGGTTCACCAATGGCTCTAAGGTCAAAAATCAAAAGAAGAAAAAGGAAAGCATATTAGAAAGTACATGAAAAAAATCTGTAGTAAGATGCAAACTTCACACGAAAATGCGAGCTGAGATTTTTAGGAAAATTTTACTTGCTTGCAAATCCACAATTTTTGCATTCACTTGGGCACAAACCATGATGTTGGGGAGGGGTCAAGCCTTTTTTCGAGACTCCGAATTTTAAGAAAGGATCTTTTCAAAACGAAAAGCTAAAGATTTTATCTTCAGTCACTCTCCTTTCCACTGATAGCACACATTTTAAAAAAAAAGGCAAACTTTGGAAGGTAATATCTGGATATTTCAAACTACTGCTTCTATACTATAATAAATCTAGCAGTGCTTTTTTTTAATTTATTCTTTTATTGAATCACCATGTGGAAAGTTACAAAGCTTTCAGGTTTAAGTCTCAGTCATACCATGCTCAAACACCCATCCTTTCACCAGTGCATATATTCCACCACCAAGAATCACAGTATACCACCCCTACCCCCCACCTCCCCAGCCCCCCACCCCGCGTGTGTAACTGATACATTTCACTTTACTTTCACTTTACTTTGATTACACCCAATATTTCAACGAAAAACTCACTATTGTTGTTTGGAGTTTGTCCCCACAAAGTCGGACCTACTAGCAGTGCTTTTTAGCATACACGATTAAGCTACAAACCATTTTCTCTATTGTTGCAGACGATACTGATTTTTTTTCTGTTTTTTAAATCCTGAGGAAGGAGGAGGGTGAAAAAAGAAGAGAAAAAAAATGTTGTGTAAAAAGTTTGGGTATTCTTAGTATCATTTAACAAAACAATGATGATGCAAGGTATAACTTTGCAGCAAGTTCTCTTCATTCTTCAGCATGATATTTGCCTCATTAGGATGCTTATAGTATCCTTTATGATTACAATTAGATGATGCATTCTGTAGACTTGGAATATTGAAGGGAAAAAATGCCAGTTTCTGGGCCAGAAAGATAGCTCAAAAGTCTGAATCCTTATATGCCATGCTGTGATTCTCAGGACAATGGCAGTAAACTTCAGGCACTGAAGTGGGAGTAGGCCCCAAATATCACCAGGTTTGACTCAAAAACCAAAATAGTAAGAACCATTTTTTTTTGCATTTAGTAAATATTCCTGGAAGAAATTTTATGCTTCTTTGGCTTTCCCACATCAAGCACTTCGAGTTTCTAAGTCCACCTGTCACCATAATTGGATAATTCAACAAATGATCTTTAGTTTCTAAGTATTCCATACTTCCTTCCAGGTAAGACAGATACCAAGATGAATAAAGTAGTCTTTGCCCATTGGCAATTGTTTATTTGATGGAAACAAATTGCATTTGCAAATAACATTAATATAGTAAATATTAAGTAAGATAAATGTCTGAACTTTAAATGTATGTATCTAGAAGCTTTCTCATACTTATAATTTTTCCATTTTTATTGCGGCATTGTGATTTACAATACTATTAATGATGATTTCACTCATACACACATGATTCCAACACCACACCCACCTGCAGAATGTCTGCTTCTCTCTGCCATTGTTTCAGGGACTCCTCCCACTCATCTCCCCTGGTAAACTCAGTTCTTTGTTCTTTTCTTGACAGTTGTTTTAATTCTCCTTGAAGTCAGTGTCTCTGTGATTGCTACTTCCCTACTCTTCTTCTAGATAAGGAATTCAATAGGTGTAAATTGAAATGGTCCTAGATCCATGATTTAAAATGCAATCACTTTCTCATTGGCTTTTTTACACATTTCTTATAGTTCAGATTCTAAAGTCATAGTAGAAAAAAAGAAGTCTCCAAATTCAGATTGTTATTGAAATGATAATTGAGCATTATCACTGTACTCTCACTGAAATATCAAACTTCTCTTCTGAGGTCCATGAGGTCTTAATTTTGAAGTAGTATTGAGTACTCATTACTGTGATGTTGCTCAAGTGGCAAAGAGCATGTGTAGTGTTTTACATGATCTTAAAGATTACTATCCACTGTAAATCAGGAAGGGGCACAAATGTTATAGTTGCTGTTTAATGATGTATGAAAAAGCTACCTGGTAAAGTGCACCATTAAGAAAAGCTAAAACCAGCACCGAACAATGACCTGATGATATATTCAGACCTTTGTGACCGAGGCTACATCTCCTAACTTGGAAAGTGATGAGTGTCAAGTGCCCTCACACTGTAAAGAAACAGAAAAACCCACAATGAGGAGCAGAGGGAATGCTGCTTTAGGCAAAGGAGGTGGATGATGAGACAATTAAGATGAGCACTTGAGTATGTTCATGAAACCTCTTGCCATCGAGTCTAGTTATGGTTTATTTTAAATTTCCTTTTTTGTTAATCTGCTAAAACAAACCCACAAACTGAAAACAAACAAACAAAGCTCTAGTCAACAAAGTCATGTGTACTAATTAGAATGACATATGGTAAGCAAGTCTTAACATTCTTCAAAGAACTGCCCAAAGCAAAATTACTATTATTATTTTTATTTTTTGCAGACACAAGCAATTACAATCATATTGAAACAGTCAGACAGGTAGATAGGGAAAGGCCACCTACGGTAACGAGTTCTGGGGAAGTAATAACATCAACTAGTCCTGAATCTGTCAGGATCCACCTGTGAACACAGGAACTAATGCCTGATAAGACCTTTCTTAACCTGGCTCCAGCATAGACCTAGAGAAGGCTGGGTGGACCTTACCTCACCCCTCCCCACCACAGAAAATCTAGTAGGAACAAAGGCCAGGAAAGAAATATCAAAGAATACCATCAACTACTCCCAGCTCTACCCCCTTGGCAACCATCCTAGCAAAGGTTGAAAGTCCCAAGTGGGGCAGCTTGGGAGAAACCCTATAAAATCCAACTTCGACAAAAAAAAAAAAGTGAGAGCTGTGTGCTCTCTGTGCCCACGTGTTACTGCCGAGCAGATGTGGTACCTGAGCATATGTGTCGCCTCTATCTCCCCTTTTGAGATGTGTACTTTCATACTTTCACATCCAATGCTGGAATGGGTACTGGGGCTCCCTATCTACTCTGGAGAAGCCCATATTCTCTCGAGTGTGTTTTCTCTACCTCTCTGCATCCCTCAAAACTTCCAAATAAAATCTGTGATAGTTCACTGCTTGTCTTGTCTGTGGAAATTCTTTTCTGTGAGGGAAAGGTAGGGACCAAAAAGGCCTAGGTAAGTTCTACAAAAAGTAATGCTCACAGTCCTAGATTTCTCCAGCCATTCCCCGAGTGGCAAAAAGTGCATAGAAAGAAAGCAGCAGAACCATTTCTGGAGGCTCCTCCCCACTTAACATGTTACCCAGGGATCCCACTGGCATCAATTCTTAGTGCAATATAAGACAATAACATGATCTGTATAATGATAACAGGTTTCTTCTACCGTTTAGAATCTACAAAGCTCTTCTAGGATGAACTTATTTATCCACACAAAGCAGTTAAAGAATTAGAAAAGTGTTCATCTACTTATATAAGAATATTGTATTCATCACTTCTATCCAACTGATCATTCTTCCTGTCCCGTGAATCACAATTTTAGGGGTCTTCAAAGTACATTAAAAAGGCCTCCAAAGACTCATTAGCATAATAAACCAAAATTTTATCTTGCTCTACACTTCATTCAGTCACCAGAATATTTACAATAAAAGAAAACTATTTTATTTTATTGTTAATACCTAAAGTTGAGCCAAATTGTTAGAGCATGATATGTTGGAAAGTAGCTGAGGGACTATTTTAGAATATGCAACATTAGGTAATCAAAAGCCTTACACTATTGCAGCCTTTTAATTAATTAGTTGTTTTTAAATCCCTGTCCCATCCACAGGGGATGCACAGTTGAGTGGCTAACTCTTGACTGAAGTGTTTAATGCTTACAAATCTAGGGAGTGGTAGACAAATTCAGTCTGTCCAGTTTGCCAACCATCTTTTATGTTAATAGACTAAAAAATATCTAAGTTTGCTCCCTGTGCCATAGCTATTTCAGAATAAAGTCTATGTAATTTCTTTGGAGAATGGTGGTAGGGGCTTGAGCCACACCCAGTTGACCCCAGGACTTATCCTTGGATCTGTGCTCAGGAGTAATCCAGGCAGGGTAAGGGGAACATATAGGTGCTAGAGATGGAACCCTGGCCAGTCACATACAAGACAAATGCCCTCTCTGCTCTCTTACCCTCCAGTCTCCAATTTAAGTAATCTCAAGGATTCCAATAAAAGTTTAAAAAAAGTGACTAGTTTGTGCACTTAAAAATATAAAACCGTAAATCATGCCTAAACTACATTAGGATCAGATAACCTGACCTTCAAGTTCCAACAGACATCTTTTCTTGCATTTTTACATTGTTTACTAATATTTGGGAGGAAGTGTTTGATTATTTCCAATTTCTTCTTCATATTCCAGTGTTTTATGTTTCAAAATTGACACAGAAGTCAGAGAGAGAGAGAAAGAGAGAGAGAGAGAGATCTTTAATTAGTTACCTGCAAAGTCTCTATTGGGAATTTTTTTCCTGATGGTTTAGGTTAAAAGTATTGATAAGGGTAGGTTATGATCCATCAATGGTTCTCCAAATATGAAATCTTCACACTTAGAACTCAGTCTCTATTATTCCCAGAATGTTTTGTGATTTATTGCAACAGTTACACACACAATTTCAGAAGCAATTTTAAGACAGTATTTTCCAAGTTCTTCAGTACATAAGATATTAAATTTTATTCCAACCTGCAAGACCCCCAAGATAAAAACTTGAGTTTGGGGGGAGATAATTCTGTTGGCTCCTTATCCATATTTTGCAAAGTAATCTTTTCGGATATCTCTTTAGCAATGAAATTAAATAACAGTAGTGCTTTCTTCTTATCTGATTCATTTCTTAACACATTTTTCCTTATTTTATAAAGTAGCTCACAATATTTGATTACATTTAAATTCAAAAACCAATCCTACCACCATTAATTACACCTTTTCACCACCTTATTTTGGGTGTCTCCATCCCAAACCTCAATCCCTTCAAAGCAGAACCAAAATAATGTAATATTTCCCTCTAAGGATGGTTGCCTCCTACTTTGAATCCTATCAAATGTGATGCGGTACTCTTGGATTATGGGTAGGCTGTGTCCTATGAAGTGTCTGGGGAGCCTTGATGTGGCCACATGGTCTAAGAAAACGGTCACTCGTGGGTGAGGCTCGGCCCAAGCTTGTGGAGAGCAGCCATGAGCATAATGGCAGTTGAGTTCTGGAGGTTTTCACTGCCGGGACTGGTTCCCTTGGCGCAGGAAGGGGTCTCACCTGCCCCCCTCGGGGGCACCCCAAATGAAACAGCCTGGCGTGTTGTCCAGTGGCATGGTTATGGTGAACATCATGGTATGTTCTCCCTTCCAGGAGAAAAGGCCATGCTAAAACAAATTTTTAAAGTATTATGTATGCTTGATCACGTATTTGTTTATATTCTATCATGATTTTCAAATGTCAGGTGAAGAATCTAAAGATTCCTTATATTTACAGTATACTTTTAAAAAATAGAAAATATAAAAAGCAACATGAGACTGCTCAATGCCAAAGTTTTAACCCCAGCACCATGTGGCCCCCAGCATCACACATTGTTGCAACAGAAGTTCCCAGCTACACCTGTCCGTGTAATACTGTATTGCTGGCAGAACATTTGTGCATTGAATTAGCTAGCCTGATTAGACAAATATCACCAGTATTGGTCTTCAGACTCCTTGAAAACTGCTTGGAAGTGGCCCCTCCTTGTTTCCCTCTATTCCCAAAAGCAGCAAATAAATAATGACAACAAATAAAAGCACACTTTTCAAAGCAGGAGCTCTCTGCTAAGTGCTTTTTTTTATAGTACCTAATTTAATAAATTCAATAATTCACTGGACCTGATACCCTATTTTTCTACATTATAAATGAGTAAAGCAAAAACAGAGATCTTTAGTAAGTTTTATGGTCACAAGTCTAACACTGAGTATCAGAACCCCAATCTGGTGAATCTGATAGAAAAATAAGTGTATAGGGCTAGGATGTAATTCTAAGGCAGAGCGCTTGCTTGTACATGTAGGACTTTGGAATAAAGAAATAAATTAATTTGTTAAAAAGTTAATTGTTAAAAAACCTACTAGTGTGTGCTCATTTACTATACCTACAGGCTCCTTTAAAATATTTGCTGTAGCTCTTAAGCTCTTAAATATCTCTCTCTCTCTCTCTCTCTCTCTCTCTCTCTCTCTCTCTCTCTCTCTCTCTCTCTCTCTCTTTGGTTTTGATTTGTTTGGGTTTTTTGTTTTGTTTCTTTTTTGTTTTGGACCACTCTAGTCGTACTCTGGGCCGGTTCTCCTAGCTCTGCTCTCAGAAATCACTCCTTGTGGGACTGGGAGTGGGTAGGGGGTGTGGAGAGGGGAGGTCCATTAAGTCTTAATCTCTTAACTGAATGCTTTTTCTTTTTTTTTTTCTTCACAAAACAGTAAAATGCCCATGTCTCCCTGCAAACATCCAAAGCACTTAACATCATAAATGGATGCTTGTCAGAAAGGCCAAGAGACATTCAGTCCTCTATATGTTACCCAAAGGCATAGTAAGACCTTGCAGTAAGCAGGACTTCCTCCTGTGAACATTGAAGGTACAAATGCAATGATCATAGCAGAATAATAAAAGCTCAAAATCAAGGCAGGGGTTAAGGTTACAGTGCCCTGAGAATGATTGGCTGTAGACCGGCAAAGGTGCTCACTGTGCCAATTCATACAGCATCCTGTGTTCAACAGGGCCCCACCCTATCTCTCTGAATTCATCCATGAGGATAATCTCTTTTAGTGTTTGAAAGAACCTTGATGTGTTTACTTCCATTATCTCCATTTTATGGATGAGAAAACGTTGGGTTAGCAAGATAATTTGCCTATAGTCTCATGATTATAACTAAGTGGCCAAGGTGGGTGGGAATGGGTGACTAAAGGTGAGATGTGCGATCCTGAGGTTTGAGACTTTTACAACTAAAACTTGAGCAGTTCTAGGCACACTGGAGATCGTTAACTGTTTCTGACCATCTCTTATCTCTGATTAACCTTTCTAATAGCACTGGACCTAAGATTTCCTTCTGACTGAATTCAGTGATAAATGTAATTTATGCAATAAGAGGATAGTTATCTATGGCTCTGAAAAGATTCTTGCCTGATGGGACCATAAATCCTTCTTCCCTTGTCAGAATCCTTTACCTTAGAGATATGCCAATCCCTCCTTCCAATTCCTAAGTAGCTGGTGTCCACTAGTGAATTTGACACTCTGTTTGAGTACTCTGAATGCTCAATACTACTGCACATTATAGGGTGTTTGAAATGGCAAGGGAAAGGCAGACTGGAGTCATAAATTACTTCTATATTATATTTCTAATATATTGCCTAAGAGTTCTTAGATAAAAAGGATCTAAATTTCTAGAACTCAGTAATGTATTTTTTCTCATCCTAAATATATATTATTTTATGCTTAACTTGTAAGTTACCTTGTCACAATAATTTTTATTTATGTAACATATAAATATTCCCCTTTTGATAATTTTTGAGCTCTACTTCAATACCTACTTATTTATTTATAAGTTGCATGCATAAATTACATGTAAACTATACATAAAAATTAATAAAGGTGAAATTAACTATAAGTAGCCAAATTTTTAACATTTCCATATTTTTTTCAATGGGCAATCATATAAAAATTATTTCTTGTGTGGAACAAATTAGAAGAATTTAATCTATATTAATGACTTTTGTTTTGCACTTTCTTGAACTGATTATACAATGACTTTTTAGATGTTGTACAGACATCTGTAGCACTGTAGCACTGTCATCCCATTGTTCATCAATTTGCTCGAGTGGGCACCAGTAACGTCTCCATTGTGAGACTTGTTGCTACTGTTTTTGGCATATCGAGTATGCCACAATTAGCTTACCAAGCTCTGCTGTATGGGCGGGATACTCTGTAGCTTGCCGGGCTTTCCAAGAGGGATGGAGGAATCGAACCCAGGTTGGCAAATGCCCTACCCACTGTGCTATCACTCCAGTCCATACGGACATCTAAACTTTATAAATCAAAATAAGTCTTTTCTGAGACTGTTTTTCCTGATCCCCAATGAAATATTTCTCAAAGGAACATAAATGATATTGTTGATGGGCTTTACAATACAGAAATTTATTAGATTAGGGTTTCACAATATACTTCTGAAATCAAACTCTGATATTAAAAATATTTCAAATACACTTATTTCATTATTATATTTATTAAATTCATTACTATATTTATTAAATTTGACCCAACTAACTACAGCAACAAAATTTCTGATAGGGGCTAGAGCAGGAAGAGTGTTTGCATTGCAAAAGGACAACCCAGGTTCAACCCCTAGCACCCCATTTTCTCTCCTGAGCATTGCCAGAAGTAATCTTTGAGCACCCCTGTTGTGCCCCCAAACCAAAAACAAACAAAAATAGTTTCTAGTGAACTCAGGCATGCCAATGAGCCAGTAACTATTTAATACATTGTCCTCAGAAAGTTTTCACTGTCACTGTCATCCCGTTGCTCATCGATTTGCTCAAGTGGGCACCAGTAACGTCACCATTGCGAGACTTGTTACTGTTTTTGTCACATCAAATATGCCACAGATAGCTTGCCAGGCTCTTCTGTGTAGGTGAGATACTCTCGGTAGCTTGCCAGGGTCTCCGAGAGGGACGGAGGAATCGAACACTGGTCGGCCGTGTGCAAGGCAAACACCCTGCTGCTGTGCTATCGCTAGCCCCAGAAAGTTTTAGTCATTACTATTAGAGTTTTCAGTAATAGCTTTAGGAATCACAAAAGATGATTCCTTAGTTAATCAGATGAGATCAGGAGAAGAATCTTTATAGATAATATCTAAAGCTCACTCTGACCCTATAGAAAGACTATCATATTATGTCTGGGCCACCTAAGGATACTTCTCTTCTAGAGCCCTGTCTTAGAGACAGAGAAATGAGCTCAACTCCTTGATCAGTATAAGCAGGAGGATCCCTGCCCAGAGCTGAAAATTCACACTATAATCCCTATTCTGCTCCTTAATAATAGTATACATTTGGGAGACTGGATTTTGTTGGTTTGTTTTTATATTCATTCCTTTTGGGGCCATTTTTGACAGTGCTTTGCTCTCAGGGATCTCTCCAAGAGATGCTTGGAGGATTGTAAGGCATGCTGGGGATCGAACCACGGCCAGCCCTGTGCAAGACAAGAGCCCAACCTGCTGTACTATTGCTCTGGTCCCTTGGTAAGTTTGTAACAAGGGCTAGCTAATATCACCTTGAGCATCTCAGCAGTTGTATGGTCTGTGCATTCATTACTATGACTGCTGTATGCTAAAAGGTCTTGTGATACGTTTTAAGTAAGTTACAGTTCATTTTGTATACGCCCCTGTGGGGTTCATGCCAATTGGCTCCACCTTTAAATTGGGATTTAATCTCACGAACAATTTCCTTTTAATTCAATGAATCCCTTGAATGATGCACATGTGTGTCTGTGTAGGAATTTTAAAAGCCTTTCCCACAGGCAAATTCTGGTCTGCCTGCCTAGGCCTGAATTAAATTAATAATTACCCATATAGAATGGTTTGTATTTTAATCCTTGAATCATGAGACTGAAAAATAATTCATGAGAGGGCTTGTATTTCCTTATGTGTAGTTACTTTTCTATCGGAAATTCTCTTACTTGAGTATGCATGTTCTTAACCTCTCCATCATTAAAAGACAACATTGAAAGCATCTCTAGTCTTATAAGCCAACAGAGATTGACCTGACTATCCACCAACTACTCCCTACGCATTGGACCTCTTGTGGACAATCTCTTATCCCTGTCCCTATCAATCTTTTTACACACTACTGTCCTTCCCTTAATATGCCATTGTATCTTCACCTTTGTTTGTCCTCGTTCTTGTTAATGTTATTTTTTACTCTGTTACTCTAAATAGAAATTTAAAATCTTAGTTTTAGAATCTGAACACCTTAAGATCATATCAAAGACCGAGTTATTTTTGAATTGCAATGTTCATGCTGTAATTTTTCTTATAAATTTGATAATACACAAAGGCCTGTTTGATGAATTTCCAATGAAAACCCTACACAAAATGCCAAAGTACACTTACTCAATCTACTCTGAGTTGTTGGGCACCAAATTATAGCTCATTCTTCCTTCCAAACCAGGAAACTCAAGAAATATCCCTTCCACAGGTCATTTGACATGATTTGAAGTTGTAGTTTAACTTTCACTAAGTGGATATTTTGAAGATAAATAATAAAAAAGAATTATTATAATAATTTATGGAGCTCCAAAACACTGTCTGAAGGATCCCTGAAGGGAATCCGGAGGATGAGCACCTACCTAAGATGATAATTAACTTACAGCATCTGTGCCATGAAAGGAGTTGCCTGTATTTGTTTCCTATACTTAAAGAAAAGAAAGATCTAAGAATATAGACTAGAACAGACATATGTAAGTAGTCTAGAATAGACATATGTCTCCATCCATGTAACCATCATGGAACATCAAGTAATTGCTATAGAGACTCTTGTTAACTTATCCACATTGGAACTGGGAAGCCATCAGTAGAAGTTTGTCTCCAATTGTTAACTGTAGTCAAAGCAGGTACTTGCTCTATAGAATCATCTCTAGAATCTAAAATTACAGGCTTTAAATTTTTTTTAAGCAACTGAGAAAGTCTAGTGTAGAATTGAGAGAGAAAATGGTAATGAAGAGAAAAATTTGTATCAATTACAATTTACAGAGTCTTTGCCATACTATAATCCTGTCAAATTATACCTCCTTTATTTTAAGGGATGATTAGACATACCTTCAAGAATTTCTCTAGTGATAGAAAGAGTTATTTCACCTGCCTTGCCCTCATCAATGGTAGTAAGTATTCAGCCTTCCTTTCATATTTAAAAAGGCC
Source organism: Sorex araneus (assembly GCF_027595985.1). NCBI lineage: Eukaryota > Metazoa > Chordata > Mammalia > Eulipotyphla > Soricidae > Sorex > Sorex araneus. The sequence continues at coordinate 330,331,439 of NC_073313.1, read as the reverse complement.
AACTAGGTTATAGGCATCCAATGCGTGATGTCTGTTGTCTCCTCAACCTGAAACTTTCAAGGTCTCATGAACAGAAAATAATAATATTGCTGCTGAATTCCTAACACATTGCAATTTACATAATGTATTCACATATATTATCCTCTTTAATATTCAAATCCTACTTTTGAAATAAGAATTAGTCTTTCCATTTTAAAGATGAATATTTGACATGGAAAGTCCTCAAATGACTTGTTTGAGGTCATCTGAGCAAACTTGCTGGTGAACATACCAGTGGGTCAAAAAGATAGTTTCAATGACTCTAAATTGATCTTCTGCTTCTTATTCAAAATATACCCCAAACACGATTCTGAAATCCTTCCTCGTTAAGTCACACTTTTGATTAAGGTATTCAGTTTTTAAAAGATTTTGGCCCTTATACAGACATTTCCATGGAGTTGGTATAACAAGACAGTGCACCAAACTTTCCCATCTGATGCATTCACACCCTATACACAAGTAACTGTATCGAGTTTCTGTGGCTGTTACAACAAACTACAACCAGCAACTTAAAAGAATACACATTTATTATCTCAAAGTTCTGGCATCTGGAAATTAGGAATCAGTATGAACTGAAATCAAAATGTTAGCAGGGCTGTGCTTCTCTTCCTGTTTCTTCCTACTTCTGGTGGCTGACAGCATTCCTGGCTTGTGACCCAAACTCTACCTCCATGACTTTGATCACATATTTTGCTATAAAATGTGTGATTCAGAGAAGCGGCCAGGCATTCTGGTGAGCAACGCAGCCCGGAAAATGCTCCGGACCCGTATTGGGGCCAACAACACCGGGGAGCCGGACGGAGGAGGTGCAGCCAGCACACCTTCTCCAGATGGAGCCCTGGCGACACTGAGCAGCAACTAAACGGCTCCAGGATTCGGGACTGGGACACATCCGAGTCGCGAGGCCGCGTTAGCTTTTCTAAAACCTGAAAACATACAATCTTTTAATGGAAAACTAATTATCAAATGCTTCCTTAGTAGGGTTATCTTGTTTGGGGGTATAACTCCCACAACAATAGTAAGTTTTGTGTTGAAATATGGAACGTAATCAAGGTGAAGAGAAAATGAAGTGAAATTCATCAGTTATACAGTTGGGGTGGGGGGCGGGGGGCATACCGGGGATTTTGGTGGTGGAATATGGGCACTGGTGAAGGGATGGTGTTTGAATACGGTATAACTGAGATATAAACCTGAGAACTTTGTAACTTTCCACATGGTGATAAAAGAAAAAAAAAAGAAAAAAAATGTGTGATTCACTCTTTTGTTCTGTAAAGTAATAGTTACAAATTCTTGCAATTAAGTAGTGACTATATTCTTAAAGGCCACTCATTAACCCACTATAGGTGACAATGAAATTTTCCATTTGTAGAAAAGATTGACACTGGGACCCAAAGTCTGAGGTATTAGCCAAAGTAGCAGCTTGCTTTCCCAGAATCCAGATCCTCACAGAGGCTGGACCCTTCTCATTGCAAATAGTGCCTGGGACTGTCACAAACTGTTAATATCATAAAACTTCATTCTGTCACATAATACTTTCTACCTGCCAGCTTCCCCACTTACCTTATCCCCAAAGTCCTGCTACCCAACTGTAATCTGTAATCCCAAAACCATTTCTGATCTCAGGTTTTGAAGAGAGGGTACAAGTGGTAGGGTACATGCCTTGCAAGTGACAACTCAGATTCAATCCCCAGAACTGCATTTGGTCCCCTGAGCCCTGTCATGAGTGATTCATGAGCACATAGTAAGGAGTAAGCCCTGAGCACCAGTATGGCCCCAAACCAAATCAAAACAAGAAAGACCATATCTGATTTCTATTTAAAATAGCCTCTTTGAACAATGAATTTTAATAGTATTTTATGTGAGTCTTCTATATGATTGCTTCATGCTATATATCACTTAAGTTGCAGCACAGTAACTTGCATATAATTTATATGCAAGAATTTACTCCTAAATTCTGAATTTGTCTCTCACCAGAATAATCACAGTCTCTTCTCTCTGATCTCTTTCACTCTGCTTTGCCTGCAATCAATTCATGCCAGCAGCCAGCACGATTGCTATTAAATAAAATTTGTGTCATACTAGTTCACTGCCTAAAAGATGTTGATGGTTACCTGTCATGCTCAGAATAAAAGCCAACTTGTTACTTTGAACTGAGAAATATGCAGAGCCACAAACACCATCCCTCCAAACCCTCAACCAGTCAACTTCATCATTAACTGCTCCCCTGCACCCCTTTTAGGCCCTTGCTTTTGTGGAACTTGAAGGTACAAGCCATGGCAGACTGCTACAACACCGAAGCCTTTTGGTTATCTCATTGCTGAAAAGCGTCACTGGCCTGGCCTCCTAAAATCTGCGCCAAAGCCACACCTTCTGTGACAGTTGGAGGCCATAGTAACTTCAATCCTCTATGTGGGTAATGTTCACTAAATTCCTCTTTGCAAGCTAGCCTCCCATATTTCCTTGTCTTTTCTTTTCATGGTTCTAAAAGTGCAATATATGTGCGATGAGAGTTAATATAATGAAGTGTGGGGAGGAAACATATAAGGATATATCCCAACAATATTTGTAATGGTGAAATAGAAACTACAAATAACCTTAATCATAATCAACAGAGAAATGATCTAATAATGTTAACTACAGAAAAATAAGCATATGTTGAAGAATAAGATAGTGGCTGCCAAGATCTAGAAGATTTGGGGGGATAGAAGTGACTGAGAAAGGTTATGAGGACCTGCCAGGGAGATAGTACAGTAGCTAATGGACTTACTTGTTTTGCATAAAGCCAACTCGGGTTTGATCCAAGTAACCCCCTAGGGTCCCTCAAGCAATCCAGGAATAAACCCTGAGTGCAGAGCCAAGAGTAAGCCCTCACACCACCAGGAATGGTAAATATATATATATATATGTATGTATATATGCATATATATTTAATTTAAATATTGAAGAAATTAAAGGTTACAAAGTTTTCTTGGGGAAGGAGAGACTAATGAAAAAAGTTTCAAAATTAATTGTCATGATAGTTGTATAACTTTGCACAAACCAAAAGTCTTGGAATTGTGCACTTTAAATGCGTGTTATATAAGTGATTATATATTAATAAGCCCTCTAAAATTATATGAGAGAATTAGATGAACCAGCCAAAAGCTACATAATCCAGTTATGACTTTTTTGACTTTCCAAGCAATGCATAGGTCATGTCCAGTGCTACTTTGCACACTGGGCCAAGAGAGTTAAATATTTGGGTCTGATGATGCGGAGCTGCTTATATCCCTGGAAGTGCTAGGAACCACCAGAACATCCCTGGAAGTGGGCAGTGTTCTGGAAATATCAGGGCCATACCCAGAAAGGTTTATAGGCAAAACAGTGCTGGGTATTGAACTAGGGGCCTTGTGCTTGCAAGGTTAGGTCTTCAAACCTTTGATCTATCTCCCTAGCATCAATTATTTTGTTTGGGGGCCACACACGGTAATGCACAAGCTTACTCCTGGCTCTGTGTTCAAGTATCACTCTTGTGGGCTTGGGGGGACCAAGGAATCAAACTCAGGTCAGTTGTATTCAAGGCAAGCACCTTACTCACTGTACTATAACTCAGGTCCTAGAACTTATTTTTATTTAAATTAAAATACACGGCAACCTCTAGACAAAGAGTTTGTCTTTCCTCCAAAACAAGTAGACTAGAGGGAAACAGCAGCTTTCTTAGAAGTTATAGGGGATGATGACAGGATTGGCATTTTGGGGATGACCCCATATCCTTCCCAGTATGCCTGTATGTGATGCTGGCTTGGCTACCATTGTTGGGTTAGATCCCTGGAACTGCCATTAAATTTTCAATACCTTTTTCATTTCTTTTATAGCTAATAGTAATAATAATAATCAATTGCATCCCATCAACCAAAGGTAAGCACAGGGCCCATTTTAATATTTATTCTCTCAAGTTAATTTTATTTTCTCATTTTTCTCTATAAAGATATATGTGTGATTATTACCTGAATATTTATATATAATGAAGACATATCTGCATGATTTTATATACAATGGATTGCTCCCTGCTTCTTATTTTCTAACCAATGAACATGGATAACTTTATTTTTAAAATTGTCTCATTGCTGTATCATCACTTTTATTAAACCAGTTTTCTAGCAACTGATATTTATATTGTTTCAAATTTTCACTGTTTTAAACAGTAAATAGCACAGTAAACATCTCTATGTTGCTAGCTATAGTAATAATGCTGATCTTTCCTGGGCAGTGTCACATTGTTTCTAAAACTTAAAAAAAAAAAAAACTTTATCAGCAATATAAGAAATGCTTAAAGTGATTTTAAATAAAGCTAAGATAAAATTAAGGTTTCATTGGCTTTTCTCATGTTATTTTATTCCTCACCTACAAAATATTATAAGGAAGATATATAAAATCTACCAAAATATCTTTTGAAATATTTTTTAAAGAATCTTAAGCTTTCTTTCTATAGATGAACTGAAATCATGAATTCAAAAGACATATTAAGGAAAAATATCTTTCCTGACATTTATTTCTTGGTTTTAAAAGTAAAAGTCCATTTCTTTAGTTGATTTAAATGGGATGAGCCCTGTGTTATTTATGCAGAAAAGAAAAGATTACATTAAAGTCTGACACAAATTGACAAAAACCAGAGGATTCAAACTGAACATTCTCCCTCCCTCTGTCCCAAACTCAAGCATTTTAAAGCCAAAGTGGTTTTAACAGAACTGTGCACCAATTAATCAAATTACATCTTTAAACGATACAGTGGTGACTCCATAGGACAGTGAGAACCATATCTAGTATTACATGCTTCCATTGTAGGGACTGAAAACATTTTTATGAACACACTAAAGGAAGATAATGGGAGAAACCTCATCGAATTTATAGCCGGGGAGAATAAAGTTCTGGCATATCTGACCCAGAGAACAATCCTGCAGCTGCACAAGCAGATAAAAGGGAGACATAAAACAACCTTGCAAATAACCTGCCCAGACGTGTCTGCATTTTCCTGTCCACGAATAATCTGGAGTGGGCAGATGTAGGAGGGAATAGACGGGCTGTAAGGAATCTGTGTCTGTACTTATAAGAACTCCCCTTAATAGCAACACATGCTATCTGTTCTCCAAGTGAGTCATTCTAAATGAGTCACTCATATTTGAATTTGCTTTTATCCAATATTATTATCCACTGAGCAATCTGCCTGTTGTCTTATGAATCTACATCATTCATATAGGAACTCCCCAAATTTACCTAATTTCTTCTTGAAAAGCTTCACCACTGTTTCCATCCTACCAGCCTTCACCCCTACCCAGAATTAAAGACTACAGGGGCCTCTCTGAGATTGTGCCAAAAAGACAGCTTTAAGAATAATGGATGAGTTCTCATCTCAGATATAGTTAGACCAGTGGTTAATCAGTTAATCTAAAGTCATTTTCATTGGGGAATTATTTGAAAGAATGATCTTGAACACATATTTCAGTGCACATTCTTTGTATCTTTCCAAGAGTGGGGCTGCTTACTCTTTCTGGGTCCTCTTCGGAGTTTCGTGGAATCATTCTTGTCTAAACTACATCCAGAATGCATTTCTACAGTTTTCAGCATGGGGTTTCTCTGAGAAAAGTTAACGATAGTTGCAAAGCAATTCAGCTGCCAAAAAGCTGTCCACAGTTTTTTACAGCTTTTTATAATCTTTTACAGTTGTCTTACCCACTGCCATTTTCACAGCCTACCTTTTTTTCTTTTAACCTATATCAAGTCTTTCCAGAGGAATTTGCTTAACTTTTTGTAGACAAAAATTTCTTCATTCATATTTTGTTTGGTTATGCAATATTTTGTTAAAAACTCAATTATATTAAAAAGTACAATGACATATGCAGATTTGAAAATTACAGATGTGATTGCTTTTTGGTTCACTCTGGGTTACAAGGCAGAGGAGCCATCTGTGTTCATCTTGTGCTGAATTTTATTTGGTAAATAGAGAACAATGTTTAATGCTGTGTATCTAGTCCAGCACAGTGATATAACAGGGCTACTTGTGAAATTTTCTCCTCTAGGTATGTCCAGCCATACATACTACATTTATGATAAATGATGGAAAAATCCAAGTTAGCAATTGTTTGGCACAAACTTACTATGCAACCACAGCTGGCAAGTGATATTCCATTTCCAGAACCATCTTTCATCATCGCCTCAATGTTGTCCAGTTAGAACACACGCAGACCCAAACAACCTGTAAGGACATATTCGGTGTCCTCACTGGATATTAGATCTGACAATGGACACACTGACATTTGGGCTGCACTTGTTTACAAATGAGGCAGGTTGTTCAAGCAGGGCTCTACAGGCTCCTTCCCATTCTGAAATTATTTATTGAACTACGTACAGCTCTAATTAATTTCCTCCCATGGGAGACATCAATTCTCTTCGTTCAGTTGTTTGTTCTTTCTGTGCATAGGCACCTTCTCAGAATTGTCATTAGGACAGGGACTCTCAGGGGCAATAGCAGTGGAGGTTGTTGTCTTTCATATTTATTTATAAATGCCTACTATGTGTTGTATATTTTTAATTTGCTACATTCAGAAACAGACTCACTCTTCTTCACGTCCTCCTGCCTGATTCTCCAGGGGTCTACATTCTGCATGTTCCATTTTGTTTTTAACCTGGGGACAATACTTATTTTTATGCCTTGCTTAGTTTACACAGATTGGAACATGTTTTCCACATGCAGCTTCTTGTTTGCCAACAAGACCAGCTGTTGGGAGGCACCTAAGATCACCCAATTATATGAAACAATCTTGAATACCTTTTCATGCCTCCCTCTCCTACCGTAGAGGATCTTTTTCAACAATTACAATTCTAAGGACCTCCTTCATTTATAGGAAACATTTATTCTTTTATCGCTTTTCTTTTTTCTTTCCAGCTCACTCTAGAATTGTTTGCTTAAGAGCAGGTAGGGGTCCCTTTTCAATGACCTCTAATATTCAGACTCAGGGGAAGTCATTCCATCTTAGACCATTATTTTAAAGGTCTAACTTTGAAAGGGAAACAGGACATGGTAGATTTGAGCACTTGGTTGGAAAAAAACAAAAATGCTCCAAACTACTTTACAGTGTGAGCCCACGTTCCTGTATGGCAACTCCAACCCAAAATAAATTTTATTACAATGTTATAAACTCCTGAAAAGAGGAACTTGAAATAGAAGTGCTGACACAAGCTTCCAGATCCTTGGACCTTCATTCTTGTGGCTTATGTACTGACATCAGCACACATCTAGGGCAAAGCCCCAAAAGCACATTTTGCCCATCAGATATATTTTATATTCTCTTAAGTGAATTTTTTAAAAAAGAACTAGGGAATCTCCTCAAAGACAAAGCAGCAAACTTGCCAACCATACATGACTTCGTGTAGATGCCCACAGCCTAGAGTATGATGAGTTATTCTCCCAAAGTTAAATTTATCTTGCAAATAAAGCTGCCCATTTATGTGGGGGTTGGGGGTGAGGAGTAATTACTCATGTAAATGATAGCTTTATGAACTTAATTATAGTCATTAATGGAAACACCATTCCTTTATCATACATTACCAAGATCAAAGAACATCTCTTAAGAATTAGTTTTCAGTCTATAGAGTCAATGCAGAAATTAGATCAAATGGGAACTAGAAAATTTTGTTTAAATAATGCCCTAGAGGTTAAAGAAACAATACGTTGAAGTCGTGCAGTGGGAAAATTAAATAGACACACTAGAGGTCACTGTTGCTACTTGACTAAAGATATTTATATAGAGAGAGAGCAATAGATAGATAGATACACACATACACATGTGCACTTGTGTATATAAATATATACAGATTAGATGTAGATGATATAAAGAAAACATATATGTAGTGATTCATATATGAATTGCTATATTTCATAAGCTGTGTGACCATGTGTGTATCAGAAAAACGAAATCAGCTGCCTTTACAAAATTAAAATAATTTTTCATCATGATACTATTTTTCTCTTGGGTTTATGTAGACTGCTGCACACCCAAAAAAAGAATTTAAGAAGAAATTTTCACGTTGAGTAATTCTTTCATAGTCATATGAAATAGTTTGTTTTCTGATGAAAAATGTTGCACCTACTTGGTCTATTTTTTAAAAAATTACACATTTTAGCTATCTTTCTCTTGGAGTCATATGGAATAGTAATTGAAGGATTCTGATAAGTACATCATTAGGGGGAAACTATTTTAGTTCTCAGTCCTATGCAAATATATGAGGTTGTTAAATATGAACAATATATTTGCCCATCTTTGAAATTTTGTACAGAAAGAGGTTCCTAACTATGAGAAGTTTGTGAATAGTCTCGTATCAGGTCTTAGGAATTGTTATCAAAAAGGTCCAATTTTAGTGGCCAAAGAAATAGCCCAAGTAGTACAAAACATGCCTTCTGTGTGTGAGGTCCTTGGTTCAATCCCTGGCACTATATTGCCTTCCCTTGTTTCTTAGCACTGCCAAAAGTGGACCCTGTTTAAAATATTGTTCCAGTTCTACAAATATAAATGGAAGTCATTTTAAGAAAACAAGCAACATTCTGGTAACCCATTGTAAAAGGTTATCAGAAAGAAATTTCTTCCTTGTAGCTCTGAAGGCAACCCAGGATCTGTTTGTATCCCATATTCTGGAGCTCACTAAGTGAATATTGTAATAGAGAAAGAGAATAATGTCCTTCCTAGGAGCCCAAAGTTGTTATCCTTGGGGTATTAACATAAAAGTAAAAAGCAGAACTGATTATTTCAACAAGAGCATCATCATATCACTGCCAAAGAAGGGATTCACAATTCTGCATATTGAAGCCCTGTCTTGGATATATACAATACTATTAGATGTGCTACCTTCAGACCTATACACACATGCAACTCTGGACCTAGAGAAGGCTTTTTCATGGAAAGGCAGTCCAATTATTTTTGCTCTTTACACATCAAATAAATCTCTCTCCTACAGAAAAGAAAGAAAGAAGGGAGGAAGCTGTGATGCTTCTTTCCTTGATGCCTCTTTGCTTCTTTCCAAATCTCTTTTGCTCTCCAATCTCATTCTGGCTTTATCCTTGCTACAGAGAGTCCTGGAGATAATTAAATTCAAAGACTTGAGTAATAACTCCTCAGTAACTGGGTGCTCTCTACATGTTTCTTAGGACCGCAGAAAATAAATTTTGAATTCAACTTGAGGGTTTTAATGAAGATTTCTTATCTTTGATATTATTTTCTAAGTATTCTTTGTTAAACTAGTGGGGGTTGAGAAACTGCAGATGCTAGCAGGATCCCTATGTATCAGAGGGAAGAGTCTTACCCTCTCAGAGGTACAGAGTGGAGGAGACTCAAGCCCTGCTTGCTTGCATAGCTTCCTTCATTTCTGATCACAGTGAACTAAGACAAGTACTTGACCTTTCTGAGCCTAATTTTTCACTTGTGAAAAGACCATTATTTCTGCCTCTCTAGGTAGAATTGCCTAAATTAATGATTGAAAAGTGCTAGGCTCAGGACTTGACATGGGGTGAAGCATTTGGTAAATTGCTGCCAAAGCAAGAGTTTATAGAATTTCTTTGTCCCTTTCAGGGAGGGACAGAAGCTATATTTTCATCCCCAAGCAGGTTTAAAACAACAACAACTATATATTTTTAAAAAAGCACAGTTATATTCAACAACTTGTTTTGGAAGGAAAAAAAAACAGGTTTTAATTAACAGTTGTGCTTTTGTTTTTCTAAGCAGTTTTGAGTAAATATCTCAAACTTGGACTTTAGGGAAAACAGAACACTTTACTATACATAAGATTCTTATCATAATTTTTTTGGTTAAGAAAATTATGTATATTTTTAACAACAACAAAAGACATTAAATGTGTTTGTATTTTGTAAAGAGTAACTATTTTTTAAAAGAGCCCTGTAATCCATGGCTGGACAGAGGACACTGTGCATTGAAGTGAACCGCATTTAAATTCAGTCCCAGGGTTCTCACAAGGTTGAAAACCACTGCCCTCACTGGTTCTGGTTGCAATTACAATATGCAATGCGTTTTGTTTTAAATGGAAGCTTTTATAATGAAATTTGGAAGTCAGCGTCATTTCCCTTCCTTTGCTTACTACAAAAAGAGGATTTGAGGGCAGGCAATAAAGGAAATAGCAGGGAACTATTATGTGACCTTGGGCAAATCTCTTTAGTGGTTAAGACATGTACACACACACACACACACACACACTTAGTCTTTAAATTCTTCAGCAAAGCTAAAGCAAAAATGTGTAATAGAGATTTGGCAATTCCATGGTTAATTTGAATAATGGATATTTGATCAAATTGGATGAATAACTGTTACCAAAATTTCTAATTAGCCAAATAATTGCAAAGGCTTCAGTTTTGTCTTACTTAAGAAGTACTGCCTGGGGCAGGGGCAATGATGAGTGTCTTTCTTACTTGGGTATACGATAAGAAATTTACAAAATCAAAAGCTTAGCTCTTTGGCTATGAAATGATTCAGGAGTAGAAATCATCATAGTTGTCATCTTATACTGTCATGGAAGTACTGAAATCACTCTTTAGACTACATTAAAGCATATTTTGAAATCCTTGTTCTCAGTAATACCCTACAATATCATTTCTGAGTGTGGCATTTTATTAACATTTAAGTCAACAAAACAGGGTCTGGGCAGAAATATTACAGTATGTCTAATGTCTACCTCTTACAGGGAAGAAATATTTCCTAGTCTCCTTCTCAAATCTTCTTCAAGAGCAACCAGTGAAGCCAACATATCCCATGTCATCTGACCTGGCTTGCTAGATCATAGGCAGTAGTTTAACTGTAGAGGATTTTGTTGTGTGTCCACATGGAGAATTCACTTGGCTATCATCACAAAGTAGCAAAAGTAGAAGGGACACAGGCATCTTGAGGAATTCAGGAATTGTTCCACCTGACTGCCAGCTGCCCTGAATGCCTCCCAGTACTAGTTCCTTCACTTTGTTGATGCAATGTTGCTATAGGATCAATTTTGTGGTCCCAGTATCACTTGAAGGATAAGCAAACTGTCAGTTCTCCAGCTGCTCCGCTGAAGGGATGCCACATAGAGAGAGGAGATGGTTACTAGCAGCTTTGTTCAAAATCTCCTTAACTTGGGGTGCGTAATTGTGAGCAGGCATGGAGTGAAAAGAGTGACAGAACGAACTTCACAAGTTGATGTTCTTTGTCTCTTTTTGTGTCCCACACTAACTAAGCACCTGCTTCAACTGCAGCATTCATTGTGAAAAGCCCACCTGCCAAGGGGATCCTTCAGTGCTTTGTAGAGAACTCTGGATGCCTCAGTTGGATCTGTACCTTTCTTCTTTGTGATACCAAACAGTCACTCCTCTACAGATTTCAGAACTTTCAGTGTAACAAAGAAAATGCATTAAAATACACCAAAATTTGTCTTGAGATATTGTGGGAGGCATGAGGATTTAAATTTCTGAAGCTTAGACATAATATGCAGGTACAAGAAAAAATTTTTCTCCAAATCATCTATGGCAGGATCTTTCCTGGTCCTTCACAAACTTTTAGGTATAGATATAGTCTTCAGCATCATCCAGGTGCCTCCACCATAATGTCTGCTTCCCTTTACCTTTGTTCCAGTATCTCTCATTCAAACTATCAAACTACCCCCCTTATAAATCTTCTCCCCATCTACCCCCCCACACACCCACATATGCACACCACGAAAAGCTTACTTTTATAGACCAATCCTCAAGTTATGCTGCCTTTGGACATTTTTTTATTTCCTTACTATGCTTCTATATATCCTACATATAAAAGAGATAATTATGCATCTATTCCTCTCCTTTTGACTGAATTTATTGCACATGATACTCTCCAGATACATTCATATAACATAAAATTGCATGACTTCATTTTTCATGACTGAATAATATACCATTGTGATATCCTATTATATACCACAGATTTTTTTAGCCAGTCATCTGTTATTTTACACTTCATTTGTTTCTAGATTTGACTATTTGACTGACTATTTATTGTGAATAGTGCTAAAATGAACATATGAGCAGAGATGTCTTTTTGGACTAGAGTTTTGCAGTCTTTGACATAGATACTCAGAAGTGAAATTGATAGGTCATATGGAAGTTCAATTCATAGTTTTTGGAGAAGTATCCATATTGTTTTCCAAAGTGGTTGAACCAATGTGACCAGCAGTGAATGTTATCCTTTTCCCCCATAAATATGTCAACAATTGTTTCTATTCTTTGTGATATGTGTCAGACTCTTTCACGTGAGGTGATATCTCATTGTTGTTTTGAGTTGCATTTCTCTGGTGACAAGTAATATAAAGCACTTTTATATGCCGATTTGCCATCTATTTGTCTTCGTTGACTATATGTCTATCTCTTCTCCCACTTTTTTAAAGGGGTTGACTTTTTTCTTGTTGAGTTTTACAAGTGCTCTATCTATCTTACATATTAATTTTTGGTCATATGAGTGCCAGACAATTTTTTCCTGTTCTGGGGTATCTTTTTATTCTATTCACACTTTCTTTTTTAGAACAGAAGCTGCTGAGTGTGATGTAGTGCCATTTGCTTATCTTTATTCCACTTTCTTGTTCAGTTGCATTGGATCACTGAAGATGCTTCTGGATTTAATGTCATTAAGTGTGTTTGGCTATGTATTCCTCAAGATAAATTATGAATTTAAGTCTATTATCAAGATCTTTGATCTATTTTGAATTGAATTTTGCCCATGGTGTAAAAAAGGGGTCTGAGTTCATGTTACCACATAACAACTGGTCAGTTTTTCAAACACCACATGTTAAAGAGATTTACCATGTTCCACTTACAATTCTTTGCTCCTTTATCTAACTAAGATCAACTACAATATACCTGAGAATCTATTTCTAAGCTCTAAATTCTGTTTTAGTGGTCTGAAAGTCTGTCTTTATTCCATTACCACATTATCTTGATTATCATAGCTTTATAGTATAAAGTTGAATAAGGAGAAGCATTCCATCTTCTTTTTTTTCCCTTAAATTAATTTGGCTATTTAAGAGATTAATTGCTCCATAGAAATTTCTACAACTTGCTCTTAGGGCAGAGCACTGAACTTAGTGGGGCTTGTGATTTGGGCAGTACCTTCTTCCACTCTTATTAAAAGATACTGAGAGATGGCAGTTTTTTTTTTTCTTTTTGGGTCACAACCAGTGATGCACAGAGGTTACTCCTGACTCATGCACTCATGAATTACTCCTGGTGGTGCTGGAGGACCATATGGGATGCTGGGAACTGAACCCAGGTCAGCTGTATGCAAGGCAAACGATCTACCCGCTGTGCTATCACTCCAGCCCCGCAGGGTTTTTTTTTTATTTATGATTAACGCTATAAACCTGATTTTGAATGAGGAGTGAAGAATATTAAGGAATCAAGACATTTTTAATCAGTTGAGTGAAAGTGAGGGATGGCATCCATATCTTGGCCACATCTGCTGGAGTGTAGATTCAGTGATGTCTGCTCATCACACATTTAATTAGAAGCATAATTGCCAAAACTAGTGAAGCAGCGCTATAAGGTAGGTTGTTGTTATATCTTTTAAAGCCACTCTGTACATTCAGAATAAATGCTATAAGAAGATCATTCTTAGTTAATAAGGTTGCTGTTTTAAGTACCATTGTTCTTGTGACTGTTAGAAAGGTATTTCCAGTATTCGTCAAGACTGGTAAGAATCTTTACCTGAGAAAGCACTGGACTCTATAATTATGAGTACCAAAGGGAACAGAAGGAAATACATCAACTTTTAAATGTCTAAATGGCTCATTTTGCACCGTCTCTTTTGTTCAAAAATAATATTAAAAGGACAAGTGCTTAAAAGAAATAATTTAAGGGAAAAACACTGCACAAAATGTCTTTATATAAATGTTAAATAAGATGGGGATGGGATATTTATAGTTCTGCAGACAACTTAATTCTTGTTGCACTAGGAATTCATCCATCCTTCCAACTGCTTGAGAGGCATTTGAAACTAATAAAGCATATTTGTGTCTAAGCAGGGAGAGGACTTTGGGCCCCACATAGCAGACCTGAGATGTGCTGGTCCTGGGAGCTTTACTGATGTCAAATATAAACCACTTTTCAAAGGCATGTTATCAGGTCCACACCAGACTATCCATTTTGATAATCTCATTCCATTTTTCATTTTACTGTTGAAGGGAGAAGTAGATTAATGAGAGACCAAATCCCCCTCGAAAGAAAACCTTCCTTATAAGGCATGTCTGAAGAGATATTTGGAAAAATTACTTACTCTGCTTTTGTTTGCCAAGTAAAGTAATGTTGAGACAATTTATATTTGAAAAATTCTTAACCCAGGTCAGTAGATCCTATAATATTTAATCTAGAGAAGCAAATGAGAAAGTAAAGATGATTGGAATGGTAATGATGATGATATACATAGGTAAGCTGTAGCTATCTCAGACCTTGATTGCTTCTAAGATGTGGGTTTATGGGAAAACCCACTTTGTGATCCAATAACAGAAAAAAAATTGACTCCAAATGACATTGGCAAATGGCACTCTTCATGAAAGAAACAGTTATGTGAAAATAATTTTAAATGTTCCACACCTAAGTATACAAGATTTTTCAAATCTCGCAGAACAAAACAAAAACCTAACAAAGAATGATACACTGAATCAGATCTTGATATGTTTTGAGGAGCCTTAAGAATCATCTTATCACACTGATGACATCATTTTATAAATGAGCAAACTGGAGCCTATCAAGGAGGCCTCAGTGCCTTCAATGGGTGTGGTGCTGAAATGATGTGTGTATGAAAAGCATAGTTAACATGTGAATTCAGGTACCTCAAAATGGTTAAAATTAAAAATCATTAAATAATTTTTTTAAATCCTCACTCTACTTCTTTTCTAAGGCAGTGAAACAAATGCAGCCCCAGAGTTTCAAGAAGATATATCAAGGTTTAAAAGTTCATATTTGGTGTGGAATATAAAGTAGCTGAGAGGTACAAGTTTACAATGTTGCGATTTCTGGCAGATATTTCTCTGGACTTAGTTACTAAAATACTAAAAAACAGAAATACAAAACCATGTGGCTGCTAGTGCGGCCTCCTGACTTCATATCTCTTCATTCTCAGCAATGGAAAACAAATTATCAAATGCTTTCTTTTTAGCAGGTTGACTTTAGGGGGGAGAAACTCCAAATCAATAGTGAATTTTTTTTGTTGAAATATTGAATGTAATCAAAGTAAAGTGAAAGTAAAGTGAAATTTACCAGTTACACATGCGGGGTGGGGAGCTGGGGAGGTGGGGGGGAGGGGAGAGGTATACCGTGATTCTTGGTGGTGGAATATGTGCACTGGTGAAGGGATGGGTGTTTGAGCATTGTATAACTGAAACTTAAACCTGAAAGCTTAGTAACTTTCCACATGGTGATTCAATAAAAGAATTAAAAATAAATAAATAAATAAAAGTTCATGTTTGGAATAAGAATGCAGTTTTCTGGACTACTAGGCCAGAGAGCTACATTTGAAAGGTTGAGAGACAATATTTTGAACAATTCCATTATTTTGGCAGCTACTTAAAGAAGAATTTTACTTAATATTCAGTACAGGTATAATACAATGTTTCTGATTACATGTTCCTCTATCACTTGTATCACTTGTCATCATTGTTCATCTATTTGCTTGAGCGGGAGCCAGTAATGTCTCCATTCATCCCTGTAGAGTGCTAGTGTAGCTCAGTGGCGTCTGCTCACTCCAGGAACATGAAGAGCCTCAAACCATTCATTCAAGGTCTTGCCAAAGAAGTCTGACCATCTCATATGTGGGCAGGCATGCGTTCTTTTGACATCCTGTGGAATCCAGTCAGTAACAGCTCTAGGCCAGATGTTGTCTCCAAATTGGATTACGTGTCCAGGACATCTGATTTTCGATACCTTGGCAAACGAGACAGTGTACCTGATTCTCGATCATTGACAGAGAAACTCTAGATTCCTTCTCTCACTTGAGTGAAACATGATACTCTAAGCATAGCTCTTTCAATTCTTCTTTGGGAGACCCAAATAGTGTTCTCATCCTCTTTTCATAGGGCCCAGGTCTCTGAGGCATATGCCAGTGCAGGAAGAATATGCCTGGAGCTGGAGGTTCTTTGTCCTCTTAACAACCTCTTCGATGCTCTTGAAGGTGTTCCATGCCTCTCTCTTCCTTCTGCACAGTTCAAGTGCCAGGTTGTTCTCAACCTAGGAACACATAACTGCTGCATTCTGAGGTGTTCATTCCATTGAGAGCCAAAGGAGCGTCAGGAACTAGTCCATTTCTCATGAACATTGTCTTCATGAGATTCATCTGTAGTCTGACCTTTCCACACTCACGATCAAAGTCGGCCAGCATTAGTGTCACTTGTCTAATGTTTGGTGTTATTAGAACAATGTCATCAGCGAAGCAGAGGTGGTATAGTTGCTGACCATCTATCTTCACTCCCATTCTTTCCCACTCCAGTGTTGCATGACATTCTCGAGGGTGGCACTGAAGAGTTTCAGTGAATGGTATCACCCTACTGAACCCTTCTCTTTACATTTATGACCACTTCCTTGTAGAATGGTGGGAGCCTGGTGGTGAATCTGTGTTCTGCCAATTCTATTTATAATGACTTGAGTGAATAACTTGTAGATGATAGACAATAGGCAGACTGGGCAATAGTTGCCAATGTTGTGGATGTCTCCCTTCTTGTACAACAGAACGGTCCTGCTGGCTTTCCATTGGGACAGAACCTTGCATTCAGACAGGTAGCATGTGAAGAGTCGAGCCAGTGTATTGACAAGTACTGGCGGCAGATTCTTCAGGTGTTTGGGTCTAACCTTGTTTGGACTGGGTGCTGTATGCTTCTTTACCAACAAAATGATATGTCAGATTTTGGAAGGGAGAATGCTGGGAATGACATATCCATCCTGGAGAATTTGGTATGTGGGTGGGTGGACGTGGCTTTTAAAGAGATCCGAGTAGAAGTCATGGATAACCTTTTCCATTGCCCTTCTGGAAGATGTGGTAGATCCATCAGGACGTAGGAAGGCAGTCATCTTGGTCTTATAGTTGGTGAAGGACAGGTGGGTGTTGCAAATACTTTTCCCAGCTTCTGCTGCATCGGTCAACACTGCTGCTCTTCTCTCTTTGAGGTCTTTCTTTATTGCTTATCTGCACAGCTTTGCGAGCTCGGATGTTAGCTTGTGATTGCCTGAGGCTCATGCCATACCACATTGGCAAAAGAGGTTGAGAGTTTCCAAAGACAGGTGTCTTTTTGTGGCTTTCTCACTCTTGGCATTCTTCGCACAATCATGGAGGTGCTGAACCATTCAATCATATTCCTCGTCGATGTTGTCAATGATGACATCTTCCCATATTGCTTCGATAGTGCCAAAGAGCTCCCAGTTGGTGGGAGTTCAGGGAGTTCTCTTCTTAAAGTTTTCAGCCTTTTCTCCCCACTCCTTGAAGTAGAATTTCGCACGAAGAAGATGGTGGTCTGATTCCATTTGGAATTTTGGGACATCTGTCAGGCAAAACCTTTGATTGAATATTATGTGGTCAATTTTGTTGTGGAACTGTCCACGAGGAGACTCCCATGTCCAACATTTAGATTCGGCCTTCTGGAACTGCAAGTTAACGTGGAGGGTCTTGGTCAACATGATGAACTCAGTCTCTCACCCTGTTCATTCCATTCTAGGCCATGGGCTCTGATGTGGAGTTCTTCAGACAACCTTCTTGGTCCTATCTTGGCATTGATAATGACCATGTAGAAGGTGTGGTCTTCTTTATAGAACTTTTCCAGCTCCATGTAGAGATTCTCAATTTCTTCTTCATTGTAGTTGGATGTTAGTGCATAGATGACATAGATAGAAACTGCCAGCAATGGGCCACATCTAATCAAATGTAAGCATCCGATTTGGGTTGTTAGGCATTCGAACAAATGAATGCTCATGGCCAAGTTCATGTTGATGAGGACACTGACATCACCGATGCCTCTACTATCACATGTTCTGAGGAAGAGTTCTCCAGTGTCATAAATGGCATCATGTGATTGATGCCTTCTTTCTTGATCAATCCAGTGACATCATACTTGATCTTCTGTGCTTGCTCCATTAGGTCCTCAATAGATGCTTCTGATGCCAGCATACGTGTGTTAAAAGTGCAGTCATTTTAGTCCTTCTTCGTTTTGGCAGCCCAGTTTGACCCTGAGATTTTAGCAGCCTCTCCTTGCTCATCCTTCTCTACCCTGCTGTATTGGGGGATCTTCCAGGGCCAGGGGAATGAGGCCCATTTTTGTTACTGTTTTTGGCATATCGAATATGACACAGGTAGCTTGCCAGGCTCTGCCATGTGGATGGCATGTTGTAATGATCTGCATGCTGACAAACATGCCACACACCTTGTCCATGGACGTGCTGCTCATGTACAGAAAGAACTGGCGAGATTGACACAGTCAATGTAAGGAGTTCAGCCCTGTACCTGCCTGCATCTCTGGGTAGCACCTGTTGGTTTGCTCTTCGTGGTTGCCACTGTTGCTACTCTCTTGCCGTGATGAGGTAGTGAATCATCAAGGAGGACATGTTCCTGTACTCAGTAAAATTAGAGCAAATTATATTCCTGTCCTAATTGAGTTTATTATTTAAGAATCATTTTTCAATGTTACCAACAACAACAAAAATATTCAAGTTAAATTGTCTGCCAGAGAGTTAAGGGGAGGGTTGAGGTGGAGTGGGGGTATACTGGGGGACATTGGTGGTGGAAAATGTGCACTGGCAAAGGGACGGGTGTTTGATCATTGTATGACTGAAACTCAAACATGAAAGCTTTGTAAAAAAAAAAAAAAAAACTCAAGGTGTATCCCAGAAGCCATCACAAGCACAGATAACTTATGTGTTCATTCGAATAATTCCTCACTTGACTGATAATGGCATTGCAACATTGAATTCTGCCTGATCTCCTGCCCACCCCCCACTGCCTTTCCCCCACCATAAACACATACCATCACTTCCCTGCACCCCAGGTCATCACAGTGTCAGACTCCTGACAGCTAAATTGGTAACACCAGTGTAGACAGATCACCAATGTCATAAGAATTAGAAACAAAGAGACTAATAATGCCTGTGAGGGAAACCAAAGATCAGAAGTAGCTTCCTTATTTAATTAATAATTGGGGCACAAACTCTAGGTATTGAGCTGCACCATGCCTGGTGAATTATGTTTCACACATCTTATTGGCAATGTTCTTCATAGGCATTTTGATGTCTATGTTTAGAAGATCAGAAATATGAAGCCTCTATTCCCAAAAAGCATTGGGAGAATGGATTCTTTATTTGTTCTGGACAGCCAAAGAACTCTTAAAGTCAGGGGCACAGACAGTACAGATCTATATAGCCTTTCAGTTTTCAGACCACTTCTTGGATTGCATCAAGGCATATTAGAAGAACAGTGCTGGCCAAACAGACCACATCAAGCAAGCTGGGGAAGCCTCTTCTGGGCCACAAAGGACGGGCCATGATGCTAAAATATGGCCTGGAGAAGCCCCAGGTAGCTCTGGCAGGAAGAGACTATCTGTGCTCTCAGTAGGTTGAAGGCTTGGCCCTGTGGTGGTGAGTCGAGATGTTGTGCACCTGAGACTCTCTCACTAAGCTGCCTCTCAGCAGAAGCAAAACCACACTGTGACACAGGCACTCCAGCAGAAGGAAATTAATTAAGACCCTGCACTGACATTCCCTTCTGAGCTCACACCACCCTCCAGCTAGGGCCACACATCACTCTGTGAGAGAGCAGACACAGCTGTGGGAGCTGTCTAGACCTGCTGTGATTAAGAAGGACTCTTCTGCCTTAGTGTTGAGTGTGTTTTCTTATGTCAGTATTGTCTCCTAATTTTAACATGAATGCATGGCCAAAGATTTCTTTTTGCTTTCTTGCTTTTTCTCTTTTTCTGTTTTTCCTTTTTTTTGGGGGGGGAGATGTGGGAGGGTGGCTTGTCTATAAAATGACACAGGTCCTTTAGTTAACTAGTTTCTGCAAAATTACATAGTTCCCTAGCACAAAATTAATATTTTTTTAAGTTGGTATGTTTTTCATGTAATTTATGTAATAATTATAGTTCCTATAATCCTTATGTAATAAGTATAGTACCTAAACGTGTGTTTAGGCACTTTAGAGAATATTTGTAAAATAAAAACCACATTGTAAGTGTAATTGTAAAATGTCAACCACAGGCATACAGTGGAAAACAATCCCTGTTGTTCTTGTATCTGCTTTATAACTACTTTTCAAAATAAGACTTCTCTGTCATTAAAATAGAATTTTTACTTTGTCAAGTCCAGTATCAATTGATTACCTGCCAATTTTCAATTTTTAATCAAAGCTGCTTGGGGTCTAGTATTGTTGTCTCTCCACTCAGAGTCACAGTATTTGCCTACCACATGCATTCAGAAAAACTATCTTTAGATTAAATGTTGGAAGAAATATTTACTCCTTAGTTGAAAAACATTATACATCCCCAGAACATTCTTTATAAGAGAATTATGTTCCTCTTATTATAATGGTTATTATTGCAAACTGTGAGGAACTGTGAGCTTCAGAAGCCCCAAAGAAGGGGAGTTGGGTGTTGAGAAATAGTACGCATTGTGAAAGGCAATGACATGTCATCTGAAGTCCTTAAAGTCTGCTGCTTAATTATTTTCTATTTTTTCTCTATATTGTCTTAGATATCCTCTTGCTTTCTAAAATGAGAAAAAAATCACTTTTCCACAAAATGCACAATGTTGCAAAAGAATAGGCCTGACAGTCCACCTTAGGAATAGCAGTTCTTTAGATTTAAAAACTGAAAGCTTATAAATCTTTAACAATGTTAACATTATTTTGAAGTGTTCAAGTACAAGCACCAAATAAATGACACAGAGCATAACTGTTAAATTAAAATTTGATGACATGAAGCATTGTGGGGGTCACAAGTACCTAGTGCTTATTCTGCAAAGTCAATGTTTTCCAGTGAAGTAGAAAGAGGAATAGCCCATCATACAACACTGCATTTGGTAGATGTCTTGGAAAAACTGGTAATTCTGAACCTGGAAGCCCTCTGCAGACAGCCAGGGAATTACAGTCGATAGCAATGAGTCAGAACTGAGACTGGTTGAAACAACCAGTTGGAAAACGGAAAAGTCTGTTGCTATAGCTCTCTATTATGTGCAAACTTGCAAGAATGTCATGAATGGGGCTGGAGCAATAGCACAGCAGGTAGGGTGTTTGCCTTGCACATGACCGACCCGAGTTCAATCCCCAGCATCCCATATGGTCCCCCGAGTACCGCCAGGAGTAATTCCTGAGTGCATGAGCCAGGAGGAGTAACACCTGTGCATCGCTGGGTGTGACCCAAAAAGAAAAAAAAATGTCATGGATACAAGTACATCAGAACAATTTTAGAAATATTTTTACAAGCATGAAAACATAGATATTTGGACCATTGATGTCATTTTTTTTTCTTTTATTGAATCGCCATGTGGAAAGTTACAAAGGTTTCAGGTTTAAGTCTCAGTTATACAATGCTCAAACACCCATCCCTTCACCAGTGCACATATTCCACCACCAAGAATCACAGTATAGCTCCAACCCACCCCCCCCCCACATCCCCAGCCCCCCACCCCGCCTGTGTAACTGATAAATTTCACTTTACTTTCTCTTTACTTTGAGTACATTCAATAGTTCAACACAAAACTCACTATTATTTTTTGGAGTTTCTCCCCCTTAAAGTTGGACCTGCTGAAAAGGAAGTACTTGATAATTTGTTTTCCATTGCTGAGAATGAAGCGATACTAGGTCGAGTGGCCGCACTAACGGCTGCACGGTTTTGGATTTCTGTATTTTAGTATTTTAGTAACTAAGTCCAGAGAAATATCTGCCAGAAATTGCATCATTGCAAACTTGTACTTATCAGCTATATTATATTCCACATATGAGTGCAATCTTTCTATGTCTGTCTCTTTCTTTCTGACTCATTTCACTCAGCATGATACTTTCCATGTTGATCCACTTATATGCAAATTTCATGACTTCATGTTTTCTGACAGCTACATAGTATTCCATTGTGTAGATGTACCAGAGTTTCTTTAGCTAGTCATCTGTTTTTGGGCACTCTGTTTTTTTCCAGATTGTGGCTATTGTAAACAGTGCTGCAATGAACATAGAAATGCAGATGTCATCTCTACAATACCTTTTTGCCTCTCCGGGATATATTCCCAGGAGTGGTATTACTGGGTCAAATGGAAACTCAATTTCAAATTTTTTGAGAATTGTTCATACTGTTTTCCAAAAGGGCTGAACGAGTCGACATCTGGAAATAAAGACTATCCCAGTACTGGGGTAACCAAATCATCTCAAGATCAAACATTTGTTCTAGATATGTTCTTAACTACCAACATTTGTTACAAGAGAACATGCTTCTGGATAGTTTTTCAAGTTTCTGTCTCTATCATCTGCTATTATTTCAGACTTTTGCAGCATAATTATTCTCAGAAAATAAGTCTACCTAAACTTTACTCTGTCCCAGGCAAAAATCATTAGAATGTATTTTGGTTTTACATGATTTACTTTATTTGAATCTCACAAATACAGCCAACAGGTTGATACTGGTATCATGCCAGTTTTTATATAATTATAGCAAAAGGTTGAATGACCTGCCCGAGAACATACAGCTAGTAAATATATACACATGGTTTTATCCAAAGAGTCTGCTTGATTTTAGCCACTTTCTTCTTTTTTTCTTTTTTATTTTATAAATTAGTTCACAGTATTTGACTACATTTAATATTCAGTCACCAATCCCACCACCATTACACCTTCCCATCACCAAATTCAGGATGTTTCCATCCCAAGCCCCAAGCCCTGTCCCAAAACACAAATGAAAGAATATATTTTGTATTGTCTGTTATGAAAAACTGTTGAACATGATTACAAAAAAGTTTTCATATATGAAACAGTGTGAAGATTGTTCTATTTTGGCAGGAGCCATAATACATTCTATAGGATATCCCTAACATGTTGCTAAAGTTTGGGTGATGTGAGCTTTGGAATATATGCCTGAAAATATGTATATATGTATATATATTTCCCTTTATGATTGGTATTATCTACTGTCTGAACCCCATCAAATATGGTGTGGAGAATTATGGAGGATGGGTAGGGAGTGTCTTATGATGCAGTCCTGGAATATGTTCACTCACATGTGAGGCTCAGCCCGAGTGTGTGGAAAGCAGCCTGGATTGTGGTGGCGGTTGGGTTATGGAGGTTGGCTGACAGGGCTCGGTCCATTGGGGCAGGTAGGGCTCTCACCTGGCCCCCTCTGGGGTGTCCCGAGTGAAAACAACCTGATGCAGACAGAGTACAGTGGCATGGCTATGGGGGCCTCATTTTATGCTCCAATTTTACCCACTTTCTAAGTCTTTTTTTTTAATTTATAGATAAATCAGGTTTCCTTGTACACAAGATCACATCTCAATTATTTTAATCATTTTACCAATTACTATTATCATTTTATAACCTCAAAGTTAAAACCTGTAGTCATTTGATAACTTGCAAACCCAGGGTGGAAATGATTAAATCATACTTGTGCAGTTTGATGGCTTTTAACTAAGATCCAGCTAACTGCATGACTTGTCAGGACTAAAACTAGGACTTATATCTTAGCTAACACCTGCCTCTCTCTCGCTGAAATATATTATAATTACTGCTTCTAGGAGAGACTGTAAAACTGAATGCAATTAAACAAAAAGAGAGATGGCAGCAGATTTTATATCAATACACACACACACACACACACACACACACATACACATACCACCAACAACAATGATTTGGAAAGCCAACTAGATGGATGCCTATTCAAAGGTAGCTATTTCATAAGCAAGGCAGACCTCACTTATTTGGCACAAAGTACTGAATAGCAACCAGCATCGTCTCATGCACATATTTGGAACCTGTCCTTTTGTTCACTAATGCTCACAAAATGCTTTGACTAAATCGGGACAGCAAATGACAGCTTTTCTCTAGGCATGGTGTTACGTTGGTTGAAAAGGGCTGAAGCAAGCCAAAAGAGTGCTTGCTTGCCTTGTACACATCTGACCTGGGCTCAATCCCCAGAACCCGATATGGTACCCAGAGCACTAGAAGCAGTGATCTCTGAGTATAAAGCCAAGAGTAAGTCCTGAGAACCACCAGAATTGGACTCTCACAAAGTAAGAAAGAGGGGCCAGAGCAATAGTACAGTGGGTAGGGTGTTTGCTGAGGATCTCTAGGTGTGATCCAAAAAGCAAGTAAACAAGCAGGCAAGAGACAAAGAAAGGAAAGGAAGGAAGGAAGGAAGGAAGGAAGGAAGGAAGGAAGGAAGGAAGGAAGGAAGGAAGGAAGGAAGGAAGGAAGGAAGGAAGGAAGGAAGGAAGGAAGGAAGGAAAGGAGACACATTAGTTGAGGAATAAATGAGGGGTCCATTTACTCACATATGGATAGCCTCCAGGTCCCTCCCACCAACCGGTCCAGTAGAAAACCCAGAGAATTTCCAGTCTGAATCTGGGATACCCATGGAGGCTCGGGTGATGTTAAATGGTGTAGTTGTTCCACTTCTCATGGTTCATTTTCTCTGACCGTGAAATGACGGTGATGATGGCTGCTCTATTTTCCTTTGGAGAATATGTGTCTTAGAAGGGTGAAAATGCAAAACAAACCCTGAATGTTTTATTCATATTTGCTGACTAAATGTCTATATGTAGAGATAAGTTCATAAATGGTTGCAGAAAAGAAAACTAGCCCTTGAGCAAAATTCTAGAAGACTCAATTACTGAGTTTGGTGACTCATCATTTTCTTAAAACTACATGTAGGAACTTTCACTATCCTAAAGGTAGAACACACACACACACACACACACACACACACACACACACACACACACACACACCATAGTCCACTCACTAAGTGATTTAAATGTATCAGAGAACACCAAACCTAAGTGGGGAATCAGTAGCCAAGGAAGATTGCAAATGGACCAAAGCAGGCTTGGGCAGAAGAGTGGGAAGAAATAAAACAAAATATGGTCCCATACTAGAATATACCAAACCTGTGTAAACACAAAAAAAGGGGGCAGCGGGGCGCTATCTCTCTCCCGCTGCCCATGTTTGGTAGTCTCACGCCCCTTCCCCCACCCCACCGGGAGGTCAATGACGATGGGCAGGCAAAGGAAAGAATGAGGGCCAGGCTGCTTGGTCTGTTGCAGTTTATTCCATTCCCATATCCTCCATTCTCCTCTGATTCTCCTCCCCCATGCTACTTCATTCTCCTTCTCCCCCTGGATCTGGACCCCCCCCCCCCCATCTGGCATCCCCAGCCCACTCTTACAGCCTAGTTAAATCCCCAAGCACAAGTGTTTGGGGCTTACACATAGGCGTGGTCACAATCAATAGGGGTAAAGTTCTTTCCCTCAGGGGATGCTACTTCTAGGACAGATTGTCTTTCAGCAGGATGACCCACCCAAGACCGGAATCCCAGTGGTGTGTTTTTCCTCTCCTTGTCCAACAAACATATAAGCATTCATAATATTAATCATTTTGTATGGACACAGTAAGAGATATATTAAGTTTATAGAATTGCTCTCCTGGGGTCATCTCAGTCTCAGACTACAGTGCCTAGGCCAGATTTCTCTTTCCTAGCCCTGGCAGGGTCCTAATCTCTGTTGCTTTTAGATCATGACAGCGTTTGTCCATGATCAAGTTCTTAACTTATAGTTAAGAATCATGGTGCTTTGGCCTGGCTCATATTGATGCCAGTGTAGCTAACAGCTTGCCCTGGTTCCCTTCAGTCCCTTGTTGGAACCCTGTTTTTGGGATGCTAGGAACTAAAGGCAACTGAGGCTTAAGTCAAGAAATCAGATGCCCGGAACTGAATAATATTTGAAGCCAATTAAATCCCAATTTAAAAAAGCCTAATATTAACTGTCTTCCTTTGTCCATACAAAAAGGACATTGCTTTAAAGTAAACTATTCAAAAGACATAAGGAGAGGAGAAAGGCAATATTTCACTCATACATATAAAATCATAAACTTCTGAGGAATCTGACCTTACAAGTTAACAGAGTCTGATTAGGGGAAAAGGGTGATAGACCAGTTGGGGAGGAGAGCATAGAAAGGAGTTTACAGATAAACGCAGTGGAATGGAAGTGCCTCAGGAACACTGTGATAAACCTAAGCTTCCTGTGGCAAGGGGAACAGGACACACTAATGTTGTCCTAAGATGTTTAGAGCTACATTCCAATAAACACAGAGAAATGGAGGTGCTTCGGGAGCACTGTGATGGGTATTACCACATAAACCTAAACTCTTTGTAGCAAGGGAGAAAGGTCAAACCAATGATATCCTACAAAACCAAGAGGCACTCTGGTTCTATTTAATAGTGCAAATCTGCCTTAATTTAGGGGCACTTACTTTGAAATGTTTATTCTATCACTGTTTTTTCCATCTACCACATTTTTTACTTTATCGGTAGGCCCACTGAAGGCTGATGGATGTCTAGGTGTGGGAATACATGTTGGCCTTTTGTTTGCACTGAAGATTTATCATTTCTTTTGGCACTTTCTTTGCACACCTGCCCTGAATTGAAATGGTGCATAATGCTGTGTTAAAAACTTAGCTATCACAATACTATAAATTAACCATTAGCATTATAGTTCAGTTAGTGTGCCTCTTTGCTCCAATTTAAACATGAAGCCAAACAAGTTCTAATAAAATAAAAGCAGCAAAACAAGCAGAAAAAAAAAAAGAAGAGAAACATAAAGAGCATCTCCTCAAAGCATATAAAATTCCAACACTCTGTATTTTTCTAGGTGAACAGAACTCAGTCCTTCCTAGGTGTTCTGAACTACGTCATTGGCTGACCATCTGTAGCAGTTTCACTCCAGGATGTCATGGCCCTGTTAATGAAATCTGGATGGGCACTTGTAAACGGCCTTGGTGAATGGTAGATGTCAGCCTTTACTTGATGGGCAATCATCAATCATCCATTGTCAGTTATTTCTGTCCCAGTGAGTAAGCTTTTATTTAAAGCATAAAGTAAGAATGTTGCCAGACCACAGGAACAAGCCCTGAGCTGTTTGCAGGTGCTGCTATTCACAGCTGCCAATTAAACTCCTGACATTTCCATATTGGCCATGAGGCAGAGCATATGCTTTTGACATACCAACTCTTTTTTAAAAAATCATCAGTCTCAGATTATCAATACATGTGTCTTTGTCCCCCAAAGTATGCAACAACGGACATTTAAAAATAGTTTATTTTTGAGTTAGAGGGAGGAGAAGCTGGAAACTCAGTGAACAGAATCATTACAATGTGCACATAACATTTTTTCTCACTGGGAAAGTGGCCACATTTCAGATGTGGAAATTCTTCTCTGATGCCTAAATCTACATGAGAGTCTTCTTTTAGATTTTGAATTTTGGAGGTAAAAAATGTTCTTCCTTTCCTTGTTATTTTTTTTCTAATTTTTTGTTAGCCAAGTGCTACTGTTTATCTCCTGCAATATCATACTAATAAAACTGGATATAAAAAAAATTGATCATGTGACTACATTCCATTCCTTCATGGAGATTCAAACACAAGTATGTCTTGAGTTTAAAAAATTTCCTGCATTTGCCAGAGACTTTATTTGGTCTCAAAAACTGCAGAGTTTACACAATGTCTCTATTTTCACTTATTTCTAGATTGGAGGAGAAAATCACTCAGGGAATTAGTATTATTTTGAATGTATTCATATATTAAAGGCTAAAGCAGTCAGGAGTAAAGAGAAATATCCACAACAAGCAATGAGAAAGACTGATTTTCCATTTTATTTTCTTTTATTACAAATGGGCAGATAGATCTTGATAAGAAATAAATTGTGGTGATGATCGAGAAAATTTTAATGACATTATTTCTAATTAGTCTTCAGAAAATGAAGGCATGTTCTATGTATTATTGTATTATTAAATCACAGATTTGATAAAAATTATATGTGATTATAATTTTCCCTTTCTAGATTGAACAACAGACTTGGGCTTGAAAAGCACCTCCCTTCTTTTCCAACTCTTGCTCAAATGCTTGCATTGAGCTATAATTTCATGTACTTTAAAATTCCAGATTCCAAGGAGGAAAGGGGAGAAAGAAAACCAAACTAGAAGGACAGTGATAAAGAGTCATGTGCACTTTGGTGGAGGTGGAGTGAATAAAATTTGTACATTAGTATCATAAAATTTAACACTATTATAACCAAGTTATCCAAACTATAAAAATTATAATAATCAAAATGAAAATTCCAGATTCCCACTGATTTCAGGGCTATTCTTTAGAAATGCATAAAAATACCTATATCTCTGAAATCTCTGAATAAACTTAACTGATGACTATAGTAGGTGACTCCCTCTCTCTCTTTCTTCCTATTCCTCTCTCCCATACTAATAATAATTTTACATTATTTTATTATTCAAAGGGAAAAAGTTACCAAGTTGCAATCTTCTTTGAGATCTAGTCAATTTCCAACCACCTATATCACAAAAAATTATTAAAACAGCTATTTTTATATGAAAACATACCTTTCCCTTGTGAGTTAATTTTATAATAAAGGCTGCTCTAATATATATTGAGGGTCTAATATCTTAACAGTAATAAATATTTTAATATATATTGAGAACATAGTTATCTTTGAAATGAACAAAAGATTATTTGATACCTTTTAGAAGTCTTGAAGCTATAGGCTTTGTGGATACTTATCAGTGAATAAAACTAATGATTTGCTGAGGCATTGGTTTTGACTCATCTGGGACCATTTTGAATTATGTCTGTCCACAGGTTTTGAGGTAAGAGTGAAAATGGAAGTGAGGGGCGGAGAGATAGATTTAAAAAATTGGAATGCATGTTTTACCGGAAGGAGACCTGCTATGATCCCTAGCACTGCATGATGCTCATGGATGAGCACCAAATTTGGAGTTGCCTCCAGTACCTCTGATTATGTCTCAAAACCAAACAACTGAGTGAAAATGAAGGTGATACTGTCTCCCATGCACTATGAATAATTAATCTCCACTTGATCTTGTGTCTCCCATCAGCCTTTACTTGTTTAATAATGCTAATAAAAGCAGTGATAGCAGTGATAATGACCACAATAAGAGTTATAATAATTATAATGATGATGGCAGCTGCCATTACAGAAACAGCCTTGAGAGCAATGGAGAGTCCAGATTCCTTGGGCCACCTGACTAGGTTTTAATCCTTGTTCTGCCACTTACTAGCAGCTGTGTGACCTTAGTCAAGCAATTTAATATTTTCTTTGGTTCAGTCACTTCCTCTGAAAAATATGGTAGCAAGAGCAGTTTCCATTCTGGTACATTAAATTGTTAGATCAGTACTTGGCATGGAAAAAAGGCAATGCTACAAGTGTTTTAAATGAAATAATTGAGTATTTATATATGCAGATGACCTCTATTAGTACTTCTATTTTTCTGATGGGTTAATTGAGATTAAATGACACTCATAAGTACCAGCTGATCAAATTTTAACTGTATGATTTCAACAGCCAAGTTTCTTCATCTGTTTCTCATGTTTCCTATTGTAGGCAGCCATTTATAGTTATAACTTTATATTATTGGTCAGAAGAGCAAAAGAGTTGAAATTCAAATTATTTAAGAAATATCAGAGAGAAAAAGAAGAAAAAGAAAAAAAAAGAAAAAAAGAAGAAAAAAATTAAAAAAATAAGAAAAAAAAAAGAAATATCAGAGAATGCAAGAACTCTGGATATCAGAGCATCAGAAATACCTAAGGACAGGAAAAATAAACATTTTCTGAAGTTTAGTCATACTCCCTCTGAATGCATGAAATTATTTATTTATTTATTTATTTATTCAACAGATAGTTAAGTCCCTCATCTTTCTGCAACAGGGGATAATCAGCTCTTGTGGAGCCATTTCATAAGAGGATACTTTTACTATGATTTTTTTTTTTTTACTTTTTGGGTCACACCTGGCCATGCACAGGGGTTACTCCTGGCTCTGCACTTAGGAATTACCCCTGGCGGTGCTCAGGGGACCATATGGGATGCTGGGAATCGAACCCGGGTCGGCCGCGTGCAAGGCAAACGCCCTACCCGCTGTGCTATCGCTCCAGCCCCTACTATGATTTTTGTCAAAAAAGCAGTCTTAGAAAAATACATCAATGAGAAAATGATAGTGCTTTTCTAATGATTTGAATGATTTAGTTAATTTGGGGCCTCGTTTTTTTTTTTTCTTTTTTGAATGTCTTAAGACACAACAAACTGACCATGGAACCAGACTAGAAATGACTGGTTGTCTCAGGACTGGGTCTCACCAGCACATTCATGCCTCTGGTGGTTAACTTTAATGAGCCGAACCAGTAATTGTTTGGGGCATTTTTTTAAGCATAGTTATGTTTCAAATGTTTCCGAAACTGAAACACACACGATCTTTCATTTCCTTTTTGCCTCCGAAGATTATTCCAATTTCACACATGCAAAGTAGAGTATTATGCAAGAAATTAATCATATCAAAGCAAAGTAGCTACTGAAAAATTGCCAAACACCATAAACATTGGTCAAAATGGAGTCCAACCATTTGCACAGAGAATAATTGAAGCTATGGATACACTTGGGATAACTAAGCAACTTTTCATCATGAATTATAAGGCTTTTCAAACATAAAATGATATCTGAGAGGAGTGCATTACCTAAAAGGTTTCGATAAGCAATGAAGGAGTCTTTAAAATATGCAGCAGGGATCAATCATCCAGCTCTATAGTGCTAGTTATACTTTGTGGCGTTACCTACATTCCTTGATAAACAATGTCCCATAACCTCTGAACATTCCCATTATTTCAGTCAGCACCCAGACATAAGAAGTGACAAAATGTCAGATGATGTTTTATTTACTAATATAAAACAAGTTCTCACCAAGTAGACATTCTACGACAATGGAGGTTTGGGAAACACATTTCTGAGCACCAGAAATGATTCATGTTGAGTAAGAAAGATATAATGCCTGCTGTTCATGATGAATTTTAATTGGAATGTTACTCATCATAGGCATGAATTTCTTTTCACTTGCGAGATGACATGTCCTGCTTTTGTGACTGAAGAGCACCTGAATCTATCTGAACAAGGGAAATGAGCAGATGAAACAGACCTTATGAAGCCCCAAAGGTAACAATATCTTCTACCCTCCTTCATGCAATCTGTCCAAACGAGTATATTAAGTCTTTTGCAGTCATCATTTTGCAATTAATATCTTCATTCATTACAGGAGAAATCAAATCAGCCTTTTAACTCAGATGCAGGAGAGTTACACCTCAACACTCTCCACTTTTACTGAAGAAAAATTTAAATGGGAACATTAGTGGGGAAAATAATTTAATAGTATGGAAGGGTCTTATGTTTGAAATTCGCAAGACATAGAAGGATATGATACTGAGTCCATTGATAATTGGTTTCTCTTTCTTTTAACAAGATGTCTTGGAATTCTATCCATCAATTTTGATTACTTTTAGGTAGAAGGAAACAAGTTAAACGTTAGAAAAATGGCAGTAAAGAGCAAAGACACTTGAAAACAGAAAAAGTTGAATTAAAGAGGGAAAGATTAATACCTGAAAACATTTCAGAACTTAATGTTCTTTGCAGAAAGTCAATCTCACCAATCTTTGTGTTCTTTAGAAAATATTTTGCTTTGTTAAGCTTTAAGCTAATATATTGGGCATCTGATTGTGGAGGTAAAATACCTCTCTTGACTAAAATGAATGTGATGACTACAGTCAGAGATTTGGAGCTTGAGAGATTCTATTTGCATCATGGAATTTGACCAACCTGCTTTCCAGAGGTGATACAAAGCAATCAATTTGCCAAATATATATAAATTGACTACTTCAATTATCAAAATCAATTTTCTAGGATAGTATGAAATATATGAAAATAAATCCCAAAAATTCAGTCAAACTGAACCCAAATGACAGCCCTGAATATTCAGAATAGCACATGGTTACATGTATCTCTTCCTCTCCAGTGCTTTTGTCCGAGTAAAGTCTGTGGCTCAAGGCACCAGACTGGAACCTGGTAAAACAAGAAAATTGCATTGTTCCTGCTACTCTCATGAATCTCTTAATAAACTCACCTGATACAATTCCTAGTACAAAACCAGGATTGTCTCCTGTAGTTTAAAAGAGCCAGGTGCATTTATGGGGGTTTTTTCTACTTTTTTGTTATTAAATTGGTTTTATCTAAATTATGGCTTTCTTTTTTCAATTGACCTGCCACATATATACATATACATATGTATACATATATATGCTGTATCTTTTGTGCAATGCACAAATTCTTCTTGATTCAGACTAAATGTATACAGTTACACAAAGCACAGTTACTCACATATATCTTCCATACAGATAGATAGAATTCATGGGGGCATTTTGCTTCCTTAAAATTCTTTCATATTGCTTGGATGACTTCCTTTACATGTTTTACTTTACCTAACGGCAAACCTCACTTCATTCTACACTAGTCTAATTAATTTGACAGGACTGGAAACTTGTTCTTCCTGTTCACACTTATTATTCATCTTTTCAGAATGCCCTGTAGGGAGCACAAAGCACAATAAAGCAGTCCTTACCAAATGCCTCAATGCTAAATGCTCTTTTAGACTGACGGCACAATAGCACCAAGAACTGACTTTGGGACAGCCTAGGAAAAAATGCCATTTTCTACAATAGTGCCTTTTAAAACAGGTATTAAAGAAAAAACAAAACCTGTGTTCCTTTCTTTTTTCCCCCTTGCACTTTTGCAGTGATCTCTGGGGACTGCAATTTATCCTTACTGTATCTGAAACCTTTACTAGAAAAATGACAGAGGTATCATATTTTGCAAGATAAGCTTCCAGTCTGCAGTGGCAAATGTGAAGATAATTT
Source organism: Sorex araneus (assembly GCF_027595985.1). Classification (NCBI taxonomy): domain Eukaryota; kingdom Metazoa; phylum Chordata; class Mammalia; order Eulipotyphla; family Soricidae; genus Sorex; species Sorex araneus. The sequence goes on along the minus strand of NC_073313.1, from coordinate 330,298,386 downwards.
CAGGTGGTTGAGGCACTGCAGCATATCAGATCTTTTGTGAGGAAGTGAATTGAAACGCAAGATTGATGAAGACAGGAAGAAGGACCTTTTCTTTGGGGGCTAACTTTAAAATTTCCCTTAGCAAACTTTCTTCAGGGGGCAAAGATTCTTATAAGGTTGGTACAGGTGGGTAATTAAAAAATAAGAGTGAATTAATCTACATACATTATTTAAATACGTAAAGCATTTCTCTGCTTTAATGATAAATTATGATCAGTAAAATCTGTTGGCTGCCTTCAAGCTAACTAATGGATCACTAATCAGCAACAGTCTGATCATCCTAGCTAGATGGCATAAATATCTCCAAGGAAGCCACAGATAATTTGTAATGGTCTAAATGTATAAATATGCATATGTATGTATCTCCATAATTTTACTACATGTATATATGAATATGCACATACATGTGTGCATGTGCACATATTAAAAGCCTATTTTTGACACCCTGACTAGCCCTGACAGCTCTATTCTCCCTAGAATGTTGTATAAGAAAGATGGTTCCTGTGACTAATTAATCCTTAAAGGGATCAGCTGATACATCTCATTGTTAGCAATACATTTTTAATTGTTCATTTTACTCAAGCACCATTTGAACACAAGTCAATTTGCAATTTCATTAGGGAACAGAAAAGGCCTGGGGTATCTTTCTGGGTTTTGGTTTTTTTTTTCCTTTTTAAGAAAAGGATAAAAAGCAGGCAAAATTTCATAAGGGAGCTTAGTCATCTAATTTTATATATCACGGAAAAGTAATGTGTCTTATTATTTGAACAGAAATCTTCTTTGCAAGAGGTACATTTTGCTCTACCTTCCTTCTCCTTCAGAGAAACCTCTTTACAAGCTTTGTGGCCAAATACCCTAGCAACTAATGACGAGCTTTGAAGCAACATTCACAGTCCATTTGCTTTGATGACATTTGGAGGCTTTTCTCTCCTCATTCCAATTCTAAGTAGAGTACACATGCTGTATAGCCTTTGAAAACTAATCAATACAGTAAGATTTGTCAGCTTGCAGCTGACTAGTATCACATCTTTTACTCTTTTCTTAACTGACTTGTACACATTTTTAAGTTAAACCTTATGAAGGGAATTGGATAGATGATCCTTCTCATCTCACAAGCACACTAGTGTGACGGACTCTTTCTTCCATATTTTAACATCAAAAGCTCATAATCTGTGTAAGTTAACCTTCCATAAAACTAAAATTATATGGTCATCATACATAATCTGATGATTGATTACAGCTGTCAAAAAAGTCACAAATTGTGAATGTTTACTGCAGTTGCACCATGAAAATTATTACATACTTTTAAAAAATCCATCTAGAGAAAATAGGCAGCTTACATTCATGGGTTGCAGAACTGAAGCATATATGTTTTCTTTGTGACTTTTTAGCCCTCTTAAAATCAATGTTAAAACCCTTAGGCCTGATTTTTCATTTTGATGTCTTTGTGTAATGTGCCTCAACCATACCTCATCTAATTTAATAAGATGCAAGCTAAGGAAGTACTTAAGTTACTTATCAAGGGTTTCAGATGACACATTATTATTGTATTCAAAAGTCAATATTTGCTAATCATGTTAGTACAGGAACTGTTCCAGGCCTACAATTCTTAAATTGCAGAGATATTTAAGATTAATTAAACCTATCTCCCCTGGCCCTCTCTCTCTACCTCTGTAGAATGAGTAAATCAATGCCAACCTAAGAAAACCAGCGAGTCTGACTTGCAAGTTTGAAAGTCTTTGACATCTTTAAGCTTCTATTTGCACCAGTGCTATGGAGTTGAGCGTGGTCATTTCTCCATGAATTAAGAAATATTTGCATAGTGTGAGAGTAATATTCACCAATTCACTTGACATAATTATAGAAGCAGGACTGTTCTTGAACAGATTATGTGCATTTGACAGGAAAACGCTGAATTAAACATATGACCTTATTTATCCTTTTTATATGATAACTTGTGAGTAAAGTTTTAGTGACCAAAGCTGAAAGACTGTTTACCCTTTCTAGAAATGGGTATAGAAAACTGTTGTCTGGCTAATACTCCTGAATGTGCTCTGCTCTTAAAATATGGCTTCAGTGTATACCCTGGAGCCAAGATAGGTAAGTATTGAAAGGTCAAAGTAAACCTATTCACAAGATCCATTCTAACCTAATGTTATGTACAGAGCTAAGGACTGGCCCTAAATTGAGTGATAAACAAGTCTGAAGTATTATTAATGTGTATTGACTAAGAGAAAACTGGACAACATAGTAATTCTATGATGACTTACAGTAGCTTCTAGTTCAGTTCCCTTAGGAAGGAAGACTAGGTATTAACCTGATATGGCACCCAGAATATATTTACAGGTATTTAGTAAAAACCGTAATACTGAACAAAGTGAATATCAGAACAGAAATCAATATAGACCAGCTTATTAGGTTATAAATGCATTGATATTATTTTGAGTATGTCCTCAAATAGAGTCTATGAGTAAGCAATCTGAAATGGGTCTCTCAAAAGGAGAGAAGCGGCAATCAGATTATTCTCTGTTATTCTCCAATCAATCCAGAGACTTAGGTAAAATACTCTGATGCATATTCTTTATAATCAGAATGACACATCCTATTAATATTCCAATTACTGTTGAACTATTAGCAATGCTCAAGTCTCCTGTCTTAGAGACATATCCAGTAATCTGGGAACCTCTTGGCATCTTTTGTATTCATTCAATTTAAAATGAGACAATTTTTCCTTTAAAGAATTTTTATTAAACATTATTTTATTCATGGATTTAGCCTTCTAATTGATTTAGGTGAACTCTCAGAATGAGTTGCTAACTCCTTTTGTTCTTTTCTTCACTGAAAGAGGTCAGCAGCCATAATCTTATTTATAAATTTAAATGGTGAATTTTAGCCCAGTATATTATTAAAATAATAATTACTCATGTTCACATAAGTCTTTATTCACACTAAAATCTAGGTTTTCAATAAGTTAATAAACTACTCTAGAGTAAGACTAGGCCAGAATTGTCAATCTCATCTTAGAACATATGTAAATCATAAAATCTTAGAAACAAAAGTGAATTTGGAATAATCAGCTGCTTTCCCTATTCTATTTCCTCAAGCTAAAGTTTTCATTTTTTCCCTTTGAAGTTCATATAGGAACATATTCAGGATGTCATTATATGATAGATATGTTATCATGTATATTTATAGATAAAGTCCCATAAGTTAAATACTTGAATACTGTCGAAAGTCAATCTTTCCATTGTATTCAGTATGTATAGTCTCCAGAGGAGCTTGCTTTATTTAGTTTATTTACTAGCTCTGGGTCACACCTGACTGTGCTTGGGAATTACTCTAACTCTGTGTTCAGGGATCACTCACAGTGATTCTCAGGGGATTATATGTAACACCCAGGATCCAACAGAGTTCTGCAACATGCAAGGGCAAGCACCTTAACTCTCGTACTATCTTTCCAGTACAGTTTGCTTTATTTTTAATGGAAATAAGTTAAATGGTTTGTGCTTGATCTACTACATCATGCAGGTATAGCTTTTATGAATGTCAGAATTATGACACTCAATGAGGGCAAGTTGCACAACCTAGGAAAAATGGAAATAGAAAAAGGTAAATGGGTTTGACAGACACTTGGTGTGTAAAGTCTAAAAGATTGATGGGTTGAACTTGGGATAAAAGCAAGGGGGAAATCAAGTAGACTTGAGAAACTGAGTTGTAGAGTCTACTTTCAAAGAAGGAAATATTAAATCTGATTTTTGTGGCTATAGATATAAGAAAATTTTTTGAACATGGTAACTTTGAATTACCCAAGTGAAAATGTCAAGGAAGCAGCTGTTTACTTGAATCTGAAAACAAAATTAATGTCTTGACTAAATTTAAGCATTATCAACATGTAGGTGGTTTTAAGCTATGCAAGTAGATGAGTTTGCAAAACTAATGGGAATAGAGGAGAAAAAAGGGAGTCTTAAAATGAATCCTGCAAGATCAATATTCTCAAGAGGCCATAGTAAGATTTGTGCAGGGGTCTAAGATCCAAAATGAGATATTGAAAGCATTCTTTACCTTATATCCTACATGGGCCAGATTGAGATATTTGTGAAGGATTGATTAGTTTATTCGCCTATTTTTTATAAATTTTTAGTTAAAAGTTCAATACAGAAAGCTAGCAATTGATTTAAAGGAGTATTATAAAAGGTGCCTAAAAGAGGAAGAAAGTCATAATAACCGCACTGCTGAAAGCAGGACTGTTGTAACTGCGCCTTCTGTCTGGGTCATTTCACCTTCAGAAAGCCATGTGATTTTCTCCCATATGATTTTCTTTTTTAAAAATTTTTTTTATTGAATCACCATGTGGAAAGTTGCAAAGCTTTCAGGCTTAAGTCTCAGTTATACAATGCTCGAACACCCATCCCTTCACCAGTGCATATATTCCACCACCAAGAATCACAGTATACGTTCCCCCCACCACCACCTGTGTAGCTGATAAATTTCACTTTACTTTCTCTTTACTTTGATTACATTCAATATTTCAACAAAAAACTCACTATTATTGTTTGGAGTTTCTTTTAAGTCAATTGTCCCAATTCAGGGGGTAGTTCACTTTTTTTTTTTTAATTTTATTGAATCACCATGAGATAGTTACAAGCTTTCATGTTTGGGTTACAATCTCACAATCATCAAACACCCATCCCTCCACCAGTGCCCAGTGCACATTCCCCACCAACAATATCCTAGGTATACCCCCCTTTCCCACCATCCCCCTGCCTCCATGGCAGACAATATTCCCCATACTCTCTCTCTACTTTTGGGCATTATAGCTTGCAACACAGACACTGAGAGGACATCATGTTTGGTCCATTATCTACTTTCGGCATGCATCTCCCATCCCAACTGGTTCCTCCAACCATCATTTTCTTAGTGATCCCTTCTCTATTCCATCTGCCTTCTCCCCTCCACTCATGAAGCAGTCTTCCAGCTATCCCATATGATTTTCTAATGTCTACACCAATGCCACCCAATCTGGAAGGACTTCATTAACCACATTCTTTAAAATAGTAACACTAAGATTGTAGCAAGATAGTAGGTAAGCAGAGAGGACAGGCTCTCCTCTTTACATTTTCAATGAACTGATCCATGAAGAGAAAATATAGGTTTAAAGAAAGACAAGATGGCTAGAGGTCCAGTGCCCTCACATGGAGAATGGAAAAAATTAGAGAGTGTAGAAACAACTAAAAATAAAAGCAGCCCATACTTATCCAGGATGCTGTGACTTATATGATGGGGAGGCTGCTAATAGTACAACCTGGTGTAAACTAAGAGACTCTCCCACTGAAAGCAGAGAAACACCAGGGAGCAAAGTTCCATAGTCAGGTGCTAGGGGAGCAAATAGATGTTGGTAATTATCGATGTCAGACAAAGTCAAATGGCTAGGAAACCAGGACCGCTAGGGGAAGACAGTCCAGCCCCTATCATTGAGGGTATGCTAGGCTATATGAAAATTGCTTTAGCTGTCTACAGTTAAGACTAAAAATACAACCTGTGACCTCTTGTTGAGAATAGTTATGGTGTGAGCTGGAGAGGGGGGACAATTATGGAGCTTGTTGGAAACAAAATAAGCTATGCTTGTGGCCTCATTATAAAAGTCCTCTTGTCATCTTACCTTGGGTTGTCAGAGCATCTGTTCAATCCCCACTTTGGGTGATCACTGGTAAAGCATTTTACCAAAGTAAGAGTCTAGAACATCTGGACTGAATGGAATACCAGTAGATTTTGAAAGCCATTCTCACTTTTACTGCCTCCATTATGACTGACCTAACCAAAGTCCAAACCCCCACAGTTCTTTCATTGCTTTGCCCCATTTATTATACCCTTGTGAAAAAAAATGGGCAATGGATCTCAAAGATCAGGTCTAGATCATAGAAGAGACTACAGTATTTCAACCCGATAGTCTGAGTTTGACGGGAAAGCATAAACTGTGAAGCTGAGTAGAAAGGATGGAGCTGTAGATCTATCTCCCTTAGCCCAGAAGCAATCAGCGCCTTGGAAGGTGAATCAGTGAAATACTCCAACAGTAAGCTCTGCACTCTCACTGCCTAGGTTTCCATTGTTTGTTATAACTAAACTGCAGTCTTCTAAACAGGAGTCAGTATAGAAAGTAACAGACGTGGATAAAAAAAAATTCCAAGATTACAGATCTACAGATTTGATTGCAGATATGATTACAGTCTACAGATCTGATGCAAGCCCTACAGAATGAGTCAAGGAGAGATAGCTGCTCAGCACACAGTAGTTAAGCAAAATTTTAAACTGAATAAGGAAAAGGCAGAATGTGCCACAAATTTGATGGAACAAAGCAAAAATCCTGGTCAAGTTCAAATGGAGTGAAACTAAACAGACTTACTGGAAAATTTAAAACAGTTAAAGCAATGTTGAATGAAATCTGAAAAACAAAGGACAAACAACATAGACTTATAATAAGGGCATAGAAACCATTTTTTAAAAAATCAAACAGAAAAAGTGGACTTTAAAAAAATATAATAACCAAACTAAAGACTACATAGAGGAGATGTTCCCAGCAAGCAAGAAGAAATACTCAATAGAGTGGTGAGTTGGAGAGAATGGTAGTAGAAAAAAGAAAACAAACAAAACTGCAAAGAAAAGTAAGATTGTGAAATGTGAAAATTGTTTAAAGCCCTAAAGGGCTATATCAAGAGAAATCATATCCACATTGCTGGTTTCCCAGAAAAGGAAAGAATAGAAAAGGGGTAGAAACCTCTTTTGAAGAGGTATAATAAAGAACTAAATATCCACAGATAGAGAATAGAAGTCCTAAAAACTAAAAAAAAACATAGATATGCCTCAACATATTATAATTAAGACATGAAAATCAAACAAAAGTCTAAAGTGCTACCCACACCTAAGAAAAAATTGAATTACTTATATTACATACACATTACCTATAACGTTGTCCACAAAAAACATTCAAGTTAGAAAGGATGGCATAAAATATTAAAAGTCATAGTGAAAGAGGATTTTAATCCCAGAACACTCCATTCTGCCAAATTATCATTTAGGGTAAAAGGAAATATAAAGAGTTTTAGAGATAGACAAAAATTAAAATAATTCATCACTGCCAAATTTTCCTTGCAAGAATATTAAAGGGCCTCTTATAAAGCAAAAAGCAATTTCACCTATAAGATACCAAAATTATACAATTATGGGACAGAGGCATGGAGAGAAGAGTTCAAATGTGGCCCATTCAAATAAATGTAAGATGAATCTGTGTTCACAAGGTAGAATTTTACATATAAATCTCTGGGCAATCTTAAAACAAAAACATTGGATGAAAAACTAGGAAACTGGAGAAGAAACACAAATATGATACAAAGTGAAATGATAAAGACAAACATAAAATGTAAAATTCACATTACTATGCATAAAAAAAAATGACAACAGAAAACATCTGAATACAAGTAACAAAGAGCAATAAAAACATACATAGGTAATTAACTTAAATGCTAATAGCCTGCACAGGAGGTGGGTGGGGTGCTTGACTTCATGCAAGTGGCCTGGGCTCAATCCCTAGCACTACATACAAATGGTCCCTGAGCATCTCCAGAAGTGTTCCCCAAGCATGGAGCCAGGAATAGGAACTGAGCACTGCCAGTTGTGCCCCCGCGAAACCCTCCTTCCAAATATTAATGGTCTGAATTTATCAGTTAAAAAATCTTAAAGTGACGGGGACTGGAGCAATAGCACAGCGTGAAGGGCATTTGCCTTGCATGCGGCTGACCCGGGTTCTATTCCCAGCATCCCATATGGTCCCCTGAGCACTACCAGGGGTAATTCCTGAGTGCAGAGCCAGGAGTAACCCCTGTGCATCGCCGGGTGTGACCCAAAAAGCCAAAAAAAAAAAAAAGAAATCTTAAAGTAGCAAAGTGGATCACAAAACATAACCCAATAGGATTTTTTTGCCTCCATGAAACAATGCTTAGCTCTCAAAATAAACACAGGCTTGCAAAACAATCCCACAAGAAAACAGTAACTTAAAATTGCAAGTATGGTGATACTTATATCAAATAACATACAGGATCTTGAAAAGGTTATGCAAAATAGGAACAGCTAATAATTTAAGGACTTAATATGTCAATTATTTTTAAATAATTTTAACAAAGTCAAAATTTCATTGACAATTTAAAAATACAGAAAAATTATACTAAGGTGAAGTTTGGTATTATAAAAGATCTCAAATAACTACAGAAATCTGAAGGAAGGAAAAAAATATGACATCATGTTACCTGGCTTCAGACTATATTAAGAATAGGAGGAGGTATATCGTGATTCTTGGTGGTGGAATATGTGCACTGGTGAAGGGATGGGTGTTTGAGCATTGTATAACTGAGACTTTAACCTTAAAGCTTTGTAACTTTCCACATGGTGAATTAATAAAAGAATTAAAAAAAAAGAATAGGAAATGACTGTTATTAAAGCTGTATGGCATTTGGAATACAAGCATATACATAGATCAGTAGAATACAACTGACAGATCAGAAATATAACCATGTATTTCTTGATATTAAATCAATGACAAAGATTAGGATTAGGGTTAGGCTTCACATCAGGATTAGGGTTTAGGTTTGGCTATGCTCAAAGTTTAAAATGAAAATTAGTTATTGGTGAATGTTAAACATAGGTAGTTGGTTTGTATAGGCCTAGGCTTGGTTAAAGTTTTATATGTTTATACATAAAGTTTAGGATGAGGGTTAGACTTAGCTTTAGGACCTGTGCTACGTTTAAGGTTTAAGTTTAGCTATTTTTAAAGCTGAAAATCAATGTTAAGATTCAGGTAATTGGTCCACTTAGGCATAGACTCGTGTAAGGTTAGCAGAAGTTTATGGTTAAGATTAATGTTAGAGTTAGATTTCAAATTAGGATGAAATTTTAGGTTTCGCTATGCTCAAAAGTGACAATGAAAGTCAGGTATAGAGAGAATGTTAAATCTTGTGTCACTGGTAAATTTTGGTCTATCTCTGGGTATAAAATTTTTGTATAAAAATTTGAGTTAGGATTAGGATTAGTGTTTGGGTTAGGGTTAGTGGTAGATCATATTAGGGTTCATGTTTGTGATAGTATAGATTTTGTTCAAAGTAGAAGATATATGGTAGGGCACAAGGTGAATGCTAACCTTATTATTGTTTGATAATATAGGCTAGGATAAGATTAGTTTAGGACTAGGGTTAGGGGTATTTAGGGTTAAGTCCGATGTTTGGGTTTAGCTATGGTCGAAGATAAAAATAAAAATTTGATATAGGGTGAATGTAAAATATAGGGTAATTTTTTCTAGATTTTATTATTAAATCATTGTGAGATCTTTACAAAACTATTCATAATTTGGTTTCAGTCATACAGTGATCCAACACCCATCCTTCCACAAGTATACATTTCCCAGCACCAGTGTCTCCAGTTTCCAATCTCCCCCATCACCTCCCCCCACCACCAGCCTGCTTCTCACTATGGCAGGCATTTTTCTCTTCTCTCTCTCTTTCTCTCTCTCTCTCTCTCTCTCTCTCTCTCTCTCTCTCTCTCTTCCCTTTTTGGACATTGTGTTTTTCAGTTAAAATACTGAAAGCTTATCTGGTATATCCCTTTACCTACTTTTAACACTCAGTACTTGTCCAGCGTGATCATTTCCAGCTAATGTCATCCTGGTCTCTTCTCTTTTCTCTCTTTCTTTCTCTCTCTCTTTCTTTCTTTCTTTCTGGTTGCTTTTGTTCTTTTGGATGTGTGTCAATCTCTGTGGTGTGAGATGATATCTCATTGTTGAGAGAACCACTTTTTTATGTATGTATGGAGTAAATATTTTTAAGTTCAAAATCTTGTGTATATAATTTATATAAATTATTTTCTTATATAAAAATTATAAGAAAATAATTTTCCTTTTAATTTATTTTGTATGAATTTTTATTCTTTCTACATGTTTCATTAAATAGATGCTCATATCTGACAATGAAGTAAAAAGGGGAGCTCTCTGCACTCCAAGATCTTTCTTTTTTTTTTCCAAACTAAGACCGCTTATTTATTTATTTATTTATTTATTTATTTATTTATTTATATTAGTGAATCACCGGGAGATAAAGTTACAGACTTACAAATTTTCATGCTTGCATTTCAACCATACAATTATTGAATACCCATCCCTCCCCCAGTGCCCATTTTCCACCACCAATGGTCCCAGCACCCCTCCCACCACCCCCACCCGGTCCCCTTCACCCCACCCCACCTCTGTGGCAGGACATTCCCTTTCGCTCTCTCTCTCTCTCTCTCCTTTTGGGTGTTGTGATTTGCTATAGAGGTATTAAGTAGGCATCATGTTCAGACTATGGTCTATTTCAGCCTGTATCTCCCATCCCTAGTGGGCCCACCTATCACCCTTTGCTTGGTGGTCCTTTCTCTATCAGAGCTCCTTCTTCACTTAGCATGTGAGGCCGAATCTTTGAGGATATGGACAATATATCCCTAAACATCACAACTGAAATTGTGTGCAAGAAGCTCAGGGTTCTCTAAGAACAAGTAATATCAGTTCTATTCTACTGCATGATCAAGAAAACTGTGGATTGATATCTGGAAATGAATAGACATTACTCAAGCTGAGAGACTGGAAAGATATTTAGAACAGTAAGAATGATATTGGCTTTATGCAGGAAAGTTATGCTTTTATCTAGAAAATCCCTGCTGATTGCAGTTTTGTCTCCTTAAGAAGGAAACAAAACATTGAGTTTCCATATAACAATATAAGTTGCACAAGTTCTTATTCAGTATATGCCATGTTAGTGATTAGTTTTATGGCTCAATCTTTTAAGAGGAAAGAATATAAAATATTTCATAGCCATCATGGGACCATTTTAATTTAAGCACTTGATTAAAGTTTAATATATTTAGTTAAAGTATTTGATTCAAATAAAATCAGAGAAATCAGGTTTTTCAAATACACAGATATAAATGTTCTTATGGATTGTATACATTCTCACATACACAGGCTATTCATAAGTGTACATGTATACACACATACTCATATGCAAGTTTCGACACTCATGAAACTTTTTATGCAATAGTATATCCTCATATACATGGAAGTGAACATACCAATTCATATAAATATTCTCATATGTCTGGACATATTCTTAGATATTCTAAGATACATATCTAAGGCACAAATATATACATGTGTGAACAACTACATATATATACATATATACATAAGAGTTCACAAATCTTTCCTAATACTAGTACAACAACCTGTTTATTTATTCATAAATAATTCTACTAAGAATTTATCAAGGATCAAACTCTAGAGGTACAGCAACAAACAGGAATGCTCTAATAGGACTGAAATTCCAATAGAAGGTACATAGTAACAATAAGACCAAAAAAAAAAAAAAAGGAAGGAAAGGAAATTGGATACAGGTCATAGCCCTAATTTTATGTTCCATTCAATGAAAAAAATAAAGAAAAGACAGTTCATAATTTATTCTAATTGGTAGTTTTATAAATCTACCTTAAGTATATTTTGGGTGATAGACTGGAGAGGAAGAAAGGTAGAAGCAAGAAATCCATTAGAAGGGCTATGTAGACTTCCAGGAAAGGGATAATTATTTGGGCTCCAGTGACTATAAAGGAGGAAATAGAAGAACATGAGTTTAAAATTTATATGGAACATATAAAAAGATAATTTAGTGAGATGATGAGACAAAGGAGAGCATTAGTGGTGCCTGCAAGATTCTTGGTTTGACACTTAAGAACATAGAACACTGTGATAGTTGGCCCTTGTTTAGTCAATTGTGCCCTTGGAATGGCTTATATTTAATGAGATCTTGCTGTGTGTTAAATATGTATTTACATATTTTGTCTCATTTATTGTTCACTGTATTACTATCAGGAGGGTCCTGTTACTATATTTGTTTAGAAAAGATGAAGATAAAGCTCAGTGAGAGGAGCTTCCTCAATCTCTAAGCACTTGTATATAAGTGATAGTCATAATTTGTATACATGAGCTCTAAATCCAGAGCAATCTTGGTGAGACACTAAATAATCTTGCTTGAAGTATGGATCATTCTACATTTGAAATACCAAGATCCCTATTATAAGCTTCGCTTTTGTTCTCAAGTTGACTTAAATGCTAATCAGTTCACTGAAATTGGTATCTTCACCCGAAACATGGAAGAATAAGACAAGTACTGACAATTCATTTCTCTATATCTGCTCAAAAAAAACCACTGGAAAGTGCAGATGGATTTTAATTATAAATAGAAAAGGAATTGAGGCCTTTGCTTGCATTTTCTATATTTCTCCAATTAATATAAGTAAGGGTTTAGCTGCACATAAGTTATATCTTTATCAAGTAATTTCAGATAATGATACAATAATACTTTCAGAGATGAGAGCTTTAGGTGCAGTTATTTTTCCACATTACTAATTAGGTTGGCATTATACTATTGGCATGAATCAGGGTACACTGTTAAAAATAATACTGATCCTACTTATTTGGGTTATTCATTTTCAGATATTTCTAGGGCTTCCCCTCCTCTGTATCCATCAATGCACACATCCTTGACCTGTGACTCTCTTTTATCCCCACTTACACAAGATACTGGCTGCTTCTATGACTTCACTTCTCACCACCTGACCAATGCTGACACCTCTCTGCCTTTGTCCTCTCTCAGAGCTCTATATGGATTCCTTGTTGAACATAATAATGAATGTTTATGTATAGTTATTCTGATATATCTGTCTTTCTGCAGGAGAAAAAGAGTCAGAAGGGTAGATTTTAGAGGTGAGAGATGAGTGGTGAGAAATGAAGATGATGATGATGATGATGATGATGATGATGATGATGATGATGGTGATGATGAGATGACAATGACATAATGAAGATGATTACTAGCAGGAAAAGGAGCAGAAGCAGAGCCAAATTCTTACGAAGACATTTAAAGAAAGTTTTATCTACATTATTCCAAGTTGTCCCCATCAACTTGGAGACAAATCAAGCCTCAGTTTCTGAATTTTGAGCTATCACATGTTGTAGATGGCAAGTATTTATTTTCTGTGCTCAATTTAATAGTTTTAATTGCATACTCATAATAAGGCCATCACCATCTCTATATCCAGCACGTTTTATAGAGTCCCATCCTTTGTATATTTAATAAAACAACACAATATAATAAGAGATACTACTGGGAGGCTAGGCAAAGTTATTGGGGGATTATTGGATTTGGAGACAAAGGGGAGAAAGAAGTCTTAATCCATCACCACTATTTAGGAGATTTCTAAACAAGATAGAGTTTAGATTAGAGTTTAAATAAAATAATGAATTTATTAATTATATTATATTCAACTCTCCCAAGCCCCTCTAGCATAATGTCTCTCTAAAAGAATAAAACAGACAACAGAAATGTTAGGTTCAAATACAGAAGGAATTAGAAGCAAAGGAGAGGGAGAGGGAAGTGAAAGACAGCAATAAATGAATCCTCCCTGTTTTCAAATAAGAGAAAACTTTGGCATTCAGTGATGATGAATCAATGCTGCTGACAGATATATCATGTTAGAATCCCAACAATCTCATTCTTCTATCAACAAAAACAACAAAAAAAGCAGGTAATTACCACATTATCAGAAGGCTTGAAAAACACAGGAGGGAATCCAAACAAGTATTAGTGTTATGTCACTTAAATTTTCTTGCTGAAGGTTTAGGATTTTGACCTAAATGACTCAATACTTCTGAAGAGATTTGGATAGAGGGTGAGGACACTGGAAAAGTAGGTTAAGATTCCATAGGACAGTACTTTCTAGAAAAGAAGTAATATTCGACTAAGGAAAAAAAAAAGATGAAAAGCAATTTAGTTGTGGCAATTCAGACTGTAGGACATGACAAGTTTTGAGATGAGTAAATAAAGCATTTATATGTTCTATATGATAAAACTGGAAGAATCTCACACGGAAGAGGCTGGCAAGCTACCCGTGGCGTATTCGATATGCCCAAAACAGTAACAATAATGGACCTCATTCCCCTGATCCTGAACATGACAGGGATGAATGGAGATATTACTGGAGCCTGCTCGAGCAAATCAATGAGCAATGGGATTACAGAGACACCGTGATATAATAAAATGGAGAGGATTTTGAATTTTCAGGGCCACACATCAGCAAAGGATAACTTATTTTTGGAAAGTCCAGAGAGGGTAGAAGATGATATTTAGGGGAAAATCACAAAATTAGAAACTTCCTATAGCACATATAGTTGTCAAAGGAATTTAAAGAACATCAATACCCAATATTAATCTTAATTATTGCGTATGATTTAGGATAGCTACTGAGCAAATCAATAATGAAAGTATCATACAAAACTACCTTTGATACTGCCTTGTTTGGCTGGCATTTTGAAGAATTTAAAGCAGATAGGATCTATGTTGAGTAAAGGAAAGGGAAACTTCCATAAAACCTCAGATTGAGATTAAAAATTAACCAGAAGCCAAAAATCTGAATTAAGTATGATGACAAAAAATAAATCTAAAAGGAGCATCAAAAACACAAGTGGAATATGCTCAGAATTTTTCACCACAGTGAGATGTAGACTCAAGAAATTTTAATTTAAGTATAAAAATCAGTAATACTAGAGAGGCAGAGAGATAGTATAATGGTAGAACACTTGCATTGCATGATGGCTGACCCAGGCCTGATCCCTGGCACTCTACATAACCCCCTGAGCACCCTCAGGAGTGATCCTAAGTGCAGAGCCAGGAGTAATCCCTGAGCAAACTGGAAGTGGCCCTCCCCCAAAATTTAAAAATAAATAAATAAGACCAACAAATGCTAGGCGATTTAAATTGCTTCTGAATTATACATTTAAAAATAATCTTTGCTATGTTCCCCATTCTTTAGAATAGTTTAAATTGAAATACATTAAAATCTAATAATAAAATCATGAGTCAGGAGAAAAGTAATAACACATCCACTTGGTGGAAAATTATGTTCTCAGAAAAATAGTACTTATAAAAATTTAAAACAAAGTGATATGTGACTGAAAACAAAAGAAACAAATTGTATATAATCATTATGAAACTCTATTACCCCAATTCATCATAAGACTAGAGATGACTTTACTCAAATAAATTTACTAAAACATTCCCACCAATTAATATATTTAGGCAAAAATGCATTAATTTCAACAAATAATAAAAAAAATCACACTTGATTTTTAAAACTAATTATCACCATCATAGGTGGATAACTTCCTTAACTTATTTTATACCTAAAGTCAAAGCCAGTATCTTACTATTAGATTGCTAAATACAACCCTGTTAAGGTCATGAGTAATTTAATATTGTTAAAGCAGTATTACTCCATGCAGTATAAAAGTTAGCTTAAAAAATTATACATGGCCTACTTACATTTCAGTAGGGAACTTATTAAGTAAGAAATGATAAGTAAATAATACAGTAAAATATTAAGTAAAATACTAAAAGGCATCTGCAGATAGAACACTGACTCTATACTGTTAGGATGAAAAATTTTAAAGCAAGTTATAAAAATTCAAAAACATTATAAATAACTGCTTTGTGTAGGGGAAAGAAAGAATGCATTTATATAAACCAATTCTTCAAAGAAGCAGATGTGAAACAGACAAAGGGGAGGAAGATCAGGAATCTAGAAATCTGAGACAGAAAAGAAAATTGTACTATAAACCCTTTTACTTTATTTATAGATTATTATTTTATTTGTTTGGGGGACACACACAGCATTGCTCAGGGGCTAATGGTGACTCTGAAATCAAGAATTACTCCTAGTGGGCTTTGGGGATCATATGGGATGCCAGGAATAAAACCAAATAGGAGGCAGGCAAGGCAAATAATTTACCCACTAACCTATCTCTCTGGCTCCTGTAAAACTTTTTATGCATTTTAATTAACAATTTGTACAGAATGTTTTTAAATTAGAAGAAACTAATAATTTAAAGACAGATAAAAAAAGTTGAAGTCGAATAACAGAAAATTGATTAGACAATGGTTGTTGAATTTCATTGGATAGTATGCATTCAATAAAAACAATTTGTGTAAAATAAAATTATAACATATGCTATTACTTAATGAATAAAATGGCAATTCAAGATAGAATAAAAAGAGCATAAAAGAAATTTATACTCAATAATTATAATTATATAACACTGTTGATACAATGTACATATTTTTATATATGCTCCCATTGTGTGTATTTGTATCACAAACACAAAATCCCGTTAATTGTCGATTTCTCGACTAGGCTCAGTAACCTCTCCATTCGTCCTTTCCCTGAGATCTTAGAAGTCTCTCTTGACTCGGCCCTCCCAATGATGTCACACTGGAGGCTCTTTCAGGGTCAGGGGAATGAGATCCAACTTATTACTGGATTTAGCATATGAATACACCATGGGAAGCTTGCAAGGCTGTCCCATGTGGGCAGGAAACTCTCAGAAGCTTGCCAGTTTCTCCCAGAGGGAGAAGTAGGCTACAAGATATCGCTTCTGGGAGCTTGCTTTTAAGTCTCTGGATCTTGGCCGTTGACGGGATTACACACATCTGGGTTCCTCGCCGGTACCTTCATGCGTGAGGCCTGTCCCAATGTGTGAAGAGGGGCCTCGAGCATGGCTGTAGCTAGGTTCCGGTGGTCTTCAGCCGCCGGGAGCTCTACTCAGGGTGGGGAGAGAAGCTGGAGCCCATCCCATCCGAGGGGCCCCGGGGAAGACAGCCTGGTGTGCGGGCAAGAGACTCTCTGTATTGTATTTGTATGTATTTATAAAATATAAATTGCCCCTGCACCTGGCTTGTCTTCACTGGGGCCCCTCGGAGGGGGGCATGTTACATTTCCCTCCCCATCCTGAGCAGAGCCCCGGCAGCCAAAGACCTCCAGAACCCAGCCACAGCCATGCTCAAGGCCACTCTCCACACACTCAAATGAGCCTCAAGCATGAAGGGACAAGCAGAGGATCCCAGGTGTGCGGGACCCGGGACTGAGATATCCAATCCTGCTGGGGTCGAACTGGGTCTCCTCCACCCAGATGCCCCATTTTCTAGTAGCTTGACATCCTATACCCACAAATTCGGCCTATATAAACTCAACTACACAAACTCGTGCTATATAAACCTATCAACAGCCAAGATCCAGAGACTGTAAAACAAAGCTCCTGGAAGCATGCAGCCGTATTCACGGCCACACGACCTCTTATTGTCTAGTTCTCCCTCTCAGAGAACCTGGCAAGCTACTGATAGTATTCTGCCTGCACAGCAGAACCTGGCAAGCTCCCCGTGGCATATTCAATATGCCACCAACAGTAACAATGATGGGTCTCATTCCCTTTACCCTGAAAGAACCTACAATGCAGCATCTTTGGGAAGGATTTGTAAAGAGAGGCTGCTAAAATCTCAGGGCTAGCATGAAGGAGGTGTTCCTGGCGCCTGCTCGAGCAAATTGATGAACAACGGGATGACAGTGATAGAGTGATACATCCATATATGTGTATATATGTATGTATGTATGTATATAAACACACAAGAACACATAAAAGGAAAAAATCTCAGACCAAAGAAAGAAAACTGTGGCAGTAATATAACCTGTTCACCTGGGTGGTATTCTAATAAACAATTTTAAATAATTTACTTTATTTTTATGATATTTAGAAATTTATATAATAAATTTGATTTGTCTTAAAAGAAAAAATGTATTAATTTAAGATGCAAGATTCTCTGCCTGCTTTCCCGTTGAAATGTGAAAAATAGTAAATAAGTTACTTCCCAAAGGTGGTTTATATATACCCTGCAGAAAGGGCCCAATTTCCTTAATGTTCATCTGAAACCCAACTGTTGATTTTGAGTTTTACTTTCAAAATAAACAGTGAACCAAAAGTAAAACACTGATAAAATTGAACTTGATCTGATTTATTCTAAAAGCAGAAAGTTGCCTAGGGCAAAATTCTTTAGAAAAACATTCCACAGTCAAAAGAAGGTTGTGAGCTTATATTTAAAGTTGGTGAATTTTTCATTCATAAAATTCTTTTCTGCTCCTATTACATTATGAAAAAAATTTATACTGCTGCCATTGGACCTTCAACTCAGTATTTGTATATTATAAGGAAATAAGTATCTATGAAAAATGTATAAGGAACTCAATTAAATGTTTGTAATATTGATAAAATTTAATAAATTTGTTTGAGATCAGTTGGAATCAAAATTATAATTCATCTTAGCAAATAACAAGATTTTTTATTTCTCTATATCATATGTAGATGTCTTTAGATCTAAGACCAGGTTGTTGATCCTTTGTATACATGTGTTTTACTAGTTATTATTAGTGATAGATGAGTGTTTTTTCTCAGTTCCATTCCACTCAAACCTGTTGAACACCTAAATATTGTTTGACAAGTGTTTTTGTCTCTTTTTAAAATACAAAATGGTTACTTAATTTTTGCTTGCTAATTGATAACAAATATTTCTCTTCTGCACTTGCATTATGATTTTTGAAACCTACTACCTAAAACTTTGAAATAAATAAAATCCCAGTAGCCCCTTAGTCCCTCTCACATTATTTAGTAAATCTTTCAATATCCTCAATGATCTATTCTAATCACCTGATATTAATAAGAATTATATGACAAGACCCCATGCTCTATAATTAGATGTTTGACTGAGATACAGTGTTTTCCAATCAAAATGTTACTGTCCGATAATACAACCGATTTCCACTTGTCTAACTAATTAGAAAATTAGTAAATGTTTGTTGTGAATCCATAGGGCCTCAGTTAACCTCAGTTCAAAATAATACACATGCCAAAGTGACATATTTTGGGAAAACCTGAGCAATTTGGGGAGGTCTATCCTCCATTCATCCATATAGCATACTTCATACTACATTAAAATTAGAAATATGCAGTTTTCTCAGATTAGATCATGTAATATAGTATGATTTTTTTTAATTACACAGTTTTTATTTGGAGGTTTTAAAGGAAAGGAGGAAGAGAAAGTGGAGAGTAACGTGCTCAAGAGAGAACCTGGGGTTCTCCAAGGGCAGAGAAAGCCCCTACACACATCCCAACATCAGACAGGAAAGCATGAAAGTACACATCTCAAAAGGGGAGATGTGGGCGACACATGTGCTCAGGCACCACATGTGCTCTGCCATGTGGGCACAGCAGCACATGGGCTCGGGCAGCATATGCACCTAGTATAAAATGTAAATCACTAAATGATCAGTCAAAATTAATAAGAGGGGGGCCAGAGAGATAGTGCACTGGGTAGAGAGCTAGCTTTGCACATAGCAGACCTGAGTTCAATCCCTAGCACCCCAGATGATCCCCTGAAGCACGCCACCAAGAGTGATTTCTGAGTACGGAAATAAGCCTTGAGCACTGCTGGATGTGTCCCCCAAACCAAATATAAATAAACAACGCTAAAATGACTAAGAATCATGATAACTAGCTCAAATTCCACTGACAGCTTATACAATTATTTCCAATATACAAATTAATATTTACAGCATGAAAATTGCTATCTACCTTTTAATGATTCGTAGAGAAAGGAAGATAGATATTACACTTGAAGTCCTAAAGCTCTGCCCCTCTTTTAACATTGTTCACGAAGATATTTTTCAACTACCCACCAGATCTACTTCCAAGGCTTCTACACTACAATGCTTTGCTGCCCACAACTACAATTCACATTTCTGGAAAGGATGGATTGAAAAATCTGTCTCTGAATCAAAAGTTTCTTTTTTCCTGACATCTGTTGTCACAAGGAAAAGATTCTCTGCCGCATCATTCGAAGAACCAGCTGTTTTTAATTGCTTCTTTAATGGCAGTAGTTTTATGTACCCTAATCCCCATCCTCTAAATTAAAGAAATAAGTAGTAAGCTCATTTACCTCTTAAGAAAAGATTCCATGACAGCTGACCACAGCTCCTGAACCTATGCATGCCGCTCCACCCTGCCAGGTGCAATTATTCTCTGCTGAGATCACTGGCCCTACTCACATCTGGAGGTAGATCTAATCCCTTCTGGTCAGGTCTCAGCAGCCTCCACATACTACAACCTCTGCCATACTAACAGACTCACATCACAGCTCCTAATGTGTGTGGCTGCATCAGTGGCTGGATGCACGACAGAACTACTCTCCAAATTACATGTTTCTCACAGTTAACACTTTCTCTCATCAGGTGAAGACAGGCAGAAAAGAAAAATAAAGCAACCTCCAGCCTAATTCCTAAGTATCTTCCAGGGAGTCTAACTACAAAACAAAAACAGAAACATAAACAACAACAATAAAAAGCATAGTAAGTACACTAGAAAACCTATCACTGTCACTGTCATTCCGTTGCTCATCGATTTGTTCAAGCGGGCTCCAGTAACGTCTCTCATTGAGAGACTTATTGTTACTGTTTTTGGCATATCCAATACGCACAGGTAGCTTGCCAGGCTCTGCCTCTCGGTCTCGATACTCTCAGCAGCTTGCCGGGCTCTCCGAGTGGGGCAGAGGAATCAAACTCGGGTCGGCCGTGTGAAAGGCGAAAGCCCAACCCCTGTGCTATCACTCCAGCCCACTAGAAAACCAATTAAAAAGAAAACTTGTTGAAGCCAACCAAGTTTAATGAATGAAGACAATAACACAGAAGGCAAAAACACCAACGAGCTCTGTAAGTCCTTAGGAAAAAAAACCTTTAGTGACACCATGGTGAGGGTAGGCTGGAGCGATAGTACAGTGGGTAGGGCGTTTGCCTGGCACACAGCTGAGTTCAATTCCTCTGCCCCTCTCGGAGAGCCCGGCAAGCTACCGAGAGTAACTCGCCCCCATGGCAGAGCCTGGCAAGCTACCCGTGGTGTATTCGATATGCCAAAAACAGTAACAACAACTCTTACAATGGAGACATTACGGGTGCCCGCTCGAGCAAATTGATGAACAACGGGATGACAGTGACAGTGACAGTGATGGTGTGCATGTTTAATCAGCTCAAAGAAACAATGACATGGGTAGCAAACAAAGTCCAAGACACTATGAGAGCTAAAGTGAGAAAACTACAGGAAGAAATGGCAGAAAGGAAAAGTATGGTAGGTGATATAAAAAGCCACTGAAAGCTCTGAGCAGCAGAGTAGCAGCTGAGGAAAAGATCAAAAATATTCAAGATTAGATGGAATAGACCTCTAGAAAACAACAGACAATGGGAAAAACTCTGAGAAGAAATGAGCAGCATACCAGAAAACTCTGGAATCGTTTCAAGAGAAATAATATAATAAAAATTAGAATTTCTGAGGATCAGGATGGTGAATTTGATGACAAACAAATAATCAAAGAAATCATAGTTAAGAATTTTCCAGAGTTGTGGAATACAGGCAACCAAATATGAGATCCAGAGAAAATAGACTCCTCAACCAGAAAAACTCCAAGACACATTGTTCTCAGAATAACAAGAACAAAGTCAGAGACAGAATATTAAAAGCAGCAAGATTAAAAAAAAAACATACTTTCACAGCAGATCTATTAAAAGAGACCATATGATGTAGAAAAGAATGAGGAATACAAAAACTTAATGAAATGAACATATCGCTTAGAATACTCTGTCAAACTAGATTATCATTCATATTTGAAGGAATGTTTACAGTTTTATAGATAGTCAACAGCTTAGGGAACTAATTACCTTGAAACCAGTTTTTATTTTTAAAGAAAAACTTAATTTTTATAAAGTTGTTTGCAATATTTGACTTAATTTAATATTCCAACACCAATTCCACCACTATTACACCTTCCCACCACCATATTTCAAATGTTTCCACCCTAACCCCAAACCCTGCCTCCAAAGCAGAACTGAAATAATTTATTTTGTATTGTTTGTTATGAATAATCCTCTAAAAATGATTGAAAAAAGGTTTCTTAGAGGAAAGTGTCTGAGGATTGTTGAATCTCACCCAGGAGCTATTAAGTCCTTCTATAAGAGATTAGTAACATGTTGTTAAAGGTTGAGCCTCGCATGTATATATGTGTGTATATATATATACATATATATATATATCATTATCATCATCATCCCGTTGATCACTGACTTTCTCGAGTGGTCTCAGTAACATCTCCATTCGTCCTACCCCTGAGATTTTCAGAGAGAAAGAGAGAGAGAGAGAGAGAGAGAGAGAGAGAGAGAGAGAGAGAGAGAGAGAGAGAGAGAGAGAGAGAGAGAGCAGAGCAGCAAGATGAGCAGAGAGCAGGAGGAGACAGGAATGAGGGGCAGAGTGAGACTAGAATGGGGAGCTTAGTGAGACTGGAACAAGTGTGTGGGGAGAATGGAATAAATGGCAATTGATCAGCAACCAGCTTGGCCCTCGTTTCCTCCTTCGTCTGCCCATGTCATCGACTGTCCCAAGTGGCGAGCAGCCCAAGTCCACCGAACCCCATAGCCCCCGGAGATTACACAGTTTATAAAGAGTATCAAAGAAAATCTCTTCAACAAATGGTGTTGGGAAAACTGTATATACATGAGCAAAATTCACCAGGAAATTGACTGCAGAGGTGTTTTCAATGAGAGGACTCCAGAGCCAAAGACAACAAAATAAAAAAATTTTAAAAAATTTCCACTAGTAATTGAAAAATCATAGGAGCCAATACTATTTTGAATCCTAAGGTGTGATGTAATGGTGAGTTCTTGTCAAACTGTTTCAATTTCCTTGCTTATTAATCTAGATTTGTTTTCAGCTGCAAATTATAGTTTAATTTTATAAAAGAATTTTTATATTTTCTCTAAGATAATAATTTGGCAGTTTAACTTTTCCACTGAAATTTATTAAATAGAATAAAATTCTGTTTACACAACTTTACATAATTCTCCAAACAATGCTATTGCGCAAAACTGCAGTGCGATAAAGATACCATAGCCTACAAAGTGGGTCTTGAAAATCTGAACATTCAACTGGTTAATGAAATTATTATTTGAACAATAGAGATCAAGAAACATTGATGAAAAAAATTTTAAATTAAAGATTTTAAATACCCAACAGAGAAGTTTAAATCCAAATAGTTGAAATATAATGTTAGAATTAAACACAAATATGTTGCTTATTGTATATTTTATATGCAAACATTTAACTGGTTAAGAAAATCAGAAGAGGGGCTGGAGTGATAGCACAAAGGATAGGGCATTTGCCTTGCACACGGCCGACCGAGGTTCGATTCCCAGCATCCCATATGGTCCCCTGAGCACCACCAGGAGTAATTCCTGAGTACAAAACCAGGAGTAACCCCTGTCCATCGCCAGGTGTGACCCAAAAAGCAAAAAAAAAAAATATATCAAAAGAAAACCATTAAACCATTGTGATATTAAATAGTGAGGCATCAGAGGTAACTGAGTTCCCTTTGTTGTTTTGTCTGGGGACCACATCTCATGGTGTTCAGGGTTCTCTCCTGGCTCTGTGCTGAAGGATCACCCCTGGAGGTGGTCAGGGGGACTGTACATGGTACAGGGAATTAAAAAAAGGATGATAATATGTAATGCAAGCACCTTATCTGAATACTATCTTTCCAACCCCAATAACTGAGCTTTGTAAAAGAGGCAAAACAACTGTAAACTCAAACCTTGTTTTGCTTAAAAGCTTCATTTTCTAAAGTGTGTTGTAATAATCTCTGTAAATTGGGACAAGTCAACAGAGAAACCTCAATAGAGTCAAATATGTTAATTGGTCTCAGATAAGCTTGCATTAAAATATGAAAAGTAATTATTCTATTGACCAGTGTCTTCCGATTTTCTTTCTGGAAATCACCTAAAACAAAATAGAGAGAAATACCTAAAACAAATTAGAGAGAAATAACACAAACTTGGGTCACACTTGGCGATGCATAGGGGTTACTCCTGGCTCTACACTCAGGAATTACTCCTGGTGGTGCTCAGCGGACCATATGGGATGCTGGGAATCAAATCCAGGTCGGCCACGTGCAAGGCAAAAGCCTTACCCGCTGTGCTCTCTCTCCAGCCCCACACAAACTTTTTTTTTTTTTAAAAAAGCAAAACAAATGAACTAAAAGAACAGGATTCCCATAAAAGCATGGATCAAACAGGGGTACATTCAGAACAAACAGAGAAGTACATTATAGGTATAGATCACAGAGTCAGCAAAACACACTTAAAAATAATAGGCACTCTCTGATATTTAAAATCTAAATGTTTTTGTGCATGACATTGAACAAAGGATAAATATGCTATAAGCAGAACCTCTTATGTCTCTGGTTTATGTCTGAGCATCAAAATAATGACAATAAGCAAGGAATCATCCAGATCATCGATATGTACAGGAAGTAGTCTTTCTTACAGAAAATGAGATAGAGATTTGGTTCTATGAAAAATGATAATCTAGACAAAATCATCTACAGCATTTTGGGTCTTCAAGGTAACTAGATAACTTGGAATATAATCATAAATCCTCCCATGAACATCATAAATCAGTGATTCTAAAAGAAATTTCTCTACAGAATTGTAATATGTTAAGAATATCATAAAAGGTGGGCTGGAGCGATAGCACAGTGGTTGGGCGTTCGCCTTTCACAGGGGCGGACCTGTGTTCAATTCCTCCACCTCTCTCGAAGAGCCTGGCAAGCTACCGAGAGTATCATGCCTTCACAGCAGAGCCTGGCAAGCTACCTGTGGCATACTGGATATGCCAAAAACAGTAACAATAAATCTCACAATGAGAGACGACGTTACTGGTGCCCGCTCGAGCAAATCGATGAGCAACAGGATGACAGTGACAGTGACACAAAAGGCAAGAGGGATACCTCAAAGGGCTAGAGTACATGCTTGGCATGCAGGAGTCCTGGTAATATTACATGGCACTGAAAGTACTGTGGGAACCACCCCTGAGAACAAAGCCAGGAGTAGACCTTAAGAATCACTGGGCAAGGCTTCAGAAGAAAAACAAACAAAATGTATCATCAGAATATGTAACTGTACTCGAGTAAAATTTTAAAAAGGGGTGGTGGGAGATTTTAAAAAATGAATATATTCTGGATAATTTTAAACAGAATCACAAAGATGACTCAGAGAGAGGGAGCACATGTGAGAGCATCAGATTTAATTCTTGGCATTACAAGTTTTCATAGCACTTTCTAGAGAGAACTCTGCTGGGTTTGACCACCCCCAAAATAAAAACAAAGAATATTAAGCAGAAAAATATTCTTTTATAGCAGATAAGTTAGAATTAAGTTTTTCACCAGACTTAAAGTCTTTATTTAAGAAATGCCATCTGTGAAGAAAAAAGCATGGAAAAATGTAAAAAACTAAAGCATGCCGAGGGGCGTGTGCACTCGCAGGCTCTCCGAGCAGCTCTGTCTCACCGCCCACATTCTGTGCTCTGGAACCACTTTTTGTGCTGTTGGTCAAGGGCAGGCGACGGAAGGAAGAAGGCCAAACTGGTTGCTTGATCAGTTTATTTCATTCTCTCTCTCTGCTTCTCTCCTGGTTCTGGATCTCTTCCTGGATCTCTGGATCTCGCCCCCCAAACCACTCTTACAGCCTAGTTAAATCCCCTCAGCATGAGGGGGTTGGGGCATACACCTAGGTGTTGTCACAATCAATAGGGTAAGGTTCCTTTCCCTCAGGGGATGCTTCTTCTAGGACTTAATTCTCTTTCAGCAGGAGGATCCACCCAAGGGAGTCCCATGAGTGTGTTTCTCCTCTTATCCAGCAAACATATAAGCATTCATAATATTAATCATTTTGTATGGACACAATAAGAGATGCACTAAAGCTTATAGAATTGCTCTCCTGGGGCCATCTCGATCTCAGACTATAGTGCTCAGGCCGAATCAGTCTTTCCTATCCCTAGCAGGGTCCTAGTCTCGTCATTACTTTTGGATCATGACAGCATTTGTCTATGATCAAGCTCTTAACTTATGGTTAAGAATTAGGCACTTTGGCCAGGCCCATCTTGATGCCAGGGTAGAACATAACTCACCACTTGCCCTGGATCCGTCCTGTCCCTCGTCGGGACCCTGCTTTTGGGGTGCTAGGAACTGAGGGCAACTGAGGCTTAACTGGAGAAAGCAGATGCCCAGAAATGAATAATATTCGAGGCCAATTAAGTCCCAAGTTACAAAAGCATAATATTGTCTTCTCCTGTCTATACAAAAATGACATTGCTTTAAATTATTCAAAAGGCATAAGGGGAGGAGAAAGTCAATTTTAAGTTATAATATAAGTTCAGTATCCAGGAAGATCTGACCTTACAAATTAGCAGAGTCAGATTAGGGGGAGAAGCTGATTAACTCTTTTAGGGAAAGAGAGCATAGAGAAGTGATTACACCTAAACAAAGGGATGGGAGAGATTCGGGAACACCTTGATAGGTGAGACTGGGGTAAATCTAGACTCTGGGAAAAAACCGGGATGAGGTCCTTGAGGTAAGGGGGGGGGGAAAGGATAAAGTAATGTCATCCTACAGAAAAATATATGTAACAGCTCAAGGAAAAGACAAACTCAACTTTAAAGTGAAAAAATATATATACAAAAATCAAGGCAAAATAACAAAAATCACCTGGTAGAAAAGATTGCAGAAAGCACTGTCACTGTCACTGTCATCTTGTTGCTCATCGATTTGCTAGAGCGGGCACCAGTAATGTCTCCATTGTGAGACTCATTACTGGTTTTGGCATATCAAATACGCCACAGGGAGCTTGCCAGGCTATGCTGTGGGGGTGAGATACTCTCCTTAGCTTACTGGGCTCTTTGAGAGGGGTGGAAAAATCGAACTCAGGTTGGACGCATGCAAGGCAAATGCCCTACAGAAGGCAGTTATAAAAAAAGTTAAAATTACACCATAATGAAGAGGGACACTGAATATAGGTAATATGGTTAAGACTCGTAGGGTTCCAAAGAAAAAATGTATTTAAAACTTTGCATTACTCCCATATGTTGTAAAAAACTAAAATGGTATGCTTGTATTTCCCATTATATTACACAATCATTGAATTAAACTTTTTTACATCTTTTAAAATATTTGTAATAAACTTACTATTCTTCTTATGAAAACACTTATGTTTTGCCAAAATTGGCTGAGAAGAAAATCAGAATACTGAACTACCATATAATAAATACAATTGCTAAATAACTTCCTAGTAGTACCAACTTATGGTTCAAAAATTAATTCTATAGAAGAAATAAGTAGAAGAGAAAATATTTTTAAATCATCATATAAAACAATCCTAACATTGATACCAATGTTAAAAACACTATCAAACAAAAAAAGATAGAAACCAATTTTAACAACAATAATTTTAAAAATCCCCAAATGGTGCAGGTAGTGATTGTACAGCAGGATGGCACTTGCCTTGTTCACAGATAACGTGAGTGTGGTCCCTAACACCCCAAACGGTTCTCCTACCACTGACTCTGACAGGAGTAATACCTGAGTGCAGAGCCAGAGTAAGTCCCGAGCACTGCCAGGCGTGGCCCCCAAGCCAAAACACAGAGAAGCAAAACAAAATAAAATTCCCAAACAAAACATTAGCATATAGAACTCATCATTGCATTCCAATAATAATATAGGAATGTGACTGAGTGGGGTTGGGCTGTTCTAGACACATGAATGGTTTAGCATCAGAAAACCTAATGACTAAATAGCAAACTTTAAAAAAAAAAACAAGAGCCTTTCTGCCACCGAGCGAGATTGATCCCGGAGGCAACTGAACCACTTTGGACACAAGCAGCGCCCCCAAAATGCCTCCAAAATGTGTGCTCGGAGCTACTGGCCCAGGCGCCGCCAGCGAGTGATGCAATTACCAAAAGAATTTTCCCTGGACTTCATATAGAAATCCAAAACCGCGCGACCTAATGTCATCTAATCATCAGCAATATGAAATGGTTCCTTTGTAATGGGTTGGACTTTGGGGGGACCATAATAGGGTTAAAGTTTGTAGCGACGTGTAATTTCTGGCTGTACTTTCCCTGGACTTTATACAGAAATTCAAAGCCGCGAGGCCGCTGCCAGCCATGGCCGCGCGACCTAATGTCATTTAATCATCACCAATATGAAACGGTTCCTTTTTAACGGGTCAGACTTTGGTGAGAAATCCTAACAAGAATAGTAAGTCTTTTGCTGAAATATTGAAGGCAATCAAAGTGGTAGCCATCTCTATAGACTGAACTAAGCCTTATCCCCACGCCGGCTGAGAAGAAATATCCTTCTTTCTCGGGAAGAAACGCGGCGTGGCGTTAACCATAGTATGATGTCCATTAAGCTGACACGGACCTGGTGGCGTGGGAATGGGATACAAGGGAATAAATTATTATGTACTTGGAACAGCGGGACGCTGGTGGAATCTTGAGCCGGGGCCGATACCAGCGTATTACTTTTGGTTCCAGAAACTGCTTGCAGACATTCTACCAGACTATCAACTAAGCCAGAGCCCCACGCCGGCTAATGACGGGAAATAACCATCTTTTTCGTTTTTTTTTCCCTTTGTCAGGCAGCGTGGTGATTACTAAACAGGCGTGAACTTGGTGGCGTGGGATGAGGGGGGGGAAAAATAGAAAAGTTATGTAACAAACAGCGGGACTTAATATCTCTACATTCTCAGCAATGGAGAGCTATCAAATGCTTCCTTGACAGTAGGACTGTCTTTTCTTTTTTGGGGGGAAACCCTAGCAACAATAGTGAGTTATGTGTTGAAACATGGAATGTAACCAAGATAAAGCGTAAACGAAGTGAAACTTATCACTTACAAGGGCGGGGACTGGGGGGACGGGAGGGGGCAGGAGGTATAATGGGGTGGTTGGTGATGGAATATGGGCACTGGTGAAGGGAAGGGTGTTTGAGTATTGTATAACTGACATAATCCTGAGAACTATGTAAACCTCCACATGGTGATTCAATAAAATTTAAATAAAAAAAAAACAAGAGAGAAAGCTCATGAGGTGATTTTTAAATTAGCTCACTTTCTGTGAGCAACATTTCAATTCACAGTTAGTTTTAAACAAAATAAGTTTGTTTCTCTCACCTAAATGTTTGAACCAGCAAATGCGTGTATAGAGGCCTACTAGCTTTGGGGAACTGATGGTCCCACTGGAAGTGAGAAGGTCCTATGAACAAATGAAGAAAGAAATGAATCAGTTACTGCAGATAGAAAATAGAATATGGTATCATCTTTATTAATAATGTTAATAAGACATTCAAAAAACCCAAGCAATCCTTGATTTTTAAAAATAAGATAGAAATTAGTATAAATGCCAAAGTAAAAAAAAATATATGCAGGATAAGCATCTTAATCTAAAAGGCTAAAATTAATTAATATAAAGACTAAAGATATTCTATTAAAATCAGAAGTGAGATCGAGCATCCATAATGACAATAATTATTGAATCATTTTTATTATGGGCCCTAACCATTGCAAAAAATATGAGTAATAACATTTTTTAAAAAATTTATTTTATTGAATCACTGTGAGATACAGTTACAAGCTTTCATGTTTGAGTTACAATCATACAATGTTCAGACACTCATCCTTCCACAAGTGCACATTCCCCACCACTAATCTCCCCAGTATACCCCACCTTTCCCAATCTACCCCTGCCTCCCTGGCAGACAATTTCCCACATACTCTCTCTCTACTTTTGGGCATTATGGTTTGAAACAGAGATACTGAGAGGCCATCACTTTTGATCCTGTATCTACTTTCAGCACACATCTCCCATCCCAACTGATCTTCCCAACCATCATTTACTTACTGATCCCTTGTCCATTCCAGCTGCCTTCTTCCCCAACTCATGAGGCAGGCTTCCAACAATGGAGCAATCTTCCCGGCCCTTGTGTCTACTGTCCTGAGGTGTCAGTTTCATGTCATGTTATTTTGTACTCCACAAATAAGTGCAGTACTATGTCTGTCCCTCTCTTTCTGACTCATTTCACTTAGCATGATACTCTCCATGACTATCCACTTACAATCAAATTTCATGACTTCATCTTTCCTAACAGCTGCACAGTATTCCATTGTGCAGATGTACCAAAGTTTCTTTAACCAGTCATCTGTTCTAGGGCACTTGGGTTATTTCCAGATTCTGACTATTGTGAACAGTGCTGCAATGAATATACAGGTGCAGATGTCATTTCTACTGTGCTTTTTTTACATCCTTGGGATATATTCCCAAAAATGGTATTGTGGGGTCATTTGGAAGCTCAATTTCTAGTTTTTGAAGGAATGTCCAAACTGTTTTCCAGAAAGGTTGAACCAGTGGGTATTCCCAGCAACAGTGAAAGAGTGTCCCCTTCCCCCACATCACAGCCAGCACTGGTTGCTTTTGTTCTTTTGAATATGTACCAGTCTCTATGGTGTGAGATGATATCTCATTGTTGTTTTGATCTGCATCTCCCTGATGATTAGCAATGTGGAGCATTTTTTCAGGTGCCTTTTGGCCATTTGTTTTTCTTTTTTGAGGAAGCTTCTGTTCATTTCTTCTCCCCATTTTTTTGGTTGAGAAAGAAATGGTTGGGGTTTTATTTCTTGTACAATTCTACTAGTGTCTTGTATATCCTGGATATTAATCCCTTATCACATAGCTATTGGGTAAATATTCTTTCTCATTCTGTGGTCTCTCAATATATTTTAGTCACTGTTTTTCTTGAACTTCTTAGTTTGATATAGTCCCATTTGTTTATGTTTGTTTCCACTTGCTTGGTCAATGGTGTTTAGAGATGTTTGGATCTCTTGGTCCTTAGAGATGCTTTTAGCTTTAATGTCATGGAGGGTCCTCCCTATATTTTCCTCTATGTACTTTATGGATTCATGTCTGATATTGAGGTCTTCGATCCACTTTGATCTGACATGGTGCTTGGCATTAGATAGAGGTCAGAGTTCTTTTTTTTGAACATAGCTATCCAGTTTTCTCAGCACCACTTATTGAAGAGGCTTTCCTTGTTCCACTTCACATTTCTTGCTTCTTTGTCGAAGATTAAGTGGTCATATATGTGAGAATCTGTGACAAAATATTAAACTCTGTTCCATTGGTCTGCAGGTCTGTTTCTAGCCTAATACCATGCCATTTTAATTACTACTGCTTTGTTGGATAGTTTGAAGTTAGGGAAAATGATGCCATCCATCTTCTTTTCCCCAAGGATTGCTTTAGCTATTCATGGGGGTTTATTGTTCCATATGAATTTCAGGAGTGTTTTGTCTATTTCTTTGAAAAAATGGATGGGTATCCTGATAGGGACCGCATTAAAATCTGTATAGTGCTTTGGGGAGTATTGCCATTTTGATAATGTTAATCCTCCCTATCCATGAGCAGGGATGTGTCTCTAATTCCTAGTATCCTCTTTTATTTCTTGAAGTAGTTCTTTGTAATTTTCCTTGCATAAGTCCTTCACCTCTTTGGTTAATCTGATTCTGAGGTACTTGATTTCCTGGAGTACTATTGTGAACGGGATTTTTTTTTTATGTCTCTTTCTTCTCTTTTGTTATTTGTATATAAGAAATTCATATACTTTTGAGTGTTGATTTTGTAGTCTGCCATTTTACTATACAGACCTATTGTTTCTAGGAGCTTTTCTGTAGAGTGTTTAGGGTTTTCTAAAAATAGTATCATATCATCTGCAAATAGTGATAGCTTGATATCCTTTTTTCTGTTGGGGTCTTCTCCTGGCCTCTATTCAGCATGCTCCCTCGTCCAGCAAGAGGCTGCCGCTCAGAGTCCTGAGGACAGGGCCGAGCTTCCCTCCTGCAGAGAGAGGGGTCCGAGGGCAAAGAGAGGCTTCTAAAATCTCAGGGCTAGTATGAATAGAGATGTTACTGAGACCACTCAAAAAATGCGATGATCAATGGGATGATGATGATGATGATGATGATGATGATGATGATGATGATGATGATGATGACTTGCGAATGTTGAACCATCCTTGCATCCCCAGGATGAATCCTACTTGGTTATGGTGTATGATCTTTTGATGAGTCGTTGAATTGTGTTTGCTAGGATTTTGTTGAGAGTCTTTGTGTCTGTGTTCATCAGGGATATCGGCCTGTAATTCTCTTTCCTTGTGGTATCTCTGTCTGCTTTTGGTATCAGGGTGATATTTGCTTCATAGAAACTGTTTGGAAGTGTTTCTGATACTTTAATTTCCTGGAAAAGCTTAAAGAGGATTGGGAGTAAGTCCTCTTTAAAGGCTTGGAAGAATTCACTAGTGAATCCATCTGGGCCAAGAATTCACTAGTGAATCCATCTGGGCCAGGACTTTTGTGTTTGGGGAGACTTTTTTATTACTGTTTCAATTTCCGTGATGGTGACAGGTCTGCTCAGGTACTCCAGGTCTTCTTGGTTCAGCCTTGGAGGCTATAGGAATCCAGGAATTTATCCATTTCCTCAAGGTTTTCTTGTTTTGTGGCATAAAGCTTAAGAGGAATAACATTTTTAATAAAAAAATAATCATTCTGACTTCATCTGTTGATGCTTACAGTAAACTCCAAAAGTTTAAGGACTTAACCTAATTATTCATGATTATTTATGTGTATTTTGTAATACATTTTTTACTTTATTATTTATGTGTATTTTATTCTTCAGAGTAAGTCAAAGTTTGTTTTAAATCTATGAATTAGTTACCCATTCTAATCACTGTATTACTGTCATCCCATTGCTCATCAATTTGCTCAAGCGGCCACCAGTAATGTCTCCACTGTGAGAGTTGTTGTTACTGTTTTTGGCATACACCATGGGTAGCTTTCCAGACTAGGCCGTGTAGGTGGGATAATCTTGGTAGCTTGCTATCACTACAGTCCCAATTCTAATATGAAATTATAATATCAGATAATGTTTAACTATTTGGAGGAAACTGGGAAAATTTTAAGCTGTAGCTCTTTGGAAGTTGTGCTGACATATTCTCTCTTAATATGGTTATCTAAGGAAGAAAAGTTGGATACTTTGGTTGGATAATATTTAAATAAATGAAGGACTTTCATTTAAAATCCAAAATTTTTTGTGGCTAAATTTTTAGCTTTCTCAATTGGATTCACAAAGCAGTTCTATGACTCATACTTTCATGGTTTCCAGACACAGTGCAGAAGCAGAAGCTTGATTAAGGGCCCAGAAAGGAAAAAGGTAGAGATGGATAAACAACGTTGACATGGCAGGAGAAATATAGATGTTCTATATTTGAACCTTCCTTGGGAAGTTTCTGAACACATTTAAATATTTTATGGCTGTCACACAAGACAGTTTGGATTATTTGTTGTTATTTTAAGTTTAGCTCATTAATTTTAGAATTTTGTCCAGGCACATGTGACTATATGTTATCCCATAGCTTGCTTCAAGTACTTGGCTCTCTTTGATGTGGAATATATCCAACTTGGAACCAAAAATATGAGTTATGTGAGATTTCAACAATTCTTTCCTATGGTAATCCACCCCTTTCATCAGCAGTATTCTGCCTTTTCTCAAATATAAAGACTACATCCAAAAATTTTAAAGGAGACAAATGTGCTTGTGACATATGCTTGCTTATATTGAAAGGAATTCTATGATTTGTACCTAAGAAACAAAGGACAGGTAAATCTTGATTAATAAAAATAACATTTTATGGTGGGAAGTAAGGCAACAGAAGAAAATAAATATGAAATACTTTATCTGTCCCACTGTGTTTCTTCAAAAACCACCCATTAGTGACACAGGTTTCGTGTTAATGCCACTATCTCAGAGCTTGCATGTGAACAAACAGGAATAAAAAAGAATTGCTTTTCAGTGAATAGAATGAAAAAAAGAAGGGTTCTCCTTACAAAGATAAAAATTAGAAACCTTGGCTGAAGATCAAGTCAATAGATATCAAGTCAAAGATCAAAGGACGTGGGGGAGGGAGGAACATAAGAGGCATAGGGGAGATCTGCACATTATTGGTGGAGGGAGAGAGACAGAGGCAGAGACCGAGGGAGGGAGACAGAGACTGATATAAAGATACTTAAAATCCTGGATCGTTATCCCTAAACCATGGATTGTAAAAAAAATTAAAATAGATTAAGTGTATAATTTTTAAAATAATTTTCAACTATTCAAAATCAAACCTATTTTCAAGTCTTAAATTTTAATATGCTTTTATCTTTTATGCTTTTATCTTTTGTACTTCATTTTTACATTCTTCTGTTGACTTTACTTCTCCACCATTAAAATTTATTTTTATTAATCAAGATTAATCTGTCCCGGGGCTGGAGCGATAGCACAGCGTGTAGGGCGTTTGCCTTGCATGCGGCTGACCCGGGTTCTAATCCCAGCATCCCATATGGTCCCCTGAGCACCGCCAGGGGTAATTCCTGAGTGAAGAGCCAGGAGTAACCCCTGTGCATCGCCGGGTGTGACCCAAAAAAAAAAAAGATTAATCTGTCCTTTGTTTCTTAGAAACATTTACCTCTTGGTTTATGTCACACTTTAGAATGAAATTTTGGATCCATGAATGCTTACAATTCCATTGTTATCACAGTTATAAAATTCAGACATGGTTTTTACAGATATTTGAATATTTTCATGTATTTTTGCCATAAATTGAATAAAAATTAATGTGTTAATATCAGTGATTTCTGATAATTCTGAAATGTTGAAACAAAACATCTTCTAAATCGACTATCAAATATTTAGAATTCCAATTTTTTTTCTTTTAGTTTTTGGGCTATGCCCAGCAGTTCTTAGGGCTTAGTTGGGGTTTAGACAACATTCTAGGACCAATCTCAAATCAGTGTCAAATTCCTTCCACCAGTATTTCCAGGTTTGCTCCCTTACCCTCCTACACCTAGCCTGTCATCTTGGTGGGCACTTTTTAGTTTGGTTGTTTTAATTATTTGCAAATGTTAAGTAGGTTTCTAAATAGAACAGAGAATGGACACACTACAAGCTTGACTGGTATTTATCTATAAGAACTGAATTACAAATGTTCATTGGCCAATTACCAACAGACTTCAAAAGGAATGATATGATCATGTATGATGACCCACTTATTTATGTAGTGATTTGTGGACTGAAGTATGAAATTTCTACTTTGTGATATAGGAACTAGTTCCTTTGAACCTTAGAAATGACAAAGAAGCAATATAGCACAAGGTAAGATTTTATTGAAAGGTGAATTTTTCCAGGAAAAACAAAGTTCAGAGGGGATAGAAATTAGGCTGGCTTTCCAAGGATAGTCTCACTGAATCTTTAATACACTTTAATAAATATTAAGAAGGGGGACTCTTACTCAAGACTTTTTCATGAAATGGTTTGAGTTTTTTAAGAATTGGAGTGTATTATAAGGTTCTATCCAGGGCTGCTCAGACACAATTTTGACATGGAAAAGTACTCTGTATTTATTGTTACTAGAAAGAGGGTATAGTGAGAAAAGGTGGGTTGTATTGTGAAGGGAACAGATATCCTGGACTCCATAGGGTCTCAGCTCTCTCTCAAGTGTCTACTAGGCTCTTTGTCAAACTTCCTTACTTATACAGTGGCCTGAAAACTACAAGATAATAAGTTGGGAAATTATAGAGATCAATTTGTCAATTTCCAGGGATCACTTTTCTCATTTCCCAGTTCAGTGTCCTCAAACCCACTTTTCAGTGTAGTTTTTCATGTAGTTTGCTTCATCTGGAAAGATATATGGAGTCCTTAGTTTAGCTCTTGTAGCTGATATGCACCACTTCCTTAGCTATTATCAATTGACAATTATCTGAAAAACTATTTTAATAGTCCTTTTCCCAACTATTTATTTGTAAGACTAAACTTTCATCACATGTGAATCAAAGCAAATTTCAACAAAAATGCAGAGTCTAGGTGTTTCTATAGTCAGATATTAAATGATTGGAAAATTTTATTTCACCAACTTTTTTTGTTTTAAACATTTTTAAATGGTCAGAATTTTACTTGTAGCTTGAGGTATGCCACTACATCTTGGACTAAGAAATTAAGTTTTCCCAAAAAAGATTTAAAATAAAAACACCCAGATTATTAAAATTTATAACATGGTAACAAAAATGTTCATATAGAGTTGTTTGGAGAAGTTTATTACTCCTGATAAATAAAATATTAAATAGTTGTTATACAAATTTAGCAATTATGATTTCAACCCTGCTAAAGACACTGGGCTTTAAAAGTTCACACACATCAGATGCATTCCCATAGCTATTTATTTACGAATTCAAAGGAAGGCACAAAAATAAGTTTGTGATTTTATTTTTGACACTAACAATGATTCTGATCACCAAATCCTGGCAAGAATAGAAAACCATGTTTGGACTGACTTTAAATTATGACACTAGTCTAAATTTAAATTATTCCTAGAAACATCCAAACCAAAAGTTGAGTGTAACTCAAATTGTTTCAAGTGGAACAAGATACAATCTCTACCAACACAATTAGGAACAACAGGAGTTTCTCTGTTTAGGTAAGTTAGTGATATTATAAGAGCTTCTTCCCACAGTGAGGATGTCTGCATATTACTAACCATGTATGTGCTTTAGAAGCAAACCAACTCTTGAGATCAGGATTGTCTATCTGCAGTAAGGCAGAGTAAAGAAAAATAGAAATTTTAGTGCACTTTGTTTCTTTAACAACATCATTAGCTTTGTTTTCCTGTAGTCTGATGACATGTACAAATTGCAGTTGAGCTTGAGCTGAAATAAAATCATGAAGACTACCAGTTGTTTTCTCCCTGTACAGAGAAAAATTCTTTAGGGATTCTAATAAACAACCAAGACAGAGAAACTATTTACAAAGCTATCTGCAAGGTCATTCATGAGACACTCAACTCCTGTTATTCTCACTAATAGCTGAAGTAACTGATGTATCAGGATAGAAAAGAAGTGTGTGTGTAGCAAGAGGAGGCCTTAAAATCCGATCATATTCAAGTTCAGATGCTTTGGGTTACTATTCTACTCACTGTCTACCACATAAAGTATCCTTGGGGAGAAAGGTTGCATCAAAAAAATTATTTTAAGTGAATAGCAAGCAATATATTATAAGGAAATATTGTAAAAATACAAAAGAATGCAAAATGAGTTTTAAAAATATTACTAAAATACATACACAATAACGAAGGCATAACAAAAATTGACACATTAAAGACAGGGGAAATCAGCATCACCATAATCTGAGAGAAGAAATCAATTCTAATAAGGATAGTCAGGAAACTCCTATTTCAAATAACATAAGACTTATAAGGCTTAGCCTCACTGAATGGATAGAACAGGCTAAAAACATACTAGCTAAAGGAAGCACACAGAAGACAGGGAAACATTTAAGCAAAGGTAGAGATATGAAAAATATAGTAAGAATACACTGAAGCTATTTAAGCAAAAGATTCTCACTTCTTTATCTTCTTATATAGAAAATGTATCAGTATTTAGGTTATTTACATTCTTTTTTTTACAGTCCCTAGATACTAATAAAGGTTACTAGATGTATTCCAAAAATAAAAATTCAATGTTCAAAATTGTGTATATACACACACACATATATGTATATATATATACATATATATATCCATTTGAACATATTAGGTTCTGCATAGTGTCAACTACCATGATTGGTAATGTCATAGCCTCTAGGAAGAATAGAGATCTGTACTTCCATATATCCTTTCCTTAGATTTCTTCTAGCTTAGCAACTTTCAAATAAGCAAAAAAGTAAGAGAAAAGAGTGGCACAGAACTCAGCAAGTCAATCAAAGGAAAATTAAACTTACTAGAGAAAAATTGAAAAAGAAAGCTTATTTTTATATACTGGACTGATAAATTCTTTGAAACAAAACAACGAAAATTATTAAATAGTATTTAACATACTTTTTTTGCTTTATACTATAAAATAATTGATGGTCCTACACATAAGTTATTTTCCATAATTTTGAAGCAAAAATTCTGTGTAAGGATCAAAAAGTAAATCTAATAACCCTATCGCAACTGCAACTTGCCTGTGAATTTCAGAATAACTCTTCATTTTTCTTACCTAACAAAGAAGTTGAAGTTGAACCAGATACCTGAATTTTCTGACAGTTTTCAGTATAAACACATTATTTAAAAAAGAAACTCAATCATAATTTTTTAAAAACGTGGATGTATTAAGTCTGTTTTTGTCCAGTTTCCAAAATGCATGAGAAAATTAAAGTTCAAATCTATTTCAGATTAGTAACTGAAAGAGTAATTTCCCTGAAAATTAAAATTCTTCATTTCCAAAAACCATGTTCCTAAGAATATAGAAATATAGAATTCAGAAATGCTGAAAGCTTTAAGAAAGAATTACTGAAAGGAACACTACAAGTAACAGTCTATAACTTTAATAAAGTGAAGTTTTGCATTAGGAAAAGACTTATGATAATTAAAAATTAAGTAGATTACATATTTTTCAGTGATCTTTGATAAACAAATTATTTAAAACCATAACCACCTGCTGCAGTATAACTGATGATCTTCCTGAATTCTGAAAACTTATATGCAACTACAATATCTTTCTCTAAGGAAATGTTTCACTATTTCAAACAGTGATTTATTAAAAAAAAGAAGTCCATGCTTTATAACAGCATTAAATTTCTCATAGAGAAATCAAGAAGAAATTCTTTCCTATCATAGATAGTTATTGTCCTTGATAATTCTTCCAAGTAATATTTCATTATAGAAATTAAGTGGGAGCTGTCTTTACAGATGATGCCTGTGCTTTGGCCTTTCTTCGAACCATTGCTTCTTGTCTTTTTCTCTGAATTTCTTCAGGAGAACACTTTTTACTTTTCTCTTCTTCCTCTAAAAATTAAATAAAATGCAGACGTAAATTTTACAGAACTGAGTCATATTGAAATATGTCATATTGAAATTTTAATTTTTTTCATTATTAAAAAAATTATCCAGATTTGACACATTGGTCTGGTTGAACCACAACTACTAGACTCCAAGTACACCCCACACAACAAACACAACAACAAAAAGGCACTAACCAATCTGTTCCTTTCTTTCCAGCCTTATTAAATTCATTTGACTAAAATCTATTTGACTATAAAGACAATCCTCAACATTATATCTAAATGTACAAACATGAAATACTTTTTTTTTTTTTTTTTTGCTTTTTGGGTCACACCTGGCGATGCACAGGGGTTACTCCTGGCTCTTCACTCAGGAATTACTCCTGGCGGTGCTCAGGGGACCATATGGGATGCTGGGAATCGAACTCGGGTCGGCTGCGTGCAAGGCAAACGCCCTCCCTGCTGTAATATTGCTCCAGCCCCCATAAAATACATTTTTAAGTAACAAGTTATTTTGTTAAGTAACCATAAATAGAAAAGTACTCAAATTATAATCAATGAGAACACCCAAATAAAGTCAAATTTGAATCCTTTTTATTATTTTGATTTCCTTTTATTTTAAACCACAAGTGATGAACCACATCTTCAGTGTTTGCTCTCTGGCACCGTAGAACCAGCAACTGAGCACTGGTGACCCGCATACAAAGTATGCGGTCCAGCCATCTGAAACATCTCCCCAACTTGAAGTCTTTTATATATGTAACATGTAAAGCATCCTGATGCATTCTTATGCAGCAAACTTAAAAATATATTTTAGGTAACAATACTACAAAATAATGGCAAATAAATGAAAATAAGAAGCTTCTATTTTAATATAACAAATTCTACTGTGAAAATGCTGAGTTCTACTAAAATAAATTTAACTTCACAGTTGATATTTTGAAGTAAAAAATTTGATTATAGTTAAAATAATCAAACCTTAAAATTAACAAGCCTATTTTCTTATTAAGGTTTCGTTTTCAAACAATCACACTAATACATATTTAAGTGATCTTATTTTACAACTAATTTGTAAAATCTTCCTGAGAAGATTCTATAGTACAACTGGGAGAACAGTATTTATATTACATAAAGGCAAAGCCTTACAATTTATTTTTTAGCTTTTGGGTCACACTAACATTATGCAGGTGTCACTCCTGGCTTTGCATTTCAATTACTTCTGGTGGTGCTTGAGCAACTATGCAGGGTGCAGGGGATCAAACCTGGGTAGGGCAAGTGCAAGGCAAGTACTTTATCAAATGCACTATCTCTCTAGCCCTAAGAAATTTCTACATTTAAGAAAAAATTTATCTTCTGTTTCCTCTTCCTTTCTTGGGGATAATCAGAAATGGGAGTTGGAAGATATGTTTAGAATTAAGAGACACATTTTAAATAAATTCCCCAGATGATTCTGACGGCTTTTATTTCCTAAGCTAATTATCTCAGACATAGCTATTTTTTGTTATAGAAAGATATTACATGGTAACTTACAATTAGATTAATTATCTAATGTTTTAGTCTTGAAACTGAGAAATGAAAGAATGAACAAATACAGAGTTTATATTCAATTGACCGTAAGTCTGAAAGGAAAATAGGTTAATAATCTTCTACATGACAATCAGTAATACAATTTCAAATAATACAATAAAGCCACACCATAACTATCTGATTTATGGAGTTATGCATTTTCCTTATCGGCTCTTAACTCAAATTGCAATAGAACATATAGCCAAATCTCAAACTGTTCCAAATACACAGCAATACTTGTTCTTTATGCCTAAATCTGGGTCGATAATTTTTGTGTTGTTAAAATGAAAAGTTAGTATACAACATTTTAGAGTATTTTCATTGCAACTTCTCAATTCTATCATTGTAATATGAAAACAGTCATGGATCTATGTACACAGAACTAAGTGGGTTTAAATAACATACTTTATTTATGAACAAAAAGATGTCAAGTTCTTATTTTTTCAAAAGTTCTAGAAAACTTTATTTTTCAATCACTAAATCATGAAAAACATTTTTGCATGTTGGCTGTAGAAAAAACATGCTCTAGGCTAAATTTGGACACTGTCAAACCCTACCTTAAAGAAGGGGCTTAGCAATAGCACAACGGGTAGGGCATTTGCCTTGCATGCCGCAGACCCAGGTTCGATTTCTCCGCCCCTCTTGGAGAGCCCAACAAGCTACTGAGAGTATCTCGCCCGCATGGCAGAGACTGGCAAGCTCCCTGTGATGTATTCGATATGCCAAAAACAGTAACAACAAATCTCACGATGGAGACGTTACTGGTGCCCCCTTGCGCAAATCATTGAGCCACGGGATGACAGTGACAGTGACAGTAACCTTAGAGGAGAGTAAGCTAGTTAAAATAGGTTTTATTTTGTAGGATAGCTTGCTAAAGAAAATGTAAACAACAGAAAATAGAAACAAGGTTAATATTGATTATAAATATCAATAAGCTTACAGGGAAAACTGAAAAGATAAAGTAAACTCAATCCATGGTGCCTCCCACACGCACTGAGGTTAGTCCCAGAACTACAGCTCTTACGGTCTCCTTACACTACAAAAGTATAATCTCCAGAATACCACAGCCAGATGTGTGTAAGCAGAGCAACATAAGTGTGAGACCCTTACCCCCTACCCTGTGAGCACTGCAACCAAAGACATACAGGCATTTTCTCCAGGTGTGCAACATCAAGTGGGCACCTGTGCAAGCAGCCACCTCCAGTGAGCATTAAAACCAGAATGTACAAGAACACCCAAACTGAAACAGGATGACTGTCAGCTAGCACATGTGCAAAGACTGTATCTGTGTAAGTACTACAACCTAAATGCAACACTCATTGAACATGTGTAGTATCACAATTCAGTGTGTATGAGACCCTGAGTCATCACAACAAAAAAAAGGAAAAATGACTAATTTTTTAATTAAAAACAAAAACACCTCTCACCATTTTATCATTAATGTACAAAACAGATAACAATCTCAATGTTAAGTCCAAGAGAATAAGCTGGACCAAGAAAATAAATATTAATCATTAGTGTATTAAATTCTGTAACAGAAATTAGCACTAGATATTGCAGAATCTCAAAGTGCAAATATAAATTCACCTGGATACTTCAAAACACACTGTTGGTGTGTTTATTTTAAATGACTATTTTATACTATAAAACACTGGTTTATACATGTTTCAGATATCTAGCATTGTAAGTAAACATCATTGTGTTAAAACAGTGACCAGAACTGGTGTCTGTGTTGGCACTGTACTTTCAATGAATTAAAAAGCAACTGTGAAAACATGAGGCTGTGAGAAAGCATTAAGTATTATGAAGCACAAGCAGTTATGTTAGATTCCCTTTAAGAAAGTATCAGTCATCTGATATCAGACTTTATTACATTGCCTGGTTCATTTAAATATTTATTAAGTATCATCTAAGGGACAGGTGCTGTATCAAGTCTATATATTCACCGACACGAACAATATTCAAAGCCTCTGATAAAAAGATACAAGAGATGATAGCAAATGACAAAGAGCCATCTAGTTCCTGAAGTAGAGAAAATATTATTCTGTTTGAGGAACTCAAAGACAGACAGCTGGTATGACTGATGTTGAGTATAAAAGGGGAAAGGAGAACAAGCAGATCAAGGAGAGATAATCCAGAGCCTTGTGTAGATCCGCCAAAGTTCCTGATTAAAAATAACATTTATTATTTTATTTAATAAATGTTGGGGTATGGGCTGGACTGATAGAAGAGTTGGTAGGGCACTTGCCTTGCATAAAGCAGACCCAGTTCAATCCCCAGAATCCCATATGTTCCCCTGAGCACCGCCAGGAGTGATTTCTGTGTGTAGAGCCAGGAGTAACCCTGAGCATTGCCGGGTGTGGACCCCAAGCAAACAGAAAAATAATCAAACAAAAACCAAAATAATGGGCAACTACTTAAGGTTGTGTTAACGCATAGCAAAATTATACTTGGCTGGCTATTTGTTTACAAAAAAGATGGTGACAAAAATTGAAAGAAAAAGGTAAAGAAACTGTAAACTATCAAGCTCTATCTAATCAATAAATATGGGCTTATAGGTGGTAATGGTTGAGAGCAAAAACATTGGCTGGTTCTGAGCTCTATCAGGAAAAAAAAATGAACTCTGTTGATAGAAATGAAAATTTAAGAAAAGAGGAAATGGAATAATTAAAGGTAACGGATTGTACAAAATATGACAAATTATACAAGGTACAGTTCTAACCATACAAACACTGAATTTTATCAGATTTTATACTAGAAAAGGTATCTAATTAGAGCATTCTAAAATTGCATATATTGACATCAAAGTTCCGCTAAATATGGTAATAAGATGATCCAGATTTTAAGATTCTTAGTAAATACAGTATCAGAGCAATACATATCTAAAAGTATGTATTTCCTCAAAATTGAAGTCACTCATCAAGTGTTTTTCAAATACATTTATGCACAAGTCACCATATTAAATATAAAATTATTGGGCCAGTGCTTATAGTATAGCAGGTAGGGCACTTGCCTTGCATGCAACCAGTCCAGGATTGACCTCTGGCGTCAGATATAGTCCCCTGAACCCCAGTAAGAGTGATCCCTAAAAAGAGCCAGGAGTAATCCATGAACATTGCTGGATGCTCATGGATTAAATAAAAATGAAAACAAGTGAAAAAAACAAATTAAAAAAGTGTATG
Source organism: Sorex araneus (assembly GCF_027595985.1). Taxonomy (NCBI): domain Eukaryota; kingdom Metazoa; phylum Chordata; class Mammalia; order Eulipotyphla; family Soricidae; genus Sorex; species Sorex araneus. The sequence goes on along the minus strand of NC_073313.1, from coordinate 330,254,832 downwards.
ATGTAGTCACAAAAACATAAGCTTTCCACACATTGTACAGTACTATACACTTCAAAGAATCACTTCATAAATTTAAAAATAACTCGTTTACTTTCCAAATTAACTTTAAACTAAAACAATTTCATACATACCCTTTGAAGGTTGTTTTAAGGATTCAGAAAGTTTCACCAAAGATTGCTTTTGAATAGTCTCCCTATAAAATGGGTTGACAATTTTACTTTTTTCTAAACTTTGTGGAATTTCAGTATCAGAAACACTTCTTGATAGATGGTTTTGATTAAATTGGGAAATAACCTGAGAATTTTTCATCCTTGTAAAAGTATATTTAGAAAATCTAACTGTTCTGTTAAGGTCTCTCCAAGTTTCATCTTTTATGTTCTTATGGGATATATGCTGAGTATTTAAATTCTTCTCATAAGGAGCAATTTCTGTATTCAGATGATGTGAAATTGCACTCGAAGCTGAAGTTCCTGTAAGAACCAATTTGGAATTATTTACTTGTATTGGAATATCAGAGTTATTTCGAGAAAAATGCAGATTACTGGGCTGACAGTCTATGCTCTTAGAATTTATAGACAAATTTGTTGTAGCACCTAGAAAACCTGGAGAATTTCCATAAACTTCCCTTTTCTCCATCTTCAATGATTTATTTACATGTGGATTATTTGTCAATGAAGACTTTTGCACTGAAATGCCGCACAGATTCAAATGCTTTGATTGAGCTAATGGGCTTCCTTGTTTAGGTGGAGTGAACATGCTTTTGGCTCCAAGTTTGGAACTGTTATTGACTTTAAGTATACTTTCGGGTGTCTTGCAGTCCTCACTACTGTCTTCTTGCTGAGTCAGTTTTTCAATATCATCACATGCTTGGTATAATAAATCATCTTCTACATCATCTTCTTCCCAGGTATTTTCTAATTGATGACATGCTTCAATAATTTCATTGGAAAATGTTGGATCATTCCAATCATCGAAGAAAGAGCCTAAGTTTGATGTATTAGTCTGATTTGGGTTACAGACAATGGCTTTATTGTTCAAAGCTGAAGAGCCAAAAGGCTCTATACTAGCAAGTGCTTTAAAAGACTGATTAAAATTTGACTTATTTTTTTGTTCATTTGAAACCACTGTGTTCAAAGCAGACTTTTTTTCAGAACTATCTATAGTAGAAGTAAATTTTGAGTGAATATCTTCCTTTATTTTCATTGGAAAAGTTGTAATAGAACAATCCTGAAATTTGTCTTGAACAACTGTATTTAAAGAATCCTGAAATTTGTCTTGAACAACTGTATTTAAAGATTTGTCAAATTTCACTTTACTTCCACAGGATGGCAATTTGTTTACTTTACCACTTGGATTTGAGGAAACTCTGAACTTCCCATCATCTATTAATTCACTGTTCGTTGTTTCTGAAGAAAGTTCTTGAAAAATGTTTGTATCTTTTAGCCTCACATCTAGATTTCCATTTGTTTTTGAATTACTTTCAGCATTTTGAATATTTAAGTTAAAAATTCCTTTTTGATCAGCAAGGCAAAGTTCAGGTGTACTGGCATTTTGCATAATATAAGGCTCATTACTTAGTAGATTTTCCCAATCATCTTCAAAATCACTGGCAGTAAGTGTATCAGTACACTTATTCAAAGTGGTTGCTGCTTTACTACAGGGCGATACACATGATTTGGCCATCACAGGAATATCTACTTGATGAGAAAGTGATCCTTGAGTTTTACTTAGCAGCTTTTCACTGACCAGAGTTTCATTAGTAATGACTTTTTCCTCTTTCAAAGCACTTTTCTTTGCAAAGATAGTGTGAGTGGTGTTCGAAAATGCATGTGACAGATCCTGGCTTAACGCTCCACTGCATTTCTGAGTAGAACCATCAAAGATGGCATTAAAGGCTGCTTCAGCATTTAGGTCAAATGGCTTCTGACTGCTATTTTGATCATTTACCATAGATATCTTGGTGCTTTCTTTAATTGGTTTCTTCCTTATTATAGCATTATCTATTTCAGGAACTATGTCAAGTAATAAATGCATCTGTACATTTTCTTTATAATTATTTAAAGTCTCTGCTTCTGATATCATATGAATAAAATCATGATTTCTCTTGTTCTGCTCTTGAATTACATCGAGCTCTTCCATATTCTTGTCAAACTGTTTAGCCAACTTCATAAGTTCTTCTTCTTTATTTTGTGTTTTTAACCTATTAAATAATTTTAAAAGAAAAACTCTCAGTCATAACATTAGTCAATATTAAACATTTTAGTGTTAAAGCACAAATATCAACACATTGTGTCCAAAATTTTATATATCAAAACTAAGAAAAATAATTTCAACAATTTGATATAATCAAGAAAGCAAAACACAATGTAATTTAAAATAACCACTTAGGTGAATTTTCAGTAAGCAAAAAAGTTTTAACTTACTTTGTACAGCATGTTTTTGCTCTTGATTTTCCTTTTGCTACACCAGGAGTACAAGGAATAGCAGTTTCACCAATCCACATGCCCAGCATTGAGTTTGTTATTGGCTTTTCATCCTTTGGCAGGAAAAGGGGGAAAAAGAGGTATAAAAGAACACCCCCATAGGAGGAAAGGAGGGAAGAAAAACAAACAATTTTGAAAATTGCTTCTGTAATAAATTCTAAGGTAATAGTTACTCAACAAAGTACAAATAAATGAGAAGTTGAAAGATGATAATAATTGCAATAAGTGATCCACTTATGTTGTAACAAAAGATAGAAATTCCTTATTTTAAAAATCTTAATAATTTTAACTAATGCATGTTTTAGTAGTAATAGCACATTATTCAAAAGAAAACAGATTTTGGCATAAGAAATTTATGAAAATAAACAGTATCAAAACCAAAATCATAGCAAAAATAGTGGGGACTGAGAATAAAGAAAGCTATATATAGAATTTCTCTATCACCTAATTTCCAAAATTTTCTTAATTCCATTAGAATCCATCAAAAATTGGATAGTATATGTTGCTGTAAATTAAAACAGTTAAATAGAATTAAGCAGGTATTAAGAGATAAGAATATGACGCTAAGAATAAGGCAGAAATAACCAACAAATAAAATAGATGAACCATTTTCTATTTCGTTGCTACCTAAATGAACGTAAATAACCACACCTGGCAAAGCACTCTGAATACCAGATTAAAAGTTGCTTAAGATGAAGACTTTTAAGAGTCTAGTAGCTAGCAAAAAGTCAGACATACAGATATCAATTCACTTTATACTCAATTTATTTTCAATTAATTCAACTTAATTTTATTTACTAGAACACTTATAGTAAAAAATATCCTTACTATTTGGTTCTTTAAAATCCTCAGGGCAAAAGTTGAAGAAATAGTACAGGGACTAGGCACTTGTCTTACAAGATTTACATATGACTGACTGGGGCTCAGTCCTTGGGCCCCCATATGGTACCCCTGATACAACCAGAAATGATCCCTGAGTACAGAGCCAGGAGTAAGCCCTGAGCACATCTGGATGTAGGCCCCAGACAAAACAATAGTAAAAACTCCTCAGTCTATTAATACTTAGATTTCTTAGATGTTTGACGCTCATTTGACCTAACTGGTTTTAGCTTAGCAAAATATACCAAAAAGTGAACAAAAATTTCACTTTCAGATTCAATATTCTCCACTTGCTTCTAAATCAACCTTGAATTTAGTGACAATAATATATATATTTTTTTGCTTTTTTGGGTCACACCTGGCAATGTTCAGGGGTTATTCCTGGCTCTGCACTCAGGAATTACTCTTGGCGGTGCTTGGGGGACCATATGGGATGCTGGAAATCGAACTCAGGTCAGTCACGTGCAAGGCAAATGCCCTCCTGCTGTGCTATCACTTCAGCCCCGACAATAATATTCTTATTGACTGAATTACAAGTTTTGAGTTATTTACCAAGCAATTTAAAATTCAATTTTCAGTGAATACATGGATCATAACTCTACATATCTGATTTTACACTTACGTATGTGTGTGTATATATATATATATATGTCCTATTTATGTTTCTAGAGGATTAATAAATATAATATTTAATATTTTCTCATGAGGGCATGGGATGTGGCTCAGCAGTTGAGTACATAACTCACATTTGAGAAGTCCTGTGTTAAATTCCCAGAGCCACACAAATTTATTTTCATCAATGACTACATATTTTATTTACTTCCAACTACAATCAGATATAGTACAAAATATCAAAACATAATTTAATCATAAGGAGTGTCTCATAAAACTGTATACCAATGATGAAAAAATAAGACTATTCAAATAAACTGCGTAAAATTATTTCATTTCATTAAAATAAGGCATATAATTTTTAAATCTCTGAAAATATTAAGGTGATTTAATTATTTGAGGATAATACATCCAAACCACATGAATATGTCACTGGGATCACAAGCTTTTAGAAAAGTCCTTGATACTGTCAAAGGTCTATATGCTTTATAAGTGCTAATAACATTCTAAAGCTACTACCAATTTTTTTTCTTTTACACTAGTTACTACTTGTATATTGTTGCTGTTTCTTTATGTGAGCTAATATTTCCAACATACTAAGGTAAAGAGTCGAATAATTTAGTCTACTATCTCTTTATCACTACTTAGAATGGCCAGTCCAAACACATTTTATTATGCTTCTTTCATGCAAAACCCACAATTAATGAAGATCTACTGTTAACTTGTGAAGTAAAGAGTATCATGGCATAAATGCCATTTAACTAATGAACCAATGTAAAATGAATTTTTATGACATGTCAAATATGGAATGTAGAGCCAGTAGCAACAGAGTTGTTTTGACTGGTTATTATTTCAGATCATTATATAGCCGCTAAGAAAACTTTATTTCCCTGTCTCCTCAAAGTGGAATATGGTGATTGTTCTTAGCCAATTTGGGTCATTCTATCTACAACTTATGGGTGAACAGAATGCTATAGAAAGAAATACCACCAAAAGCTACGTTATGCTCTCACAGACCAAAATCCTGATTATTTATAGTTTCAAAGTTTGCTAAACAGAAAGGAGAAAAAGGTTCAGAACAGAGGCTATTTCTACTTCACTCAAGCAATATAAAGAGTGAAATAAACCAACTTAAAAGATGTCTCTAATATAACAAACTTGCATTTGTAGTATCCTATAGTATACCGAGGATATTTATTTAACTTATTCCTTATAAGACTCCAATGGCAATAGAAATTTGAAATTTTTACCACTTGGTTATTTTAATAACTTGAAAAGTGATAGCATATACTGCTAAGCAACATGATTTTTTTTTAAGTCTGGTTAAAAGAAGAGGGCGGAAGAGAAAGAAAGAGAGAGAGAGAAAGAGAGAGAGAGAGGAAGAGGGGGGAGGGGGAGAGAGGGGGAAGAGGGAGAGAGAGAGGGAAGGAGGAGAGGGAGAGGGAAGGAGGGAGGGAGGGTGAGGCGAGTAAGTCCTTTCATGTGCCCAACAGGGGTTTGATCTCAGGCATCCCATATGGTGCCTCAGAGTACCTCCAGGAATGATTCCTGACTGAAAAGCCAGTAGTAGTCCCTGAACATCCCTAGGTATGACCACAAAACAAAACAAAACAAAAAACACCTGCAGCCAGAGCAATAGTAACATTACTTGCCTTGCAAGTGGCAGACCCATGTTCACTCCCCAGCAGCCCTATGGTCTCTGAACCCCTCGGGGAGAGACATTTGAGTGCAGAGCCAGAATTAAGCCCTGAGCACTGCCAGGTGTAGCACAAAAACAAAACAAAATTATCATTCTAAAAACCTAAGAAACATGTTTAGGAAATCATAATTCAAAATTTACATTTTTACCCAAAACTGCATTTCAGTAGTAGACAAGGTCATGTTTGATGCTCTATTTCCAGCAAAGAAAATTGTAAACGGCAAAATATTTTTCATATAACTTAAATGCCCTGGCATCCTTACAGTCTCCCCAAAACTGCTAAGAGTGATTCCTGAATGCAGAGCCAGGAGTAACCCCTGAGGACTTCAGGTGTGGCCCAAAAGCAAACAAACAAAAAAAAAACACCCACTTTAGTATTATTTATTTACTTCTTATTATTAGATGCAAAATCATAGTGGGAAATATATATATTTATACACATATTTTATTATATATTTCATATATATTATATGAACCTCTCGGAGAGCCCGGCAATCTACCGAGAGTATCCCATCCGCATGGCAGAGCATGGCAAGCTCCCTGTGGCATTCAATATGCCAAAACCAGTAACAATAACAGGTCTCATTTCCCTGAAAGAGCCTCCAATCGTTGGGAAAGATGAGGAAGGAGAGGCTGCTAAAATCTCAGGGCTGAGACGAATGGAGCCATTAATGGTGCCTGCTCGAGTAAACTGATGAACAACAGGATGACAGTGATACAGTGACAGTGATAACTTAAATGAGGACTCAGTGGTATATTCCTCAGTTTTCAAATAAACTATAAAATTAGTGATGTTTACCTGAGGAGCAATTCGGCTCACAATACGTGAAATCTCATCACTATCTGTAGTGTAAATCTGTTTTTTCCTTCCTTTACCTAAACAAACAAAAACATTTTTATAAATTGTAACGCACCCAACTATGCAGTTAAATTTTTAAATATAGAAACCTTCTTAGAAAGTGATTTTATTTAGCACATCTTAGATTGCTATACACTAAGATCATATGCTTATTATAGATACATAATATTCGCAATAAGATCTGATGACCCTGATGTTACCTAAGTGAAAAGTCTATAAACCGTTATCATTTACCAAGTATTTACCCAAGTGAAAATGTTAATAAGCAATTACCTAACTGTTTAGTCATTGGTGAATTTTGATCCCAAAATATATCATTCTGTCCATCTGGATCATTAGGAGAACTGAGGGTCGATGACAATAAATCCATTTTCAGGATTCTCTCTGGGGTTTCGTACTTTTCTATGTAGGAAAAAAAACAGCAATGGTTGACTACTACGCTTCAAATCTTGTATCACTCAAACTTGACAATGGAAAAAGTGAAGTATTGCAATCCAGTAGCTCTATGGGTGTTTAGTCCTGTAAAACCTAGTAGTTCCACTCACTGAAACTAACCCTGGAGAGTAGAGGCGCTGGAAGCTACTTGTAATTCATTGATCCTTTCAAAATCAATTAATACCCCAGTAGATTTGAGGTACGTGGTTAGCTCCCTTGCTCCTTAGACTCTATACCATCTAATTACTTTAAAAACTAGACGTATCTTGGGCGGGTGTTTTAATCTAGTGTCACTTTCAAATGTCTACAGGTTTCTTTTTCCGGGCCTCGGGAAGAGCTTTGCGCAAGGGAACTCCAGGCAGCTAACGCACGCTGGAGGAGAGCGCTTCAAACTTTCCAAGCGCTGGAGCTGGTGAAACCACTGCTCATGTGTTTTCAGGTGCCCCAACACACACACACACACACACACACACACACACACACACACACACACACACACACACACACACACACACACACACACACACACACACACACACACACACACACACACCATTGCTCATTTGTTTTCAGGTGCCCCAACACACACACACACACACACACACACTTCACACACACACGCACACACACACACTTCACACACATACACACACACACGCACGCACGCACGTACACACACACGCACACACACACACTTCACACACACACACACACACACACTTCACACACATACACACACTCTCTCTTCCTGCGCGGCTCCCCACTCGGCGGGACACGGCGTTCCCGGACTTCCGGTCCCCTCCCGGTGAAGCCGGGTCCGAGCGGGGCTCTGAGGCAGCTCGCTGCGGCTCTCCCGGGCCCCTGCTCTGAAGACGGTCGGGGAGGGCGGTCGAGGGGGCTTGGGGCGGGCCGCGGCTCCCCCGGCTCGTCCTCCTGGCGCGCCGGTGGCCCAGGGAGCAGCCCCCCGTTTAGCTCCCCTCGCTTCCCCACCGACAGGTAAAGGCCGGGGGAGGCTGCCTGCGGCGAAGGCGAGAAGTGGGTGACCAGGACTCGCTGGGCAGTGCTCGGACTCGGGCCCGCGGGCCGTGGGGGAGTGGCGTGCGGGTGATTTTTTTTTTTTGAAAGGAGCGCGGGAGGCGAGCGGCCGAGAGCCAGGGACGCACTCAGGACTCCATCCCCGCCCGCCCGCACCGCCCCCAGCTTCGCGGGGAGGCTCCGGCGCCGAGGCCTCAGGCCGCGCTGCCGACATCTCACCCTCGGGGTTACTTTTACTGCACGAAGAGGCTGCCGGAGGCCGCTCCCGCCGCAGCGTGGGCCGAGGGGAGCCCTCTGCAGCCCCGCCGGGCCCGGAGCCGCGGGCCGACCTGAGCCGCCTCTTCCCTGACTCGCCCACCGAGCTGCAGTCCTCAGCCGCCATCGCTTTGCGCGGCGTGTTCTTCAGGCCTGGGCTTTCCCCATGTTTCCTTCGCCGACTCATTGCCTGCAGCCTCCCTCCTCCAGCCGTTTTCCCTTTCACATTTTGCGCGGAGAGAAGGCTAACGGCACCCAAAGCGGAATCCCGCGCCAACGGCCGCCGCCATTTTGGCTGACTGGGACGCTGCTAAGAGGGGGGATCTGATTGGCTGCGGCCGCGCGTGGGCGGGGCGGGCGGGAGGGCTGCGCCTGGCGCTTCCGCACCCGTTTCCAAATCTGTTTGGCTCTGGCTCGGGATTAAAAGGGGCCAGTGATAGAGGGGCTTCGAACTGGCTGTTTGGGGTGAGCCTGAGCGCCTGAGAAGAGAAAGATGGTTGAATTCGCTTGATTGTTGCGGGATAGTGTTTTTAAAAAGAGGAAATGTAAAATATAGTTTAAGAAGAAATAAAAGCTTCCCCAACCCCCTAGAGCACTTATTTATGTTTGGGAAAAATTGAAATATAAATTGAGTTAATGATTATTAAGTAGTGAAAGGTCAGTTGTATTGCAGTAGATGTGAACATAGTAACTGGTAATGTCACTTTCAGTTTTTATTAATCACCGTGAGATATAGTTATAAAGTTGTTTGTAATTTTCAGGATACAATGTTCCAACACCTATCCCTTCACCAGTGCACATTTCCCTCCACCAGTGTCTCCTGTTGCCCTCCTGTCAGCCCCCACATGCAGCCTGCAGCCTGCTTCTATGGCAGAAACGTTCTCTCTGTCTCTGTCTCTGTCTCTCTCTCATATTTCCTTTCAGGCTCTGTGGCTTGTAATACAGTAACTGAAAGGATATCATGTGTATCACTTTACCTCCTTTCAGCACTCAGTTTTTGTCCAGTGATGATTTCCAACTATCATTGGCAATGACACTTTTAAAGAAATATGGTTTCTTCCAGTGATGAGTTTAACCAAAGTTTGCAATACTCCTCAAAAGAGAAATACTGCACATCTTGAAAGGGAAATATATCTAAATAAATGGAAGATTATGCTATGTTAATGGAGTTAATGGATTGAATATCCCCAGTTGTTACAGTGGCAGTAGTGTGTGTGTGTGTGTGTGTGTGTGTGTGTGGTGTGGTGTGTATGTGTGTGTATGTGCGTGTTGATGGGTTTATCTAAGTGTCTCTGGAAATCCGGGTAACTGAAAGTGTCCAAGAAAATCTATGAGGGATTGACAGACATGAAAGAAACAGAACAGAGTGCTCAGAAACGGAAACAGGTTTACTTAAATGAACACTTAATACAGAGATAACTTCCAGCAGTGGGAAAGGGATTTTGTTTCTTTTTGTTTTGTTTTAGGGACCACACCCTACAGTGCTCAGGACTTAACTCTGGCTCTTCACTCAACCCCATTAGCCTGCAGGGCAAGTGCCTTACCCACTGTAATACAGATCCAAAGGATGTCATGAAAATAGTGGTTAGTGAATTTGATTTTACCATGAAAAAAAAATCTGTTTTTTAAATCTTATGCCCCAAACAATTACAAATTGATGGCATATTTAATTCTGAAAAAAAAACATTAAAGAAACTAATGTAAATTATCTAATGACAGATAATGAATTTTAAATTGCACAGATTGTCAACCATGGAGAAAAAAACTGTAAATGTGACTACATCCATTGTATAAATTGAAATCTACTGTCCATCCAAAGACAGCATTGAAGGGAATGTAAAGTACAAGGCGTAAATTGAGACAAGATGCTCTACAAAATTAAAAGTTAAGGACCTTTATACAAAATACATGAAGAATTGATAGAAATCATAAAGAAAAAGACTATCGATAATACAGATACTTTAGTAGATTCTCCAAAAGAGAAAATCTAAATGATAAAATAGTTCTCAGCCTGATCTGAAAGTGAAAAAGTGAGAAAGTGAAAAATAAACCATAGTGCAAATGAATCTGTGCTAGAGAACATGCTTTATCTGCTTGAGACCCTGTGTTTCTCCTTTACTCTGTTAAATGCGTTAATTAACTTTGGTGGTTAGAATGATGACAGCTACACAGATAGAAGCTAAACCCCTGGAATTTTATAATATTGTAACTATTGAAATTCCATAATATTTTATGTAAACCCCTGAAATTCCATAGAATTACATGTAAATATTGTACATAATCCCCTGAACGTCCATAATATTGTAATTCCATAATACTGTAAATAGATTATGAAAGTTGTCAAATTAAGAAAAATTTTAAGGTATTAGCACTGTCATCCCGTTGTTCATCGATTTGCTCAAGCAGGCACCAGTTACATCTCCATTGTGAGACTTGTTGTTACTGCTTTTTGGCATATCGAATATGCCACAGGTAGCTTGCCAGGCTCTGCTGTGAGGCAGGATATTCTCGGTAGCTTGCTGGGCTCTCCGAGAGGGACGGAGGAATCAAACCTGGATCGGCTGCTTGCAAGGCAGACGCCCTACCCGCTGTGCTATCGTTCCAATCCTTTAAGGTTTTAAAATGAAAAATTTCCCTGATGACTACTGTTTATGAGAGTATGTCTTGGTACAAACACTATAGACATACAATTATAACCACTGTGGAAAACAACTTTTGATCTAACAATCTTGGTCCTAGGAACATGGCCACTAAAAATATAGAGACTTTATGAGTTTATCTAGTTGCTGTATTTGGGATGATTCATTAAACTTAATATCTTTTCTGCATACAACTTAATTTATCCTACAAAAATTTATCCTAAAGCCTTAATTTATCCTAAAAAATACTCAGTCACACTTTAAAATAGAGGAGTTTTAAGAATTTAAAATGCCTATTTTTAGGAGGGGCCAAGAAATAGTACAGTGGGTACTGTGCTTGCCTTGCATGTGGGATGCCAGGGATCTAACATGAGTCAGCGACATATGCTCAGGGATCACTCCCTGGCACAGAGCCTGAGGACTGCGAGGTATGCGTCCTCCCGCCCCCCCCACACCAAAAAAAAGAACCTATAAAATAAACCTATAGGAGTACTAACCACATAGCACTACTTTAAAGAGTATTAACATCGCAATAAAATTACAATATTTTCTCATAATTATTTAAATTCTATACTACCTAAGTATGGTAGTGTAGGATGACATTGCTGTGTCCTTTCCACTTTGCCACAAGGAGCTTAGGTTTATCCTGGTCACACCTATCTAGGTGCTCCCGAGTCACTCCCTTTCCTTTGTCTATCTGTAACTACTTCTCTATGCTCTCTTCCCCAAACAGTTAATCAGCTTTTCCCCCTAATCAGACTCTGTTAATTTGTAAGGTCAGATCTTTCTAGGACACTGAACTTATATTGTAAGTTAATATTGCCTTTCTTCTCTCCTTATGTCTTTTGAATAGTTTACTTTAAAGCAATGTCCTTTTTGTATAGATGCAAGAAGACAATATTATGCTTTTCTAACTTGGGACTTAATTGGCTTTGAATATTATTCATTCCCGAGCATCTGCTTTCTCCACTTAAGCCTCGGTTGCCCTCAGTTCCTAGCACCCCAAAAGCAGAGTCCCGACAAGGGACGGGACGGATCCAGGGCAAGCGGTGAGTTATGTGCTACCCTGGCATCGAGATGGGCCTGGCCAAAGTGCCTAATTCTTAACTATAAGTTAAGAGCTTGATCATAGACAAATGCTGTCATGATCCAAAACTAATGACGAGACTAGGACCCTGCTAGGGATAGGAAAGACTGATCTGGCCTGAGCACTGTAGTCTGAGATCGAGATGGCCCCAGGAGAGCAATTCTATAAGCTTTAATGCATATCTTATTGTGTCCATACAAAATGATTAATATTATGAATGCTTATATGTTTGCTGGATGAGAAGAGAAACACACTCATGGGACTCCGCCCTTGGGTGGATCCTCCTGCTGAAAGAGAATTAAGTCCTAGGAGAAGCATCCCCTGAGGGAATGGAACCTTACCCTATTGATTGTGACCACACCTATGTGTATGCCCCAACCCCCTCATGCTGAGGGGATTTAACTAGGCTGTAAGAGTGGGTTGGGGGGCGAGATCCAGAAGTTAAATGTACTATTTAAACATATAACTCCTAAAACAGTGACAATTAATTCCTTGATATCTAATATGAAAAGTTAATGTGAAAGGTTAAATTCTACATACATTTAAATGTAATACATGCAAAACTTATTATTTCTCGATATTTGAATAATATATGCATGTAAAGTTTGGGGTTTTTTTTTGGTTTTTTTTTTTTTTTTTTGCTTTTTGGGTCACACCCGGCGATGCACAGGGGTTACTCCTGGCTCTACACTCAGGAATTACTCCTGGCGGTGCTCAGGGGACCATATGGGATGCTGGGATTCGAACCCGGGTCGGCCGCGTGCAAGGCAAACGCCCTACCCGCTGTGCTATCGCTCCAGCCCCAATGCATGTAAAGTTTAATGAAAACATTTTTCAATAATCTGAAGTTAAATTCTTATTTGTTTTACTTGCAGAAATTGTATACCAGTTTGATAGTAATTACAAAAAGAAAAAAGGAGACATTGAGTGTCTGTTATTAGGGGACTTTTTGTCATGTGGTTGCCTTGTCATTTACATTTCAACAATACTATCTGCTGGATCAATGGCTAATTGTGAGAAGTCTGTTTCAGGAAACAAACAAACAAACAAATAACTGATGGGGCTCCTAATCTCTGGATACAATTGACAGGATCTGAACAGGCAACCAAAAAGACTGGATAATTTTTTTACAGTGTTCTTCGGCTTTTAAAATATATCCACACATATTCTGGGTAAAATCCCAGCCTATTTTTTCTAGCCATGACTACAAGTAGTTTGTAATTTTTTTTTTTTCGTTTTGGATCACACCCTTAGATGCACAGGGCTTACTCCTGGCTCATGCACTCAGGAATCACTCCTGGCTATGCTCAAGGGACCATATGGGATGCTGGGAATTGAACCCTTGCAAGACAAAACCCCCTACCTGCTGTGCTATTGCTCCAGCCCCCATACTTACTTTTGCAGTTTATTTATTTTTTTAAAATTTATTTTTATTTTTTACAGACTTACAACTTTTCTTGCTTGTGTTTCAGTCATACGATGCTAGAGTACCCATCCTTCCACCAGTGCCTGTTCTCCACCACCAATGATCTCAGTATCCCTCCCACCCTCCCACCCCATCCCCCCCACCCCACCTCTGTAGCAGGGCATTCCCTTTTGTTCTCTCTCTCCTTTTGGGTGTTGTGGTTTTCAATAGAGGCACTGAGTGACCACCATGTTTGGTCTATAGTCTATTTTCAGTGCGCATCTCCCATCCCCATACTTACTATTGAATTAAGAATTTGTTAGTGATATTTTTGCAAAACCTTGGGCTTCAGCAATTGTGAGAAACTCTGGAAGTTTCTCACAAAAGGAAGCAACAGTGTTCAGATACCAGGAAAACTAGACATTTATATACAGTTAATTAATTCTAAAGCGATCTTCTGTGATAATTATGGACCTTTTCTTTTTCATGTTCAATGAGAATCCTTATCGTCAATTTCTTTCTTTGAATTAGCTAATGCCTCCTTTTCCATGTTTCTACTATTCACGAAACCTGAACTGTAGCACAGCTTGGACTCAAGGATTATAGTTTGTTTCTCAACGTTTGTTAGAATGTACAGACGAGAAATAGAGATGCCAGCTGTGAAATGCTTTTATTTTAAATACTGTTTGCAAAGCATGATGTTGGAGTCATTATTAAGGATAACATAGTTACTACAAATTTTGGCAAAATCATGCTTAAGTTTATGCTTGATTGGGGTAGGTTTATTTTATTTTGTTTGGGCCACACCTGGTTATGTTCAGGGCTTACTTCTGGCTCTGCACTCAGGGATCCTCGCAAGCCTGGATCCTCTACTCGATACCCTGGCAAGCCTGAAAGAACCATATTTTTGCTGGGGATAGAGTCCATGTTCACAACATGCAAGGTTTAAAGAACCCTACTCACTACACTATATCTCCAGCATTGTGAGTAGTTACTATAGCAAGTTAAAATCACCTTATTTTGAAATGTTTGAAATAGATTGTAATATAGATGAGTTGGGAACAACCATTTACATGTTTTGTTTTGGGGCTATATCTTATGTTGCTTGAGGAGAGTCCTATTCCCAGCTCTCTATTTTAGTTTTTTCCTGGAAAACTGCATGGGATATCATGTGGTAACAGGGATCAAACTAGGGGATCCAGCATGCAAATAATTTACTCCAGGACTTTTAGGTATCTCCAGGGCTCTGTTTTGTTTATTTGTTTGTCTTGTTTTGATTTTCCAATTGGTGCTAGACTCAATTTTATGATGATTGATGAATGCAGAGCCTCATTCATACAAGACAAGTGAACTACCAACTGAAGCTCTACAAGCCCCTACAGGGAACTAAAATATTTTAGTAATTCATTTAAACCTGTGACAAGGTATTCCAGCCATCATTTGAAATCATTGTTTTCTTTTCATTGACTATTTTTATAAATAGCTAAGAATTTAGAAAATATGAAATGTATTTTTTTTTCTTTTTGGATCACACCTGGCGATGCACAGGGGTTATTCCTGGCTCTGCACTCAGGAATTACCCCCAGCGGTGCTCAGGGGACCATATGGGATTCTGGGAATCGAACCCGGGTCGGCCACATGCAAGGTAAACTCCCTACCTGCTGTGCTATCGCTCCAGCCCTGAAATGTATTATTTTTATAAATATCTAAAATTTTAGAAAGTTTGAAATGTGTTAGTTTGTCTTTTCAGCCAAACTCCAGGATGATATTTTCACTGCTGTTTTATCAGTTTGTTTAATTTCCTTACCTCTCAAACTGCAAATGCACTTTCCTTTCTGGCCTCGAATTTTGTGCTACAAGCCTTTTGTCTTCTCAGGTTCTATGCCTGAGCTACAGGGTATGTCAGAGAGGTTTTCAATTATGCTGCCATGAATTTAAGGTCTCCAGGTAGGTTTTCTCTTTTAGGGAGTGGGGAGGAACTCCCAAAGGGTACTAGAGGGCCAGGGGAAATACTAGAGTGGCAGTGCTGACCTTATGTCAATGTGATAGCATAGTAATGTGGTGCTACTTGGGACCTAGAAATGCTTAGGGTCACTGGGACCATAATGGTAGTACTCATTGACCATAGAGCCATATCTAGACATGCTGAGGATTTTATGTGGTACAAGATTCAAAATCAGTTCCCTCTGCATGGAAGACATGGATTCACCCCTTTAAGAGATTTCTCTGACTCCCAGGTAAGTTTTAAGAGGCGCATAACAAAGTATCACTGATCAGAATCAGAGGTCAGTGATTAGGCACTTGCACTTTGCGCTTTGCTTTGCACTTGCTTGACCTAACTAAGATCCCTGGCGCCCCATATGGTCCTCCAAACTACATCAGGACAGATCCCTGAGAACAGAGCCAAGAGTAAGCCCTGAGCACTATCCAGGTATGATCTCAAACCAAAACAAACCCAAGTGTCTCTGAGCAGTATAGCTCATGCTTCCACCTTTCAAAATAGAGATTAAAAATTCCTATACCTTTTTAAGAATATTTATCATAAGGAAAATTTTTAATTATGAAGAATGAGGTATGGTTAGAAACATGGAAAACACAGATACTTTTGTTCTACTGTTGTCCTATTTTCAGAAGCCATTCATCACAGCTTCTAATTGCATCAACTTTCTGTAGTAAAGAAAAAGTAATTTTTGTTCTATCAAGGCTCTTGACTGAGACAGTGCCTATAATTAAGCACAGGTTAACAGGAGAAAAATATTTAATGTGATAAATAGAACGACCCCTAAAGATATGAAAGACAAGGTATCTCCAGGTATACCAGGTATTTCCAGGCCCTGTTTTGTTTATTTGTTTTGTTTTGATTTTCCAATTGGTGCTAGACTCAATTTTATGATGATTGATGAATGCAAAGCTTCATTCATACAAGACAAGTGAACTGCCAACTGAAGCTCTACATGCCCACATATTCAGATATTGACTTTCAGTTCAATATCTGAAAGTCATAGGATATCCTGATATAAAGAATAGAACAGGTGCTGTGGCTTCAGCAAAGAGGATATTTCAAAGAATTATAAGAACAAATGTTTGCTAGTTAGTTATATGCCCTGACATATAGTTAAGCCATTCAAATAATCCCTGAATTATTCTGGTCATCCATTTCTTTTTTTTTTTTTTTTGCTTTTTGAGTCACACCCAGCGATGCTCAGGGGTTACTCCTGGCTTTGTACTCAGGAATTGCTCCTGGCAGTGCTTGGGGGACCATATGGGATGCTGGGGATCGAACCCAGGTCGGCCGCGTGCAAGGCAAACACCCTACCCTCTGTGCTGTCGCTCCGGCCCCTGGTCATCCATTTCTTACTGTGTCAGGGTGCCTTTCTAAATTCTTAGATAGTTATGGAAAAAGTTGATTTTTCTCCCATGAATCTGCTGCTGGGTCTTGATTTTCTTCAACTGAAAATAATCTGCATGTTAAAGCAATACATTTTGGAGTAGTCTATTAAACAATTCTTTATCCTTCTCCCTACTATTTTTGCTATTTTTCACATTTACAAACCCTCCTTATCCTCTAGTCCTCAATATTCAAAATACTGTCTGTGAATGGACAATAGGATATTACCTGTGTGCTTATTAGACTACAGAACTGTAAGCCCTTTATGCACTATGTTGAATTAGAATATGATTGGTTATCAGATCCCCAGGCACTAATAATCACTGGAAAGTTCCAGAAGCATCATTTAGAGGCAATTTTTCCTAATAAATTGGGCTTTTCTAATGGTTGATGCCTGTTTTCTGAATTCTCATCTTCTGAGAACTCTTTCTTTGTAATCTAACACTTCATTGTATAATTCTGTGTTTCTGACTAATTAATGGTTACATGGAAAAATAAATTCCTTATCAATGTTTTGATATTCTAAACCAGGGACTGGCAAAATTTATAAAGGTCTACATGATGCTTCAGGAGTTACTCTTACCTCTGTACTAATCACTCCTGCCCAGCTCAGGCAACCATATGGGGTTCTGGGAATTGAATCCAGTTGGCCATGTACAAAGTAAGTGCCCTACCCACTCTACTATATGTCTAGCTCTATTATGAATATTCTTTTTTGACTTTATTTTTTAAAAAATGTAAAATTCTTTTTCAGTATGGAGGTATTCAAGAATAGATACCAGGACATGATTGGTCCATGGCTAATAATAAGCTTCCCTCTGTCCTAGGTTGCATTGTTGTGTGCTGGGCTCTGATAATTGTCATGAGAGTTTGCAATCAATGCCATTATTCAGTAGTTTGTGAAAGTCATTTCATATTTCTTCCTGCCTATGTTCTGAAACATTTTGAGTTGAGATTTAGAAAGAGAAAGAAAAATAAATGTATCCTTCATATAAGCTATAAATGAAAATAAAATACTTTAACTAAGTTATGTGCAGTTTTGTTTTGTTATACATTCTAAAACATAAAAATAAGCCTAGAGTCCTATCTTGTCATCTATCATTAAACACTATTCAATATAAAAGAATATTATCATAATTTTTAATTATTGATTAAGGTAACCTTCAAAAGAAATGTTAATGTTTGTTCTAGCCCAATATGTGTATAGCATTAGCAAAAATAATAAAGATTTTATATCACTCTGGCTTAAAAATGTGTTGTGTGTGCACTACATCCCTGGGAACCTAATAAGCTATAACATTTATACTTTAACCCTTCTTCGGTTACGGATGAAGAAACTGAATTTGAAAGTGGACATATGAGGACTTCTATTTGGAAAAATTCTAAGGCTTTTGCTCCCTAAAATTTTTTTCCATTTACATGGAATGTTGAAAAGCCTCTACCCTTTGTTGTGCCTTTTCATTTAGCATCATTTTGTTATATAGCATTAATGAGAAAAAAATTCCTCCTGCTATGGAGTGAAACATCTTTATTTAAGTGCTTGCTTTTATTTTATTCTATTTCATTTAAAATAGCAACTTGGCCACCAGGAGTAATTCCTGAGTTCATGAGCCAGGAGTAATCCCTGAGCTTGCCAGGTGTGACCCCAAAACCAACAAAAAAAGGGGGGGCTGGAGCAATAGCACAGCAGGTAGGGCGTTTGCCTTGCACATGGCTGAACCAGGCTCGAATCCCAGCATCCCATATGGTCCCCAGAGCACCGCCAGGAGTAATTCCTGAGTTCATAAGCCAGGAGTAACCCCTGAGCATCGCTAGGTATGACCCAAAAACTAAAATAGCAACTTGGGGCTGAGGACATAGCTCACAGGTAGCTTGAGGCACTGCTCATGGTTACCTGAGCAACACAGCACAACCACCAAGCTGCATGTTGAAGTAGCTCTTGAGAGCTGGGTATGACCACTCCAAACCAAAGAGCAAGCAAATACTAGTGTCCAGGAACCTATCAGCAGTGTTGAATGAGGGCTTATGGCATTAATTTCTCAAAATTAAGTTATCTATAGATAAAACCATAGTCAACATGCTATAAACAGATACTCTAAGCTATAATAAATTTAAAAAATTAAAAAAATAACAAAGCCATGTTTTGATTATCAGATACACAGTCTTTTGGAGAAGGTTTTCATAATAACTTAAAACTTTTCTTAAAATTCATTCATATATTTAATTCTTCAATTATTTCTGTGATTGAGGTCATCAAATTTATTAATATATAGCTGAACATTATACAGATGAAAATGGTTTTTGTATTTGTTAAATCTCTTTTTGAGTTATTAAAGTGTTACAATTGTTTTATTTTCCTCAGAGAACTAAATCTTAGCTTTTTTCTTTTCTATTTCATTGTTTTATAAATGTAACTATTATTAAGTTCTTCCCCATTCATTATTAGAACATTATTACATTATTACTTTCACATGTCCTAAAGCAAATTATTAGTCTATTTTTCTCTAGGCATTTTAAATCAAAATAACTTTAATCACACCTGTAAAATGCCTTCACAGCAATGCCCTGATACATTTTAAATTAAATAATTGGGCATTATATTTTATTTGACAAATCAAAAGACATTAAAATATAAAATTGTGATCATGGAAGAAACTTGAGAAAGAGGCACAAAGTATGTACTTTTTCTCCCTCTAAGGAAATCCATGTTCTCTCTCTTTTTTTGTTTTGTTTTTCGTATTTTTGGCCATACTCAGCCATGCCTAGGAGTTACTCCTGGTGGTTCTCAGGGGACCATATGAGATGCTGGAGATTGAGCACTCCAACTTGGCTGCATGCAAGTCAAACACACTACTTACTTTACTAACTATATCTCCAGCCCCACAACCCCCTATTCTTTCTTGAACACATCTTTCTTTTTCTCCTCTTACATCTCTCTAGGTTGCACTGTATCACTGTAGCACTGTCATCCGTTGCTCATCGATTTGCTCGAGTGGGCACCAGTAACGTCTCCATTGTGAGACTTGTTGTTACTGTTTTTAGCATATCGAATACGCCACTGGTAGCTTGCCCGCCTCTGCCGTGTGGGCGGGATACTCTTGGTAGCTTGCTGGGCTCTCCAAGAGGGATGAAGGAGTTGAACCCAGGTTAGCCGTGTGCAAGGCAAATGCCCTACCCACTGTGCTATAGCTCCAGTGTTTCTTTAAATAAAACTGTTTTGCTTCACTAAAAAAATAAAAATTAAAAAAATAAAAAATTGAATATAATAAAACTGTTTTGCTTCACTGAAAAAGAAAAAGATTGAATATAAGAGGGGGAAAATGACATAGACATGGAGGCCAGGCTGGCCTTGACCCATTCTTTGTTCATCTTTTTGCTTGGTTTAGGGGCTTGTAGGTATTTGGATGTTGTGAATCCCTGTTCACTTTTCGGGTTGGTTACTATTTCTTAACTATGGTACCTAACTAGTGACTTGAGGGAATTGATTTACTTCTTTCATATGAACCCAAACTATCTTCCAAATGAGCCAAAACATTCTTTGCTTAAGAAGCATACATGGCGGGCCGGAGCGATAGCACAGCGGGTAGGGCGTTTGCCTTGCACGCGGCCGACCCGGGTTCGATCCCCGGCATCCCATATGGTCCCCCAAGCACCGCCAGGAGTAGTTCCTGAGTGCAAAGCCAGGAGTAACCCCTGAGCATCGCTGGGTGTGACCCAAAAAGCAAAAAAAAAAAAAAAAAAAAAAAAAAAAAAGAAGCATGGCTCAGAGTATGCCAGAGTACAGTGAGTAGGGCATTTGCCTTGGATGCAGCTATCCCGAGTTCAGTCCTCAGTATCCCATATGGTCTCCAAGCACCGCCAGGAGTAATTCCTGAGAGCAAATCCAGGAGTAACCCCTGAGCATTGCTGGGTATGAGCATCCTCCAAAAAAGAAGCAAAAAATAATAATAAAAAAAACACCAAAAAAAGCATACATAAGCAGACACTCCATCATTAATAGTCAAAAACATGCCCAGTCTTCAAAAAGAGCATTTAAAGATGTTTTAAGAATTCCGACAGACTTCTGTAATTATGAACTATTATTCCCTATTAAGTTATTGACAAAATCTCTTTTAAAAGGATAAACATCTATCTCTGAAACTGAAATAACTTTCAAAAGACATTATTCTGGCTGCCTTCAGGTCCTTGGTATCAATAGAGAACACAGTGAACAGCTTCCACCTTCCCTACAGAAACAAAAATAAATCTGTAGTCTAATGCAGGCTGAAGCGATAGCACAGTGGGTAGGGTGTTGCCTTTGCACGCGGCTGACAGGTTCCATTCCTCCCTCCCTCTCGGAAAGCCCGACAAGCTACCAAGAGTAGCTCGCCCTCACCCTCACCCTCACGGCAGAGCCTGGCAAGCTCCCCGTGGCATATTCAATATGCCAAAAACAGTAACAAGTCTCACAATGAAGACGTTACTGGTGCCCACTCGAGCAAATCGATAAACAAGGGGAGGACAGTACAGTGCTACAGTGCTGTAATATATAATGATAAGTTCAGAAAGTTATTCCTGTATGACTCAAAATCTGATGTTAATGAGAACATTAAACACAGATACCCAGAAGTTAGAAAAGATCAGACCTCTAGTATTGCATTCAAGGTCTCTCTAATTTCTGAAGTGAGACAAAACTATAAAACAGAAAGATCAGAAACAGACAAAACTCACAGATACTCTTCTTTTTAATTATATTTACAGATTTTTTAATTTATTTAATTTTTAAATTAGTGAGTCACAGTGAGGGTACAGGTACAAATTTACCCATTTTCATGCTTGTGTTTCCTTCATACAATGTTCGAGAACCCATCCCTCCACCAGTGTCCATTCTCCACCACCAATGAACCCAGTATCCCTCCCACCCTGCCTCTGTGGCAGGGTATTCCATTTTGTTCTCTCTCTCCTTTTGGGTGTTGTGGTTTGTGATAGGGGTATTGAGTGGCCATCATGTTCAGTCTTTAGTCAACTTTCATCACGCATCTTCCTTCCAGCACAGGATCTCCAATCATATTTTACTTGATGTTCCCTTCTCTATCCGGGCTCACACAGATACTCTTATTTCATTTTCCCAGAAACGCATCTCTTTCCTAAATTATTTATCTTCTAATCTGGTAATCTCTCCTTCACTTTCAGAGCTACTCTTTCCATTTGCTTCAAGTCTCAAGTCTTCCTATTTGTCTTCAAACCCACTTCCTGTTTTTAAAGAAATATACAAGATAAAAGTTTCAAAGTGCCCCACTTCGCCATGCCCGCAGCCCCAGTATGACTGAGGAAGACAAGGGAGCTGCTTTGGACACCAGCAGCCCATCAGCAACCTGCAGTATGTGATTTGAGCGTTTCCGCCAGGCCCCCCGTGCGGGGGCCAGGCGTTTCTCTTTTTTTTTTTTTTTTAATCTCTCTCTCTCTCCTTCAACCTCTCCTGGGCACAGCACAGCCTCCACCCCACTTCTCTGAGCACAAAATGGAGAAACGCACCCAAATTCGCGGCACGGCTGGCAGGAGATCGAGGGCGGGGAAGTACCGGTCTCCACCCACATCGGACACTTAAAGAGAGTGCAGCCACGTGGGCTTTCCCAATTCGCCGCGCCCACAGCCCCAGTATGACTGAGGAGGACAAGGGAGCTTTCCCACTTCCGCCCGTGCGGGGGGCCCAGTATTTCTCTAGGTTTTCCCATCTTATGAGCACCATAAAAGGGTAAAAGATTGTAGTGATAGAATTTCAGGCAGAATTTTCCCTGGACTTTATACAGAAACCCAAAACCACACGACCTAATGTCATCTTAGTATCAGCAATATGAAATGGTTCCTTCTTAATGGGTCGGACTTTTGTGGGAGATCCTAACAAGAATAGTAAGTCTTTTGCTGAAATATTGAAGGCAATCAAAGTGGTAGCCATCTCTCTAGACTGAACTAAGCTATATCCCCACGCCGGCTGAGAAGAAATATCCTTCTTTCTTGGGAAGAAACGCGGCGTGGTGTCAAACATAGTGTGATGTCCATTAAGCAAACAGACCTGGTGGCGTAGGAATGGGATATAAGGGGGAAAATTATGTACATGGAACAGCGGGACGCTGGTGGAATCTCGAGCCGGAGCCGATACCAGCGCAAGACCTTTGGTTCCAGAAACTGCTTGCAGACACTCTACTAGACTATCAACTAAGCCAGAGCCCCACGCCGGCTGATGACGGGAAATAACCATCCTCTTCTTTTTTTTTTCCCTTTGTCAGACAGCGTGGCGATTACTAAACAAGCGTGAACTCGGTGGCACGGGGCAAGGGGGAAAAAGAAAAGTTATGTAACAAACAGTGGGACTTAATATCTCTATATTCTTAGCAATGGAGAACTATCAAATGCCTCCTTGGCAATAGGACTGTCTTTTTCTTTTTGGGGGGAAACCCCAGCAACGGTAGTGAGTTGTGTGTTGAAACATGGAATGTAATCGAGATAAAGCGTAAACGAAGTGAAACTTATCACGTACAAGGGTGGGGACTGGGGAGGTGGGAGGGGGCGGCAGATATACTGGGGGGGTTGGTGATGGAAGATGGGCACTGGTGACGGGAAGGGTGTTTGAGTATTGTATAACTGACATAATCCTGAGAACTATGTAACCCTCCACTTGGTGATTCAATAAAAAAAATTAAAAAAAAAAGTTTCAAAGTACTTTCTACCTGCATAAATATTCTCTAAAACAGAATTGAGAAATACTTTTCTTTTTAGGTTAAAAAACACGTGACAGTGACTGGCTTGATAATGCATATGACACTCATTTGACTTTAATAAGGAAATTTGTAGATCAAGTAGGGTGTGAGGTCTTGGGAAATAATACAATTCATTTTTACTCTAGATAAAAGCACAATGAAAGTATTAATTGGAAGACTCAGTAATGTTAGCACAAAAATTTCTTTCTGGTGAAAAATTATCTGGTTATTGACACGTGTAGCAATAAATATGAGGAAAAACTAAATAAACTATCCATGTTTTGGTAAAGTTGAGAGGAAGCAGAGGGTACCAGATAATCTGGTAAATTCAATTGGTCATTTTAAATCTTTCCTTCATGATGCATAGCCAGTCAGCTAGGTAATGGGAATTACTAGTGGAATGAAAATATAATATAAGAGGTGTTAGGTTTGCTCGGATAAAATAGTGATCTGAGCAGAATGATGACTGATGATGAGACAGCAACATTCCTGGAACCAGAGATCATTGTGCTTCCAGCACATTGTGTGATTATAACCCATACATGAAAGCTTTTAACTATCTCACGGTGTTTCAGTAACATAAAAAAAATTTTAAAAAATTAAAACTTAAAAAACAAAATAAAAAAACAACAACAGAAGACAGGACTGATTGATGGTTCACCTGGTGCCAGGAGGCCACAGGCTGTATTCCATGCTTCCTCACCATCCACCCCTCTACAGATAGCAGGAGCCAGACCAAGCACACCAGTCCCACTAGTCTTCGTTCCCTTTTCCTGCCTAAGACAACTTAAAAATCCCCTTAGTCTTTCCCAGGGCGTGGCTCTACCCCAGCCTCACCCAAGGTTCATAGAGTCTGCCTGTAAGCACCCCATACCAGACTTTTCCTACTTCTATCACTTTGCTTGTCTGTCCGTATTGGCTGAGGTCACAGACCTATCAAGAGGGTGGTTAAGAGTAGTGACTTTTTATTTGACCGCCTTCTGTGTCTCACAGGATGGCAGAGAAGAAATAGTTCTTATCATATTGCACATGGTTGGAGAATCAAGGAAAACTAAAGGGACAGAGCAGCAAGTAGGGAGAGGAATATCACAAAGCATCAGCGATCAACTCAGAGGACAGTGGCAGGTATAGGTTATCACAGAGCAGCAGACACTGAATTTGTGGGCTTTGAGGATCAGAACTAGTGAGAGACAAGCATGGACTAAGGATAATATACATGGGATATTAATGGACAAAGCCAGAAAGAAACAAATGTGAGGCCTGGACATAGAATATCAGAGGAACCAAAAGTACCTTCTTGACTTTGTTGAATAAATAGTTATAACTTCAAAAAAATCTGGTAGAGGATCAGAAGAGCCAAAGTCACCTTATTAATGTTGTTGAATAAGTTATCACTTCATAAAAATCTAGAAATCTGTATACTAATTTTGCTCACAGTAATTGAAGGACCCAACCTCAGGATTAGCCAGTTTTGTGGTAACATCTGGGGTGCCAAGAAGCCTGTACAAAGGCTTCTAATTATGGCAAAATAAAAGGAATTATCTCTTGAGCACAGAGCCAAGAATAAGCATGAGCACAGTCTGGTGTGGCACAATAATCCCTATGCCCCCACCCCAAAATGAACAGTGATAGTCTGTCTCAATCTTGTCTGAGACTGTTTCCTTCAAATCTTCAACTCAATTAGTATTGTACCAAGTTAGCCATAAAACGAACAAGATTTTTGCTGAAAGGGTTGCTTAATTTGGAATGGATCAACAAACAAAACAAAGCAATGCAGCTATAACAATAAGCACACGCCCAGCCATATTTCTAGTAATAATTTTGGTAAAAAATGAATGATGCACCTTGCAATACACACTTGCATTTGTAATGCTGGTTAGTGTGAGTCATATCTATGAACTAATCTATGAACTAAAATAAGGAATTTAATAGCTAGATTCCAGAAAAGTAGGTAGCATTAGAAAAGCCAACTAAGGCCTTCATGTATCACTAGATAACAGGGAGCCTGATATAGACAGACCTAAAAATGCATGACTATATGAAAGCAGAATCAGGAGTCATATACTATAGCAAACTCCCTGAAATTTGAATATGCTCCCAATCCTCAAGTAACACAATGAGGAGGATGTAAACCTCACTCAAGGTATTTGAGCTTAATAAATAATTTGGTAAATCATGGACTAACTGCTAAGCTACTATAATGACCCCTAAGCTTCTCTGATTATGAAATGAAGGGAAAAAACAATTAGCAAAATCAGAAAGAAAGATGAATATCACTACTTTCAAAAATTGAAATAAGGCCTTATTATTCTTAACAATGTGTAAAAAAAATGTTGAATTAAGCTATTTTCCAGAAAGACAAACTCAAGCAGAGTGACCTAAGAAGTAGAAAACTTGAACAGATGAACAAGTAAAGGAATTTCTTTAGTAAATAAATGCCCAGGAATGAAATCTCATGCCAGGTATCTGTATAAGTGAATTCTGTTCAAATTTAATTTAGAAACTATACCAAACCTGTGTGTTCACAAAAGAAGAGGGGGGCAGCAGGGCTCTATCTCTCCTGCCGTCCGTGTTCCGTAGTCTCACGCCGCTTCCCCCACCCTGGGGAGGCTGATGGAGATGGGCAGGCGAAGGAAGGAACGAGTGCCAGGCTGGTCAGTATCAGTTGCAGTTTATTCCAATCTCCGTTCCCATTCTGCTTCTCTCTCTTGCTCCTCTGTGTGTTCCCCCTACTTCTCTGTCTTCTCCCTTACTTCTCCTACAATCTTAGTTTATATAGCAATCACAAAGGGTGGTAACACAAAGGTGGGTCGGAACATTAATACATCAACAAAGAGGTAAGACAACTCCTCAAGGACAAAATCTCATCTAAGGAGATTACTAGAAGATCTGCTCAAGGGTGGGATCCGAGCAAAGGTGTGTTGTTTATCTTTTCCTCAGCTAGTAATCCACTTACATAGTTGTAGTAAATCTACTTCTAATATTTCTAGCAATGTCATTCTGTATGAGCACAGTAAGAGATAGACCCTTAAAGTTTGGTTCTTCCTGAGGACATCTTACTATACATTCCAGACCACAGTCCTCAGGCCAGGTTAATCTTCCTAACCCCAGCAGGGTCCTAATCTCATCATTACCTTTGGATCATGGCAGTATTGTCCATGATCATGCCCTCAACTTATAGTTGAGTAGTGTGGCACTTTGGCCTGGCCCATTTCAATGCCAGGGTAGCTCACAGCTTGCCCTGGGTCCATTCCGTCCCTCGTCGGGATCCCACTTTGGGGGCATTAGGAACTAAGGGCAGCTGAGTTGAGAAAGCAGATGCCCAGGAGTAAATATTATTGGGGTCAATCAACTTCCAAGTTACAAAGGATAATATTAATTGTCTTCCTCTGTCCTTATAGAAAGGACATTGCTCTAAGGTAAACTATGCAAAAGACACTAACTTACAAGTTCAGAGTCCTTAGAAGGATCTGATCTTACAAGATAACAGAATCTGATTAGGGAAAAGATGATTAACTGATTGGGAAGGAGGGTGCAGAGAAGAGTTTACAGATAAACAAAAGGAATGGGAGTGTCTCCAGAGCACTTAAACCTAAACTCCTTGTAGCAAGGGAGGAAGAACAAACCAATGTTATCCTACACAAACCCTTCAAAATTCTTCTAATATATAGAGGGAAAGTGGATACTTTCCAATAAGAGGCTAGTATTATCCCAATACCAAAGTCACATTAAAAAAAACTATCTCAAGAAAAGTAAACCAATTAATATACCCTTTGAATATAGATATCACTATCACTATCATCTCGTTGATCCTCGATTTGCTTGAGTGGGACCAGTAATGTATCCATTTGTCCTAGCCATGAGATTTTAGCAGCCTCTCTTTAATTGTCCTTCCCAGCGGTGACACATTAGAGGCTCTTTCAAGGTCAGGGGAATGAGACCCATCATTGTTACTGTATTTGGCATATCGGTATGCCATGGGGGAACTTGCCAGGCTTTCCCATGCGAACAGGAAAACTCAGTGGTGTGCCAGGTTTTTCGAGAGGGAGAACTAGGCTATTAGATGTTGCTTCCGGGAGCTTGGTTTTGTAGTCTCTGGATGTTGACCGTTGATGGGATTACATTGCGCTGGGGACAGTTTCTGGGTGTGACCGCCTAGCTACTGAAAAATGGGAGATCTGGGTGGAAGAGGCCCAGTCCCAATTAGAGCAGGCTTGGAGATCTCAGCCCCTGGTCACACACACCTGGGTTCCTCTACTGGTTCCTTCATGTGTGAGGCTCGTCCGAACGTATGGAGAGGGGCCTTGAGCATGGCCGTGGCTGGGTTCTGGAGGTCTTCAGCTGTTTTTTGATACTCCAGAGAATAGTTTTTAACTAAACTCTACATTGCTCTCATAAAACAATATAAGTAGTGAGTACTACCACAACAAGGCAAAATTTTGTGTATGATTGAATACTGAAATAATAGAAAACAATATATTGCAGTCAAGAATAAATTCTTGGGAGAGTGTAAGAGGTATATATATAAATGTCCTAAAATTTGGCAACATATGAAGGAGGGACACTATAATCAAGTGGGATTTATTATAAAATTGAAAAGTTGTTTTAACATCTGAAAAAAGTAAAACTATAATATAGTAACCAAAATGAAATAATAACTACACGGTCATTTTAAGAATTACAAATTTAAAATTCAAAACAAAACTCCAGCACCCATGAATCATTAAAACCTTTCTAAAAATTAGGAATATCACAGAAAGATGTCAGATGATCAAGGGTATCTAAAAATCTATACCTATATACTTAATTTTGAAAAAGTCATTTCTTTTTCCCTAAGATCCAAGTAAAGCAAATGTCTCTCCCACTCATTCCACTTGACATTGTACTGGATACTAAAGCCATTATAATAAAACAAGCTAGAAATTTAAGTTATGTAGAGTGAAAGAAAAGAAGTAAAACCTTTTTTTAAAAGAAAAAAATGATTCTTAGTATAGATAGTTCAAAAGAATATGCAGAAATCCTATTATTGATGAGTTGAAGATCTCAGGTTGCAACATAAATACAATTTTTTCTATTATAAAAAGTAAAAGGAGTAATAAAAAATTTAAAGAAAATTTCATTCTTTATATCTCAAAAAGAATAAAATAGATAAATATAACAAAATATATAGTATCAATCACAGAAAACTAAAAACACAGCTGAAGGAAATTAAAATAAAAATAAATGGTGAGATGTTTTATATAGTAGACTGAAAGACAATATTGTTAAGAATATGCATTAGAGAGAGAATGTAAAGAATGGGCACAATTTCTGACAATTTCTAAAGACATTTTTTGATGGAAGTTGAGAAACTTCCTAAATTATATGGGTCATGAAGAACCTAAACTATCAAACTCGATTTTGGTAAACAGTACATTTGAGGACTTTTGGAATACCCAATTATGAAACTTGGTGTGTGTGTATATATGAAACATATATATGTTTCATGTGTTTCATATATGTGTTTCACACATATATGTTTATATATATATTTCATGTTTCATAAGTTTCCTATGTTTCATATATATTGTGTATATATATAAAACATATACACACATAATATAGACTGTTTCATTATATATACATACAGGTATGTGTGTATATGTGTATATGTATACATATATAAACACACATAATAGAGTATTTGAAAGTCCAGATACTTAAATATATGGTTAATTTATTTCCAGTGAAGTTGGCAAAACTATTTAAAAGAGGAAGGAGAATCTTTCCAGGTGTTGCTGAGACAATTAAATATCTATGTGTTTAAATAATGAAGTTATAATCTTCTTTCATATATACAAAACTAACTGAAAATGTTTTATATATCTAAATGTAGCACTGTAGCACTGTCGTCCCGTTGTTCATTGATTTGCTCGAGCAGGCACCAGTAACATCTCCATTGTGAAACTTGTTAACTGTTTTTGGCATATTGAATACCCCATGGGTTGCTTGCCAGGCTTTGCTGTAGGGGCGGGATACTCTCAGTAGCTTGCTGAGCTCTCTGAGAGGGATGAAAGAATTGAAGCCAGGTCTGCTGTGTGTAAGGCAAACACCCTACCCGCTGTGCTATCCCTCCAATCCATATCTAAATGTAAAACTATAAAAACATAGAAAATAAAGATGGAGAAAATTAGGGCCAGAGATATATACAAGGGTTAAAATGTTTGCCTTGCATGTGGCTGACCTCAGTTCTATTTCTGGCACCACATATCATCTCTGAAGCACTGCTAGGAGTGATCCTTGAGCAGAGTGATCCTTGACCAAGATTAGTGCCCAGAGCCCTGAGCACTGCCGGCGTGACCCCAAAACAAACCACAAATAAAATGGAGAAAATCTTTGTAACTTCAAATTAGGCAAAGATATTTTTAGATATTATATATGTAAAAAAAAAGTGATGTGAACATAAATACAACTGTTCTTACTTTTCTCTGCTGTGTGATATGTTGCTGCAAAATTTATGATGTAAAGTAACATTTACTTCCTATTTAACAGAGTAGATTTTGGATCTCCTACTAGGTTTAATGAGATTATAATCAAGCCACCTTCTGGGACTGAAATATCAGTTAGGGAAAGTTCTTACTAACCAAGATGGTGATGGTATCCTTGGGGCTATAGGATATATGGTGGATTTCCTCATTAAAAGCAGAAAGAAGAGAGAAAGACACAAACTGGAGAAGGAAACACACTAGATAGAAGGATCCTAGGGTCTTTAATTGTGTACATGAAAACACTTTTGCTACATCCCATGGTTAGATGTAAGTTACAGGTTCTACTATATCATAAGGAAGAAATTACACTGAAATATCAATACCAGAAGGCAGGAGACCTGAAGACCACCTTAGTCTATTCAAGAAATTCTTCTAAAGATATATGCAAGAAAATTGAAAAAGACAGGACACCACTTGGTTGAAATATTTTAAGATCACACATCTCATGTGATCTGGCAAATTATGGTCTGAGGCTGATTTTGATAAGGCCCAGAGCTAAGAATTAGCTTTACATCTTTAAATGATTTCTTTCCCCTAATATGAGAGGGGAAGAAGAGAAAGGAGGGAATAGAGGGATGACTCAGAATGCTGGAGCACATGCTTTATATGCAGAAACCCAAGTTTTGATCCCTGGTATGGCATTCCCCCCTGAGCATCATTGAAAGTTATCTCTTAGCCCTGTGCAATTCTGGGTGTGACTCCAAGAGAGAGAAAGATTTTATGTGATCTTATGAAACTTGAAATATTTACTATCTTCTCATTAAATGAAAGATGTTTGAAATTATATGATAGATCTACAAAATAATTTGTGTTCAGTGTAAAAACAAATATTCCACGCTCTCACGGGGCTATGAAATCCCCACCTCGAAAGGCTGTGTGAGCCCCTCACGAGCTCGAAGATGACACATGAAATGGGGTTTTCAGGCTCTCCCGGAGACTCTCTTTCGCCGCCTGGTTTGCTCTAGAGCCGCTTTTTCATCCAGAAAGGCTGTTGCCTTGGATGGACAAAGGAAGAACGAGGGCCAAGCTGGTTGCAGATTAGTTGCCATTTATTCAATCTCTCATCTCTCCCAGCTCTCTCCTACTCTCTCTCTGTGGGTGTCTCTTTCTTCCCGCTGTACATGTCTCCTCTATCTTTCTCTGCTGTCTCTTCTTCAATCCACCTGCAGCAATCTTCAATCAATTCATTCCACAGTCCAACAACCAATTCATCTCCCCAATCATCAATCCCCTTCTCTCAACAATCCCCCCTTGCTCCCTGCAGCCCCTCTTTTTATCCTCTCACCATGCCTCGCCAACCATGCCTCCCCAAGGGAAGCATGATCAAAAATGTTTTTACAGACTTCTCAACCACCAGGAGCCCATGAGGGCAAAACACCCTTTAGGTGTGTTTCTCCTCTCCTTAGACCTACAACTTAATTAGCATCTTTAATTCTTCTAATATTTTTTTTTTGGCTTTTTGGGTCACACCCGGCAATGCACAGGGGTTACTCCTGGTTCATGCACTCAGGAATTACTCCTGGCGGTGCTCCCGGGACCATATGGGAAGCTGGGAATTGAACCCGGATCGGCCGTATGCAAGGCAAACACCCTACTCGTTGTGCTATCGCTCCAGCCACAATTCTTCTAATATTTACCACTCTGTATGGACAAAATAATAGACACTTTTAGGCTTGTAGAGTGAGTCTCTTGGGGACATCTTACCACAGACTATAGTGCTCAGGCCGGATCAATAATTTTAACCCCAGCAGGGTCCAAATCTAGTTATTACTCTTGAACCATGACAGAATTTGTCCATGACTAAGCTCTTAACTTATAACTAATTACTTAACTTATAAGGATTAGGGCACTTTGGCCAGGCCCATTTTGATAGCAGGGTAGCTCATAGCTCACCGCTTGCCCTAGGTCCATCCATTCCCTCGTTGGGACTTTGCTTTTGGGGATCTAGGAAGTAAGGACAACTGAGGCTTAAGTCAAGAGCAAATGTCCAGGAGGTAAATTATCTGGAGTCAATCAACTCCCAAGGCTTGTCTTTTTAACTGTCTTCCTGTATCAAAACAAAATGCAACTGCTCTGAAATAATAACCTTGCAAAGGACATTAAGAGAACAGAAAGACAATATTTACAAGTCAGAGTCTGATCAGGAGACAAAAGTAATTGACAGGTTGGGGGGGGGATTAACAAACACAAGCTTCCAGTGGCCAGGGAGGAAGGGCAAACCAACCTTTATCCTACAGTCCAGAATATAAAAAGTATGTTTGTAAGTCACTAAGAAGACAAACTGTGCACTTAAAATGGATATTTTAGACAAAATATTTTCCTTGTCCTATGCTCATTACATAATTCTTGAAATATGTGAATATGTTATGCTACATGACATAAAGAGTCTTGTTTCTATAATTAGAGTGATTATCTCTTACATAGAAATATTATCCAAGATTGTCTGGGTGGTCCCAATGTCATCACATTCACCATTGAAAACTAATGTCAAAGGAACTTGAAGTGTGAGAAGAAAATAACTCCCTGATGGTAAGTGGTGGTGGTGGGGGGGTCACATAGGAAAAACAGAAAGAATTTAGGACTAAGACTAGTCCCTTAATCACAGTATTGAAGAAACAGAAGTCTTAGTCCTACAATCACAGTTTGCTGAACTTGGTCAACAACTTGAATGAGCTTGAAGAGAGTTGTTTCTATGAGTGTTCAAGAAGAAACATGTGCTATTAATACTTTCATTTCATTTTATGCTGCCCTTTTCAGAAGACATAGCCGAGCTTGATTAGACTTATAGTTTAACAGAAACTGTGAGATAAAATATTTGGATTATTTTAAGCAGCCACTTCTTTTGTAATTTGTTATGGCAGAAATATAAAACAAATCCAGAAGGTAACAGAATTGCCTCGTCATTTCATCAGAAAATATTGTGGGATAGTAGTTCATGAAAAAATATTCAAAATGATAATTGATTTTGGAAATGTGAATTAAAGTGAAGTAGTACTATAGTCCACTAACAAAACTTTAAAGTAAAAATCGAAATTCCATGTGTAAATTGGGATGTAGAATAAAGTATATATCTGTACATTGCTGTCTGAATATAAAGTTAGACAGATACTTTATAAAAGAGGTTGGCAGTTTCTTCAAAAGTTCAACATAGCATATCAAAATTGTTAGACTAGATATGACCTCCAAAAGTGCTAATGAAGTAACTCCTTATAAACGTGTGTAGTAATACTAAGATGTTAATCATACAGTGATCTATAAATATATCATCATGATGTACAGCTTAAGATTGCACAATGTTATATGTCAATTACAGTTAAAAAATAAACATAGAAAAGTTAAACATAAACTTACAACTCAACCATTCCATGCCTATGCATTTATCCTAAGGAAAGAAAACATAAGTACACACAAAGACTTGTACTTTTTTTTTTTTAAATAGCAGCATTATTTATAGTAGTCCCATAGTGGAAACAATCCAAACACCCATCAATTGGTGAGTGGATTAGCAAAGTTGTATATACATAAAATAGAATACTATTCATCAATAAGGAGGAAACAATCTTCAGATCTCTACAGATCTACGCTACAGCATACTGAATCTCAAAATATTATGCTAGATAAAAGAAGCCATACATAGAAAACTAAATATTCCACGTTTCCTCTTATAGAAAGTTTCCTGAAAAGGAAAATTTATTGAGACAAAAAAAAATATTAGTGATTGCCTGGAGTTTGGTGCAGAAGCAGTACTTGACTACAAACAGATGAAATGAAACTTTTTGGGATGATGGAAATGTTCCAAGTTTAGATTATTGTACTCTGAATTACAGGGATGGGTAAATATTATGATGTGTAATCATAGATGCTGATAATAAACTTTATTAAAATATATGTAAGGAACTGTAATCACGGTACATAGACCAGAGAAAGAAAAAGTTGGGAGTATAAGAAAGTAAAATACCTAACTTCTATTTTAGGAATTAATTATATTATGTCCAAAATTAAATATCTAAATATAGTAAAGCATATGTTATTTAAACATCTAAAGTTAAGCAAATGTCAAAAAATAACAGGGGAAAATCAGCGCTTGCATATGAAATAACCAAATAAGGAGTAGGAAAAAGTGAAAAGGGGAACTGACAATTCTTTAATTGAAATCTTTTGAGTATAATTTGACTTTTAAGAACACAATTATTGTTTCTTTATGAAAACAAGAATTAAAATTAAGTACAGAAGTATTTTTGCTAAATTTTATTTCCTAATAAATCTATTGAGTTTTTAAAATAATTCTCCTATAAATATCATGATCTTTCTTTTATTTCTTTGATGCTCCTTTTTAAACTGTTTTATTAACACTCTCCGCATTTTGTGGTTTTTTTCTTTTCCTTGTAGAATCTTGGTTTTCTCCTCATGCTTTTTTTTTCCCTGTTTGGTTGGTCTTAATTATTCCTGTTGCAAAGTTTTCTCAGTTGTCTGGGAGTTTTGGTAGTTTATTTATTTGAGAGTCAGGCTACAATAAATTTTCAAAGCATAAACTACTGGTTTTCTACCTGGAGACTGGGTCGAATTTGCACAGCTTTAAGGAGATAAAAGAAGGATGTGGCACCTTTAGCTGTTTCTTGTACTGCACTTGACCAATTTTCTTATGTTAGCATTTCGTGTCTGGAAGTACTTGGTCCTTGAATATCTGGGCCCTTAGGGGATGCTATGCATACACTCAGGCTTTCCTCATTTGTCAGATTAGGGTTCATTTTTTCTAGTCTTTTAAGTTAATCATCACTCTTCCATCTGCTTTCCCTTTACTAAAGTGTTTTTGAAGTTCCCTTTTTGTTTCATTGTGGATTTATGTTTTTAAAACAAAATCTTCATTGTCTAGTGATGAAAGTAAACAAAATTAGGCATGTATTGAGTCTGCCTTTGTTTTTATTTTTGTTTTTTAACCTACATAAGTGACACATGGTGCTTTTTGGGCCCTCCCTGCCTTGTTCTGCCCTGCCCTGCCCTGCTTCCCCCTCCCTCCTCTACATTACCTTCCCTTTTTCTTTCAAACTTCCCCTTCCTTTGTCTAGCCTTCTCCTTCTCTTGCTTCTCTTCCCTTTCACTCCCTTCCCCCTACCATTTTCTCTCTTTTACTGTCATCTTTATGGCATCCTCTTGGAGGCTGTGTTCCTGTACACTTTGTTGTGATGCAACAGTGATCACACTTGTGGCATCAGGGATCACTTATGGTGGTGGGGGGCAGTGCCTGGAATCAAACTCAAAGCCTCACACGTGCATTTCAGGTACTTTATCACTAAGCTGGGACCCTGCTGGGTTATTTTGATCTCTTATAAACAAGGAGTTAACTATCTTTATTTAGGAAAGAGATGCATTTCTGGTAAAATGAAATAAGAGTATCTGTGTGAGTTGTGGTCTGTTTCTGATCTTTCTGTTCTATAGTTTTGTCTCACTTCAGAAATCAGAGAGACCTTGAATGTAATACTAGAGGTCTGATTTTTTCTAACTTCTGGGTACCTGTATTTAATGTTCTCATTAACATATTAGATTTTGAGTCTTACAGGAATACCTTTCTGAACTTATCATTATACATTACAGCACTGTACCACTGTACTGTCGTCCTGTTTATTGATTTGCTCGAGCAGGCACCAGTAATGTCTCCATTGTGAGACTTGTTGTTACTGTTTTTGGCATATCGAATATGCCACGGGTAGCTTACCAGGCTTTGCTGTGGGGGCGAGATACTCTTGGTAGCTTGCGGGGCTCTCTGAGAGGCGTGGAGGAATCAAAACTGGGTCGGCTGTGTGCAAGGCAAACGCCTTACCTGCTATGCTATCGCTCCATATATTACAGACTTTCTGGAAATTCTTTTTTTTTTTTTTGCTTTTTGAGTCACAGCCGGCAATGCACAGGGGTTATTCCAGGCTCTGCACTCAGGAATTACCCCTGGTGGTGTTCGCATATGGGATGCTGGGAATCTAACTGGGGTCGGCTGCGTGCAAGGCAAACGCCCTACCTGCTGTGCTATCACTCTAGCCCCTGGAAATTCTTAAGTGGAGTATAGATTTCTTCGCTTTTATTAGTCAATGTATATATTTTTGTTGTTTTAGGAATTTTTTTGTTTTATTAGAAGTCTATTGAAGGTAAATTAAGCATAGCTAAACTTTTTCCTATGAT
Organism: Sorex araneus; assembly: GCF_027595985.1. Classification (NCBI taxonomy): domain Eukaryota; kingdom Metazoa; phylum Chordata; class Mammalia; order Eulipotyphla; family Soricidae; genus Sorex; species Sorex araneus. The sequence goes on along the minus strand of NC_073313.1, from coordinate 330,218,621 downwards.
AACAAGGAAATCCTTAAATATTTTGTGAATCATCATAGAGGTTAAAATCACAATCAAAATGAAATCTGTCTGTTGAATACAGTCAGGAAATTAAAACACACCATGCATCCTTGTTTTCTACAGCTTTCATGTGGTAATTCATTAGGGCTTAGTAAAGATCTTATTGGGGATATGGGCCACCAGCAGGTCAACCTGTACCTGCAGGGCGAGTGCATCAGCAGCCTGATGGTGACTTCAGGCTTCCCGATACCCCCAAATTGCCGCTGTGCCTTAGGCCAGACCCCAAAAATTGGGGCCAGTGGGAGCCATACCCACAAACCACCTCTGGCTCAGGTATACATGCTCATTTATTGGCCTTATTTCAGCAACCCATAAGTAAATCTCAAAAGAGATCTAAAGCCACAGTAAATCACGGACCTCCACATGGGTGAAAAGACTGGGGTAAATCAGAGGGGCAGGTCAGTCTGATGCCTGCCCATGCAGAGCCCCTGAAGCTGCTTGCTTCCACAATCCAATGCTTCTGGCCTGACTCAGGGTTTCAGGATGGACCTCACCAAGGTATAATCAGGATGGACCTCACCAAGATACAACCAAGCTGAAAATTTGGGTATGCAGATTTTTCGACTGAAATCTCCAGGCTTTCTCAGAGATAGGATGGGCTATCTTCCCCAACCTCTCTGTACTTCTGGAAGCCTCGGCAGTCACATCCACACTCCAAAGAGACCACCCAGTTGAAAAACTACTCCAGCCTCGCTGTACTGATAAAAATACTGAATGCCCTGAACAAACACCATGACCTCTTAGCACCTGTATTGCAAACCATAATGCACAAAAGGAAAAGGAGAGAGAGAGAGCAAGAAGGAAGTGACTCTCATAGAGAAAGGCTGAGGTTTGGAGGGGGTGGTGTGCAGTTTTGGGGGATGGTGATAGGGAAACAGGAGACATTGGTAGTGGAGAAGTACACTGGTGGAGGGATAGGTCCTGGATCATTGTAAGACTGAAACCTAATTATGAATAACTTTGTAATGGTCTATCTCATGGATATTCAGTTAAAAAATTAAAAAAAAAGAAAGAATGTAAGAGTCCATGCCTAATTCAATCAGCTAAATCAAGGGCTGAATAAATAGCAATATTCCTACATTAAAAAAGATACCTTGGGGGGCTGGAGGATAGCATAGCTGGTAGGGCGTTTGCCTTGCATGCAGCAGACCCGGGTTCGATTCCCAGCATCCCATATGGTCCCCCTGAGCACCGCCAGGAGTGATTCCTGAGTGCAGAGCCAGGAGTAACTCCTGTGCACCACCGGGTGTGACCCAAAAAGCCAAAAAAAAAAAAAGATATTGGGTTAAGTCAGAGGGATAGTATGGTAGCTAAGGCACTTGCCTTGCATGCAGCCAAAAGGGTTTTATCCCTGGCATTTCATATGGTCCCCTAAATTCTACTAGAAGTAATCTTGAATGCAGAGACAGGAATAATCTCTGACAGGAATAATCTTATGAGCACTGCCATGTTTGGCCCCAAATCAAGTAATAATAATAATCATAATAATACTTTGGTTACATAGCACGACACCATAACATCTAAAACTTACTGATAAACAAAAGCTTTGAAGAGAGCAAAATAACAGTAGAACTAAATAAAACTATAGTACCAGATAGGCAGAGCCTGGCAAGCTACCCGTGTGTATTGGATATGCCAAAAAACAGTTACAATAAGTCTCTCAATGAGAGACGTTACTGGTGCCCGCTTGAACAAATCAATGAGCAACGGGATGACAGTGACCTGATAGTGCCAGAGTTTGTAAATGGGAACATATATAGCTTTCCTCTAAATACACAAACAGAAGAGTAACAGAAAACTAAATTAAAATTTATTACACATTAAAAGTAGAGTCATATGTATTTATTTTTATTTTTAGTAAAAATTAATGTTCATACAGAAAAATATACAACTATAGGCAACTAGTATAAAAATGATTTTATGATATAGAAACTATTTCTAAAAAACAGTTTAAAACTCTAGATTCTCAGTCATGTATTTTACATAGAGATATTTAAAAACCACCTACTATTTATCAGGCAAAGTGGTGGGCACTGGGGATATAGACAATAAAAATTTAGACTTTAACTTTTTTCTGGATGATATTATGAGGGTAGGACTGGAGCAATAGCACAGCTGGCAGGGTGTCTGCCTTGCACGAGGCTGACCGGGGTTCAATTCCTCCATCCCTCTCTGAGAGCTGGCAAGCTACCGAGAGTATCCCGCCCGCATGGCAGAGCCTGACAAGCTACCCGTGGTGTATTCAATATGCCAAAAACAGTAACAACAAGTCTCACAATGGAGACATTACTGGTGCCCGCTCAAGCAAATCGATGAACAACGGGAGGACAGTGCTACAGTGCTATTGTCAGGGTAACAAAAATTCTGCCAGAAAAATGTAGAATATTACAGATGTTATATTCTGTATTTATTATTTTATTCTAATACATATTATTACATTCTAATTACATTATTATATTCTAATTATATTATATTCTAATTATAATTCTATATTATAATCTGATACATATATTATAATATATATCAGAATATTACTGATATCAGTAAAATAATATTACTGATACTTTTAAAGAAAAATAACAAGGGATAAAAATGATATACAAATGCAAAATGTTCAGGGAAGGGGTCACATTTCAGACAGAGTCCCAGGAAGTACTCCTGGGGAAAACCTTTAGTATAAATCCTTGAAGCAGATGAGAGGTCATAAACTCTGTAGGTATCTGGAGGAGAAGCATTCCATAGTGAAACAACTAGTACTAAAACATCAGACAGGAGTATATCCAGGGCTTGACAACTGTAAAAGCTGTAATTTCTAATTTGGATGAAATGAAAAGTCATTTGAAGAAGGAAAACATATATTTTAAAAGTCTTTCCGACTTTCGGAGTCAGAAAAAACTATAGAAAAGCAATATTAGAAACAGAAAGAAACCAAAAATGTAAGTTATTAAATAAATAGTCCAAGAAAAAGAACATATGGTTAAGATACATGTGGTAGCAAGAGTAGTAGTTGATTATTTTTACATCCAATTCCCACTTTAAATGGACTACAAAACTATAATTATGTGTTCATGAACACTGAATGCAACCATTTATCCTCATAATCAACAATCAATCTTGCCCTAGCTATAATGTCAATTAATATTATGTATAATATTATTATAAATGAGGACTCATTATTTCTCACTTGAACAGTTTTTTTTTTGTTAAATATCATAAACTTTCTCCTGCCAATTACAAACAAATAATGAGATGAAAACATTCAAAACTATTTTTCAGGACACTAATTAAAGCATTAGAAAAATTGTGATTTTGGTTTTGTTTGCTTAATTATAAAAACTTTTAAGGATTTATATTAGAGAACCTGACTTTTTCTTCTTGTTTTAGTTTTGGGGTTTTTAATTCTGCCTTTTCTTCTTCTGCTAACTTATATAATAAGCATGTATTTATCCTATATATAGAAAAACTATTTTTTCTAAGTTTGAGTCAACTTGCAATATGGCTGAAGCTATAGCACAGCGGTTGGGCGTTCGCCTTTCATGCAGCCTACCCGAATTCTATTCCTCTGCCCCTCTTGTTGAGCCCGGCAAGCTACCGAGAGTATTGAGCCCGCGAGGCAGAGCCTGGCAAGCTACCCGTGCCTATTGGATATGCCAAAAACAGTAACAATGTCTCTCAATGAGAGACGTTATTGGTACCCTCTTGAACAAATCAATGAGCAAGGGGATGACAGTGACAGTGATGACTGTCAATATATAACAATATACCTCTGAGAGTTCTTTAAAGTTAATTTTTAGTATTGCATTCTCTGGGAAATTTCCATTTTTGCCCCACAACAACTCATCTCTGATGTTTAACAGTCTACTTATTCAATCCCTCTGGTTACAGATCTAGAATTTCTAGAAGTACGTGGTACCCTTATTCCTCGCACAGCTGTACTTCTTTCTAGATATTGTTCCAGCACAACAGATAGGAATTTCTTTTGTAACCTTAATGGCATTCTCTTTAAATTTCTTTCCCAACATTTGTGCTTTCATTTATTTGTTCTACTTCCATCTCTCTCCTGCACGTCTGGCTGTCTTTCCTGGGGCCTCTCGGAGGGGATGGGCTCCAGCTTCCCTCCCTACCCCGAGAGAGCTCCTGGCAACCGAAGACCACCGGAACCTAGCTACAGCCATGCTGGAGGCCCCTCTCCACACGTTCCGACAGGCCTCATGCATGAAGGTACCAGCAGAGGAACCCAGGTGTGTGTAATCTGTTCATAATTGGGTTTCAGTCACACAATGATCCGTCCACCAGTGTTCTTTTCCCACTACCAATGTCCCTTGTCCCTAACACCATCCCCCAAAACCACACCCCTCAAACCCCAGCCTTTCTCTATGAGAGGCATTTCCTTCTTGCTCACTCTCTCCTTTTCCTTTTGTGCATTACGGCTTGCAATATAGGTGCTAAGAGGTCATGGTATTTGTTCAGTGTATTCCGTATTTTTATTGGGACAATAAGGCTGGAGTGGCTTTTCAAATACAAATAATTTACACAGTCACCCAGATTTTCTAAATGTTAAACTGTCTGCCTCTAGTCACATCTATCTATCTATCTATCTATCTATCTATCTATCTATCTATCTATCTATCTATCTATCTATCTATCTATCTATCTATCTATCTATCTATCTATCTATCCATCTATCTATCTATCATCTATATATCTATATCTATCATCTATCTATCTATCTATCTATATTACTAGAATACTTTGAGAGGAAGTTGCAGACATATGCACCTCCCATATGCACCTTTAGCTCTGGAAATTTCAATCTGCTTTTGTGGGGCACAGGATGGGGGATGGGTGGAGTGGGGCTATACCTAAAGGTGCTTTGGGTTTGCTCCTGGCTCTGTGCTCAGGGATCACTTCTGGTGGTGTTTAGAGGTCCATATGCAGTACCATTGTTGTTTCTGTGTGCAAAGCAAACACCTTACAAATATGCTATCTCTCAGATCCCTTTGGTGTATATTTTTAAAAACATTACACCTTTACCTTAGGAAAATAAACTTGAAGCATCTCTACTTTTAGACACAACATTTCTAAAGATGTATTAAGTGGTAACCTATACCATACTTATTTTTATTATGGTAGTTCTCTAATCTGCTTGAAAGGGAGCATGATATTATAGTTGGTCTCTATTGATGTTTTACAAATTTTACTTCAAATGTCAAAATGTTATTGTGCATCTTGACAGTAATTATATCATACTGTTACTTCCTTGTAAATTTGAAGCAATAGATCAAAAGTTATTCTGAGACCTCATAGGAATAACATATTTGTCTTTGTTTTTGCTATTTATTTAGTTTGGACTACTCCTGGATGCTCAGTCCTTACTCCTCACTCTGCACGAAGTGACTCGGGAATCACTTCTGGCTATCTCGGGGTATAATACTGGGTGCCAGGGATCAAACTGAGACAAGATACATACAAAGCAAGCATTCTATCTGCTTTACTATAGGGTAACATAGCCTCAGGTAGTTTAGGTTTATTGGGTTACTCCCATCACAGTGCTCCCATTCTTCTGTGTTTATTTGTAGCTTCTTTCTTAATGTACTGTTGACTTGTAAATATTGTTTTTGTCTTCTCCTTGAGTCTTTTGCATAGTTTATTCAGAGCCATGTCCTTTTGTATGGACACAGGAAGACTGTAGCAAATGCTATGCTTTGTAACCTGGGAGTCATTTGACTCTATATTTTTCTCCTAGGCATCTGTGCTCTCTACCTAAGCCTCAGTTGCACTTACTTTCTAGCACGCCCAAAAGCAGGGTACAGATGAGGGACGAGACGGACCCAGGGCTAGCGATGAGTTGTGTGCTACCCTGGCATCGAGATGGGCCTGGCCAAAGCGCCTAATGCTTAACTATAAGTTAAGAGCTTGGTCATGGACAACTGCTGTCATGATCCAAAAAGTAATAATTAGATTTGGACCCTGCTAGGGTTAGGAATGATTAATCTGGCCTGAGTGCTATAGTTTGAGTCTGTGGCAAGATGTTGCCAGGAGAGCTGCCTTGCAAGCCTCAATGTATCTCTTGTGCTGTCCATACAAAAATAACTAGTATTAAGATGTTAATGAGTGTTTGGACTAAGGAAAGGAGAAAAAACCCTTAAGAGGTATTTTGCCTACTGGCATTCAGGAAGGATCTTGTAATGCCCCTAGGTTGTGTTCCTTTTGAACCTGATGGCCCTTTGGAAGGGCTTTCTTTTTGCTACCTGGATGTGTAGCCTAGGGGCAAGGGGGAGAGAGAAAAAGAGGGGAGAGAGACGAGAGAGGATTGAGCAGCAGATCCAGAGAGAGGACGGAGCTAGGAGTGCGGGAGATGAGAAAATGGAAGATTGAATAAACGGTAACTGATCAGCAACCAGCTTGGTCCTCATTTCCTCCCCCGTCTGCCCCATGGCCCGGGCCACTTCAGCTGGGGGAGCGGCCCGGGACCAAACCCCCGAACCCAGGGGGCTGCTGATGGGGAGAGTTGCTGGGGCTCTTCCACCGGTCGCCCCTGGCAGATGATTTTTCACTGTACTATCATTCCAACCCCGTCTCAGTTACTAATAATACTAATGTTAATCTGTTAAAATCAGAGATCCCTTGGATACAAAGGTTTCTTATACTTAATTTTGAACAAAGCAATTTCTTGTCACAAAGTATGATGTACATTGTCATTGTGATGTATTGGTACTGCTCTCCTCACTGTACCACATGAGGTTTTTTTAAAATTTTGATTCAGTTTGGGGGCCACACCCAGGAATGCCAAAGGCTTATTCCTGGCTCAGTACTCAGGGAAATTGCTATCCTGCTGGGCCCAGGGAATATAAGGGATGCTGGGTATTGAACTCTGGTCGGTCTTTCGCAAGGTAGACACTGTACCTCCTATACTATTGCTCCAGCCCTCACCTGAACTTTTATAGTGTGCTGGAAACTTGATGGATTGTTTTTCCACCCTGCTCTTGTGGTTTGCTCCTCCTCTCCATCTGTGTTGGGAAGTTTTTCACAAGTTCTGTGTATGCAGGGCTCAATTAATATCAAGCTTACCACACTCTTCCAAGTCTTTACTGATAAGTTCTCTATGCTATTTTCCCTTTTGGATTTCCCCGCCCCACCCAGAAGTATTCAGGGAATAATTTCCGGCTCTGTTCTCAGGAGTGATCTCTGACAGTGCTCGGGGGACCGTATGTGGTTCCAGAGATCAAATGGTGGATACAGGCTGGCCTTACCTTGTATACCATTGCTTTCTTTTTTGGAATGTTTTTTCTTTTTAGGAATGTTTATCGAGATACTGTCATTTACAAAGTTGTTCATAATAGAGTTGTTTCAAGGTATACAATATTCCAACACCAATCCCACCACCAATGTCCCCTTTCCTCCCCTAGTATCCCTAGGTACCCTCCCACTCCTCACTCCTTTCTTGCCAGGCATATAGCAAACTTGTTTCCTATTACTTTGTCCAATAAAACTTATAGGAATGGCAAATAGTTATCAGAAAATAAATCAATATGTAAGTAAATTTTTGATGATTAATTGCTATATATTTTTAACCTTTCTCAATCTAGGAGAAGAAAACCATATCCACATTAGTGATTTCCATACTCAGTGCCACGTCCTGAGAAGTTTCTCCTGTCCATTAATGCTTCTTGTAGAACTGGTCTCAAGACTATGAATTCTCTAAACTGTTGCATGTGTGTCTCTTAGAACATGAATATTAATCTAGCTGGTTAGAGTGTTCTTGACTAAGTGTTTATTCCATTGAATTTTTGTACTATATTCTTCCATATTGTTCTGGCTTGTAGAGACCCGATGACAGATCTGCTGTGCATTTATGGGCTTTCCTTTGTATGTAAGTTTCTTTTTTTATCTTGCTGCATTCAATGTTCTGTACCTCTCTTTGGATTTTGTCATTTTGAATAATAATGTATCTTGTAGTTTTCTTAACTGGGTCTATTTCTATGGGACTCTTTGTGCCTCTTTGATCTCAGTGACTATGATCCTCAACTCTGGAAAATTCTTATTGATAGTTTCTTTAACGATTGTTTCTTCATCACATTTGCCTTCCCTTTCTTCAGGGACTCTGGCGATTCTTATATTGCTACTCTCGATCTCATCTCATAATTTTCTGGTACGCTGTTCATTTCTTTTCAAATTATTTCCCACCTTCTTTTTCTTTTTCTTTTTTTTGGGGGGATCACACCTGGCATTGCACAGAGGTTACTCCTGGCTCATGCACTCAGGAATTACTCCTGGTGGTGCTCGGGGGACCATATGGGATGCTGGGAATCAAATCCTGGTCGGCCGCGTGCAAGGCAAAAGCTGTGCTGTCACTCCAATCCCTATTTTCCACCTTCTGCTATCTCCTAGCAGTATCTATCTTATCTTGGATCTCCTCAGTCATTTGCTCAGCTTCTGTTACTCTGTTGTGCAGAGATTCTACTGACTTTTTAATATCACCTACCATGTTTTTCATTACTGACTGTAGTATTTTTTTCATTTTGATTCCCATACTTTCTTGTGTTTTGCTGACTACTTCTGCTATATTTTCTTTAAACCCATTGAACATCCTCATCATAGTGGCATTAGAGACATTGTCTGAGGATTTACTGTTGTTTATTTCTTCGGTGAAACTTTTTGCACAGTAAGCTTGGTGGGTTTCTACATGTTTTCCCCATTGGTTTTCTAGTATTCTATGAGTGCAATGGGTGACCTCTCTGGAAAATGCTGAGGAAATGAGCTGGAAAATGCTGAGGAAATGAGCTGGAGATTGCTCTCTGCTCTGGGATGGTGGAACAAGGTCGGGCAGGAGCTATGGAGTGGGCCTTTCATGTGGTACAGGGCAAGTCTGGAGGCTGCCTGGACCTACCTGGTAAGGAGGGGTTTTGCCTCCAGTTCCTGGAATAGGCCAGTGATATCACCCAGAGACTAGCCCATCTGGGATAGTAGAGCAGCAAGCAGGTCAAGTCATTCTTTTCTTTAAAAACAAAAAATTGAGATTAGCTAACATGATTACAGTTGTGTTAATACTCATGGATTTTATATAAAAAAATTAATCCACTTTTACCACCAAAGTAGTCAGGACTCTCCATCACCCTTTTTGTTTTTTCTTCTTTTTTTTCTTTTTGCATCACACCTGACGATGCACAGGGGTTACTCCTGGCTCTGCACTCAGGAATTTACTCCTGGTGATGCTCAGGGGACCATATGGGATGCCGGGAATTGAACCGGGTCGGCCGCATGCAAGGCAAACCCCTACCCGCTGTGCTATTGCTCCAGCCCTCTCCATCACTCTTATGTCACCTCCAGTCCATCTTCCTTTTCCCCTCTGTGCTTCCCCACGCACTGCTGGGTCATCTCAATTTTGAAATCGAAGACCACAGATTTGTCCTCATGGGATATTGTCTATTCCCTTGTCTTGTTTATATGCAATAGATGAGTAGATCCTCTGGTGTATTCTTTTCTTTACCTTCTATTCCTTATTCTTTTAGGGTCTAGAGGAAGTAGCAACTTTCTAGCCTCCAATCCTAGATTCCTACACTCCCCCTTTCAAAATACCATATTTACACCTATGTGGACTTCTCCTTTGTAAATAAATATCTATCAAATTACAATTATTTTAAATTGCATGTGCAATCTTTTTTTAAAATAAAATCTCAATTTATGAAACATCCTTATTGGTTTAAAACCTGTTTTCATTGGTTTTCTATTTCATACTTTCAAAGGATCATAATGTACATGGTGTGTATGTGTGTGTGTGTGTGTGTGTGTGTGTGTGTAGTATAAGCAAACACATGGATGCAAGCTACATTTGGGAAAAGATTTTTGTAATTATTTTGTATAATCAATTTTATAATGTTTATGTATCATGTAAGACTTTTATATTACATTAAGTTGTCATTGGAGTTCCTATTTTTATTAGTTGAAATAGTTATATAGTTGTTGCTTTAACAATTAAGGTTACACCTCTCTTTGTAAACATTTAGATATTACTATGCTTTTAAATGTGTACTGTATTTTTTTGGGGGGTCACACCTGGCGATGCACAGGGGTTACTCCTGGCTCTGCACTCAGGAACCACTCCTGGTGGTGCTCAGGGGACCATATGGGATGCTGGAAATCCAACCCAGGTCAGCTGCATGCAAGGCAAATGCCCTACCCGCTGTGCTATCGCTCCAGCCTCTTAAATGTCTACTATTATAAATAAAATTATACAGAATATCATATATGTAAGACTATGAGGACAAATTCCCTAAAGCATAATTATAAAGTTTATATTTGTTTTATTGAATATGTACTTACCTTTACAATGATATTTATATTTATATGTCACAAAATTATTCTCTAAAATAATTTAAATAATTTTCTCTCTGGAAAATTTCACTGTGTGTAAAAGTAACCAGTGTGCTGTGTCTAAGAAAGTAATGTATATTTTTTATTTATCACTTCTTCCTAGTAGTAGGAGAAAATATCTTGTTGTATACTGTGATAATAAATAAAGTTAAATCCATTTTAAAATATTTTTATTTCTTCATAAATTTTCTTTGTACAGCTTAGAATTTCCAGTAACTATGTTATTGTATTAAAAATCATACAAATAAGTCTTTATGGACAGGCAACAGCTTAATGAATTTATAGCCTTGAAACCAGTCTTGCAGAACATGTTAAAGTAGCTTCTTTAAGAGACAAAACAAGTTTCTCAGCATTTGGCAGTGAATTAGGCATTTTTCTCATGATGGTTAAAGTTACTCTTTGCTAAATTACAAATTGTTTATTTTCTCCTAGCTTGCTAAGGGATTTAATACATTTTCAATAACAAATTAGTGAGTCATTTATATGTAATATTCTATGTCTAATCAAGGATTTTTTATATCTAGTGAATTTTATTACAATCTTTTACTTTTTAATGCAGATACGCACTATCTACATGATAATATTTTCTAACATAAAGCTAATATCTTTCTTAGTATAAGATACACTTTTGTCCTTTTATAAACCTATTCAGATTTTCTCCTTAGCATTCTTTTCACTATTACTAAATTTTTAATTTCTAGTATTTATTTATTTCATGTAAAATTTAAAATACATTAACACAGACTTATTCATATTAATTTTCAAAATTTATACACCTATAAAAATGAAATATGTTATTTTTGAAAAGTATTGGTTTATCAAATTATAGTTTATTTACAGTTTTGTGGGATTTCAGGAATTAGCTCTACTATATGTGAATAGATTTTACTACCACAGTAGGAAACAAAAAAACGAGATATATCTCATTTGTCAGATAAAAAAGCAAACAGTAATGGTACAAATGGTCTAAGTCACTAGAATTAAAGATCTTGTTTATAGAACTGAGTCTGCATGGCAGGGTGTTTGGGAGAGGTTCCTTGGAATTCTGGTAAAAAAAAAAGTGGGTTCTCTGATAATGGGTGTTGTCTTAGAATGATGGAAAGTGACTAGTGGTTTTATACCTCTTTGTGCCTCCATAAAAATGGTTTTAAAAAATCATGTAACTAGGGAAAATTAAAGCAGTACTAAAAAAGTAATCTCTATTTTAGAATTTCAATTAACTAAAAGAAATTTATTTACCTCTGGATGTTATTTATTAAATATTAACTTCTAGAAGCTAATTTCATAATTTTAGATGAGTACTTAATTTTATGGCACCTTAATTTTATATTACTATAATCAGATAGTAGAATATCTAATAACTAACTTGGCTGTCAGAGATATAAAACACCAGTTTTGATATTATAGGAAATTTCTTCTAGGAAAATGTGAATGATTCTGGTAAGAAGCAGTATGAAGGGTGTTTACTTGGGATATGAGTTTATGACATTGAGAGTCGAATATTTATTCATTAATCAAGGTGCTGAAGGAAACATATAGTGGTTGTATTTCAATAACCAATGTGACCAGGACGGAACTGTTTCTTTAAAAGAAATCATATAGAAGAAACTAGTTTATAAACAAAAAGATGGAATAATCTATAGAATAATAGAATAATATTCTTTTTTTTTTTTTTTGGTTTTTGGGTCACACCTGGCGATGCACAGGGGTTACTCCTGGCTCTGCACTCAGGAATTACTCCTGGCGGTGCTCAGGGTACCATATGGGATGCTGGGATTTGAACCTGGGTCGGCCGCATGCAAGGCAAACGCCCTACCCACTATGCTATCACTCCAGCCCTAGAATAATATTCTTAATTCTCCATAGATTAAAAATACTTATTAATATCAATTTCACTTTTATCTTCCATAGGTCTCACTGATCCTTTGCGCAGAGTTTCTGCTAATGTTTTTCTTATACATTAAGGTTGGATTTATATCACAAAGGGTATGGTGCTAGCCTTGCATGAGGCCAACTTGGTTTTGATTCCTGGCACCCCATAAGGTCCCTTGAATAAGTCCTGAGCAACACTGGGTGTGGCCCCAAAACTAATAAAAAAATTAAAAACATACATCCCACTTTGACCAAACTTATAAATCTGTCACTTTTTACATTAAAAAAAAATCTCGGGGATGGAGCAATAGCACAGTGGGTAGGGCTTTTGCCTTGTACGCGGCTGACCTGGATTCGATTTCCAGCATCCTATATGGTCCCCTGAGCACCGCCAGGAGTAATTCCTGAGTGTAGAGCCAGGAGTAACCCCTGTGCATTGCCGGGTGTGACCCAAAAATCAAAACCAAAAAAAAAAAACCCAAATTTATGTTTCTATTCTTTCTTCAGCCACATTCTCTAACCTCGAAATTGCTTTGCATTTTCTAATTAGTTTCTTCATTTTGTCCAACTTTCTCCTTACATGCCTTTTTTTTTTCTGTGATGCTTTTAGAAACATGAAAACACATATACTATTAAATTTGCATGGATGGGGAAAGGGAAAAGAAATATAAGATATCTTTTTCCTACTGGAGGGAGTTCTTTGCTATGTCCACTTGTTTGGTGAGTGTAGGGTTGAAGCTTTTGTAGGAATAGAAAATATTATGTGACCTAACTTATTTTGGAGTATAAGTCTTACTGGGTTTAGCATCTCCCAGTGTCCCATGCATTTGAGAGAGCTTATAGCCTTACCCTACGCAGGAATAGGAATTATTAATTTTTGGTCTTCAAGTCTCCATTGATCACTTCACCTGTCTGAAATATGCATAGATCACATCTTTCCAAAATGTGCAGTTTCTCTTTGAATATTCTGCATTTGATTTGCTAACAAAGTGGGAGGAAAATCAAAACAAGCTCTTTCTTTTGCTTATTCATTTTTTTATCCACTTGTAAAAAATGTCCTTTTAAATTTAAAGATTATTTTCAGATCCTAGCCACCTACCTTACCAGTTAATGCTCCATGTATCTACTCTTATACTTTTCAACCTGAGTCAGTCATTACTTTTCTCCTGGGTTTCACATCCACTTTTGCTCATTTACACGTACGTTGGAAGCCCTTATATGTATGATGTTATATAAAACTTCATTAATTTTTTAAAGGCTATGGGAAAAATGTTGAAATAATAAAAATGTAGTGTGTAAATTGCTTACAAATATTCAAACCCAGTAAAATCAGTAGCTTCCTTCACTCCTTCGAATTGAGGAGTGTACAAGTAACTCACTATGATCACTGTAACATAAATGAGCCAATTGTGTATTAATTCTATTCAAACACTTTTAAGATCCAGTATGTGGTTCATTACATTTTTCTGCCTCTCTGGTTGCTGAGATACCTTGTAAGTGTGCAATGGACTATTGTTTTAAACTGCTTATGTTTTCTGGTTGTTGATTCTCTCAGCACAAGTTAGCATGCATTGATGAATATATTAAGAAATAGAGATTACCAACTTGCCCACAATTAATTTTAATACATAAGGTTCTTTGTGGTCCAAGATAATCTATACTGGCCTTCGTGCTGTGTGTGTGTGTGTGTGTGTGTCCCAATTTTTTAATCATTTGAGTATATTGAATTTCAAGGTAGAGGAACATTTGAAGAAAACAGAGAACTTTCTTATTGTGTTTTTTTTTCATTGATTTTCTGAAATGAGACAGATAATATATAAATAATGATGTCATTCACTTACACCCTTTTACTATTTTTTTTTTTTGCTTTTTGGGTCACACCTGGTGATGCACAGGGGTCACTCCTGGCTCTGCACTCAGGAATTACCCCTGGCGGTGCTCAGGGGACCATAAGGGATGATGGGAATCCAACCCCAGTTGGCTGCGTACAAGGCAAACGCCCTATCTGCTGTGCTATCGCTCCAGCCCCACACCCTTTTACTATTTTACAGCAGAGTTTTCCTCTAGAAATGTACTAAAGTGCTTTTTCTCTGTACTATTTAACATTTTGGCGTGGAATAGGGAAGAGCTTTCTAGTACTTGGTTTAAAAAATGAAAGAGCTATTTTCTATTTCAAGAAAAACTGTCATAATACTAATCAATTTGCTATCTTCCTAAGAAATGAATAACTGACATGTGTTTACTACATAAAATGTTTTTTTTTTTTGCTTTACATAAGATCATTTAGAATATTAGGGACCAGTGATACAATATAGAGGTTAAGGCACTTGCCTTGCTGTCTCTGATTCAATCCCCAAGACCACTTACAGTTTTCTAAGTGATCCCAGGACTTTATTCCTCTTGCACAGAGCCAGCTTTAACCCTGAGCTTTTAGGTGTGGTTCCCACTCCCCACTCTGCCATTCCCCCCATACCCCCCAAAGTCTTTCAGAATATGTGAATATATGATGGTAGTTTGAATATACAGTGATTCAAGGACTCTTCTTTAGTGTTCATTTCTTGTTTTTATCTTTCTAGAACTAGAGATATTTTTATGTCTTTTCGCTTTTTCATTAGAGCTCTTAAACATGATATCCGCTGTTTTTTATAGGTATTGCTCTCTTTCAGTGAGATGACTTCATGTTCAATAACTTCACATTAAGTTCAGTTTCTTTAGCCATGGTAGTTGATTTACAGAGGAAGTAAAACATACTATATATACAGTTTTTGTTCCCTTTACCAAACGGAACCAAAATTACCAAATGAGTAATTTTCACTCAGGACTTGAGCCTCCCTTAGCATTGCTAACTCCAGCCATTTTTCTGCATCCCATTTATGTTCTTCCATTCCAAGGATTATATTTTCCTTGGCATAGTCTGGAATACTAGATTCTAGGACCTTATCCTTGGTTCAAGTTCCAGTATTCTCAGTTTATTTTTTTCTTACTCTCATTGTATCATTTTTTTCAGAGCTGTGATTGATTTATTGGTCCACTCCTTCTAATAGAAATATATCAATCTTTTTCTGTCTCTCTCTATATGTGTGTATATTTATATACACATAGGTATAACTGAGTTCTCTGAGTCCAACACATAAATTACTTTTTCCTCTTCCCTTAATCCCTTTAGCTCCGGCTTGCCTCAATAAATCTCTATAAATTGTGTTTCAGGCTATTTAACATTGCTAGGGAAATTCAAATGAAATGGATAAATAGGGGCCAGAGTGATAGTACATTGGGTAATGGGGTCCAATTTGCATTTGGCCCACCCAGATTCTATCCCTGCATCCTATGGTCTCCTGAGCACAGCCAAGAGTGACTCCTAAGCAAAGAGCCAGAAGTAACCCCTGAGCATTTCGAGATGTGACTCAACCCACTCCCCCAACCTCACTCCAAATGGAGATATAGTACTGGATATTCATTTTTTTGGACCAGAGTTTGGCAAATGTTTTTCTAGAAAGGGACATATAGTAGACATGGTATATGGTCATATAATATTTTTATAGTGTTTTCATTTTTGCACAATGTCTTACAAATATAAAGTTTTTAGTTTTCAGGTTTATAAAAAAAACAACTGGCATTAAGACTCAGCCCTTGCTCTTCCCTCAGATGGATTTATGGAGATGCCTGCAACTCTTGTCCAGAACCTCCATATGCTCCTATATTCCCCAGGAAATCTTTTAATTCTACTATGCAAAGTTTCTAAACATAGTACTTTTTCTTTCATTTTCTTAGGAGAACATGCTGTACCTTTTAAAAACATGCTCACTGCTTATTTCTCTCATCACTTCCTTTCATGACTATGGATCCTATGTTAAACAAGCCAGACCCTTCTTATTCCTAAGAATATTCTCATTCTCGAAGCTTGTAAATACCACCATAGTATAGTGTTGTAGCACTATAGCACTGTCATCCCGTTGTTCATCAATTTGCTCTAGTGGGCACCAGTAACCCAGTAACGTCTCCACTGTGAGACTTGTTACTGTTCTTGGCGTATCTGTAGCTTGCCAGGCTCTGCCATGCGGACAAGATACTCTCAGTAGCTTGCCGGGCTCTCCGAAAGGAATGGAGGAATCCAACTTGGGTTGGCTGTGTGTAGGGCAAATGCCCTACCCCCTGTGCTATCACCACAGTGCTATCTAATAAAAATACAGTTACATACAGCAGAAAATCTAAATAGCCACACACATCCCTTCTGAGGACTGCTGCATAAGAAAATGTCAATGGCATGTTCACTGACCAAGGGATTTTTCTCAATTCTCACAATTCATTCAGATACTGTCATATCCCAGAAACATTATAGATAATTGTGTCATGCTCATGATTGTTTGGAAATACACAAATTGTTAAGACTGAGCTTCAGAGTGCCAGAGAAGTATGAAAATAATATAGAAAATATCTTCAGGGTTTCCATTACAATGTGCATGAATGAGGTTCCCTCTTCAGCTATCCTCATTCAACACCCTTCCATTGCCTGAGTAATTCTCACTTCAAAGATTAATGAATTAAAGTATACAAATATAAAAATCTTATGATGCCTGTCTTTTTTTTCCGTTTTTTGGTTTTTGTGTCACACCCGGCAATGCACAGGGGTTACTCCTGGATTATGTTGTCAGGAATTACTCCTGGCGGTGCTCGGAGGACCATATGGGATGCTGGGAATCAAGTTCGGATCGGCCAC
Organism: Sorex araneus; assembly: GCF_027595985.1. Classification (NCBI taxonomy): domain Eukaryota; kingdom Metazoa; phylum Chordata; class Mammalia; order Eulipotyphla; family Soricidae; genus Sorex; species Sorex araneus. The sequence continues at coordinate 330,201,598 of NC_073313.1, read as the reverse complement.
GTGCAAGGCAAATGCCCTACCCGCTGTGCTATTGCTCCAGCCCCATGATGCCTATCTTTAAACTAGTTTTCAGAAGTCTATATTGATTCAAACTCCCATTAAGTCATGAAAATGTGTTTCCCATCAAATAAGGTACATGTTTCTAATATTGCATTTCAAAGTAATGTTGTATTATTTTAGAATGATATTCAAACTATAATTATATACGCACCTAATTCTTATGTTTGGTGAATGTTTATTATGTTATATACTGTACTATACATATGTTTATGTATATAAAACACTGTAGTTACAATATAAGGTAGATAGATATAGATAGATAGGTATATCTATCTACCTTATGTTGTAGTTGTAGTTATGTCGTAGTTGTAGTTATAGTTATGTTGTAGTTATCTTATGTTTATAGATAGGTATATCTATCTATCTTCTGTTGTAATTACAATGTTACTAACAGCCATAAATCTGATTATTTAATTTTTGCGGTTCCAGGAATCAAACTTGGGGCCTCATATACATATATCAGGCAAATTGTCTACTGTTGAGCTACATGCTTGGCTCAAGCTCTCATACTTCTTTTTTTTTTTTTAAATTAGAAACAATATTTATTGTTTCCTGTTAAAATAGGGCACTCTCATGAAGCTCTCATACTTCTTTATTTTAGCTAGTCCTATGGAATTGTTCCAATGCTTGGGAAAAAAAAAATATCCTAGACTTGAAATTTGTTTTACTAAACACAAATGTGACACACGAAACTGTAGGTATTTAAGTGATTACTTCTTGGGAGGTGTTTGTCCGAGTGCAAATGAGTTTGGCTATGAACAGATTTCAGCAGGCATTTGACAGCTTGGATGACTGGCACATTGTCATCTCCATAACACACCTAAAATGCAGAGTGCCAAAAATCACAAACAGGTTGCATATAGTTAAAAATCTGAAACCTGTCTAACTTAGTTAATCTTTTAAATCATAGCAGCAGAAATATGCCAACTATAATTAACTTTGCAAGCTCTAATGTAAAGTAGGATCACTTTATATGTGGATATATTTTTGTTTTACTACTCCACAATCATAGTAAAATGTCTCCTTGTAAGATGCACATGCAATATGGATTGACAGCTAGTGGAACTGGAAACCTATTGGGCAGCTAAGGGTAATTTAATATTTTAGAATTTTCTTTTCTGACCATTTTGATATTTTGCCTTAAGGCTATAAGATTTGGGAATTTTTTATTGAGAAAAAATTAATTTCTGTTATATATATATATTGATGATAGGTATTAACAAAGTATAGTAAAGGGACCTTGAGAGACTTGCTGTATCACATCTCATAAAATACTTTTTAAAGAGAGGAGGCTTGTCACCAGAGAGGGTAGGGTACGTGCCTAGCATGTAACCAACCTGGGTTTGACCACTGGCACCACATATGGTTCCCTGGGCACTGTCACATGTGCTTCCTGAGTGCAGAGTCAGCAGTAAGTCCTGAGCATTACTGGGTGTGACCCATAGCAATAAATAAGTAATAATTTAATTAAATGAAGGCATTGGATTTTAATTAGTTTTTTTTTTCTGTGTATGAGTTTATGCAAGTAAGTGAAATACAGAGACAACAAAGTATAAAGTTCAATTCGGTGAAAGTAAAATGATTTTCAGAAATTTCTATCATATTGCAAAATATTCTCCAGATATTTTTATTTCTAGCAAAATAAGCCAGCATCCTATATTAAGCTACTATTTTAAATTCCTTAAATTTCTTATTGATTATTTTTCTGAGAGTAGAGATATACCAATTCTGATTAGAACTGAGTAGGACTCAGGCATATGTAGAATAAGAGATATCAATGAGGAAGCAGAATCAAGAAAGTTTGCTACCCTGAGATCAAGGCTGAAAGGGAGAATGTGCTAGAAACAGAGGGAGTTTAGACAAATGCAGTGAAGAGGGAGCTTGATTTTATCATAAGAAAATTACACATTCTCTGTCATTAGTAGTTTGAAGAAGCTTATATTAGAACTATGAATAAAGAATTGTGAGAGACTGGCGGGTTTTAATTCTCATTATTTTTCCAGATAAGGAAATTGAGAACCTAAAACTTGTCCAGGATATCACAATGAAGTGACTGAATTCTGGGACCAGGAGGCAAAGTTTTGAGTTTTCACTTCTGTGATCTCTCTTTGATGATTCAGAAAAACTAGATGGGGGGCAGTTTGAATTTTTGAAATCTGGAACACCTATGACTGATATTTCTTAAGCATACTAAAATTGGCACAGATTTATAGACTCATATTTAGAAATAATACATGAGTTCTAAAACTTATTTATGATATGAATAGCCTTGGGTAATTTTTTCAATATTTCAAAAATGTAATTTTCTCAAGTTTAGACTAAAATAATATTAACCTTGCAAAATTATTCTAAATTTTGGATTGAAGGTGAATAAGCACTAAAGATACTCAAGGAATAGTACCTAGTGATAAAATAAAAGAATCAAAATATATGAAATTTATTAAAGTAGATTGCTGCTTAATGCTTCATATGAAATATTTAATTTGCTTTTGGCTGTTTTTATGAAGATTGCTATTTAAAAATACATTCACCTTGCTCAAAGTGAGTTCTAGCTTGTCTTTTAAAATTTTCACATTCAGTCAGATTTCTGAATGTGTGGCTGCTGCTTCCTGCTTCTCTGCAGGAAGAACCTATCATTGTATGGCTGTTTTCTAGGTCTTCTACACCTGTAATCATATCACTTTTTATTATTTGAGTGAATATCTATTAGATTCTAATAATTCTTATAGCAGATGATCACAAACTCAATATTTTAAAATAGCACAAGTTTATTATCTTAAATTTCTGGAGGCCACAGGCCCTACATGGCTCTCGCTGGCCTAAAAATCAAAAGGTTGGCGGGGCTTCATCCTCTCTGGAGGAGAATCTGTTTCTGTGAATTTTCCAGCTTCCAGAAGCTGCTTTTTTTCCTTGGCTTATGGCCACATTCCTGCATCTTTAAAGCAGACATTAGGCCAACTCCATGTCATGCTGTTATCTCTTTGGCTTTTCCTTTTTTGCCTTCTTTTTCTGCTTAATAGGAACCTTTGGTATGAGATAGGATCTATCCAGATAATCCAGGATAATCTCTTTAATATCAGCTGATTAACACTTATTGTTAATCAGATTAACTTAATTTGATCTATAATCATAATTTCTCCTTGCCAGATATTTGTAGTATAGTCACATGTTCTGTGGTTTAGGATTGACTAGTTTTGCAGAGAGCCGTTGTTCTATGTACTATACTTGAGTTGGAGTTGAATAATCTTCACTACATCTATTGTCTTCATGAGAAAGAAACTGATAGTGACAAATTATCAAACTTGTTTTGCCAAAAGAGCTGCCCTGTATAGTTTTGATTTAATTTTGCTAGCACAACTGGTGCCTGCTCAAGCAAATCAATGAACAACAGGATGACAGCACAGCTGTTTTATATAGAATTTGTGTGCTACAACTTCTTTAGAGTGTGGTAGTATTACAATTATGAATATCCCTTAAAAATCATGGCCCTTATCTCTACTATCTTTGGGTGTTAATCTCCTATTATAGCACTGTAATAGCACTGTCGTCCGGTTGTTCATCGATTTGCTCGAGTGGGCATCAGTAATGTCTCCATGTGAGGCTTGTTGTTACTGTTTTTGGCATATCGAATGCGCCATGGGGAGCTTGCCAGGCTCTTCCATGCGGGCAGGATACTCTTGGTAGCTTGCCGGGCTCTCCGATGGGGATGGAGGAATCGAACCCGGGTCAGCCTCGTGCAAGGCAAACACCCTACCTGCTGTGCTATCGCTCCAGTCCCGTCTCCTATTATGTTACTTTATATTCCACAAATGAGTGCAGTCATTCTATATCTTTCTGACTCATTTTATTTAGACTCACATTCTGGGGGAAAGGGCAGCTGGGATAGAGAAGGGACCACTAAGTAAATGATGGTTGGAGGGCTTGCTTGGGATGGGAGATGTGTGCTGAAAGTAAACTATGGACCAAACATGATGGCCTCTGAGTACCTATATTGCAAACCATGACACCCAAAGGGAGAGAGAGAAAGAGGGAATGTGCTTGCCACAGACGCAGTGGGTGGAAAGGGGCGGGAGGTGGCGGTAGGGATACTGGGAACATTGGTGATGGAGAATGTACAGTGGTGGAGGGTTGGGTACTCAATCACTGTATGACTGAAGTGTAAATATGAAAGTTTGTAAGTCCATAATTGTATCTCACTGTATCTTGATTTAAAAAAAGTGTGGCTGGATAAAGGCATTCTTGGAGGGGGCTTGCGACTTTCAGTATCGATAGGTTTCTCTGCAAGAACCCAGATCCTTCTTACTTTGTTTTAGGAACAAAGCACAGGTGGCAGATGAACTTGGTTTTACTTCCCAATGTGCGTAGCTGACAAGTTATTTTATTTTGCAACTGGATATTGTGCAAGTTATTTAAGTTTTAAAATAACTGGGAAAATGATCTAAATTTTAAAACTGGAGATCTTGTACATAAAATAAAAACACGAGTGTATCTTTAGTATTGGTGATATTAAATGAAAAATATATGTAATTAACATTGCACCTAACTCATAGGGTAGACTTCATTATGTAAGTGATCATTGTTATATTCACATAGCTGAAGATTATTTTTCTTATAACTAATAAAATATTGAAAGAGGCTCCAAAGTTCAACTACTTCTACAGTCCATTAGTCTAGATATAGTTTTGTCTGTAAAAATGTATTAAAGCAACTTTGCCTCATTTTGGAGAGTCAGGTATTTAAGTTTTAATTATGACTTAAGTATCTGTGCACTAAAGACTATGCATCTATTAAGTATTATATTCTTTTTTAATTTTGTTTTGTTTGGACTACTCCCGGATTAATGCTCAGGGATTAATATGTGGTGCTAAGTGGTTGATGTGATGCTAAGTGGGCTTCCAGCATGCATAACTTGTGCTCCAGCCCATTGAGCCATCTCTCTAGACCTATTCTTTTACTTTTGTTTATCTTGTTTTCAGGTGGGTAAGATAAAACATTTTGGGGATGCGAGGGAGGGATACCTGGTGATCCTCAGGGGTTATTCCTATTTCTGTGTTCGAGTGACCCCTGTGGTGCTGAGGAACCGTGTGCAGTACCAGTGATTGAACCAGGGTTTGTTGGAGTTTGGCTCATTACCTTCTGTATTATTTCACCAGCAACAGGAGTGCATATTTATTTTATTTATTTTATTTATTTATTTATTTATTTTTTGGTCACACCCGGCGATGCACAGGGGTTACTCCTGGCTCTTCACTCAGGAGTTACTACTGGCGGTGCTCAGGGAACCATATGGGATGCTGGGATTTGAACCCAGGTCAGCCGCGTGCAAGGCAAATGCCCTACTCGCTGTGCTATCGCTCCAGCCCCTTTTATTTCATTTTTTAAAAATAATTTTTAATGCGGGGCTGGAGCGATAGGGCATTTGCCTTGCACGCAGCCGACCCGGGTTTGATTCACAGCATCCCTTATGGTTCCCTGAGCACTGCCAGGGGTAATTTGTAAGTGCAGAGCCAGGAGTGACCCCTGTGCCTTGCAGGATGTGACCCAAAAAGCAAAAAATAAAAAAAAAATAATGCAATTTGTTGTTGTTGTTGTTGTTGAATCACCATGAGATGCAGTTACTAGCTTTCATGTTTGAGTTTCAATCATGCAATGATCAAACACCCATCCCTCCACCAGTGCGCATTCTCCACCACCAATATTCCCAGTATACATCATCTTTCCCGCCCCCCGCCCCCCGCCTACATGGCAGACAATTTTCCTCATAGTCTCTCTACTTTTGGGCATTATGCTCTGCAATACAGGTACTGAGAGGTTATTATGTTTGGTCCTTTATCTACTTTCAGCACACATCTCCCATCCCAAACAATTCCTGCAACCATCATTGCTTAGTGATCTCTTCTTTATTCCAGCTTTCTTCTCCCCCAGCTCATGAGTCAGGCTACCAACTATGGGGCAATATTCCTGGCCCTTGTGTCTACTATCCTTGGGTGTCAGTCTCATATTATGTTATTTTATATTCCATAAATGAATGCAGTCCGTCTATGTCTGTTCCTCGCTTTCTGAGGAGTGCATATTTTAAAGATTTTATTTTTTTAAGTTTAGAATTTAGTATCACAAATTTAGTCATACTATTTTCTCCTGGTTTTTAAATTTTTGTTTTTATATATCTAAGTTTTTTTTCTTCCTCTTTTTTTAATACTGTGTTCTTTCTCATTTGACTTGTGATACATCTAGTTCTTGTTTGTTTTTAAATTGTTACCTTTAGCAATACCTCTTTTAAAAAACTACTATTTATCTCTGCTTTATTATTTTATTTCTTATGCTTTGTTTATTCTTGTCAATATTCTAATTTTTTCACTTAGACAGTTGACTTACCACTTTAAATTTTTTGTTTGTCATTTGTTTTGCTTTTAGAGCTTACATCTGGTGATGCTCAGGGATTATTCCCAGCTTCATGTTCAAGAATCACTCCTTGAAGTGCTCTGGTGACCATATGGTCTGCTGGGGAATTGAACCAGGTCAGCTGCATGCAAGGTAAATACCCTACCCTCTGTACTATGACTCCATCCCCTTTGATTCTTTTTCTTAATAAATAAGAACATAAGAGTTATGTTTACTTCTTAGCATCACCAAAAGTAATTCCTAAGTACAGAACCAGGGTTATTCCCTGAGCACTCTTGGCTATGGCCCCAAAATGGGAAAAAAGAAAAAAAGAATATAAATTTTATTTTGAAGATTGTTTTTTAAGAATCTCAAATAAATGATATGTAGAATTTTCATTGTTCTTAATTAGATAAATTGAATCTACTATTGTATAATTTCAAGTCCCTGAATTATTTAGATATATTGGTTTCTTATTCCAGATTTTTTTTCTACTAATCTTAATTTGTTTGCCCAGAGAGCACTTCTGAATGATAATTGTTTGATATTTGTTGATACTACATTGGGTTTGCTTTGTTTTGTAGAAGATGGTAAAAATTTATTCCATATTTTATTGAAGATGACAAAGCCATCTTCATTTTATGAGTGAATAATATTATCTTGTACATTCAAATTATTTTGCTTAGATAATTTAAATTATTTTGTTTGCTTTTATTTTTACATTTGCTTTTATATTTGTTCTTATTAATAGAATTATTTTCTCTTATTTCCTCTGCTTTTCAGAGTGTTCATGTGGAAATAGTATACATATACATGATTACAAATACCAAAAAGGTGTATTGACAAGAGAGTCAAGAACTGAGAAACAGGGTCAGAACTCAGAAGGATGAATAAGCCCAAGAAAGAGAGTCACACAGAGGAAAGTTCTGGCAAAACACACAAGAAGAAAATTAACTGAAAAAGCAAAATCTTAGGATACAAGTGTTGACAAGGTTTTTAGTAGGAGCATATGGTGATATCAGATGCTTCAGTTTCTATGCAAGGCAATTAAATTGGTTGATTAAAAAATTGGAGAACTTTAGAGACAATAATTTTTATTTTAATGAAGTAATAGTAACAGAAATTTGCAGGTAGAAAACCTCACCTTACATAAAGCATAACCTTTCAGTGTGGGTAGGGAGGGCAGGAGGAGGTGAACCTAACCTTGGGAGTAGATGCTTATCAAGTTGTAGAGACAAATATGCAAGAAACAATGGTAACAGATGAATCAAAGTCATCCTAATAATAAACATTTTTGCACTTTCTTCTTCTGTAGATATTTTTTCTTTCTCCAAAGTCCACACAGAGCCTGCACAGATTACATGCCTAATTACGAGTTGGAAGAAATGCAATATAAATGACGAGGGTGTCTCAATAGGCAGCACTGATGAATCCATTAATTTGGGTATCATTGATCAAGCACTGTGAAGTTAATCCTGCAACGTGGGTTAGATCAGAGCATACATTAATAAACGCACTTGCGCTTGACCTATAAAATGAATGATCAACATGTCCCATAGGGCTGTGAAACTGGTGAGCTCTCTGAAGAATCATCACTATCACTAATCCATTTTAAAGGCCTAGTTTTAGATTTTCATTAGGAGAAATATCTCTGAATGTCTTTCCTAATGAAAACTAAGTGCCAGATTCCTGCTAAAACAGACTCAGGGCAATTATTAAAGTTTTTACTCTTAAAGTGAAAATAAAGTAATTTTACTTTTCCTACACCTTTTGTCTTCTTTCCTTTGGGAAGTGACTGCAGTTTACAATTTACTTAGAAAAATTTTTTTGAACAAATGCTAAGGGTGTGCCACTCACCCTAAATTACACTGGCTTATCAAATAGCTTAAGAGGAACTATTTATATTTTGCTGAGGGAAAGAATTTAACTAGGATGGACTTCCTCCAGACATCTTAAATAAAGCAGTATTTCAAGGTTAGGGCATGTAAACATTATGAAGAACTTTCATTTCTCAGACAGAGCTCTGTTCATTTCCTCCTTGAAGAAATGATAGTGGGAAAAGCATAATGTTAGAAGTTTTCCTTTGTGTGGGCTCCTTTCAAAACAGAAGATTGTTATTTTTTATAAAGAAAACTTTTTATTGACTTTGTGTTTATGCAAAAATGAGTGATTTCCAGTAATTCATCTAGATTCTAGGGGAGAGATCTTTATTGCACATGAATCACTAAAGTTTGGCAAGTGTTTTCTGGTGTGATTTTAGAGCTTGAAAAGAATTCTAAGAACAGGAAGATGGAGCAAAAGATCAGATTGAGAGAGAAAAAGGATTTTATGAGGTTACATGTAGCAGAATGACTATAATTATTTATGATATAACATTCTAATTGAAGCTGGTTTTTGATCTGTGATATAATAGAATTTCCTTAAATAATCTAATAACCCTCAATGAAAGTCATTTATAAACAGTTTTCTTTTAATGATGACTGGATAATTAAGGAAGTGGAGCTCTCCCATGCCTGTAACAAGTAGGAGTCGCACAATTTCTCCTGTAGGTGAGATAGCTGGGGGGAGCAATTTAGATTTCAGAAGGAGTAGGGATTGGATTGAGGAAGCTTTTTGGTAAACTACAAACATATTGTGGAGGGGCCAGTCACTTCACAAAAGATGGAATGGCTACCGAGTGGTTTTATTAAAAATATGTAGCACCTATTTCCAGAATGCCAGGGAATTTAGGGATGACTAATTTACACATGAAACTCTAAAGGTAGAGTTTAGAATTAATTCAGTCTGGGACTGGAGAGATTACTTAGTGGCAAAGAAAACACAGCACTCTGTGTCCTCCAATGGCTGGGTTTTTTTTTTTTTTTTTTGGTTAACTCCTGGCTCTGCATTTGGGAGTAACTCCTGTGGGATACTGGGAATCAAACCGGAATCGGCCACATGCAGGGCAAATGCCCTACCCATTGTGCTATCGCTCCAGCCCCAAGGCTGGCGTTTGATTCAGCCACTGCATAGTCCCCCAAGTACCAACAAAAGTTAACCCCGGCCATATAGCTGAAAACTCCTGAGCACCACTGATATGATTGTAGAGAAAAACCAAATTTTGAAAAAGTATGTATTTACTCCAAGTAGTTCAGAAATGAACAGGTCTTGAGACTTCTCAGATTTAAATTGGAAAAAGCAAACTTTTCAAAAAGGGGAACACATGAATTACATTCCAATTTAAATGGCATGTCAATATATTAACATTTCTTATCTAATTGGCACTTTTTACAAAAAACTACATTCAGCTGTTGGGAAATCATATTCTATACAACAACAAAATTTCACTCTTTGAGAACATCAATGACTTACGGCCATAATGACATGAGACTATGTCTTAGCATTTGCTTGAATTCTTAACAGTCTTTAGTAAATGATTTTCTTGGAGAATATATGTTCATTCATTGGGGTTAATATTTCCTAAACATATTAACAATGACTACCAGTAAGAATTATTATCATTTTCCTAATTTTCTTTGGTTACTATTTTTAATAGTATAATAAGCCATGCAGCTATATCAGGAAAAACTAGAAAGTCATGGTATGTTATAATGAGCTTGGAAGAAGCACAGAATTGCTGAGGAATTAATAGCACAGGCTATGGAGTTTAACTGGAAGGATTGAAATGCTGGCTCTGTGTCTCACCAGTGACTCTGAATAACTGCTCTATCCTTAATGATCCTCAGTTTATTTCATTTGTGAAATGAGGAGATTAAAGAAGTAATGTACTAAAACAATACTAGGCACATGATAAATGCTTGAGAAACACTAACTTCCAGAGATGCTTATTCTTGATGCTATCCTGAGATGGTACTTATCCAATAAACATCTATTACATACATAGTATTGCTGGGTTCTGTTAAATTATGGAGATATAAATAAGAAATATTATCTCTTTCCTCAAAGACTTCCCAAACTTTTGAATTTTCGAAGAGTCAACTGCTAGGAGTCATTCTTCTAGCTTTCTATTAATGGCTCTCTGATCAGCGAGAAGTAGCAAGGCAAAGATGACAAAGGATCTAACTTTATACTTGTAAACTTCATGCTGCCATAATTCAAGGTTCCTGGTAATTAGTAATGGGAAAGGTGGCCATCTTGAAGTCGACCTTTACCATGCCTTTGTCAGTAGAGTGAATATTTGCTTCTTTTCAGGAAAGGTAACAGTCTCATGGAAGTCTAGATACACCACAAAGTAAGTACGTGAGACAGCATCTCTGATGGATGAGCAGACCCAGGAAAACTCTGAAGGGGACTCTTAGATTCCTACTTAGAATCAAAATAGCCCCCTCAGTTTTGGTTGGGACTTGGTCTAATGTTGCCATTATATAACTAAATATTTTTCTTTTTTTCTTTTCACACCTACAGTGATCAGTCTTACTCCTGATTCTGAACTCAGGGATCACTTTTGCTTAGATCAGGGGACCATATAGGGTTTTGGAGATTGAACCCAGATTGGCCATGTGCTAGGCAAGTGCTTTGCCTTCTGTACTATCTCTCTGGCCCCATAACTGAGTTCTTTTTTTTTTTTTTTTTTAACTCTCAGTGCTTATGTGTGCAGTTTTAAACCTTTGAGAATGGATTTTATATTAATGGCATCTTCATTCATGTTTATTAATGGAGAGGTTGTAGAAGCAGGGCTGGTGTTTGTTTCATTTATTTAACACTTGTGACAAGATGGCTCTAGGCCTGGCCTGTGCAAAGGCATTACTTTATTGATTAAATAATGTGATGAAAAGGAACAGCGCTTATGTGTTGAGAGATTATTGCCAGAGACACTTGGCCAACAAAGTGCTGAAAGGAAAGCAGTGTGACACTTTCACTGTGAGTAAGTAATTAGTAGCCAGTTGGAACCAAAATGCGTTATCCTGGGGAAGGTTCCAGTTAATGCTGCAAGTTTGCATTTTTGAAGACATGCAGCAACATACATTTGTTTCCCAACTGAGTGCATCTTTTTTAACACTGAACTAATAGAAATAAACATGTAAATCTGCAGTGATATAAAATGATATATGTGAAAGGGAACAAAATAAAAGCAATTTTATAAAAAGGAAACATGATTCTAATCTCAGAAATCATATATTAAACAGCAAAAATATGCATTTATTTCATTACTTTATTGTGGTTCTACAAAATAGTCTGTAACTTGAAATGTTACAGAGTTATGTGAAGTGTACATGCATGCTGTAATGGGAGGAAATAAGACTCCAGAACTCGAGTGTAACTCTCACAACTTTTGTTGTGTTGTGTGGAATTATTTGAATTATAGATGTTTTGACAAGAAATATGGGGATGTTTTAGAACGTAAGTCATCAATAAATTCACTTGTAGTGATAATAACAGAATTTACTCTTAATCTTAGCATATAGTCTCGCTCTATTAAAGGGCATGATTGGGGAATTTTTGCTTCCTTTTGACAACTTGACCTCTAGAACACCTTTTTAATCTATGCTTCATAGAATTGCATTAGCCCTTCTGTTCTTCATTCTTTGACTTAAGCAAGGACTCTAGATGTCTTTCTGACTCCAAGTACTGATTCTATGACTTACCAGTTATGTGGCCTTGGGGAAACCACTTGACTTCCGTGCTTCAGTTTCCTCATTTGTATAATGGTGATAATTTTCCTTTAATATGGAGTGGGATGCTGAAAAATGGTTCCCTTTCTCCCTAATACCAAAGGTCCAAATGCTAATTCCTAGAATTGTGAATGATACTTTATTTTATAGAGGAAGGCTGCAGAGGGGATTGCTTTAAGAATCTTGATATAAGAGGATGGTATTTTGGGTTATTTATATGGGTTAAAATCTAATCACTAGTATTGTTATAAACTGAAAGAAAGGGAGGTTTCACACAGAGAAGACAGTATGACTGTGGAGGTCAACATAGTGAGATATGGTCACAAGTCAAGGAACACCAGGAGCCACCAAATGTTGGAAGAGGTAAGAAAAGATTCTCTCTGGAGCATTCCAAGAGATTAGTCAAAAATACCTTGATTTTTGCCCTCAAGAATCCTTTTGTCACCTGGCTCTCAGAACTGTAAGTGAATACATTTATGTTGTTTTAAGTCACCAAGTTTGTGGTCATATGTTGCAGCAGCTACAGGAAACTAGTGCCTCAAAGTGGTTTTGTGGACTACTATTATTTGATTTATAACATTTTTCATTCACATATTTATATAGGATAAAAATATTTTTGTAGAAAATATCTAGAAAGTATTCATCTCATAGATGTTAATACCATATATATGTATATATGCATATATATAAAGAATTCACAGAACTAAAAAAAAGTCTGATTAAAAAGTAATTAAAAGGGCACAGAGTAACAGTGCAGTGGGTAGTACTTGTCTTGCACATGGCCAACACAAGTTCAATCCCTGGCATACGATATGGTTCCCTGAGCACTGTTAGGGGTGATTCCTAAGTGCAGAACCAGGAGTAATTCCTGAGCAAAACCAAGTGTTGGTTCCAAATAACAAACCAAAAATGTGTTTAAAGGAAATGAAGTTATATTTCCAAAAACTATGAAAATGGGCAACAAGTTTATTACCAGGTATTGAATATCACAATACATCAGTGAATTGCAAATAACACAATGCAAAATTAACTGTTTTATGAATTGATCAATCCCATTTAAGGATGAAAATCATACAAAATATGAGTTAAGTATTGGCAAGGAAGTAGAGAAAAGGGCCCTTGAGTTTTGTTTGTGGAAACATAGGTATGACAGTCACTACAAAAAGCAAATTCTCAATCCTTAAGAATTGAGAATAAAACTATATGATTCAAGCAATATTACATCAAAGTAATAAATAAAAAATAGGTCATTAAAGATGTGTCTACACTTAATTTTATTCATTGAGAATTGTTTTTCACAGTAGCAAGATATGAAGATATTCTGTCTTTCAGTGGACGAAAAGAAAAAGAATGTGCTACACAGAGGAATATTATTCAGCCATGATAAAGGAAATCATTCTGTTTTCAATGACATCTGTGGACTTTAAGTCTAGGGTAAACCATGTTACATCAATAATAAAATTAAATTTGAGAAAACTTATAAAGCTTGAGAACATTTTCATAAGTGAAATAATTCAGAGAAAGACAAATGAGCCTTTGTATTATCTTGTGTGAAATATAAATAGAAAGATGAAATCAAAGAAACAGAAACGAGAAAAGTTCCTAGGGCCTATGGGATAGGGGTAGAGATTGGTTAAAGGTGTGAAATTTCACTTATAAGATAAACAAGGTCCAGTAATCTACTGCCAAACATGGTGACAATAGTTGATAACACTGCACTGTAAAATTGATATTTACTAAGACATTCAAACTTAAATATCCTTCACCTAAAATGGTGAGATTAATGAATTAATTTGAAGCAAATTTATGTTCATATATGTATATATATCTAATAACCGCACACTGAACTTTAAATATGATAGAATTTTGTCAGTTCTACTACTATAAAGCTGAAATTAACAAGAAAAAGTAAAAAAATAGGACCATCATCTCCTTCTATCCCTCACCAAATATCCTTGTTCTGTTCCTTGGTAGTCAGACTTTTCTGATACATACAACTGTAGTCAGCAACTATGTATCTCCTCATCATTTTGTATCTGAATTGTTATATACATTTATATACAGACTTATTTGAGTCTCTTGAATTGTATAATGCATTTGGAATTTATTTCATGTTGTTGCATGCACAACAGCTCACTTTTTTATTGCTTCATATTATTCTAGTCTATGCATATACCAAAATTTTAATCCAGTCTTTAATTAAACACTTGAATTATTCCATTTATTTGCTAACTATAAGTAAAGTTGCTATACGAATTTATACATAGTCCTTGTCCGAGTGTAAAATTTAAGTTTTTACATTTTGCTTTAGTAAATATCTAGAAGTTTATATTTTGGACTGTATGGAAAGTATATATTAAACTATAAGAAATTGCCAAAATGATTTTCAAAGTGGATATTCACTTCACAACATTAGAGTCCCAATGATTTTGCATTCTTCTTTTCATGTGCTATACTCATTTGAAAATCTTTTAATATTTTATTTAAACTTTATTCCACCTCTGTACTTACAGTTCATTTTGACTTATATTTGCATTACCCTAAAACTGATAATGCTAAACATTTTTTCATGTGATTGTTCTCCATATTTACATAAGACACCTCTTGTAAAAGGTATTTGTTTAAATATTTTATACAGTTTAAATTGTGCTGCCTTATTCTTAATTTTGCATTTTGTGAGTCCACGGTATATTCTTGACAGATCTCTGTTAAATAGGTAATTTCTGAAACTTTTTATCTCTAGTTTTCTCCTATTCATTTGGAAAAATTTTCTGGAAGCCAAACATAATCTCAATGGTCTATTTTAACTGTTTTTTTCTTTTTAAAATAAGTTAGTTTCATACTTATTAGTCATATGTTAGCTAAAGATCACAATTATTTTCTTTCAAGAGTTAATATTTCACATTAAAGTTATTATCTGTTTTTAGTTGATGTAAAATTGAGGTTTGATTTCCGCCTATGAATACTCATTTGTTCAAATTATTAAAAAAAATGTTACCCTGAATTGCCTTTGTGTACTGATATGAAAAATAAACTGTTTTTATTTTGGGAGGGGGTTCTGTTCCGAGGAACAATCTTTTCTTGTAATTTCCATATTTCTTAATGTAACTGTATAGAAATATTGAAATGAAATCACATTATTCTTCCAACTTTGCTTTTTTCCAAAATGTTTTTGCTATTCTAACTCCTCTACTGCTTTCTGCATACATTTTAAATTAGTTTACAGATGTCTGAAAAATGTCTCATGAGTTTTGACTTGGATTTCACTGAAATCTATAGATGTATTTATGAAAAGTTGACATTTTAAAAATACTTAATATTTGCTAAGTTATTTTTAACTCTGTATATAAGCAAGGACTACAAATTACCGCTATTACTACAACTACCACCACCACCACCATTGATTTCATTTGGGGGCCACACCCACTGGTGCTTAGATGCTATGACTGGTGAAGTGGTCAGAGTTACTCCCTGCAGTGCTTGGGGGACCATGCAATGCTGGGGACTGAACCTGGGACTCTCACATATGAAGCATGTTCTTCAGCTCTTTCAGTTTTCTTGCTGACTCCATTAAATTATTTTGTGCTCATTGATTAGCTAGATAGTACAACATTTTTATAAAAAGTAATTTCATGGTTTTTCTATATATCTACAAACTATTCTTTGTTTCTGCATTCAGTTCCATTGCTTCTGAAATATAATCCTCAGTGTGGTTCTTAGCAATCAAATTAGATCTGTCTTGGTGGCTAATTCTTAGATGAGATCTATTTCATCCCCATTCTTTTTTTTTTTTAATTTTTTATTGTGGAAAGTTACAAAGTTACAAAGTTTTCAGGTTTAAATCTCAGTTATCCGAATGCCCCAGAACGGATGACTGGTTGAGGAAACTTTGGTACATCTATACAATGGAATACTATGCAGCTGTTAGAAAAAAGGAGGTCAAGAATTTTGTAGTTAAGTGGATGGGCATGAAAAGTTTCATGCTGAGTGAAATGAGTCAGAAAGAGAGAGACAGACATAGAAAGATTGCACTCATCTATGGTATATAGAATAACAGAGTGGGAGACTAACACCCAAGAACTGTAGAAATAAGTACCAGGAGGTTGACTCCATGGCTTCGAGGCTGGCCTCACGTTCCGGGGAAAGGTCAACTCAGAGAAGCGATCACCAACTACATTGTAGTCGAAGGCCATGTGGGGGAAGGGAGTTGCGGGCTGAATGAGGGCTAGAGACTGAGCACAGCGGCCACTCAACACCTTTATTGCAAACCACAACAGCTAATTAGAGAGAGAGAACAGAAGGGAATGCCTTGCCACAGTGGCAGGGTGGGGTGGGGGGGAGATGGGATTGGGGAGGGTGGGAGGGACACTGGGTTTACGGGTGGTGGAGAATGGGCACTGGTGAAGCGATGGGTTCCCGAACTTTGTATGAGGGAAGTATAAGCACAAAAGTGTATAAATCTGTAACTGTACCCTCACGGTGATTCTCTAATTAAAAATAAATAAATAAAAAAAATAAAAAAATACAAATTAAAAATAAATAAATAAATAAATCTCAGTTATACAATGCTCGAATACCCATCCCTTCACCAGTGCTCATATTCCACCACCAAGAATCCCAGTATAGCTCCACCCCGCCCCCTCACACCCCAACCCCCCCCACGCCCCTAGCCCCCCCACCCTAAGCCCCCCCCGCCTGTGTAACTAATAAATTTCACTTTACTTTCACTTTGATTGCATACAATATTTCAACAAAACTCACTATTATTGTTTGGAGAGTCTCTCCCCTAAAGTCAGACCTGCTGAAAAGGAAGCATTAGATAATTTGTTTTCCATTGCTGAGATCATCCCCATTCTTATAGGTTTGTTAGCTATAGCATTGCAGAATAAAATTTCCTCTATACATTCAATTATCTCTTAATGTCACTCATTATGTGATCCTGTTTACAAAAAATGCTATTAACTTGATATTTTTTGTTTCTTTTTTCTTTGCTTTCAATTTATTGTTTTTGAGACTACTTAGAAACATTTTATACATTTAAAAGATTTCTCTTCCTCTTATGTATTTGTCAGATGTCATTCAAGTGGATTTTCTTCTAGATGGATTTTTATTTAGGAGATAATATTTGGGAAAAATGTTCAATTGTTGCAGTGTTAACTCTATGAAATCAATTTTTATGTTTTTTCCTAGTCTTTAGGCCTTATCTTGCATAAACCAAAGTTCTGTTTTCAGGGGAGTGATTTCTGTTTTTTCTCCCATGTCCTAAATCTGAAAGTAGATGTTTTCCTCCCCCCCATCATATCTTACCTCCTCATACATATATTTTTATTCTGCCCAAGCCCCTGGTATTGTGTCAGTTTCCCATGATTGTTATTGAACTAAAACATTTCCCTTTGCACTTTTCACAAGATTAGTTTTTTATTTGAAATGTTAGTTGTTAAATCCTTTTATATTTTAAAGCTTGAAGAAGTAAAATTTTACTGTTAGCATAGTCTATTATATTGCTTGAAAAAATTATGTTGCTACTTCGCTATTCTATTCTACCACTTCTTCAACATTTCTTATTAATACAAAGAGATCAGAGAAAGGGTTTCATCATTAATATGCCACAGATTAGCTGGACTTCTCATTTAAGTTAAAATTGTGAGTTACAAGATCTGAGGTTGAGTCTGTTCTTGCAGTGCTACCAAACTCCAAGTGATTGCTGTTAATGTTCTGAGGTCCTTTCTGCATTCTGGAAGCAACAAGTGTATCAGTATTTTTCCTTATTTTCTTCTTTCTCTAATTACGTGCAATCTGCCATTGCTACATCCCCTTTGTAAATGGCTCTGTATTTTGGTTACACATTGAGTTGCCTATTTAGTTTTTAAAAAACTGATGCCCTGGCTACACTCTCAGTGTATTAAATTGGAAGCCATGGAGTGTAGGATCCAAGTATCAGTAGTTCTTAACGTTCCATCATGCAGCTACAATAAATAAGTCTTTGATTAGCCTCATTTGGTTAATTCCCCTTTCATGGTTAAAACATTACAAAGACTATGATATCCTGGATCCCTCCCCTCCTGCCGCTTAAGGTCTATGGCTTTTGGTTGTCTTTAGTCCCTGAGTTTCTCAACATCCTGTTTTGGTTCCCTGAACCAAGCTCATACCTTTAATATATAAAATTTAATTTATATCCTGTATGAAAGATTTTATATTTGTGTGAATTGGGGAACCAATGTCATTTTAGGAATAGTGTACTTCCAGATGAAACTTTTCATTTCACTTTTCATTTCATTAAGAGGATTGCATTTTGCTACAAGGAGCAAAGCTCAAAATTAATTTTTTAATGTAACAGTTATTCTGAAAGTGCAACTTAAACTAACACTTGTATCACTTGTCACTTGTCATCCAGTTGTTCATGGATTTGTTCAAGCGGGCGCCAGTTACATCTCCATTCGTCCCTGTCGCTTGCTAGTGTAGCCCAATGACATCACTAGCTGACACTAAACTTTTTGAAATTAAATAAATGAAGCAATATCACACTAATTCAGTTTCCAGTTACTATTGTTGTTTCACAACTATCACAACAACTATCACAACTATCATGTAATAGTATTGTAGTTTGCAATAGAGGTATTGAGTGGACATTGTGTTCGGTCTATAATTTACTTTCCGCACACATCTTTCAACCCAAATGGGTCCTCCCAACATCCTCTACTTGGTGTTCCCTTCTTTATGTAAGCTGCTTTTTCCCCTAGCATGTGAGGCCAGTTTCTAAGCTGTGGGGCAGAACTCCTACTCTTTATCTCTACTACTCTTGGGTGTTAGTCTCCCATTTTGTTACTTTATATTTCACAGATGAGTGTGATCTTCCTGTGTCTGTCTCTCTCTTTCTGACTCATTTCACTTAACATGATACTTTCCATGTTGATCCACTTATATGCAAATTTTATGACTTCATCTTTTCTAACAGCTGCATAGTATTCCATTGTGTAGATGTACGGAAGAGTTTCTTTTACCAGTCATCTGTTTTGGGGCACTCTGTTTTTTTCTAGATTCTGGTTATTGTAAACAGTGCTGCAATGAACATTCGAGTGCAGATGTCATTTTGACTGTACTTTTTTGCCTCTCCAGGATATATTCCCAGGAGTGGTATTGCTGGGTCAAATGGGAGCTCAATTTTTAATTTTTTGAGAATCGTCCATCATATTGTTTTCAAAAAGGGCCAAACCAGTCGGCATTCCCACCAGCAGTGAAGGAGAGTCCCTTTCTTCCCACATCTGTGCCAACAGTAGGGAGGGCCAATGTTGACTCTAATGGTAAAAATTTATATTGGCGAGTAACTTCTTTGTCATGTGATTGAATACATTGGTTTGAAAGTATTTCAGAAAATATTTTATTGGGAATTTTCAGAAGACATATACACATATACATATGTCAGTATCTACATATGACAAAAATGCCTGCAATTTTGGAGGAACTATTTCTTTCTAACGTATCTGCTCATCTCTCAGATACAATCTGAGAGAATGAAAAATTAAAATAATCAAAGTGCGCTGTGAAAGAAAAATATTATCCTTAAGTTTTAGTAGACTTTTAAGCTGGTGAAATTTTTTGAAGACTAATTCAAATGTTAATAAAAAGATAAGAAAATTGATCTAATGTCTTTATTCTTATGCTCATAAACCAAATTCTACACTAGTTTAGAAGTAATGAACATATAGCCAATTATAAACATCTTTCCTCTAACCATTTAGGTTGAATTACTTCTAAGAATTGTCTTTAACATTCAGCTATTGAACTGAATGATTTTATATGATTTTTCATATATTGCCAAAATTTTTATGTTAAAACCAGAAATATTTCATGTGCTGTTTATATCCTTATAGGTATTTGTGAAAGAACATAAATTAATTCATGTCATCTTAATGCATCATTTATTTTTATATTTTGCCCCCTATATTCTGTGGTGTGGTTCAGATTTATAAGAGAACAGATAACTATTTTCATACCAGACATGATATTAAAGGAAAGTAGCAAAGAAAGCACAAAACCCAAAGCACTATCTATACAAATCAGTGATTTTGGAGTGATATTTACTTTCTTAATTATGCTTTGCTAAAAGCCATTATTAGGAGCATTTTGGTAAGAGAAGACTAAGGAATTATTTGAGAACAAAGGAGACTAAGGAAAAACAAAAGCTGAATTCAATACATAATTTATGGTTTCATATCATATAAAACCTATACATTTGGTAACAATGTTGCAGTAATGTTTGATTTTTTTTTTTGGCTTTTTGGGTCACACCTGCGTCTGCACTCAGGAATTACTCCTGGCGGTGCTCAGGGGACCAGATGGGATGCTGGGAATCGAACCCGGATCGGCCACGAGCAAGGCAAACACCCTACCCGCTGTGCTATCACTCCAGCCCCGATTTTCTGATTTTGGTTATTGTACTGCTTTGTAAGAAATGGTCCCTTTTTATCAGAAACATGTAAATTTAGGGCTAGTATAAGATCACATTTGTCACTTATTCTCTATAGATTCAGAAAACATTTTTGTGGAAATATGCACATAACATTTATGTACTTGTGAAGCCCATATATGTGTATGCCTGAACATATGTTTTTATGTACATACAATAATTATACAGCATATATGGTTAAATGTTGATAATGTTAGTAAATTCTAATAGTCTTTATAATTTTACATGGATGCTTTTCAAAAACATAACTGAATTTTGACTTAAGAAATTGTATTACATGTAATAGAATTAATCTACCCAGAAAAGAGGGCATACTAATTTTTATAACACTTTGTGGTTTGCCATCTTAGTTCAATATATTAAATATGATAGTATTTATTTATTTTCATGAATGTTGGTAATTTTGTTTTATTCACATAACTTATTTTCTACTTCTTTGATATAAAAACACTGGGTCTTAGTAATTTTAGAGAATGTAACAATATATGTGTATAGATATGTTTTCATGTCAAATTGTCTAACTTTTATGAAACATTCAATATAAAATGATAGAACATTGCTCTAATTTTAAATTTTACTTTGCCAAATTATTCCTCTCACATTTGCTCTTTATGCATCAGGCAGATTCAGACACACCAATACGTGTGCTTGCTCACCAATATGTGTTTTCACACAAGACCTCATCTTTCCTGACCTTATATCAAAGTGCTCCAAGCTAGGCAAACTCATCCCTATTTGTAAGGGTAGTATTTCCTAATTCATCATGGTGAACTTATTTTCCTCGCCAGTGACCAGTTTAGAAGTCAATATGTAGCTTGTTTTATTATTTTTTATGATTTTTATACATTTCATTTTCATAAAGTAGTTCACAATAGTTCATTATAGATAATATTCAAACACCCACCCAACCAGCGAGTATCTTTCCACCACAATAAGAGGGAAGTGTGTGAAAGTTGTTATATTTCATTCTGGGGCCATTTAAGCCCATATACACAAGAATACAAGCAAGCATGTTAAAACCAAACACACGTGTGCTACTTTAGGTATATCAGTGGGCTAGAGTACAAGAGGTTGTGCGTGTAGCTTGTTTTAAACAAAGGAAAAACTGCTAAACAGAATATAAGGCGATCCTGCTAAAGAAACTTTTAGTTTCTTTATTGTGGTATCTGTATCTGATCCTGAACTGTGCAGCCATCTGAAGGCAAAGCTGGTGGAGGAGGGAAAATATGGCAAGATGGAAAGTGTCTGAGTCCTGGCTGACATGAATGAGCTGTTAAATCAGCCAAGCCTGAAACTGGAATTACCTTTAGGCTTCAAGATAGTACAGTCCCTAAAGCCTGAAAAAATCTGTTATTTGTATATTATGGAGGTTTTGTATGAAAAACATTAATTTCATGATTAATTAAATAATTAATTATGGAAGTCTTTTAATGAAGTCTTTTTCAAAGTGGGTGCCCAACTACCTAGAATGTGGGTTAGGAACTGCAATGATCTGGGAGGAGTGGTAGTAGTAACCTCAAGTATCATGGTGGGGGAGTGGCACAGGTGCCTCTGTTTGCTTAAAGAAATTAGATATCTGAGGGATGGAGTGAAAAAAATTTCTTTTTCTCAAAAGGTCAAAAAAGTTTGGGAAAGTAGATTAAAGACCTCAATATCAGACATGAATTCATAAGGTACATAGAGGGAAATGTAGACAGAACCCTCCATGACATTGAAGCTAAAAGCATCTTTAAGGATGAAACATGACTGACCAAGCAAGTGGAAACAAACATAAACAAATGGGACTACACCAAACTAAGAAACTTCTGCGGTTCAAAAGAAACAATGACTAAAATACAGAGGGAGCCCACTGAATGGGAAAGAATATTTACCCAATATCCAATATCCATCTGATAAGGTATTAATATCCAGGATATACAAGACACTAGCAGAATTGTACAATAAACAAACTTCCAACCCCATCAAAAAATGGGGAGAAGAAATGAACAGAAGCTTTCTCAAAAAAGAAATACAAATGGCCAAAAGGCACTTGAAGAAATGCTCCACATCACTAGTCATCAGGGAGATACAAATCAAAACAACAATGAGATATCATCTCACACCCCAGAGACTGGCACACATTCAAAAGAACAAAAGCAACCAGTGCTGGAGTGGATGTGGGGGAAAAGGGACGCTCTTTCACTGTTGGTAGGAATGCCAATTGGTTCAGCCTTTCTGAAAAACAATATGGACAGTCCTTCAAAAACTAGAAATTGAGCTTCCATATGACCTTGCAATACCACTTCTGGGAATATATCCCAAGGGTCCCAAAAAAGCACAGTAGAAATGACATCTGTACCTATATGTTCATTGCAGCATTGTTCACAATAGCCAAAATCTGGAAACAACCTGAGTGCACGAGACAGACGACTGGTTAAAGAAACTTTGCTATAGCTACACAATAGAATACTATATAGCTGCTAGGAGAGATGAAGTCATGAAATTTGCTTATAAGTGGATAGACATGGTAAGTGAAATGAGTTCGAAAGAGAACGACAGATATAGAAGGACTGCACTTATTTGTGGAGTAGAAAAGAATATGAGACTGACACCCAAGGACAGTAGATACAAGGGCCAGGAAGATTGCTCCAGAGTTGGAAGCTGCCTCATGAACGGGGCAGTGGGGGTGGGTGCAAGGGGGAGAAGGCAGCTGGAATAGAGAGGAGATCACTAAGAAAATGAAGGTTGGAGGGATCAGTCGGGATGGGAGATTTGTGCTGAAAGTAGATAAAGAACCAAACATGAAAACCTCTCAGTGTCTGTGCAAACCATAATGCCCAAAAGTAGAGAGTCTGGGAGAAATTGTCTGCCATGGAGGCAGTGGGAGGGTGAGAAAGAATAGGTATACTGGGATATTGATGGTGGGGAATGTGCACTGGTGGAGGGATGGGTGCTTGATCATTGTGTGATTGTAACTCAAACATGAAAGCTTATAACTGTATCTCACAGTGATTCAATAAAATAAAATTACTGTATCACTGTCATCACTGTCATCCCATTGCTCATTGATTTGCTCGAGCGGGCATCAGTAATGCCTCCATTGTGAGACTTGTTGTTACTGTTTTTGGCATATCGAATATGCCATGGGGAACTTGCCAGGCTCTGCTGTGCTGGTGAGATACTCTCCATAGCTTGCCTCTCCAAGAGGGGCAGAGGAATAGAACCCAGGTCATCCACGTGCAAGGCAAACACCCTACCCGCTGTGCTATTGCTCCAGCCCATTATTGGGCTGAAATAATAAAAATAAAATTAAATTAAAAAAATAAGTTTGGGAGCCTCTGATTTACAAAACCACAAAAACAGATTCCTGGAGTCATGGTCATAATCTAATGAATTAATGTAATATTTTAAAAGATACATGTATACATGTGTCATAAATAATATAATTCTGACTATAAAATGAAAGAAATATTTAATAAATGAGCACAAATAAATCAAAATATTTATCACCTGATAGGGGAATTAAATGAGTATTTAACATCATAGGATCTCTATGAAATTTATAACTAACTGGCAGGTAGTAAATTCACAGGAATTTTTAACAATAGCAATGATAATAATAGTTATTCCTTATTGTTGTTTTTAAAGAAGTCACAGAAACATCTGAATAAAAAGAGGAGCTTTATTGACAAGAAAATAACTTAAGTTTGGAAGCATATCTTATAGTGTAGTCTGTAGAGTAAGCTCAAAAACAGAAAGTGGGGACTGGCTTTATGCTGGGTAAGACTGAGTAGCAGCTCAGCAAAACTCTTGCATATTTATTAGGGGAAATGGTGAATATGCAAAATTGAGGAGCAAACCATGGATATAAATAGCAGGTATAGAAAATGGCAGAAAAGTTGCATCGAATTTCTTAGGCTTTTTTCTCCATATGGTAATGAGAAGGTATATTAGGTCAAAGAGGGATATACCGCAGTTGGCACTGATCAGTACTGCTACATGGCAGTTGGGCCTAGGGTACATACTGTACAAAGGTGTGGTAAAACTGTCTTGATCTAATCAAAACCTTAAAATGGAGCGTGGTGACTACTTTCAGAAAGGAATTGTCACAAAGTTCAAAACAAGACTCAAGGAAGTCGGAGCTATAACTTTTGTTCTGTTGCTAAGAAACGTATGATTTCAGTTTTAAATTCTTTTCATTCTAAGTAATAACCAGTATAAGAAGCAAGTAAAAACTACCAATTACACAACTTCATGAGAGTTTTAGGGAGTGAATGATATCACTCAGTTATAAATGAAAAGTTTAAAAAGAAATCATATTGATGAAATTCTATATACTACCTGCAAATGGGCTGGAGTGATAGCGCAGCAGGTAGGGCGTTTGCCTTGTACGGGGCCGACCTGGGTTGGATTCCTCTGTCCCTCTCAGAGAGTCTGGCAAGCTACCGAGAGTATCTCGCTACAGGGCAGAGCCTGGCAAGCTCCCCATGGTGTATTCGATCTGCCAAAAACAGTAACAAGTCTCACGATGGAGATGTTACTGGTGCCCGCTCCAGCAAATCGATGAGCAAGGGGATGACAGTGACAGTGACAGTGACTTACAAAACGGGTGTGAAAGGACAGTGTGCCACCTTGATATGGTGAGCAGCTGGACTGAATTAAGGGTCCTATGCCACAGCCATTGTGCTTAAGGTCAGTCTCAGTTGTTAAACCTCTTCCTATTCAAGGGGAACTGTAGCACTGTAGCACTGTTGTCCCATTGTTCATCGATTTGCTTGAGCTGACACCAGTAACATCTCCACCGTGAGACTTGGTAATGTTTTTGGCATATCGAATACGACACAAGTAGCTTGCCAGGCTCTGCTATGTGGGCAGGATACTCTCGGTAGGTTGCCGGACTCTCGGAGAGGGGCAGAGGAATCGAACCCAGGTCGGCCGCGTGCAAGCATGCAAGCCCTACCCGCTGTGCTATGGCTCCAGTCCTATATGACCATACAGTGACTGTTGCTTATTCAACAGATCTCACTTGAGCATAGCAAAGGGTCTTAAGTTTTAACTCTAGTCCAATATGTTGGTTGGAACATACTCAGTTGCACACATTATTTACTGAATGATGGATGAAACAGAAAAGGAAACAAAACATGTTCTTTGCTTTCTGACACCATGTTCAGAGAGAGAAAACACCAATTTACCCTGTCTCTTCCCCCTATTTCATTTTTTTCTTCCTCCTCCCCTTCCTCCCACTCTTGCCTTTTCTTCCTCTTAAACAAAACATCCATGTTCTTTTGTTCCAAAATTTAAATTGCTGAGCTAGTCAAGGCAGTAAATCAAATTGGCCCCTCTTAGTTCTAGAAAATATAAGAGCATTCTTCTGCCACTGAGTTGGCACCCAGGAGGGATCAAGTGTTGCTGTTAAGAAGGAGGCAGGAAAGTACATTATCACTTCAGGCCTGTCATTACCACTGGGCTTCACCGTGAACTATAGCAAGCATTCAGGGAAAGAGGAGGGACAGGGGGCCAGATGAGGCATGAGGGGAAAATAGAAAACAAAGCAAAGTGTGTGTGTGTGTGTGTGTGTGTGTGTGTGTGTGTGTGTGTGTGTGTATAAAATTAAAGTTTCTGTAGAATTAAAGTACATAATGATACTGAGTTGAGAGATTCAACTTGAAAGCAATACATGATACTGGCTTTATTTTGTTTTATTTATTTATTTATTTATATATTTATTTATTTATTTATTTATTTATTTATTTTGGCTTTTGGGCCACACCTGGCTGTGCTCAGGGCTTGCTCCTGGCTCTGCACTCAGGGATTATTGCTGGTATGCTCAGAGGACTGTATGGGGTGCTAGAAATTGAACTGCTTGCCAGCTGTAAGCGAGGCAAGTGCCCTACCTGCTGTACCAACTCTTCGGCCCCATAATGGTTTTGTTTTAAAGGTGAGTAAGGGGACCAGAGAAGGTTGAGTACAGGGTTAAGTACAGAGCACAGAGCCAGGTGTAAGCCTTGAGCACTGCTGGGTGTGGCCCACAAAGCAAAACAAAATGACTAAGGTAGCTGCAGCTTTCCATTATCTTATAGGTACGTATTTTGAAAACTGGCTCAGCCACACCCAGCAGTTAACCAATTTGTGTACATATTGACTATTAACAATAACAAGACAAGAACTCCTATTTTGCTATCAATTTAAAGATGTTATTTTTGCTGGTTTTTGTTCTTTTGGCCTCCACCTTGCAGTGCTTAGGCCTTACTCCGCCTCTGGGCTCCGGGATTGCTTCTGCAGGTGCTCTCAGGGTACCATTTCCTTTTGTAGGGAATTGAACCAGCGTCTGCTTCATGCAAGACAAGAGCCTTAACCTTTTTATCATCAAGATGCATATTTTAAACCAAAGAATTCCCTAAAAGTTCAATTTAGTAGGGCGTTTGCCTTGCATGCGGCCGACCCATCCCTCTCAGAGAACCTGGCAAGCTACCATGGAGTATTCGATATGCCAAAAATACAGTAACAACAAGTCTCACAATGGAGATGTTACTGGTCCATGCTTGAATAAATCGATGAACAACAGAACAACAGTGCAACAGTGCTACAGTGCTATGGCTGTAGAAAAAAATATTTTGATTTATTTTTTCTCTTCAATGTATATTTTAAAATTTACTTAAATGAGTGATTTTCTGTAGTCCTAAATTACAACAATGAAATGGTCAATGATATGCAAGTGCTTTAGACTTTTGAACTTAGCTCATAATACAACTGCCTGGTGCAATATCTAGGTAATGTTAATATCATCTATAATAAGGGAATTTTGTTGCAGGCAAAGAAGAAAGTTTCAATCTTGAGTTTTGCTTTCTTCATTCCCTTATGCCCAGGTTGCACTCAGCAGACACTGGCTCTTAATTGAAAGTAGTTATAATCATTTTTATTCGTTTCTTCATCGTCTGTTTTCTGTCTGGATTTTGTTCTGCAGTATATCGGACAATCAGATCCCTAATGAGTTCAAAGAAAGCTAGCTAGTTCTTAGATGTGTACCAGGCCCTATTAATCAGGTTACATGTTGCAGGTTACTCATTTTTCCCATCTCTAACCTCAACCCTTCATATACCAATGTTTCTAATTGTATTACACAGGCATCTATCTACCTTTTAGCAAGAAAAAAATCATTAGACTGATTCTAAGCAAAGTATAACAGAAAAAGTAAACAACATGTTATGTCTGCTTTACGATTCCTTACAGATGCATCTGTTTTTCCAAGAAAAAAAAATTGAGTACTTCCCTGAGTTATTTTTTAAAGGGCTTAAGCAATCATTCAGATAACTAGACTTCATTGGTGTGAAATTTCATCAAAGTGTACTCAATCCTTGAGCTCATATCTGGGTCCATTTTGCCAATCAGATAAAACTTCTTAGGCTTTTTCCTGGAGGCATGAGGGTTAACTTGATCTTATTGCTCTGCAAAAGATTTTGTGCTACAAACCATTTTTCATAAAAGTTATTTGTTGTGTTAGGAGAATTCCAGTCTGCCTCTTTAGATTTGGAGAGTGAGGGTGGGGGACAGCTTGCTTTGCTTCGTCACTTTTGGATAAAATGAAAATTAGTAGAAATTCTTATAAGTTACCTGGAGGAGAAATTAAGAGGCAACGAAAAAGATGCAAAAGGAAGCTATCATCTTGGTAAGTAAATATTTAAACTCTTATAAAACAAATCAACACTCATTAAACAAACAGAGAGAGAGAGAGAGAGAGAGAGAGAGAGAGAAATGAAAGAAAGAAAGAAAGAAAGAAAAGAAAAAAAATAAGAACAAAAAGGAAAAGTTTCCTCAGGAGATTTCTGACATGGAAACCTAAAATTCATTTGTTTATTTCATGTGAGGGGTGACAGGGCCTATGATATCTTGGCTAGAGGCTCCTTTCTTTTCCCTTTTGCAGAGGTCAGCCACCCAATGCATGCCCACACATGTCCATACCAGCACAAACAGCCTTTGCATCGAAAAAGCACTAGGTGGTGCCCATTTTCTTTGCCAGAGTTAGATTTCCCAAGGGAGTCACTCCAGGGAAGTTTATCAGCCCCCTGCTCCAAACAGTGGGGGTCTCCTCCTCAGAGAGACCAGGAGCATGGTGTCAGGTTCTGGCATTTCCCTGAATCTTCCAGGGTCTTGTTCCTTTTAGGATAAAACTTGGCTTTGGGGGATACGGTGCTTTTAAATATGAAGGTGAGAGTGTGAGGACAGTCATGACACCAAGCTTAGGGTATTGTCTTCGAAAAGGAAAAATAATATAAGCAACAATCTCGACATATGGGTGTCTAAAGAAATAGGAGAATATCTTTGCCAACTCTCCCTCTCTGCCAGGTCATCCAAACCATGTAGTTCATATGATAGTTTAATTTTTCCCATTTTTATTCACAATCAAACTAAAAAATAGTAAAAAGAAATAAATATTAATATCAGTTTTATGTGCTCATAATGCTTTTTTTTTCAATTAAATACAATCAAGTGACTATTTTATATGTGCATGTCCACTCCTGTAATTTCTGTTTTAATAGGTGGCTTCATACACTGGGTTTATTCCTTAAAACAAAATCTTATTAGATGCGCTTAACAGATTGTTGGCTGTGTGTGCAAGGACACCACAAATTACTGGGTAAGAAGAAGTATTCTTCAGAATAATATTACCTGGGCAATATGCCCATTGGATTTGTTTTGGAATTTAGAACCATTTAGAATTTTTTTTTCTTATAAAGATCTGGTAGCAGTAATTGTACATAATTATGCTATTGTCACAACATATACCAAAAAAAAATCTATCTATCTATAGTATAAATATGTTAAAGGCTTGTTTGTGATTCAGGCTCAAAAATATGACTGAATGAACCTAGTTTGTTCAAATATACTTCTTTTGTTTTAAAAGAAGCAAGAAAAGAGTTTTTGGTATGTTGTAAAGTAGATTCAGATTAAAACCTGAATCCTGTTTAATTGTTGGAACCACACTCCAAAGAAAAGGGAAAATAAAGATTGCTATTAGTTTTTAAAAACTGAATTAAGAGAGAAACATTATTATGAAACTACAAAGATTATTTCTATGCTTTAGCTGCCCTGTCATATGTCATGACATGCGGCAGGTTGACTGCTCATTAATTCTATTTATATCAGTATGATAATCCACCCCACTGAGTACACATGTGTTAAAATATTCATAAATTATGTTTATTGTGAACAAATATACATTAAATGCCAAAGGAAGACCATTATTTAAAGACAAAACTAGTCAACAATCAAACAAGCATAGCCATTCTACTGTCAGTTCAGAACACCAAGTTTTCTCAAATTCACTTAATTGCCTCAATTTCCAATGCCTCATATGGAATTATTTTTTATCTTTTGTTTTTCAACTATGCAAAGAAATAGATTTTTCTGAAAGGAAGATATTTGGAAATAAAAAGATTTTATTATTTCTGATCAATAATTTACTTATTGTCTCAGGTACATAAGAAAAATATTTCTTTTTTAGCTCCCAAGCTGTTAAAATTGTGGCATTTGAACCTTAACTTAGACTTGGATTTGATGAAATTGTAGAACACATTTAATAAATCAAAATTTTTCTTTATAAGAGATTAAAAGTAACAATTTAAAATATATTTTGAATGAAAATAAAGCATGGTTAAGAAAACCGAGAATTGAAAACAATCATCAAAATATGTTTCACCCGGGCTTAGCAATCTTACAGGTGGAAGGGCACTTGCCCTGCACACTGCTCACCCTGGTTTGATCCTCAGCATCCCATGTGGTCTCTGGAGCCCTGCCAAGAGTGTTCCCTGAGCACGGTGCTGGGAATAAGCCCCCAGTACAGCCAGGCCCTCTCAACTATATGTAACAGCACTCTGTGTTTCAGGACATAATTTCCAAATAAAACAATCCACTATGTTTGCATGATGTCAGGAAGTTAAATAATGGCCATTGAGAAATATGATCTGTATGCTTGATCATAGTCAATTTGTAACACTTTTAAGAAAATTATTACACATTTTAAAAGCATATTTAAAGAATACTTCTTTGGGGAGAGAAATATCAAATAATGAATAACAAATTAAGAAATTATGATTTTATCATTATTGATTGCTTGAAGGACAGCAGGTAAGAACACAGTAGGGAAGATGAAATATTTTTCCTACGTTACCATACTATAGAGGGAAGCCATCATAGGTTATCAATGGGTTATAAAAACATGAAATTATAGGTTAACTTCAGGATTTAATTTTTTCAGATTTATTGAAGAATAATTTAAAAATAAAACATGCATTTGAACACACATCTTTCATAGTGATATTATTACACAATGAAAGCTTCCCGCATCTAGTTAACTAATACATCTGTTACCTAATATACTTTTATTTTCAGTAAAAACATGCCTATTTAGAAATGTCTTAGAAATTTTGATTGAACAATGAAATGTTACCAACTATAGTCACTATGTTTTATACTTGACTCTCAGACCTTTATGTGGCAGCTGAAGATTTACCCTTTCTTTGTTTCCCTGACCCCTAGTCCCTAGGAACTACTGTTTTAAAACTGTATTTCTATGAGTTAAACATTTTCTTCATTTGTTTTTGGTTTTGGATCACACCGGGTGGTGCTCAAGAGCTATTCCCACACATGTCTGGGGGACCAGGTGGTGCAGCATATCAAATGTGGGGCATCTTTATATAATATAGTCCAATGAGCCATTCACCCTGGTCTCTTCTTTTTTTAAAAAAAAATCACACAGAGATAAGATTTTCTTCATAATGTTAGTTCACAGATTGTTTACTTTTCTATTTTCCTTGAAAAAATAGCATCTCTACTAACATGTTGTTTTAAAAAGTATAAAGAAAGAGAATTTATCCTAAAGAAACAATACAACTGTAAGAAAATGTATAAAGTTGTTATTATATTGTGTTTATAATCACAAACATTGGAAGATGTTTTAACATCTAACCATGGAAACATGGTTTGAAAAGTGACAACATTCACTTGAAATATTATGCAGTCAATAAAAATTATGGGTATATAGTGGAAGGCAATTGTAAAATAAAATATTTAGTGAAGAAGTCAGGATATAAGATTAAGGTCTAGCAGGTTTATAAAATTAATATATGCAAATAATGAAACACTAGGAGAGAATACACAAAAATGTTAATCATCCTATTAAAAGACATAAATTCACTTTTGGCCAACCTTTCAAACAGTTTTGTATATGTGTTTCCACATGCCAAGCATGTACTCTTCACCAAACAATAACCCTGATCCATTTTTTCAAACTTTTATACGTGCTATCTTACTAAGATAATTAAAATACATCTAAACATATACAAAATTAAAAAATAAAATCCGAAAATTTCAAAGAAATTACTTGAATGAAGTCAGTAGTCAACTTATGCCCCCTTTTTTCATTAGATGTCATTAATAATCGCCACAGATTTTGGAGAAGAAAAATGAAACAATTTTCACTTCTAAAAACGCTAATTTTGAAACCAGTATCTCAAAGTGTGGTTTTTAGCCGTCAAACCTAATTTTACTTTGTACTGAATCAAAGTGCACATATATTAGATAAAAATTTTATATTTTGCATCTTTTATTTCCCAATTTATCAAACAACAGACTTTTCATGTATCAGTTCTCATAAATTCTGAACAGTCATTTCAGAGAAAAATACAAAACAAAATAAAACAACATTTAAAAAAAAAACCCAAACCCTCTCATTATGCTCTCCTAGAAGTTTGGGATGTACTTTTATGTGAATCTTGGCCTCTGTACAGCATTGCTGCACAAACATTTTCATCTGAGATTTGAACATATTGGACGAACTAGAGCCTTCCTTTCTTTTATCCTGTCATTCCCCCCCTTGGAAGTGACGGGCATATGGCAGGCACCCTCCCTGGATTCTCAAACAACAGGAGGGACCTGATTTCAATTCCTACATCCTGTCATCAGCGACTCTCGGGATATTTTGTTCTTGCAAGGCTAAAGATGTTATTCGAGTTTACCATACGGGCAGAGCTTAATATGATGCCATTTTTACCACTAGAGCCCTCAATCAGTTAATTAAACATGATATAAATCACTGCATGTATTTGTAAAGTAAGATTAATATGGCAAAGTCAAAGTAAATGAGGAATCCTCCCCATCCTAGGAGTGTGAATCACCGATAGGAAGATTACACTTTTGGAAATTCAATACTTTTGAGCAGGCTTTGTTGGTTTAATCCCTTAGACTGCTTTGTGCAACTTGAAACCTGGAGCTGTCATCTTTAGCCAAAATTTCAACCATAACTTCCTCAGCTTTCACCCCATTATTGAAATCGGCATTCACAATACTTAACAAAGATCAAACCTTTCAGCAGACCACAGGATAGCCTCTTACCACCTGGGACACTAGAAACATGTTTAATAAATATTTCATTTTGTTTTAATCTGAAGACTTTTCCCAAGTCTCCATTTTTCTTTCCTGGGGACCTAAAGGCTACCCCTAAGCTGTACATTCCATCACTGTGGTCAGTTAGGTTTATAGCCTTAATAAAAGGATTTTCCCCTTTCACGTGCTAGGGAGTCTTGTTAAACCAGAGCAATTATGAAACACAAGATAGGTGCTCTGCAAAGATCAAAGAACCTAAAGACAGCTCTGTAGGAATTTGGAGCTCTCTTTGAAAAGCGCTCAGTTTACAAAGTATAGAGGTATTAAATCCTCAGAATTAAAAAAAAAAGCCTAGTTTCAAATAATGTTAAAAGTCTGACAGTAGTTAATATGGGATCTCCTTCAGCCACTCTTTGTATTATTCCTAATATCTATTCACGGCATATCTATAATAGCTCCAAAGGAACCATTATGGTCAGAAGACATACGCAGATGATGGATCCTTAATACCAAATACATTACCTACGCAGTAGGTACATTTTAACCTCAATATCCTGGCTCAGGGGGAAGGGCGAGGAAATGGCTTGTAAATTTCTTTAGGAGGTAAAAACACTGCAGTGTGCTTGAGTCCCCTGCTTTGCTTTGTGGCTCACTCTGGATCTCTAGAGACTACACCAGGTGACAGCAGCACCTGCCCTTTTGAGTCAACTTACAGCCACAATAGTGGGTCTACCATCCAGGCTTAGGTATTGGGTGTTGTGTGTTTGTATGTATGTATTGTACGTATCGTATGCTTCCTCTGCCCTTCTAAATTGCATTAGAAAATACACACTCCTGAAAATACACACATCTCCCACAAAATTACATAGTGTAGATTCCATTTCAGAATAATATTGGTAAACTGGGGGTGCTTTAAATGCAACTATGTGGATTTGGGACCTTGTGAGTGACAAAAGATTTGAGGATTTCTTACTTGGTTGAGCTCTCTGCATGCCAGATATTTTCCTTTGTGTTCAGCATCTTAATATAATCAAGCAGTAAAAATGGCCCCAGTATAAATGGGGTTCTGATTTCCGTGACTTCTGTTCATGAAAAAATCATGTAAGATGTACACATCGTCAGAAATGTTTTGATATTGATTTAAACAGCTGGAGTTTTGGTGTTCAGCATTTTCACTTTGAAAGACACAAAGATGAAATGCAAACCTCTCATTTAACATCACTTTGTCCATTTTTCTCTTATTAGTGAATCACCATGAGGTATAGTTACAGACTTGCAAACTTCTGTGCTTGCATTTCAGTGATACAATGATCGAGTACTCATCCCTCCACCAGTGCCCATTTTCCACCACCAATGGTCCCACCATTCCTCCCACCACCCCAATCCTGTCCCTCACACACCCCGACTCTGTGGCAGGGCTCTCTCTCCTTTTGGGTATTGTGGTTTGCAGTAAAGGTATTAAGTGGCCATCATATTCGGTCTATAGTCTACTTTCAG
This sequence comes from Sorex araneus, assembly GCF_027595985.1. Classification (NCBI taxonomy): domain Eukaryota; kingdom Metazoa; phylum Chordata; class Mammalia; order Eulipotyphla; family Soricidae; genus Sorex; species Sorex araneus. The sequence continues at coordinate 330,167,221 of NC_073313.1, read as the reverse complement.
AGTGTATCTCCCATCCCGAGCGAATCCTCCTACCACACTTTACTTGGTGATTCCCTTCTCAAACTGAACTGTCTTTTCCCACAGTATGTGAAGCCAGCTTCTAAGCTGTGGAGCAATCCTCCTGGTATTTATCTCTACTATTCTTGAGTGTTAGTCTCCCATTCTGTAACTTTATATTCCACTAATGAGTGCAATCTTTCTATGTCTGTCCCTATCTTTCTGACTCATTTCACTTAACATGATTCTTTCCATGTTGATCCATCTATATGCAAACTTTATGACTTCATCTTTTCTAACAGCTGCATAGTATTCCACTGTGTAGATGTACCAAAGTTTCTTTAGCCAGTCATCTGTTCTCGGGCACTCGGTTTTTTCCAGATTCTGGCTATTATAAACAGTGCTGCAATGAACATACAAGAGCAGATGTCATTTCTACTATACTTTTTTGCATCTCTGGGTATTGCTGGGCCAAATGGAGCTCAATTTCTAATTTTTTGAGAATCGTCCATATTGCTTTCCAAAAGGGCTGACCCAGTCTGCATTCTCCATTCTCACCAGCAGTGAAAGAGAGTCTCCTTCTCCCCACATCCAGGCCAATACTGCTTGCTTTTGTTCTTTTGGATGTGTGCCAGTCTCTGTGGTGTGAGATGATATCTCATTGTTGTTTTGATCTGCATCTCCCTGATGATTAGTGATGAAGAGCATTTTTTCATGTGTCTTCTGGCCATCCGGATTTCATCTTTGAGAAAATTTCTGTTCATTTCATTGCCCCATTTTCTGACTGGAGATGATCTCATTTGAAGTTTATTTTTTTATGTGACCTATGTCTCTCTTTTATAGTTTGTTATTTAGATATATTTTAATTAATTAATTAATTAATTTATTTTATTGAATTACCATGTGGAAAATTACAAAGCTTTCAGGCTTAAGTCTCAGTTATACAATGCTTGAACACCCATCCCTTCACATATTCCACCACCAAGAATCACAGTAAACCTTCCCCCAACCCCCCGAGCCCCCCCCATCCCGCCCCACCGGTGTAGCTGGTAAATTTCACTTTACCTTCTCTTTACTTTGATTACATTCAATTTTTCAACAAAAAACTCACTATTATTGTTTGGAGTTTCCCCCTTAGCTATAAATTTTATCTTATTTTTAATGTTTGAAAATTTATTTAAATAGTGATTTACAAAGTTGTTCATGATACAATTGCTTCAGATATTCAATGTTCCAACATCAATGCCACCACCAGTGTGACCTTTCCTCCACAATGACCCTAGTTTCCCACTCAGCCCCAAGCCTGAATCTTAGAAGACACAATATAAGTTATATTGCTTTTTGCAACATATATGTCACAATGGTGTTACTAAAGTCATTGACTGAGAATTTACTAAGCTATTAAGTGCTCATTGATCCTTCTGTGTTATTTTTCACTCATTAAACCTAGTAGGTTTCTACACAGCTTTCCCATCTAATTTGCTGTGCTCCTTCAGGGCTGTCAGTGCTGTGAAATTTTGAGATGTTGCTGAGCCACATGCTTCAGGAGCTGGGGTACTGGGATGATTCAGCATCTTGTTGTCCATATGAGATTAATCCTGGAGCTCGGTCATTTGTATAGCAAAGGAGGTTGGGGTGGGTAGGGTGCTGGTATTTCTGGCAGGTGAGGACTCAGCTAACTCCCACCTTGAGGAGACTCCAGAGACCTCAACCCAGAGACCAAGACCAACCTGTGATGACTCAGCCATGGCATCTCTCTGAGCTCTACTGTAATTTTCGAAAGTTGATATTAAATGTAACTGATTTTTCTCCTACTTCTCCTTCACTGCCAATGAACCTTGTATTTTTAGTTTTGAAATTAAAGAGATAATGGCAATTTTTAAGTTTTGTATTTTCACAGCACATTAAGGGAAAGGGGGAAATGCCATACTCCATGAGTAAATTGAGATGTTTTCATAAACAACTCTTTGATTTTGGGACTGTAATTATTGAAAGTAGAAACATTCAATTAATTTTCTTCCTTTTAATAAAGATTTCCTTTGATTGTTGCAATATTATAATATTAATTTCTCTTTCATTCCCTTGACTGTATTTATCATAGATCTGGTTAAAAATATTGTCTCTTTTTTGGAAAGTCTTTGAAAGTCCTGCTTTCGCAGTCTGCTACTTTATTCATAAATAATATAATTTTGAGGTTCTAATCAAGCTTGATAATTTTATCTCATAAGTAAGCACTTTATACCCTTCCCAGGCCTGAATCTCTGGACCTGGGAAAATTTATTCTTATTGTCAGAGCTTCATTGGTCATTGACTATAAAACGAATCCTGAAAAAGGGAAGAAGTTACATTTTGAGTTTAATATTTTGCCCAGGGTGAGTCTGAAAAATTTTCTATCATTTGTGGATTATTAAGTCTCATGTGAGCTGCTACCTCAAGACACTGCTTTGCAACAACATATGTCATCTTTCCCTTAGGACATTGTCAACCACTGCTCCAAGCAAGACAGGGCACTTCCTCTTGATGTGAGAGAGACCTATCCTCCTGGTTAAAATAAATTTTAGCTTCTTACTGGTATGCAGTAATATTAATAACTATTCAATCAATCAATCTGCCACCTTTTGTAAACTCCAAATTTCTTTCATGGTGTAAACCTGCAGTTGACATTTTAGACTTTCTGAGGAGTCATATTTTCTTTGATCCCATAATATGTCTATAGAAACATACATGCATACCAATATTCCCTTTAAAGAAATAATTTATGTCAAAAATGTTTGTTTTGCCTCTTGGCATCTTTCCTGTCTTTTCTTGTATTTTTCACAATCTTTCTTTGTCTACATGTAATAACATGTCACTGTCACTGTCATCCCATTGCTCATCTGTTTGCTCGAGCAGGCACCAGTAACGTCTCCACTGTGAGAATTGTTTTTATTGTTTTTGGCATATCAAATACACCACGGGGAGCTTGCCAGGCTCTCCTGTGCAGGCGAGATACTCTCAGTAGCTTGCCGGGCTCTTGAACCCGAGTCAGCGGCATGCCAGGCAAACGCCCTACCCACTTTGCTATTGCTCCAGCCCATCTAAAACATAAAAACAAGCTTCTCATCTCCATATCCTACGGTTATTTAAATTTTAAAGTGAGGAATATACTCTTTTATTTTATGGAGTACCCTCGACTTGCTTTCTCTTCCCACCTCATATTTCCTGAGTAAAATTACTTCACTATTCATCTTCTAGAATTTTTGATTGCAAGACATAGAAACTTGAGCAGAAGTCACAACTGACTCTTTTTCCTACAAAGAGCATTTCCCCCATACAGCCCAAGGCCCTGGCTCCCAGAGAACTCAGGTGGAGGAATCAATCATGGTGCTGTGGGGCTGATGGGATGCTAGGCACTAAACTCTGCAGGTACTTGTCACCTATTTCACCAGTCAGTCTACCAATGTTCCCACACTTCCTGGAGGAGACCAAGGTGGGTCTCATTAGGCGGGTCTCATACAACAACATACAATACTCTCATTTTTTTTAGGGGTATTCTATATTCAGTATGACTGTAAGGTCAAGTTCTTTTTTTTTTTAAATATCATTTCAGGATACAAGACATAAGGCTTACATTAGACCATGGTCTAATCTCTGTCACCACTTATGGACCCTTTAGCAAAAGTCAGGGGGTGGGGCCACCCCTAACAGAGCAAGAAACAGTTACTGAGCACTATAGGGTGTGTTCCTTTCTCAATAAAATAAAAGTGCAATTTGAGTGAACCATGAACAACTGGTCATCCCTGAATATTGTATCAAGGTAATTCTATCAATTGCTTTCTCCCTGAAGCAATTCTGTCAATTGCTTTCTCCCTGAAGGTGACTACTCTATCAGAGCCTGCAGACATAGAAATGCCTGAAATTGAAGCAGAACATATAGTTGTTGGAGTTGGGAAATAAGAACACATGGTGGTATCTATAATTGGAGATTCAGAATAAATTTTTAGTGTAAACATATTGCATGCAATATTTGGGATATACTAAAATCTTATGGTTTATCAAAATTCAACTTAATTGGACTTTTTATGTTTTATATGGCAAGTTCTGGAGTTTTGACCTTCGTTGATGATCGAGAATCAGGGATACTGTCTCGTTTTTGCCAAGGCATCGAAAATCAGATGGGCCAGACATATAATGCAATTTGGAGATGACTGCTGGACTAGAGATGTTACCGACTGAATTCCTCGGGACGTCAAAAGAATGCCTGACTGCCCACCTACAAGATGGTCAGACTTCTTTGTCAAGACCCTGAACGAAAGGTTTGAGGCGCTTCATGGTACTGGAGTCAGCAGACGTCATTGGGCTACACTATTACACAACAGGGATGGATGTAGACATTACTGGTGCCTGCTTGAGCAAATGAGCATCCCTGCATGAGCAACGGGATGACAGGTGATAAAAAGTGATACAAGTGATGGCAAGTATTTTACCCTTTTTGTGAATAAAATAGCATAAAGAAGCATGCTGCTTCTGTCAACTCTTATGGGATTTAATAGCATGGCATGAGAGAAACATAGCATAGCAGACATAACATAGCATGGCAGTGGGAGAGACAATTTCTGCTTTAGAGTAAACCCTAAAAGAATTTTGAAAAAAAAGTTGAGGATTAACTCAGAAGAGATGATTGGAATTGTCTGGAAGTTTGAGTTGAGTCTCTCAAAGAGTGGTCACACTGTTGATTAAAATTTACTTTCTGATTTGCTTTACTCATTACTGTTAAGGGAGAAATTGAAAGTAATTCAGTTAAAATAGTGTAGAATAGTGGGCAGCCTCAGAATATGTGCTTTTCATTACAACATTATTCATTCTACAATTATTGAAAACCTCCTATATGCCAAGACTATACGGAAGTTAAGACGTCAATTTTGGGCAGGGTTTTTGGATGTTCTCTGCTGTGTTTGGAGCTTACTTTTGGCTCTGTGTTCAGGGATCACTACTGGCATGCTTGAGGAGTATATTTCATGTCATGGATTGTACCCAGGTTGGCTGAGTGTAAGGCAAGTGCTTTACCTGCTACAGTGTCTTTTAGGGTTCTAAATGACAATATTTTTATGGTTGTGTAATGCGTAGGTTCAGGTTCAAAGGCATTGTGTATAAGTAGATTTTAATGGTGATTCTTTTGAATAGCAAAGGCTATATATGTCTAAATCATGTCTTTTGACTTCTACTTAAACGGCGGTAGGCATCATATGTAATCATGGTAACTAATGATGCATTTTTATTGGAAGTTTTTGACTTACCTTTGAAAATATAGTTATTACCTCAAATATCACATATAAAATGTTTTTCTTATATTTATAGCTGCATTCTTGAAAAAATCTGTTTCCCTAGATAGCTTTAATTTGAATGATGATTAATTCCCATTTTTAGAAATCTGAAGGTCAAAATATTGTTCAGATATATTGCTTCACCTGTCAGATAGTGAAAGTTTTCTATCAATTGTCCTTCTTAATTTTTAAGTCATTTTTGCCCATTTTGAGGTTATGGGGCTCTTACATGTGTTTGATTGGATTCAGTCAAATGGGCTGTGCAGCTTTTACTATGGCTTGTAATTTTTTTCATTATAATAAAAAAGCCTTTTAAATCACTGCTACTTAGAATTATATTGAAAATACTTGTGATACTTTTATATACAGTGAGTTTAATGCCAGGATGTGAAAGCAAATTGATTGTAGGCAATTCTGTGCTTGAGTACCCCAGAGTAAAAGGAATTACACTGCTAACCCTGGGGACCTGCTCTCAGAAATGCTGTCTGTGCACTCAGACATCCACCGGCAGGTGAGAAAAGGAGTTGCTTAATCCTGATCTGAAATTATATAAACATTTTAATTCAGGAAAATAATTTTTGCAGGGAAAAATATAAACTCAAGAGACACTTATGGTTAATGTTTTTAATTTAGTAAAATGAGCTTCTAGGAAAATATGTCATCTTTGCAATAAACATTTGAACACTAAGAGTGACTTAAACTTGGACTACTTTCTATCTGGTGGGTGTGTTGGGCGTGGAGGGGCTTGACTGGAATAGCTGATAAAACCCTCGTGGACTTTTTACCTCTGACACCCTGGTCAGAGTGAGAAGTACTCGGGGCTTTTATCTAGAGTCTCTAATGACACGAATCTCAATCAGTTTGAGGAGCAGCTGACGTGTTTCAGGAGTGACCTTAGATGGTCATGCAAGCATTAGAGAGAATGGATTAATTTTTTGGGGGGAGGGGCATTTGGTTAGATTATGACCCCTGACCAGTCACTCTGATTCTCTTTTCATGGATCTTCAAGGTGAAAGGTTCCAGGAATCAAAGAGGGCTCGGGCTTTTCAATGAACACTAAAAAGCAGACATGTCAGGCTTGATTTTAGCAAACAGACTAGAAGCAGATATCTATTCACTTTCCTTCCCAAGCTTATCTTGGACAGATATTGAGGGAGAGGGAAGGTGGAAAATTAAAGGACAGGATGTGTCTGTTGACATGGATCATTAGTACCCAGAGGAGCTGAAAGAAAAAATCTGTAAAGACTCATGCATGGATCTGGAGACAATATGGTTGTAAAAGAACGTCAGGTCTCTCATGTGCAAGTGCATTCCTATCAAGTATGTAGCCTTGAACAACTTCTAGAGGGAAACTCACAACACAGTGACGAGTGCCACTCTTTGGGACTGAAGACTAGTTTTCTATCAGTTCTTCAGAAGAGACAGCCTCGCCCAAAACTTTTGTTCCAGGTTCTCATACTTTCCCAGGTTCAGCTTTATCTGTAAGTCATTCTCAGGAGCTTACAATGTCCAACTTCTACTCAGGGGAGACTGCCTGTCTGTAGAGGTGTTTAAAAATGCAGATCCTAGAGCTTGATATCTACATTCTAATTTCTTGTCATATTAGTTCTATTACTTTAGGCATATTCTATAGCTTCTGTGGTCCTTTAGGCAAATTCTATAGCTTCTTATTTGTAAGATGAGAAAAATTGAGTTAATACATAAAACGTGTGTATAATATGTGTCAAGTCCTTTATTACCACCATTATATGCATCTTCCCAAGCAGAGTATGGGATTTGAATGCTTAGGCAACGTGTTGGTTCTGTAGCCATGTGCACTTGGAAATACATATATGAATGTAGATAGGCATGAAACCATTTTTAAGTGTAGATGCTAGATTAGTTGCCCTGACCACAATGAAGACATGACCAATCAAAGGCATAAGATCCTTGTGAGAAGATGTTATGTGCAAATGTTGTTGAAAGGGATCATTTTATCTAATGTTTTCCATTTATAGATAGCTATAGCTTGAAGGAGTAGAATCTAGAACCATATTTTAGTAGCCCTGAGATTATTTTCCTTGTCATTGTTCATCTGCTGCAGTATCCAATTCATGACAGCATGTTAACTCTGACTACATAACAAAAGATTCAATCCAATTGTTTTGAGAACCTTCTTACTATTTTGCACGTGAAAAATATACTCACTTGTGAATTTCCTCAACTGTTCTCCAGATTTTCCATTTTGGTATTTTGAAAACTGATTGCCAAGATAGTAGGGTTTATTGTCAACAACCCATTCCCTCCAAATTTAACACCTATAAATGTAATTCTGATCTGGTACAACAGGTCTCACCAGTCTATCTAAAAGGGGATGGCTAAAATGTTTTGATTATGAGGTAAACTTGATATTTTCAAGGTAAGTGAATGCTAATATGGCCTTGTAAGTTAAAAGCAACATTTTATAATCTTGGCAAGATGTAATGGGTAGTCAAAGTAATGAAGCTAACCCAGGCATCATGATTAATTACTGCCCTCAATATCAGTTCTATTTTACAACATGAAGGGGATTGTCACTTGCCTCAAACATATCTTGTGCACTTTAATATTAAGCTTCCCCCGCCCCCCAATGCTGTTTTTCCTAAAGGCAATAGCCTTTTTGTTCTTACCTTGCTCTCAAGATATCAGTCTTACCTTCCCCACAAAGGAGCCCTTCTGAGATGTACTAGCTCACAGAGGGTGAGAGCAGGTAAGGGTTAATGACACACTTTGTGTTTATAAAGTGTAATCTTTAAATGTCCATGATATCTTACTGTTCAATTATGAATATTGCTCAACATAGACCTCTGCTTGTTTCGGCCAGAGTGGAATAGGGCTTGTACATGTAATCTGGCCATCTGTACTATGGACTAATGCAACTTCTTGTTGTCTGGTCTTCCTGCGAATGCATTATATAGATTGCAGTTCATTTAGAATGCAGCTGCCAGGGTCGTGACTCACACAGAGATTAATCATTACGCCTGGGTTAGCTTCATTACTTTGACTACCCATTACATCTTGCCGAGATTATAAAATGTTGCTTTTAACTTACAAGGCCCATACTAGCATCCACTTACCTCGAAGACACATATTTATGTTGTTTCTTTTGTGTTATCAGGTCACTGAAAATTGCTAGCATTCTCCATAAGCTTTGACTTCAAAAATTAATGCCTAAGCTTTCTGAAATTAAACTGAGTAAAATTAGTAGAAAAACAGGTCTTGTGTTTATTATAATACTATAAAATTTACGTGACACATATGAAAGTTGGGTGAAATTTTTAAAAGAAGGAACAATTTTTTTCACTTTAAACTCAAAAATGTCATAAAAATAAAGTTTATTCAAAATTTTAGAGCTATTAATTAAAATGCTGCTTTTCAAGTTGCTATCAATCTATATTTTCTATAGCGTTTTTCCATCCACTTCATTATATGATTCAGTTTCATACTAATAACAAAAAAAATGACTCTAAAAGAGAGTGTTGCTCTTTCTTTCCTAAAGTAGTGAGCAGATAAAAAATAAAAAATAGGGAAGGAAACATTTTCCAACAAAAATAGCTTCTTAGTTCAGTAAATAGAAATGAATAAGAGTTATAAAGATGTACTTCACTAATTTTCAAAAGTATATATGTACACACATATATATGTATACTTTTTAACATGTATATATGTATATACATACACACACACATATATATATATAGAAGTCTTCCCAACAACAAAGAAAAAAGTGGTCAATAAAAATATTAAAGAACATTTGCGGCAGTTTGCTTTATGTATTTCCTGAATTGTATTCTCTAACAATTATATATATATATAAAGTTGAAATAGACTCTTAAAATGTATGTGACATAAATGTTGATATAAAGACAAAATTAAAAGTTAAAGATGTGAGTGATTCTGTTTAGGACCATGAGTTGGATATAAGAATTTCCACTCTTGTATAAAAAAATATATTTGAATATTTTCTTTATGGGAACTTAATCTTATCTGTTTCTTGGTGCAGACAATAAGGGTAAATTATTTATAATGAATGAAAAAAATTTAATACTGACTAGCAAGTAAATATAAAGTTATTGACTACAAAATTTGAAAAGATTTACTTTAAATGCTAGGTATTACTCTAAGCACTTTACAAACCTGTTTAATCTTACCTCTGTGAGGTTGATATTAATGTTATGTTCATTTTATTAATGAAGTATCAGATGCTAATAGAGGTCAATAAACTCTATCAGTGAATAAACAATAAGAAATGCCAGTAGGATTCAAACCCACATATTCTTGCTCCTGAACTAGTATTTTAAACACTACAATATACCAACATTTGGACTCAGTGTAAGGGACCATCTTTTATTGTCAATTTTTTTTCTGAGATTTGTTTATCAAAACAGCAAGTTTTAGGCAAGAGGAACTAAAATTAATGAATTTAATGATATATTGATCGTGATCCATGGTTCATATGATCCAAGGTTCAATCTAAGTTTATCCTATAGATAAGTGAGGAATTTTTTATAGTATGCAAGAATCTTATTTTGAGGTGAAATGAAAGGCTTTTAGACTAAAGAGTCAGGTATATCATTTATAAGATATCTGAAAACATTCAATACCCTCTAATACTAGATATAAATATTTGTTCTTAATAAGAGATTACTTACCATTGAATAAAGAAAACTTAGTATTTGCTCATGCATATGAAATATGAATCTTGGACTATTTTAAACAAGTAGTACTTGGAGTATCACCCAAGAATCAATCTGCTCCTTATTCTCTCCAAATAAATAAGGATACAGAAAAAATATAACATTCAGTTTTTATTATCTTTCCTCTAGAGCTAACATGGACAGTGGATTCAATAGTATCTGATTTTCAGAGAACATACAATGATCATTCAATTATTTTGTATGTTTAGAAAAGCCATTGATGTAATCTTTTACTGTTCTTTTCTGTTCCATTGGATTTCAGTTTCCTTCTGACCAAAAATATTTTATTCTCTCACTATCCTTGAATAGACTTTTCTAACTCAGTTATTCAATACGTGTTGAATCGTAGCTGCAAAAACTGGCATTTGATCCAGTTTATTAACATCCACAAGGTACATCAATTATGTTAAGAAGAGTGACATAAAAAATTAGATGTAGGTCTTTCCCGTAAGTTAATTAGGTTTGTTGAATTCCATATAATCAGATCATTGTCTTAGAATATTCTAGTGCTACTAAGGCTCACTCCTTGAATATTATATTCCTGAGAAAAACAACAATCTGTTTGTGTCACTTCTCTTAGCAATAAATCCTATGATTTAGTTAAAAATCATATGACATTTGTCATTTTGGGACTTGATAAAAAAGAGCTCATACACAAGAAACTAAATATATGTATATCCTTAAAAAATAAAAGCAGCAAAATGTCAAATCTTAGAATATTTTGTCTATTATAAAAGTTGATATTAAAAGGAATTATTAGTGTGGCATTTTCTTTTCAATGAGATACTTTAGTAAACTTGATACATCATTGCTGACATACTTTCTGATTCTTTCATATTGTGATGAAAAATAGAAAACTGCTTATTTCTCATGTTTTATGTTTGATTTTTATTCAAAATAGAGTGCATTTGGTCTGATTAACTAAAAGAATATTATTTTATTGTTAAAATTACTTAATTTGGTCCACCAAGCAGTGTTAAGGAAATTTAGGGGTGATTATTATTATTATTTTCTTTTTTATGTATCACATTTGGTGATGCTCATGGGTTATTCCTTGTTCTGCACTCAGGAATTACTCTTGGTAGTTCTAGGGGGACCATATGAGATGCCAGGAATCAAACTCTGGTCAACCACATGCAAGGCAAATGCACTATCCACTGTACTATTGCTCTGGCCCCTTAGGAGTCATTCTTTACATCCCCAGCCAGTTGGGTTGGATGGTTCCATGTAAAGATCTGACAATGCAGAGCTGCCTGGGTACTGCATTGCTGGGGATTATCCAGGATCCAGGATCCCCTGGTGATGCTTGGAGTTCTCCAGGGCCATATCAAACAACTAGCATAGGACCACTAGGTGCTGGAAATCGAATAAGGGTAAGCTACATGCTAACCATATGCCTTCATCCGTGTTATATCTCTCTGGCCTAACTTTAATTCTTTGTTTTTTACTCTAGTTTACTGATGATGCCATATACCGTGTTCTCTTTTTAAAATTTTTTTAAATTTATTATTTTATTTTATTTTTTTATTGAATCACCATGTGGAAAGTTACAAAGCTTTCAGGCTTAAGTCTCAGTTATACAATGCTTGAACACCCATCCCTTCACCAGTGCACATATTCCACCACCAAGAATCACAGTATAGCCCACTTCGCCATGCCCACAGCTCCAGTATGACTGAGGAGGACAAGGGAGCTGCTTTGGACACCAGCAGCCCACCAGCAACCTGCAGTATGTGATTTGAGCGTTTCCGCCAGGCCCCCCGTGCGGGGGCCCGGCGTTTCTCTTTTTTTTTCTTTGAATCTCTCTCTCTCTCCCTCAACCTCTCCTGGGCACAGCACAGCCTCCACCCCACTTCTCTGAGCACAAAATGGAGAGACGCACCCAAATGCACGGCGCGGCTGGCAGGAGATCCAGGGCGGGGAAGTACCGGTCTCCGCCCACTTCGGACACTTAAAGAGAGTGCAGCCACGTGGGCTTTCCCACTTTGCCGCGCCCGCAGCTCCAGTATGACTGAGGAGGACAAGGGAGCTTTCCCACTTCCGCCCGTGTGGGGGCCCGGTATTTCTCTAGGTTTTCCCATCTTATGAGCACCATAAAAGGGTAAAAGATTGTAGTGATAGAATTTCAGGCAGAATTTTCCCTGGACTTTATACAGAAACCCAAAACCGCGCGGCCGCTGCCGCGGCCGTGCGACCTATTGTCATCTAATCATCAGCAATATGAAATGGTTCCCTTTTAACGGGTCGGACTTTGGTGGGAAACCCTAACAAGAATAGTAAGTTTTTTGTTGAAATATTGAAGGCAACCAAAAGGGTAGCCATCTCTCTAGATTGAACTAAGCCATGTACCCACGCCAGCTGAGAAGAAATATCCTTCTTTCTCGGGAAGAAACGCGGTGTGGGGTTAACCATAGTATGATGTCCATTAAGTTGACACGGACCTGGTGGCATGGGAATGGGTTACAAGGGAATAAAGTATTATGTACATGGAATAGCGGGACGCTGGTGGAATCTCAAGCCGGGGCCAATACCAGCACACTACTTTTGGCTCCAGAAACTGCAGACTTTCTACCAGACTATCAACTAAGCCAGAGCCCCACGCTGGTTGATGACAGGAAATAACCATCTTTTCCGGTTTTTTTTTCCTTTGTCAGGCAGCGTGGTGAATACTAAACAGGCATGAACTCGGTGGCGCGGGTCTAGGGGGGAAAAAAAAATAGAAAAGTTATGTAACAAACAATGGGACTTGCTTGAAACCCTAGCAACAATAGCGAGTAATGTGTTGAAACAGAATGTAACCAAGATAAAGTGTAAACTAAGTGAAACTTATCAATTACAAGGGCAGGGCGGGGGGGGGGAGGCGCGAGGTATACTGGGGTGGTTGGTGATAAAATAGGGGCACTGGTGAAGGGAAGGGTGTTTGAGTATTGTATAATTGACATAATCCTGAGAACTATGTAACCCTCCACATGGCAATTCAATAAAATTTAATTTAAAAGTTAAAAAAAAAAAGAATCACAGTATAACTCCCCCCCACCCCCCACCCCCAACTCCCCACCTCACTTGTGTAGCTGATAAATTTCACTTTACTTTCTCTTTACTTTGATCATACCATGTTCTTAGGGTGATTAATTTTATATTAATTTTATATTTTTCATTTATTTTATTTATTATTTTTAATTTTTTTGTTAAGACAGTGATTTACAAAGTTGTTCACAATAGAATTGTTTCAGACATGCAAAGTTGCAAAACCAGTCCCACCATCAGTGCCTCCAGGGTTGCTATTGTCCCCTAGTCTGCCATCTTGCCAGGTATGTCACTTGTCATTCTGTTGATCTTCCATTTGCTCCAGCAGGCACCATTAACGTCTACATTCATCCCTGTTGAGTGCTAGTGTAGCCCAATGGTGTCTGCTTGCTCCAAGAACACGAAGAACCTCAAACCATTCGTTTAGGGTTTTGACAAAGTCTAACCATCTCATCGGTGGGTGGCCATGAGGTCTTTTGATGTCTCGTGGAATCCAGTCAGTAACAGCTCTAGTCCAGCAGTCGTCTCTAAACCGCATTACGTGTCTGGCCCATCTGATTTTTGACGCCTTGGCAAATGAGACAGCGTTCCTGATTTTTGATTGTCAATGGAGGCCAGAACTCCGGATTCCTTCTCTCACTTGAGTAAAAGTGATACTCCAAGCTTAGCTCTTTTGATTACTCTTTGGGATACCTGAATAGTGTTCTCATCTTGTTTTTGTAGCTCCCAGGTCTCTGAGGTATATGTTAGTGCAGGAAGAATGGTGTAGTCAAAAAGATGTGCTTGGAGCCAGAAGTTCTTCATCCTCCTAATAACTTATTCGACGCTCTTGAAAGCGTTCTATGCTGCTCTCTTCCTCCCGTGTAGTTCTGGTTCCAAGTCGTTCCTCATGTTGAGTTCTCAACCCAGGTATACATAGCTGCTGCATTCAGAGATGTTCGTTCCATTGAGAGAAAATGGAAAGTCAGGGACTAGTTCGTTTTTCATGAACATTGTCTTGGTGAGATTCAACTGCAGTCCGACCTTTCCACACTCGAAGTCGAAGTCGGCCAGCATTTGTGCCACTTGGCTAATGTTTGGTGTTATTACAACGATGTCATTAGCAAAGTGGAGGTGATGTAAGGGCCAATTGTCTATCTTCAGTCTCATTCCTTCCCATTCCTGTCGTTGCATGATGTTCTCGAGGGTGGTATTGAAGAGGTTCGGTGAAATGGTATCACCCTGCATTCGGACAGGTAGCATGTGAAGAACCGAGCCAGTGTATTGATGAGTACTGGCGCAGATTATTCAGGTGTTCAGGTCTGACCTTGTCTGCACCAGGTGCTGTGAAATGGCGTGTTGGATTTCAGAAGGGAGAACGTTGGGAATGACATATCCATCCTGCGGAATTTGGTATGTGGGCGGGTGGATGTGGTTATCGAAGATATCTGAGTAGAAGTTGTGAATAATTCTCTCCATTGCCCTTCTGGAAGATGTGATAGATCCATCAGGACATTGAAGGGCAGTCATCTTGGTCTTGTAGTTGGTGAAGAACAGACAAGAGTTGCAAATACTTTTCCCGGCTTCTGCCGCATCGGCCAACACTGCTGCTCTTCTCTCTTTGAAGTCTTCCTTTATTGCGTCTCTGCACAGCTTTGAGAGCTCAGACATTAGCTTGTGATTGCCTGAGGCTCATGCCAAACCACATTGGTGAATGAGCTCAAAAGTTTCCCAAGACAGGCGTCTGTTTGTGGCCACAGTAGCTTGCCGGGCTCTGCCGTGCAGGCGGGATACTCTTGGTAGCTTGCCGGGCTCTTCAAGAGGGATGGAGGCTTTTAGAGTGGCCTCTAATGGCTCTTACAGGTGTTCCCATGGTTCACACCATGTTTGAACTCCATCAGATATGGTGCGGTAATTATGGAAAATGGGTAGTAAGTGTGTTATGATGTGTTGCATGGCCGCTTTGCGGCCACGTGGTCCGGAAAGCGACCTAGAATGTGCCAGGTATATAACAAATTTATTTCATACTGATTGCTCCAACAAAACCTAAAGAAACAGCAAACAAAATTATCAGAATATAAATAAGTAAAATTCAATTTGTAATAATTAATTACTATATGATTTTAACCTATATAAGTAAGGAAATTCATATCATTTAATACAATATAGTATACTGACTATGCTCATTTACATAACTAAGTTTTCAACTCTGGCATCTAAACACATGGCGTTAAATTTTATTTTATACTTGAACCTTATTGTAGCAATCATCATATCTTTCCCATCATATATGAAGCTTCTTCCCACCACTCTCCACCTTGGCAGACATATCACAATTTTGTTTCATGTTCCTTGGTCTTAAAAGAATTACAAATTAAATTATTAGAAAATAAAATAATAAAATCAATTTGTGATGATTAATGCTATATGTTTTTAACCTTTATTAATCTAGTACAGGACAATCATATAGAACATTAGTGAGTACCATATTCAATACAACACGTTGGGAAGTTTATCCCTGTCTTTTAAAGGAGTTCTTTCAATGCTTCTTGCAAAACTGATTTCAAGGCTACGAATTTCCTGACCTCTTGCCTATTCATGAAAATCTTTGTCTTTCCTTCAGATCTGAATAATAATCAAACTGAATAGAAAATTTTTGATGAGATGTTCAGTTTGTTGAGCTTTTGTACTATATCTTTCTATACTTTTCTGGCTTATAGCATCTCATTTGATAGATCTGTACATTTTACGAGCTTTCCTTTGTATATAAGTTTACTTTTTGATCTTGATGCTTCCAGTATTCTTTTACTATCTTTAGATTTTGCTATTTCAAGTATAATGTGTCTTTCAGTGTTCTTAATTGTGTCTATTTTCACTGAGACCTTTCGGGCCTCTTGGATCTTGGTGTCTGTAATCCTCAACTCTGGGAAGTTCTTATCAATGATTTAATTCTTGTTTCTTCACTTTTGGCTTCCTGTTCTTCAGGGTCTCCAATGATTCTTATATTTTTCCTCTTTATCTCATCCCATAGTTCTCTAGTATGCAGTTAATATCCTTTCATACTATTTTCCACTTTCTGCTTTTTCCTAACAGTTGCCTCCTTCTTATATCGGAGCTCCTCAATCTTTTACTCAGTTTCTGTTTTTCTGTTCAGAACTTCTATAGACATTTTTTAAAATATCATCTGCTATGTTCTTTATTCTGCCATTTCTGACTATAATAGCTTTTAAAATTTCAACTTTCATACTTTTTTTTTGTTTTGCTGTCTACTGTGCTATTGTTTCTTTGAACTCATTGAACATCCATGTCATAGTGTCAACAAAGACACTGAGGATTTACTGGTTTTGTTTATGTTCTCCAATAGTATTGTTTTCATTCATTGTGCATGGTGGGTTTCTATGTGTTTTCTTCACTGGTTTTCTAGTGTTACTATTGTGCTGGGGGTGAGTTTTTATAGTTTATCCACAGGGGAAGGTGGTGAAGGATTAGCTAGAGATTGCTCTCTGTCTTCTCTGTCTTCGCAGAGTGATAGGAAGAATAACTGTGAGTGGTACGTAATTTGTTGAGTGTTATCTAGCGCACATCTGTTTGTAAGCAGCCTTGAGCTTCAGGAGCTGTGGTATGGGCCCTTAATATGAGGCAGGTCAGGTGTGGGGGCTGCTGGAACTCACCAGAGAGGGAGGGGCTTGTACTCCTATTAGAGTCAGTCCCCCATTCGGAATAGACAGTCATATCAGCCAGAGGCAGCCTCATCTGGGATGGCGAAATAGAAAGCAGAAGGCCCCCAGCTGTAGCGTTTTTATTTGCAGTTATATCCTGCAAATAAATTAGAAAAATAAATAGATTCTAACATATATTTATTTTATATTTGAATTCATATTTGACTTAGTATTTCTTTATTATGGCAGAGTTTATAGCTGCTATTATTCTATAGGGGAGTATGGTTGCTATACTCTGTAGGGGATACTAGCTGCTATAGGGGATAATGACACTAATATAACTCTTTAGGAGTATAATATATAATCAGAGTCACCTGAAAAATAATTATGTAAGACAGTAAACATACAGGGTCAGAACTCTTCATGATCTGACTCTAAGGTTGCCAAATTCTAGCTCTAAGGCCAAGTCTGATATATTGTTTGATTTTGCAAATAAAGTTTTATTGAGGAGTAATAACAGACTTTTCTTTATATGTTTTAAGACATGTTTTTGCAGAACAATGATAGTTAGTAGAAAGAAAGTAAATTTTACAACCCACAAAGTTTAAAGTATTTACTCTTGGCCCTTTACAGAAAAATTTACTAGTCTAAATTATCTTCCAAATAGACATGTTCTGGGTTATAATAAAAATTCAACTTCAAGAAATATTGTAAAATTTAATCTAATTTTGGATAAGACACAAAGTAAAATAAAACTTACCATGTTCAATTGAATTATTTATCACTCAACAGAGACTTTAGAATTGTACTCATTTTTAAGCAATACATACAAGTGGAACAATTTTAATTGGGATGGATAAAGATACATGGAGCTAGAAATGTGATTAAGAACAGCTCTAGTATTTGCTTGTAAGTTACAAGTTATAATGGCATATACATCCAGGTAGCTATCAAACAGTTTTAATGCAGTTAGTTACACATGAAATTGAATAACATATTGAAAAAAAGAGAAAATTGCTTATGAACAAGGTAACGGTTGACCTAAATCTTAAAAATCTGAAGGATTCTACCAGTAGAGTAAAAAAAAAAATGATTTTAAATAAGAATAGTGGGAGCAAAGATATAGAAATAGGGAAGCATATGTATGGTATTCTTGTGTATAATGTCATGTCTTTTGGGGAAAAAAGTTTATTTTAATATAATACTCTTATAAATTTGAAAAATTATAATTGCCCAATGGATTTAAAGGGACAGAAAATACAGTGTTTGCCAAGGAAAACCTAAACTTGAGTTATCAACTCAAGCTTAACCACATAATTTTTTTGAAAGTAGAAAATGTGTTTATTGATAACTACCACAAATAGTTGAAATAAACTTAGGACCAAAGAAAAGTAGAAATAATCTGCTTTTATATATTGTAGATTTGATAATGTAAGATGATAATGAACCACAATTGACTTATAAATTCAATACCTATCAAGTTTCCAATTTTTCATCCTATAAAAATTATGGAATGATTTTAATATTTACATAAAAATAGAAACCCAGAACAGTCTGTCTTTAAAAACAACAAATTTTGAGGAATCATATTTGCAATTCAAAGTTTATTACAGAGAAATCCAATAAAAATTGTGTGATATTGGCATAAAATTATTATAACAATGGAAAAGTGTTTAGAAGTCAAAGAAAAATAATTATGATGAATTAATTTATTACAAATGCTATAAGAAAATTCAATGGGGGATACTATTTTTGTCCTGCAAGTGCTAGTTGGACAACTCTATACACAAGCAATCAAAGGAGATAGCTCAAGTAGTAGAACATATAACTGGTGTGTTGAAAGACTTGTTTGATCTCTGGCACAGTATGGGTACTGGACGTGATCCTGATAGCCTCCACAAACTGTCTGCTAGAACTGTCAGGTCCAACCTCTCATTTTCAAATTGATGAGTGGAACAGTTTGCCTTTAGTGCCCCACTCCCTACATTGGCAGCCCCACTTGAGGCAGATCATATATATATTTTTAAATTAAAGTGGGTGACAACCTCACACAATGTTTATTTATCATTTAAAATAAATTTAAAATCTAAACACATCTTTTGGGTCCCCAAGCTCCCTACAGAGTGGCAGAAGGACGGTGGAAGGAACCTGCAGTTGGAAGTCTCCCTCTCATCTTGTCCCAGAACAATAGGATCATCTTTTGATGGTTTTCCCAGAACCATGCTTCACTCCTTCATACCTCATGAAGAACATGTGTAGAATATTTGCAGTGACCTCAAAGACTCTGGAGTGGCTTGACTGCCCCAACTACCTTGTGCTAATATTAACTTAATTCTAGTCCAACAACTTACTGACTTAGAAACTCATAATGTAGCCAAGATAATAAATTATAGAACCCAAATTATAGCAAGCGTAGAGACAGGGACAATAACATTCAAAGTTTTTTTTGAAACCCTCATATGAAACTCCAAATATCTAGCTAGTAACAACAAAATTGATTGGGATAAATCTGACAGAGAAGTAAGAGGGCAATATTCATCTGAATTCGTCAAAGATCTCTCTGGAAGTGGGGTGCAGATGGTGAATTTGAAAGACTCACCCCTAGACTGCAAAAGATGCAATGGGAAAGCAGTGTAGAGCCCCTCCAATCTTCACTGTCACTGTCATTGTCACTATTATCCCATTGCTCATCAATTTGCTGGTGCGGGCACCAGTAACGTCTCTCATTGTGAGACTTATTGTTACTGCTTTTGGCATATCGAATACACCACGGGTAGCTTGCCAGGCTCTGCCATGTGGGTGCGATACTCTCGGTAGCTTGCCGGGCTCTCCGAGAGAGGCAGAGGAATTAAACACAAGTTGGCCTCGTGCAAGGCAAATGCCCTACCGCTGTGCTATCGCTCCAGCCCCCAATCTTACTGAGAGGAAATAGTTTCCTGGGATATTTTACCAGTGCTAATCAGCTCTTATTTACTTCTGGTGGGATGTCGATTAGTTCAGCCTTTGGGGGAAACAATATGGACTCTTCTCAAAAACTACGAATTGAACATTCATGTGACCCAATTCTACTTTTTGGCATCTAAATCAAGAACCCAAAAACTAATTCAGAAAAGACATTTGCACTCCTTTGTTTTTTGCAGCACTATTAAAATAGCCTAAATTGGGAAACAACTGCACTGTCCAAGAAGCGATGAGAGGATAATAAAACTATGGCACATGTACACAATGAAGTACTACTTGACTGTAAGGAAAGATTAAGCGAAGCATTCCGCTAGTATCTCGATCGATCTGGAGAGTATCATGCTGAGTGAAGTTAGTTTGAAGGAGATACAAAGAATCACCTCTCATATGCTGGTTACAAAGAAACATAGTTGGGTAATAACAAATTTCCAAAGAAAGCAGAAACTGAGAACTGGTCTTTTTTTTTTTTTTAATTTTTTGTATTCCCTATTCTCCAGATGTTTTTATATATATATTTTTAATTTATTTATTTTTAATTAGAGAATCACCGTGAGGGTACAGTTACAGATTTATACACTTTTGTGCTTATACTTCCCTCATACAAAGTTTGGGAACCCATCCCTTCACCAGTGCCCATTCTCCACCACCTGTAAACCCAGCGTCCCTCCCACCCTCCCCAATCCCATCTCCCCCCCACCCCACCCTGCCACTGTGGCAAGGCATTCCCTTCTGTTCTCTCTCTCTAATTAGCTGTTGTGGTTTGCAATAAAGGTGTTGAGTGGCCGCTGTGCTCAGTCTCTAGCCCTCATTCAGCCCGCAACTCCCTTCCCCCACATGGCCTTCGACTACAATGTAGTTGGTGATCGCTTCTCTGAGTTGACCTTTCCCCGGAACGTGAGGCCAGCCTCGAAGCCATGGAGTCAACCTCCTGGTACTTATTTCTACAGTTCTTGGGTGTTAGTCTCCCACTCTGTTATTCTATATACCATAGATGAGTGCAATCTTTCTATGTCTTTAGTAGAAATCTTATCATAAATTGTGGGGTGGGGTGGCATTAGAACAATGGTGAAAGGAAGCAGAGACTCTTGTGGATGGTATGGGGCTGGAAAGTTTTATGTGTAACACCCTACAATGAACAGTTTTGTAAACCTCAATGTCTATAACAATAATAATAACAATAATAATAGTAATAATAATAATAATAATAAATACTATTGCTCAAACTATGAAACTATTAGGAAAATATAGATACAAATGTTTTTCACTTTGAATTAGACTATTGTTTCCTGGAATAAATACATAAAATTGAAAACCACCAAACAAAAATTAATTAATAACATTCCTGTCACACACACTGTCATCCTCATTGCTCATCGATTTGTTTGAGCAGGCATCAGTAACGTCTCTCATTGAGAGACTTATTGTTACTGTTTTTGGCATATCCCATACGCACGGGTATCTTGCCAGGCTCTGCTGCTCAGGCTCGATACTCTCGGCAGCTTGCCGGGCTCTCCGAGAGGGGCAGAGGAATCAAACTTGGGTCAGCCGCGTGAAAGGCGAACGCCCAACCGCTGTGCTATTGCTCCAGCCCTTATAATTAGAAACTTTTTGTACATGAATAGTCAACACTAATCACAATAGCACAAAAGTGGAAACAATTTAAATATCCATTAACCGATGAATATTTAAATAAAATGTGGGTTTATAATACAATGGAATATAATTTAGTCATATATATGAAGTATTGATTCATGCATGGGAACCTTGAAAATATTATGCTAAATAAAGATATTAGATACAGTATATTGTATCATTCACTTCACAATGTCCTGAATAGGCAAGTCAGTCAAGGCAGAAAGTAGATGAGAGTTTTCCAGGGGCTAGGGGCCTAGTGGGCAGGAATAAGGAGTAAGGAGTGACTGATAAATGATAAATTGCTTTTTAGAATAATGAAGATATTCTGAATTAGTGATAGTGGCTAAACTTTTAGGATATACTGAAAAAACATTGAGTTATGAAATTGCATTTACAATTGTATGGCATACATATATATATATAAATTTCAGAAAGAAACTAAATAATAATATTAAAGCCAATGAAGTAATTAACTGGAAAAGAATATGTGGAAAATGAGAGTTTAGATAAGAGAAAACTCATGGATACTAAAGGATACTATAGAAACTCAAAAACAAGAAGGATAAGACAGTTTTAAATGCATCAAATTATATAGTAAGGAAAATTGGAAAATGTCTACAAATGAACTTGAAGTTAGATTACTCAAAGACCTTAAGAATAAATTAGAATATTTTTACAAAGTGTTGCAGATAAAGAAAAGTAAAAATGTAAAAGATGAGAATAATAGAATTAAAATGCAAAGGTGAAGCGGAGGTGGTATAATTGCCACCATCTATCTTCACTCCCATTCCTTCCCATTCCAGTCGTAGTATGATGTTCTCAAGGGCAGCACTGAAGAGTTTCAGTGAAATGGTATCACCCTGCCACACCCCTCTCTTTACATCAGTGATCACTTCCTTGTAGAATGGTGAGTCCACAGTATAGCTCGTGGAGGATTTTGATATACTGAGTTTGAACGTCCTGTTTGGCCAGGGCTTCGATGACCGCCTCAGTCTCAACAGAATCAAAGGACTTCTTTAAGTCGATGAATGTTAGACAGAGCGGCATCTTGAACTCTCGCGAAACTTCAATGAGTCTGGTCACTGTGTGGATATGGTCTATCATGATGAATCCCCTTCGGAACTCAGCTTGCTCTCATGGTTGTCCTTTGTCTAGTGTTCTGCCTATTCTATTCAGGATGATACGAGTGAACAACTTGTAGATGACAGACAGCAGGCAGATTGGGCGATAGCTGCCAATGTCGTGAATGTCTCCCTTCTTGTACAACAGAACGGTCCTACTGGTTTTCCACTGAGACGGAACCTTGCATTCAGATAGGTAACATGTGAAGAGTCGGGCCAGTGTATTGATGAGTACTGGTGGCAGATTCTTCAGGTGTTCGGGTCTGACCTTGTCCGGACCAGGTGCTGTTCGTGTCTTTACCAACGAAATTGTGTGTCGGATTTCAGAAAGGAGAACGTTGAGAGCGACATATCCATCCTGTGGAATTTGGTATGTGGGCAGGTGGACATGACTGTCAAAGAGATCTGAGTAGAAGTCGTGAATAATCCTCTCCATTGCCTTTCGGGAGGATATGATAGATCCATTGGGACGTCAGAGGGCAGTCCTCTTGGTCTTGTAGTTGGCGAAGGACAGGCGAGCATTGTGAATACTTTTCCTGGCTTCTGCTGCACTGGCCAACACTGCTGCTCTTCTCTCTTTGAGGTCTTCCTTTATCGCATGTCTGCACAGCTTTGTGAGCTCGGACGTTAGCTTGTGGTTGCCTGAGGCTTGCGTCAAGCCACGTTGATGAATGAGCTCGAGAGTTTCAGAAGACAGGCGTCTGTTTGTGGTTTTCTCACTCTCGGCATTCTTTGCACAGACATGTAGGTGCTAAACCAGTTGATTGTATTCCTCGTTGATGTTGTCGATGTTACACCACCTCCACTTCGCTGAGGACATCGTTCTCATAACACCAAACATTAGCCAAGCAGCACAAATGCTGGCCGACTCCGACCACGAGTGTGGAAAGGTCGGATTGCAGCTGAATCTCAACAAGACGATGTTCATGAAAAACAAACTGGTCCCTGAAGCTTCATTTGCTCTCAATGGAATGAATATCTCCAAGTGCTGCAGCTATGTGTACCTGGGTCGAGAAATCAACATGAGGAACGACTTGGTGCCAGAACTGTGCAGGAGGAAGAGAGTAGCGTGGAATGCATTCAAGAGCATCGAAGAAGTGGTTAAGAGAAGTGGTTAACCTCTGACTCTGGGCACATCTTTTCGATTCCACCGTTCTTCCTACACTAACATATGCCTCAGAGACCTGGGTCCTACACAAACAGGATGAGAATGGCATTAGGGTATCCCAAAGAGGAATAGAAAGAACTATGCTGGGAATATCATGTCTCACTCAAGTGAGAGAAGGAATCGGTGTTCCGACCTCCATCAACGGTCAAAAATCAGGGATGCTCTCTCATTTGCCAAGGCATCAAAAATCAGATGTGCCGGTCATGTAATGATATTCAGAGACAACTGCTGGACTAGAGCTGTTACCAACTGGATTCCACGGGATGTCAGAAGAACTCGTGGCCGCCCACCAACTAGATGGTCAGATTTTTTCGTCAAATCCCTGAATGAACGATTTGAAGCTCTTCCTGTTCCTGGAGCAAGCAGATATCATTGGGCTGCACTAGCATGCAATAGGGACAAATGGAGACGTTACTGGCGCCCGCTCGAGCAAATCGAAGATCAACGGGACTACAGGTGATACAAGTGAAAATGCAAAGGTAACAAAACTCCTTTAAAACAAGACCAACATAAGTTAAATGCATTTAGAATTTCAGGGAAAATTGCATTAAAATGAAAAAAGAAAGATAAAGAATAGAATTTAGTAGTAGAGTGCTCACCTATCATATATAAAGCTAGATTTAACTTTTAGTACCCCTTCTCCCTACATTTGCAAGAAGTCCATAAATAGTAAAAGACAAGATTGATGATTGATCTTGGTGATGAGAGTATGTATTTTTTTGCATTTTAAATATTTTAGATTTTCTAAAATTACTATTACATTGATAATAAAAGAGCAGCAGGAAGAGAAAGACATTAAAATATAAGTTTGTCTATGAGATAGGAAACAAAGGTATATTATAAGGCTTCTGACAGAGCTTGAAGAGCAATTGCAGAGAGGGCCGGTAGGAAATGGTTTTGTTTTCTTTGAGAGGAAATGAGGAAAGTGAAGGAAGGTGTTAGAAGATGACTCATGGAAGATATCATTTGTCATCACCTGACATCTACTTGCCTGGCCCTGATTTTCTCACATATATTCTTGATAACTGTATTCTATGTTTCTTTCTCATGCTTTTTGATTTCAGAAGCTAGGCATGTATACTCTCAAGACTTCATGTGCTCCCCTCGTATGCTGAGAGAAATTTTTATTATTTTTTATGCATTTACAAAGATTTTATGTTTAAGTTACAGTCATACAATGATCGAACACCCATTCCTCCACCAGTGTACATTTTCCGCCACCAATGTCCCCAGTATCCCGCCCACCCCACCCCATCCCAACCCTTCCCCTGCATCCATGGCATCCATGGCAGAGATTTCCTTCTTACTCTCTCTCTCTCTCTCTCTCTCTCTCTCTCTCTCTCTCTCTCGGTATTATGGTTTGCAATAATGCAGAGGCCATCATGTTTGGTCCCTTATGTACTTTCGTCACACATCTCCCATCCCAAGTGATCCCTCCAACCATTATTGACTTAGTGATCCCTTCTCTATCCCAGCTGCACTCTCCCCCCATCTCATAAGGCAGGTTTCCAACCGTGGTGTAATCTTCCTGGCCCTTGTCTCAACCATCCACCATGGATTTTAGTCTCATATTTTATATTTTATATTCCACAAATGAGTGCAGTCATTCTATGTCTGTCCCTCTCTGACACATTTCACTTATCACGATACACTCCATGTCCATGCATTTATAAGCACATTTCATGACTTCATCTTTCCTAACAGCTGTATTCCATTGTGTAGATATACCCAAGTTTCTTTAAGCAGTCAGAACCAGTCAGTTCTCAGGCACTCAGGTTTCTAGATACTGGCTATTGTGAACAGTGCTCCAATGAACATACAGGTGCAGATGTCATTTCTACTGTGCCTTTTTGCACCCTGGGGATATATTTCCAGAAGTGGTGTTGCAGGATCATATGGAAGCTCAATTTCTAGTTTTTGAAGGAATGCCCATATTGTTTTCAAAAACGGTGGACCAGTCCATATTCCCACCAAAAATGAGAGTCCCTTTCTCTCCACAGTTGTGCCAGCACTGGATTTTCTTATTCTTTTTGATGTGTGCCAGTCTCTGTGGTCTGAGATGATATTTCATCATTGTTTTGATTTGCATCTCTGATGATTAATGATGTATAACTTTTTTTCATGTTCCTTTTAGTCATTTGTATTTTTTTTGTTTTTTAACCTGAACATTTACCATAGTTTTATTTTTATTTTACATTTTATTTATTATTTTTTTAATTTATTTTTTTATTGAATCACCATGTGGAAAGTTACAAAGCTTTCAGGTTTAAGTTTCAGTTAAACAATGCTTGAACACCCATCGCTTCACCAGTGCACATATTCCACCACCAAGAATCACAGTATACCTTCCCCCTCCCCCCCACCTCCCCAGCCCCCCACCCCACCTGTGTACTGGTAAATTTTAGTTTACTTTCACTTTACTTTGATTACATTCAATATTTCAACAAAAAACTCACTATTATTGATTTGGAGTTTCTCCCCCGTAAAGTTGACCTGCTGAAAAGAAAGCATTTGATAATTTGTTTTCCATTGCTAAGAATGAAGAGATATGAGGTCGAGAGGCCACACTAGCCACACGGGTTTGGATTTCTGTATTTTAGTATTTTAGTAACTAAGTCCAGAGAAATATCTGCCAGAAATTGCAACATTGTAAGCTTGTACCTCACAGCTACTTTATATTCCACATATGAGTGCAATCTTTCTATGTCTGTCTCTTTCTTTCTGACTCATTTCACTCAGCATGATACTTTCCATGTTGATCCACTTATATGCAAGTTTCATGACTTCATGTTTTCTGACAGCTACGTAGTATTCCATTGTGTAGAAATACAATTTCTTTAGCCAATCGTCTGTTTTCGGGCACTCTGGGTTTTTCCATATTGTGGCTATTGTAAACTGTGCGGCAATGAACATGGAAATGCAGATGACATCTCTACTATACCTTTTTGCCTCTCTGGGATATATTCCCAGGAGTGGTATTGCTGGGTCAAATGGGAGCTCAGTTTCTAACTTTTTGAGAATCGTCCATATTGTTTTCCAAAAGGGCTGAACCAGTCGGCATTCCCACCAGCAGTGAAGAAGAGTCCCTTTCTCCCCACATCCACGCCAACACTGGTTGCTTTTGTTTTTTTGGGCTGTGGGCCAGTCTCTGTGGTGTGAGATGATATCTCATTGTTGTTTTGATCTGCATCTCCCTGATGATTAGTGATGTTGAACATTTTCTCATGTGCCTCTCAGCCATTTGGATTTCTTCTTTGGGAAAGTTTCTGTTCATTTCATCAGCCCATTTTTTGATCGGGTTGGCAGTTTTCTTCTTGTGGAGTTCAACCAGTGCATTGTATATTCTTGTTATCAACCCTTTGTCAGATGGGTACTGCGTAAATATCCTTTCCCATTCTGTAGATTGTCTTTGTACTTTGGTCACTGTTTCTTTTGAGGTGCAGAAGCTTCTTAGTTTGAGATAGTCTCATTTATTTATCTCTGTTTTCACTTGCTTGGCCAATGGTGTGTCAGCTTTGAAGATACTGTTGGCTTCAATGTCCTAGAGGGTTTTGCCGACCTTGTCTTCAGTGTACCTTAGGGATTCTGGTCTGATGTTGAGGTCTTTAATCCATTTTGATCTGAGTTTTGTACAGGGTGATAGGTGGAGGTCTAAGCCCATTTTTTTTGCCTGCAGCTGTCCAGTTTTGCCAGCACAATTTGTTAAACATGCTTTCCTTGCTCCACTTCACATTTCTTGCTCCCTTATCAAAGATTAGATGATCATATATTTGGGGGTGTGTGTCAGAGTATTCAAGCCTGTTCCATTGGTACTGATATTGAGATCTTTAACCCATTTTGATATGACTTTTGTGCTTGGCATTAGACAGAGGTCTGAGTTCATTCTTTTGCACGTAGCTGTCCAGTTTTCTCAGCACCACTTGTTGAAGAGGCTTTCCTTGCTCCACTTTGTTTTCTTGCTCCTTTATCAAAGATTAAGTGATCGTATGCTTGAGATGCTGTGTCAGAATATTCAACTCTGTTCCATTGGTCTGTGGGTCTGTTTCCATTCCAATACCATGTGTTTTTTTTCTTTTTGGGTCACACCCAGCGATGCTCAGGGGTTACTCCTGGCTCTGCACTCAGGAATACTCCTGGCAGTGCTCAGGGACCATATGGGATGCTGGGAATCGAACCCGGGTTGGCCGCATGCAAGGCAAAAGCCCTACTGGCTGTGCTATTGCTCCAGCCCCACCATGCTGTTTTAATTACTACCTCTTTGTAGTACAGTTTGAGATTGGGGAAGGTGATGCCACCCATCTTTTTTTTCCCCAAGGATTGCTTTAGATATTCATGGGGTTTTATTGTTCCATATGAATTTCAGGAGAGTTTTGTCTATTTCTTTCAAAACTGCCATAGATATCCTGATAGGGACCGCATTAAATCTGTATAGTGCTTTGGGCAGTATTGCCATTTTGATAAAATTAATCTTACCAGTCCATGAGCAGGGGATGTGTTTTCATTTCCTAGTGTCCTCTTTTATTTCTTGAAGTAGTGTTTTGTAATTTTCTTTGTATATGTCCTTCACCTCTTTAATTAAGCTAATTCCAAGGTACTTGATTTTCTGAGGTATTATTGTGGATGGGATTTTTAAAAAAATATCTCTTTCTTTTCTTCATTATTTGTATATAGGAAAGCCAAGGACTTTTGGGTATTCATTTTGTAACCTGCCACTCTGCTATACAAACATATTATTTCAAGGAACTTTTCTGTTGAGCCTTTGAGATTCTTTAAGTATAGTATCATATCATCTGTGAATCGTGATAGTTGACTTATTTTCCTATGTGGATGCCTTTGATATCCTTTTCTTGCATAAGTTCTATGGAAAGTACTTCCAGTACTATATTGAATAGAAGTGGTGAGAGTGGCAACCTTATCTTGTACCTGATCTTGCAGGGAAGGCTCTCAGCTTTCCCCTATTGACAATAATGCTTGCTGTGGGCTTGTGGTAGATGGCTTTGACTATACTGAGGAAAGTTCCTTAGATTCCCATTTTGCTGAGAGTTTTATTTTACATAAATGGGTGCTGGATCTTGTCAAATGCCTTCTCTGCATCTATTGACTTGATCATATGGTTTTTTTCTTCCCTTTTATTGATATGGTGTATTATGTTGATTGATTTGCAAATGTTAAACCATCCTTGCATCCCCGGGATGAATCCTACTTGGTCATGGTGTATGATCTTTTTGATGAGTTGTTGGATTCTATTTGTTAGTATATTGTTGAGGATCTTTACATCTGTTTTCATCAGGGATATTGGTCTGTAATTCTCTTTTTTTGTGGTGTCTTTGACTTTTGGTATGAGGGTAATATTTGGCTCATAGGAACTGTTTGGAAGTGTTTCTGTTTTTTCAGTTTCCGGGAAAAGCTTGAAAAGGATTGGGAATAGTTCCTTTTTTAGGTTTTAGAAGAATTTATTAATAAATCCATCTGGAACAGGACTTTTGATTTTTGGGAGGCTTTTGATTATTATTTCGATTTCCTTGTAGTGATGGGTCTGTTCAGGTATTCCAAAGCTTCCTTTTTAAAAATTTTTAATTGTTTTTTATTAGTGAATCACCATGGGGTACAGTTACATCGCGTTTGCATTTCAGTTATGCAATCATTGAGTACCCATCACTCCACCACCAATAATCCCAGTATTCCTCCCACCACTCCCACCCCATACCCTTCACCCCACCCTGCTTTTGTGGCAAGGAATTCCTTTTTGTTCTCTCTCTTTAAGTGCTGTGATTTGCAATAGAAGCATTGAATGGTCATTGGGTTCGACCTATAGTCTACAATTGGCACGCATCACCCAACCCAAGCAGTCCTCCAAACACTCTTTACTTGGTGTTCCCTTCTCTATCTGAGATTTCTTTTCTCCCAGCAAGCGAGGCCGGCTTTCAAGCCATGGGGCATACCTCCTGGTCCTTATTTCTACAATTTTTGGGTGTTAGTCTCCTATTCTGTTACTTTATATTCCACAGATGAGTGCAATCTTTCTATGTCTATCCCTTTTTTTCTGACTTATTTTTCACTTAACATGATACTTTCCATGTTGATCCACTTATATGCAAATTTCATGATTTTATTCTTTCTAACAGCTGCATAGTATTCCATAATGTAGATGTTAAATTTCTTTAACCAGTCATCTGTTCTTGGCACTCGAGTTTTTTCCAGATTTTGACTCTTGCAAATAGTGCAGCAATGAACATACAAGTGCAGATGTCATTTCTACTATACTTTTTTGCCTCTCTGGGATATATTCCTAGAAGTGGTATTGCTGGATCAAATGGAAGCTCAGTTTCTAATGTTTTGAGAATTGCCCATACTGTTTTCTAAAAGGGTTGAACTAGTCAACATTCCCCAAGAGCAGTGAAGGAGAGTCCCTTTCTCCCCACATCTATGCCAGCACCGGTTGCTTTTTTTAAAAATTTTTTATTTTTAATTAGTGAATCAACGTGCGGGTACAGTTACAGTTTTATACATTTTTGTGCTCATGTTTCCCCCATACAAAGTTCGAGAACCCATACCTTCACCAGTGCCCATTCCCTACCACCAGTAAACCCAGCATCTCTCCCGCCCTCCCCAGTCCCGTCTCCCCCCACCCCACACTGCCACTATGGCAGGGAATTCCCTTTTGATCTCTCTCTCTGATTAGGTGTTGTGGTTTGCAATAAAGGTGTTCAGTGGCCATTGTGTTCAGTTTCTATTCTATATTCGGCACGCATCACCCTTCCCCCGCATGACCTCCGACCACATTTTACTTGGTGTTCCCTTCTCTGAGTTGCCCAGAATGAGAGACCAGCATCCAAGCCATGGGGACAACCTCCTGGTACTTAATTCTACTAATCTTGGGTGTTAGTCTTATAGTCTATTATTCTATGCTCCACAGATGAGTGCAATCTTTCTATGTCTGTCTCTCTCTTTCTGACTCATTTCACTTAACATGGATTAGCATAATGCTGACCCACTTATATGCAAACGTCATGACCTCATTTTTTCTAACAGTTGCATAGTATTCCATTGTATAGATGTACCAGAGTTTCTTCAACCAGTCATCTGTTCTAGGGCACTCAGGTTTTTTCCAGATTCTGGCTATTGTAAACAGTGCTACGATGAACATATAGGTGCAGATGTCACCTCTGGACAGATCGACAAGAACAACACTCAGCAAGGAAACAATGGGTCTGAAGGAAGAAATGGAAGAGACAGGGCTAATAGACCTATACAGGGCTATACACCCCAAAAAGAAAAAATACACATTCTTTTCCAGCGCACATGGATCTTTTTCCAAAATAGACCATGTCCTGGGTCACAAATTATACCTTAATAGAATCGGGAAGATAGACATTGTGTCAACTATCTTCTCAGACCATGATGCACTGAAGATGGAAGTTAAACACGCACAGATGAGGAGAACCAAATCAAACACTTAATTTGATTTGGTTAAAATTAAACAACTCACTATTGAACAATGAGTGGGTCACGAAGGAAATCAAGGAAGAAATCAAGAGATACCTCGAAACAAATGAGAATGAAGACACAAGCTATCAGAATCTATGGGACGCAGCTCAAGCTGTGTTAAGCGTAAAATTTATAGCTCTGCAAGCATTCCTCAGAAAGGAAGAAAGGGCCTATATAGATAGCTTGACTTCGCAGCTCAAGATCTTAGAGGAGGACCAGCAAAAGGAACCCAAACCAGATCGAAGGAAAGAAATAGTAAAACTTAGAGCAGAAATTAATGATATGGAAACCCGAAAAGCAATCCGAAAGATTAATGAAACAAAGAGCTGGTTCTTCGAGAAAATAAACAAGATTGATAAACCACTAGCAAGACTCACAAAGAAAGAGAGAAAACCCTAATAAACCGAATCAGAAATGAAAAGGGGGACATCACAACAGAAACCAAGGAGATTCAAAGGATCATCAGAGACTACTTTGAAAGTCTGTATGCCACGAAACAAGAAAACCTAAAAGAAATGGACGAATTCCTTGACTCCTACAATCTCCCAAGACTGAACCAAGAAGACTTGAAATACCTGAATAGGCCCATAAATATCAAGGAAATCGAAACTGTAATCAACAGTCTCCCCAAAAACAAAAGCCCAGGTCCAGATGGATTCACTGGCGAATTCTTCCAAACATTTAAAGAAGACTTGTTGCCAGTTCTCCTCAAGCTTTTACAGGAAATTGAAAAGACAGGAACCCTTCCGAACAGTTTCTATGAGGTGCATATCTCCCTAATACCAAAAGCAAACAAAGACACCACTAACAAAGAAAACTATAGACCAATATCCTTGATGAACACCGATGCGAAGATCCTCAACAAAATACTAGCAAATAGAATCCAACAACTCATCAAAAAGATCATACACCATGACCAAGTGGGATTCTTCCTGGGGATGCAAGGATGGTTTAACATTCGGAAATCAATCAACATAATCCAGCATATCAACAAAAGTAAAGATAAAAACCATATGATCATATCAATAGATGCAGAGAAAGCATTCGACAAGATCCAGCACCCATTCATGATAAAAACTCTCACCAAAATGGGTTTTGGAGGAACTTTCCTCAAGATAGTCAAAGCCATCTATCACGAACTGATGGCAAGCATTATCATCAATGGCTTTTGTTCTTTTGAAGGTGTACCAGTGTCTGTGGTGTGGGATGATATCTCGTTGTTGTTTTGATCTGCATCTCGCTGATGATTAGTGATGAAGAGAATTTTTTCATGTGCCTTTTGGACATTAGAATTTCTTCTTTGAGAAAGTTTCTGTCATTTTATTGCCCCATTTTCTGATGGGATTGAATGTTTTCTTGTAGAGTTCAACCAGTATCTCGGAATCAGCTTAACTGAGGAGGTAAAGGACCTGTACAAAGAAAACTACAAAACACTACTTCAGGAAATAAAAGAGGACACCAGGAAATGGAAAGATATTCCCTGCTCATGGATTGGGAGAATTAACATTGTAAAAATGGCAATAGTACCCAAATCATTGTACAGATTTAGTGCAACCCCCATAAGGATACCCATGACATTTTTCAAAGAAATGTAGCAAACACTCCTGAAATTTGTATGGAATAATAAGACCCCACAAATAGGTAATGCAATCCTTGGAAAGAAAACACGGGAGACATCACCTTTCCCAACCTCATACTCTACTACAAAGCAGTAATAATTAAAAAGTCATGGTACTGGGACAATGGCAGAGCCACAGAACAATGGAACAGAGTGCAATATCCTGACACACACCCTCAAATATATAATCATGTAATCTTTGATAAGGGAGCAACAAATGTGAAGTGAAACAAGGAAAGCCTATTTAACAAATGGTGCTCGCAAAACTGGACAGCTACATGCAAAATAAATGGGCTCAGATCTCTACCTAACACCATGTACAAAAGTCAGATCAAAATGGATTAAAGACCTCAGCATCAGTCCAGAATCCATAAGGTACATTGAAGACAAAATTGGCAAAACCCTCCACGACGTTGAAGTTAAAGATATCTTCAAAGATGACACACCACTGGCCAAGCAAGTAGAAACAGAGACAAACAAATGGGACCATCTTAAACTAAGAAGCTTCTGTACCTCAAAAGAAACAAGGACTAAAATACAAAGACAGTCTACAGAATGGGAAAGGATATTCACCCAATACCCATCTAATAAGGGGTTGATATCAAGGATATACAAGGCACTGGTTGAACTCTTCAATAAGAAAACATCCAACTCCAAGTCTTCTTGGGTAAATTTTAGGAGATTATAGGAGTCCAGGCATTTATCCGTGCCTTCGAGGTTGTCTAATTTCGTAGCATAAAGGTTTTCAACGTAATCTCTAACTATTCTTTGAATTTCTGTGTTCTGTTGTGATGTCTCTTTTTTCGTTTCTGATTCTGATTATTAGGGGTTTCTCTTTCTCATCCCTTGTGAGTCTTGCTAGTGGTTTATTAATATTGTTTACTTCCTCAAAGAACCAGTTCTTGGTTTCATTGATCTTTTGGATTGTTTTTTGGGTTTTCATGCCATTAATTTCTGCTCTAGGTTTTATCATTTCTTTCCTCCTGTCTGGTTTGGGATCCTTTTGTTGGTCATTCTTCAAGATTCTAAGCTGTGAGGTTAGATTATTTATGTGGGATCGATCTTCCTTCCTGAGGAATGCTTGTAGAGCTATGAACTTTCCTCTTAACACTGCTTTTGCTATGTCCTATAACTTGGGGTAGCTTGTGTCTTCATTCTCCTTCATTTCCAAGAATCTTTTTATTTCCTCTTTGATTTCCTTTCTAAACATTATTCAATAGTGAGCTGTTTAATTTCTGGGTGTTTGGTTTAAATTTCTGTTTCTGGGTGTGATTTACTTTGATTTTTAGTGCACCATGATCTGAAAAGAACGTTGTTACAATTTCTATACTCTTAATTTTATGGAGGTATGTTTTGTGGCCCAGTATGTGGTCTATCTTTGAGATATCCCATGTGCACTTGAGATGAATGTGTATTCACCTTTTGGGGGGGTGAAATGTCATATATATATATACACACATGTATATATACACATTAATATATATATGTATGTTCATGTATGGTGAATATAATATATATTCATGATGGTGAATCTAATATATATATATATGTATATATTAGACCCCTGTCTTCCATTTCTTCCTTCAGATAAAGTACATCTTTGCTGAGCTTGAGTCTTGTTGATCTATTGAGAGGTGATAAAGCAGTGTTAAAATCTCCAACTACTATTGTGTTGCAGTCAATACCTTTTTCAAATCTATGAGGAGTGATTTTAAGTATTTTACTGGTTCCTAGTTAGGTGCATATACATTTAGGAGAGTGAGTTATTCCTGGTGTACAGATCTTTTGATCATTAAGAAATGACTTTCACTGTCTCTTGTAACCTTCTTTAGTCTGAAGTCTATGTGGTCTGATATTAGTATGGCCACTCCTGTTTTTATGAGGGAGCTGTTTGCTTGTAGGATTGTATTCCATCCTCTCACTTTGAGTCTGTGTTTGCTCTGCCTGTTCAGATGTATTTCTTACAAGCAGCAGAATATTGTGTTCAGTTTTCTGATCCATCCTGTCACTCTGTGTCTTTAATTTGGTGCATTTAGCCCATTGACGTTGAGAGATATTGTTGTTGTGGTGTTTTGTGTCCTTTTTCTGCTGAAGTTTGGTGCATTTGAGGGGCTTGTCTTATCTTAAAGTAGCCCATTTAATTGTTCTTATAACCATGGTTTTGAGTTTATGAAGTTCCTGAGTTGTTTGTCTGAAATTCTGTGTTGTTAGTTCTGATATGAATGAGAGTCTAGTTGGGTAAAGTGTTTTTTCTTTTTTCCTTTTTTTTGATTTTTGGGTCACACCCAGTGATTCACAGGGGTTACTCCAGGCTCTGCACTCAGAAATCACCCCTGGCAGTGTTCAGGGTACCATATGGGATTCTGGGAATTGAACCCGGGTCGGCCTCATGCAAGGCAAACACCCTACCCGCTGTGCTATTGCTCCAGCTGGAGAGTAAAGTATTTTTGGTGTGGCATTTATTTCATTGAGTATTTTTCAGTATAACCCACACAAATCCTAAGTGTTTCATCAGAAAAGTTGGTTGTAAATCTTAAGGATGCTCCTTTATAAGCAATTTCTTTCTTTGATCTTGCTGCTTTCAGAATTTTGTCTGTATCTATGGTTCTCACCATCTGATCAGGATGTGTGTTGGAGTATTTTTATTTGGATTTCTTCTAGCTGGTACCCTTCAAGCCTCCTGAATCTGGTCTCATGTGCTCTTCAGCTCTGGGAACATCTTAGCAATGTCTTTGACAGTTTCTTCTTGTCTGGGTTTTTTTCCTGTCCTCTGCTTCTCCAATGATTCTTATGTTATTCTTCTTTTCTTCATCCTGATTTTTCTCTTGACATCTGTTGATTCATTTTGAGGCTTTTTTCCATTTTCTGTTGTTGTCTGGAGATTCTTCGCACTTCATCTTGGAGCTCGTTGAATCTGTCCTCAGCAGCTGTTTTTCTGCTGCTGAGGCCTTCCACTGAGTTTTTTAATTCACCTACCAGGTTTTTCAGATTTGTCATTTCTGTTTGTAATTTTGTTTGCATTTTCCACATTTCTGCTTTCAAATCATCTTGTATTTTATTGGAAGTGCTTTCTATTGTTTCTTTTAGCTCCCTATGTGTCCTCAGTAGTTCCTTTCTAAATTCCTTGTCAGAGAGGTTATCTAGTGCTTCATTACTGGTTGGGTCTTCTGGGCTAGTTTCTTCACTAACTAAGCTCAATGGGCTTCTGAATTGCCTTACCATTGTTACCTGTGTGGTTTAGACTTTCACGCACACTGTTACTGTTGTGTTTTTGGTATAATATTAATTAATTATTGGCCTAATGTATTTTTGGTGATCGGGCTGCCCTATTGAAAGTTCCACCTAAAAGGATAATTTATAGTTTTTATGGGATATGAAGGGGGAGAATAACTCTCGGCCACAGCACCAGAGGTCATCCCCACCAGACTTGTACCTGGATATCACTGTCACTGTCATCCTGTTGTTCATCAATTTGCTCGAGCGGGCACCAGTAATGTCTCCATTCGTCCCTGTTGCATGCCAGTATAGCCCGATGGCATATTGGGGGCTCTTTCAGGGTCAGGGGAATGAGGACCGTCGTTGTTACTGGTTTTGGCATATCGAGTATGCCACAGGTAGCTTGCCAGGCTGTGCCATTTGGGTGGTCTACTCTCGGTAGCTTGCTGGGCTCTCATATATTTTTTTCATATACTATCTAAAAATCTTGATATGGCATTTTAAGATGCACAATTAAAAAATCACCGTTTTTCTTAGATAAATAAAATATCAACAGTGTGGTGATAAATTATGAGATTAAATTATGCTATACTATAATCCAGGCCTTTTATAAACCTTCATAACATCCTTAATATTAAAATGTATGACATTAGCCACCCAGGGTTCAGTGTTCTGATGCCCACTGAGAGCAATTTAACCTGCTTTCTGTGCCATAGAAGACCACTGGTCATCTTAGTCCAGACATGCTACCCAACTTTAATATTTATGAAATTGTCTCCTTAGCCATATAATCACAGAGGTTTCTGCTGTGTCCTCTCATGAACCATTATCAGTTTCTATTACAGCTTTATTTTTTAACTTTTGTTCTTTACACTTGGCATTTTCCTACATATTATATTTTATATTATATTATATTAAAACAGTAACAAGTCTCACAATGGAGACCTTACTGATGCCCGCTTGAGCAAATCGATGAACAACGGGATGACAGTGCTACTTATATTACTCCTTTATATCCTCCATTTAGTTATTTTATTCACAATGCTTTTGTAGAGGGATTTGGTGCATTATTTATCACTTTGGCACACATTACATAGTTTTTTTAATTTGAAATAGCACATTATTGATATGTATATATGTGTTTTATCTTATTATAATTTTAAGTTCCTTGAACAATATGTCTTACTATTTTTTTTCATAAACTTACTGTAACTTTTAGTACATAAAATGGGGGTGGTGT
Source organism: Sorex araneus (assembly GCF_027595985.1). NCBI lineage: Eukaryota > Metazoa > Chordata > Mammalia > Eulipotyphla > Soricidae > Sorex > Sorex araneus. The sequence continues at coordinate 330,130,094 of NC_073313.1, read as the reverse complement.
GGTGAGAGGGAAACTAAGGACATTGGTGATGGGAAATGTACACTGGTAAAGGGATGGATGTTGGAACATTGTATAACTGAAACCCAGTCATGAACAGCTTTGTAACTGTTTCTCACAGTGATTCATTTAAAAAATATATTCATTGGAAATGCACAAAATATGCCAGGTATTTTCAAGTACTTAGGTATTATTTATTTATTCTTGACAATATGTCCATTCATTATTTATTTTTGGAAAACAAGGAAATGAAGATGCTAGCAATAAAGAGCTCATTAGCCATGAAGGAACTTTCATTTAAATGAACTAAAATTAAAAATAAAAATTTTATTATTAGATAATGTTAGCCACAGCTGCTGACCAGTAATCACTTATAAATAGAGCCTGTATTTTGGGACAGCACAGATTATATAACATTTAAACTGATGCAGAAAGTTCTATCAGCTGTTGGTGACCCGTATGGTTAAAATAACTTCCTGAAAGACACATCATTACTTAGCCTCAAAGTTGGAAGTCTGAACCCAGTCAGCCTAATTCTATGTTATTATGCTGTAAAAATTTTCTGTGGACACAAGTCCACAAACAACACTTAAGAAGCAAATACTTGCTCACCGAATGTTGTACAAAAAAAAAAGGCTTCTATAAGGGCAATAAGGGCCAACTCTTAATACTCTCTTAAGTTTTACCACCCAAAACCTTAAGAAGATCTAAAGAAGACCCCTGGCAAGAAACACTAAGATATCTAAGTCTGAATGCCCATACTCATTCATCACAATCACAGGCAAATAACTTTTTATTTATCCAGTATGTTGGGCCTTGCATTTAACATCTGGGGGTCTATAAAACATCCACTAAAATATAAAAGTCCGTGTGTTTATGTCTTTGTGCCTTTTTTATTTGGAGAAACACTAACTTCAATCAGATTCTTGAAGGAATGTGTGTGATTTCTAAAAGTCTATAGGACATTAATGTATCATCATCATAAATAGAAGCATAATTTTTCTGGAATTTCAACTTAATAATTTTTTTTTGCAGTGATGAGGGGCACCAAGAGTTTTCAGGGATTATTCCGGACTTTGTTTCAGAATCATATGTGGAGTCAGGGATTGAACTTGGGCTTGCTACATACATACAAGGAAAATGTCTTAGCCTTATACTATCTTTCCAGCTTTTGAACATTATATTTAAATATTCTGTCACTGTCATCCATTGCTCAACGATTTGCTCAAGTGGGCATCAGTAATGTTTCCATTAGCCCAGTAGCTTGCTGGGCTCTCTGAGAGGGACAGAGGAATCGAACCCGGGTCAGCCATGTGCAAGGCAAATGCCCTACCCACTGTGCTATCATCGCTCCAGTCCATTTAAATATTAAGCTATTAAAAAACTTTCACTCAGATCTGATAGTTATAAATATTGGTATTAAGTTTTCAGAAAGCACTACCTAAAATTTACTAAAATACAAACTTTTCCTCATTGAATCAACACTTCTCCATATGAATTTAATACATAAAACTATATGTTAATGTTCACTCTAGCCTTGATTATAAAAAAGTTAAAAATGGAAAATAAGCTAAATGTTTGTGAAGTAATAAGTAACAGTATCTGTAACATTACGTAGCAGTTACGAGATGAGAAAGAAGTATATAATATTAATATCTTAAAAATTATTAATAAAAATTAAAACTAAACAGCTTTAAAAGCTTAAAAGTGAGATTTACTTAAAATTATAAATGTATCCAAATAAGTATAAGGCTCTAGACCAACAGCAAATGAGACAGTGTTGGTGCTGTGAGTTGAAGACAAAGGGATGAGGAACATTATTATTTTATTCCATTTTCTCTGTACTGGTTATATTATTGCAATCAAAATATATTTATCTTTTGTGTCTGATGCTAAAAAATTAAAAGATGGCTCGAGAGATAGTACAGTGAGTAGTGTGCTTGTTTTGCACATGGCCAACCTGGGTTTGATCCCTGGCACCCCATGTGATTCTCCAAGTCTACCTGGAGTGAACCTTGAGTGCAGAATCAGAGTAAGCCCTAAGCACTCCTGGGTTTGACCCTTAATCCAAAAACAAACAAACAAGATGAAAAAAAATTAATACTGGATTATAACCTTTGGGTCACCAGGGACTTAGCTGGACTCTGCCACATGAAAGTCATGAGATTGCCTGTTTTCCTGTATTATCTCTAGCCCAAGAGGGAGCATTTTGTAGTGGAGCCAACACTGGACTGGAACTTGGATAAAAAGTTTTCCATAAAGTTTTGGATTGTCGTTCCACATCTTAATGTCTGATATTTGCTCCATGAACTAAGGTGGGTTAGGATGGTGGCTCTATCAACTCCCTAGGTCCCCTTCAGTTCTAGTTTATGATCCTCAGAAACCATAGCCTCTTGAGGTTTATCAACTTGTGAGTATGGCATACATCAAGAGCTGTGAAATCTTCATTAATCCAGTGTGTTTATTTTCTTCAATATAAAGGTGAAATATTTTTGCATTTTACCAATGCATTTCTCAGTAATAAGGCAGCTGATAATTTGTTGTTGTTGTTTCTATAAAGCAGCAGTGCTTTATATCTTACTATAGAAAAAGCATAGTGATATGTACTGGTAGAGAAAAAATCCTCACTTGTTATCAAGAAGGAACAGAAATATAGCAATTATTACACTGCCCTCACCTTAATTTGACTTAAATTAGTGACTTTAAGTTATCAGAGAATATGAAATATACAATATGTGCACATGGGAGACAAAAATATTACTTGCTAGTACCTACGTTTATGACATTAATCTATCTCTCAATGATCTAATATAAAATAAACCATTTGAAAGCAATTTCATTGAAATACTTTCAGAGATGTTGAAATGAAAATATTAATCTCTTGGAAGTGTCATGCAAGCTTTTTTTTTATCCCAGTAAGATGGCTTAAGAGGTGCTAAGAATAAACAGCTAAGAAAATGCTAAACTAAGAGATAAAGATGCCATCTTCCAGCCAAGAATCTGTAATGCCGATCACTCTTTCTCTCTCCTTCCTTCCTTCCTTCCTTCCTTCCTTCCTTCCTTCCTTCCTTCCTTCCTTCCTTCCTTCCTTCCTTCCTTCCTTCCTTCCTTCATTTCCTTCCTCCCTTCCTTCCTCCCTCCCTTCCTTCCTTCCTTCCTTCCTTCCTTCCTTCCTTCCTTCCTTCCTTCCTTCCTTCCTTCCTTCCTTCCTTCCTTCCTTCCTTCCTTCATTTCCTTCCTTCCTTCCTTCCTTCCTTCCTTCCTTCCTTCCTTCCTTCCTTCCTTCCTTAATTTCCTTCCTTCCTTCCTTCCTTCCTTCCTTACATATTTCCTTCTTTCCTTCCTTCCTTCCTTCCTTCCTTCCTTCCTTCCTTCCTTCCTTCCTTCCTTCCATCCTTCCTTCCTTCATTTCCTTCCTTCCTTCCTTCCTTTTTCTCTTTCTTCCTTCCTTCCTTCCTTCCTTCCTTCCTTCCTTCCTTCCTTCCTTCCTTCCTTCCTTCCTTCTATCCTTCCTTCCTTCCTTCCTCCGTTCCTTCCTTCCTTCCTTCCTTCCTTCCTTCCTTCCTTCCTTCCTTCCTTCCTTCCTTCCTTCCTTCCTTCCTTCCTTCCTTCCTTATTTTCTTTCTTCCTTATTTCCTTCCTTCTTTCCTTCCTTCTTTCCTTCCTTCTTTCCTTCCTTCCTTCCTTCCTTCCTTCCTTCCTTCCTTCCTTCCTTCCTTCCTTCCTTCTTTCCTTCTTTCCTTCCTTCCTTCCTTCCTTCCTTCCTTCCTTCCTTCCTTCCTTCCTTCCTTCCTTCCTTCTTTCCTTCCTTCTTTCCTTCCTTCCTTCCTTCCTTCCTTCCTTCCTTCCTTCCTTCCTTCCTTCCTTCCTTCCTTCCTTATTTTCTTCCTTCCTTATTTCCTTCCTTCCTTCCTTCCTTCATTTCCTTATTTCCTTCCTTGTTATTTCCTTATTTTCTTTCTTCCTTATTTCCTTCCTTCCTTCCTTCCTTTATTTCCTTATTTCCTTCCTTCCTTATTTCCTTCCTTCCTTCATTTCCTTCCTTTCTTCCTTCCTTCTTTCCTTCCTTCCTTCCTTCCTTTTCTCATTTTTTTTTAATTTTTAAATTTTAAAGATGTATTTTATTTTTTTTTCTTAACTGAAATCTTTGATGGTTTTCTTTCTTTTTTTTTATAAATTTATTTATTTTTAGTTAGTGAATCACCGTGAGGATAGTTACAGATTTATACACTTTTGTGCTTATGCTTCCCTCATACAAAGTTCGGGAACCCATCCCTTCACCAGTGCCCATTCTCCACCAAAAGTAAACCCAGCATCCCTCCCACCCTCCCCAATCCCATCTCCCCCCACCCCACCCTGCCACTGTGGCAGGGCATTCCCTTCTGTTCTCTCTCTCTAATTAGCTGTTGTGGTTTTCAATAAAGGTGTTGAGTGGCCACTGTGCTCAGTCTCTAGCCCTCACTCAGCCCGCAACTCCCTTCCCCCACATGGCCTTCGACTACATTATAGTTGGTGATCACTTCTCTGAGTTGCCCTTTCCCCAGAATGTGAGGCCAGTCTCCAAGCCATGGAGTCAACCTCCTGGTACTTATTTCAACAATTCTTGGGTGTTAGTCTCCCATTCTGTTATTCTATATTCCACAGATGAGTGCAATCTTTCTACGTCTGTCTCTCTCTTTCTGACTCATTTCACTTAGCATGAAACTTTTCATGCTGATCCACTTAAATACAAAATTCATGACCTCCTTTTTTCTAACAGCTGCATAGTATTCCATTGTATAGATGTACCAAAGTTTCTTCAGCCAGTCATCCATTCTAGGGCATTCGGGTTTTTTCCAGATTCTGGCTATTGTAAACAGTGCTGCGATGAACATACATATGCAGATGTCGTTTCGATTATACTTTTTTGCCTCTCTGGGATATATTCCAAGCAGTGGTATTGCTGGGTCAAATGGGAGCTCAACCTCTAGTTTTTTGAGAGTCGTCCATATTGTTTTCCAGAAGGGCTGAACCAGCGGCATTCCCACCAGCAGTGTAGAAGGGTCCCTTTCTCCCCACATCCTCTCCAACAGTGGTTGCTTTTGTTCTTTTGGATGTGTGCTAGTCTCTGTGGTGTGAGGTGGTATCTCATGGTTGTTTTGATCTGCATCTCTCTGATGATTAGTGATGTAGAGCACTTTTTCATGTGCCTTTTGGCCATTTGTATTTCTTCCTTGGTAAAGTTTCTGTTCATTTCTTCGCCCCATTTTTTGATAGGGTTGGATGTTTTCTTCCTTCCTTATTTCCTTCCTTCGTTCCTTCCTTCATTTCCTTATTTTCTTCCTTCCTTATTTCCTTATTTCCTTCCTTCCTTCCTTCCTTCCTTCCTTCCTTCCTTCCTTCCTTCCTTCCTTATTTCCTTCCTTCCTTTTTTCCTTATTTCCTTCCTTATTTCCTTATTCCCTTCCTTCCTTTTTTCCTTCCTTCCTTCCTTCCTTCTTTCCTTCCTTCCTTCCTTCCTTCCTTCCTTCCTTCCTTCCTTCCTTCCTTCCTTCCTTATTTCCTTCTTTCCTTCCTTCCTTTTTTCCTTCTTTCCTTCCTTCCTTCCTTCCTTCCTTCCTTCCTTCCTTCCTTCCTTCCTTCCTTCCTTCCTTCCTTCCTTCCTTCCTTTTTTCCTTCTTTCCTTCCTTCCTTCCTTCCTTCCTTCCTTCCTTCCTTCCTTCCTTCCTTCCTTCCTTCCTTCCTTCCTTCCTTCCTTCCTTCTTTCCCTCCCTCCCTCCTCCCTTCCTGTCTTTTGTATTGTTCCTCCATGAGTATCTTAAAGAACATACACTAAACAAGACATTATGCTAGTCACTGAATTTCAGAAGTTAAACAGAGTAATGCTCTCAGATATGAACTCTGGGCACTAGAGATTTTCCACAGAGAAGGGCCAAGTCCTTGGAGGGTGCTCATGTGTAGTGAAAGCAGAAGTATCATATTTAGTCTATTCATGGATGCTTTAGACTGGTGCCTGTTCAAGTGGTTCTTTATCAATATTTTTATGCCTTTTGTATAGTGATACTCCTGTACATTAGCATACTTCCATACTCATTGTAATCTCTATTTAATCAAAGTCATTGTCACTGTCATCCCATTGCTCATCGATTTGCTTGAGCGGGCACCAGTAATGTCTCCATTGTGAGACTTGTTGTTACTATTTTTGGCATATCGAATACGCCACAGGTAGCTTGCCAGGCTCTGCCTTCAGGCGAGATATTCTTGGTAGCTTTCCAGACTCTCCGAGAGGGGCAGAGTAATCGAACTGGGTCAGCCGCATGCAAGGTGAATGCCCTACCCATTGCGCTATGGCTCTGCCCTATTTAATCAAAAACATAAACAATTGGATATCTATTTTAGTCTTTTAATAAATTGAAATATATTCAATATATAGGGGCTGGAGCGATAGCACAGTGGGTAGGGCGTTTGCCTTGCACGTGACTGACCCGGGTTCAATTCCCAGCATCCCATATGGTCCCCTGAGCACCGCCAGGGGTAATTCCTGAGTGCAGAGCCAGGATTAACCTCTGCACATTGCCAGGTGTGACACAAAAAGCAAATATATATATATATATATATATATTTAATATATATAATAAAAGTCATTTCAGAACATTATAATTGAACTGGGAATTGTATGTGTTCTACCTTTGGCTCACAGGTGTATTTTACATCTACCCACGTAGTTTCTTTTTTTTTTTTTCTTTTTGGGTCACACCCGGCGATGCTCAGGAGTTACTCCTGGCTTTGCACTCAGGAATTGCTCCTGGCAGTGCTTGGGGGACCATATGGAATGCCAGGGATCGAACCCGGATCGGCCGCGTGCAAGGCAAACGCCCTACCCGCTGTGCTATCGCTCCGGCCCCTACCCACGTAGTTTCTTTGAAATAGAAACTAAAGTAAGTTATATTAAAAAAGATCACAATTCTTCAATGACATATCACATCCTTTAAAATAAAATTTGTTCTGTTCTCTACAGTCCAGATTATCCAGACTTTCTCACTTCTGCTTCTTCTAGCAACCATTTTTAAACATTCCAGTTGTTTCCAATTACTTCTAAAATCACAGTATCAATTCCTTCTGCTGTTTAATATACATTAAACAGTATGTATAATGTTTGCATTTGTTTACGTATTTGTCTCTCTTTTCTACAATATGTAGACTTTATATGGGACTTTGTCTCTGGTGCTGCTATAGTCAAAGACCTAGCAGAGATGCCTTTATTTATTTTCTGAGCAAATGCATAAACAAATGAATAGGTACATTCACTTAATACTTACAGATAAAAAAAAAGTCCAGGCTTCTAGAAGTGAAAATCAAGTGTTAAGATTATGACTTTGATGTGATGCAGCTTTAGTTCAAATTCGTTCTTTCCTTTCCTCACCCCTCCCCCCCTCTCTCCCCACTTCCATCTCTCTCTCTCTCTCTCTCTCTCTCTCTCTCTCTCTCCTTTTCTCTCTTTCTTGGACACAGTTAGCTGTGGTCAGAGCTTATACTTGGCTCTGTGCTTGGACATAACTTCTGTAAATCTCAGCTTTATCATTCATTACTTCTGTGATCTAGAAGAAATCTTAATCATGCTGTGCCTTGATTTCTGAAGAAGAAATGTATCATAGGTATCTATTTCCAGGCCAATTGTGATTGTTAAACAAAGTAACATGCAAATTAGATCTATGGGTAAGGATAAAAAAGATGATCAGCACCTCTAATATTCAAGAAACTCAGAAATAACAATTTAAATGGCAATGTTTTGGAGGTAGGGTGGAGGTAGTTTTGTTTGGAGGTAGTTTCTGTTTTTTTTTTTTCCTTTCTGTCATTTGAATTCAGAGTGTGAACATGAGAGATGGATCCACTGTTAGAACCTATAAAACTTTAGTGTCATTCCCTACTCTACCACCAACCCCCCCCAACCCCAACACACACACACACACACAAGCATGCATGCATGCCTGCCCTGCTAGCATCTTAACTGCATACAACCTTTATCTGGCTTTACTGAGAGAAGTAACTGAACGCCTAACCTACTGGTGCAGGCTGGAACCAACTATCACTGAGAATATTTCATCAACAAAGCAAAGATAAAAAGTAGTAAGATAAGAGCAAGTGCCTGCATGCTTACTAGTCTTCACAGCAATAGAGGTTTACTAGGGCCAAATGACAAGACACTGACATTTTAAAACTCTACACTGCAATTTGATTTGGAATCAAGGTTTGTAACAGACTCAAAGTGATTCATCAGTTCATTTTTGCAGATAGATGAGCAGTCCCTTGTTTCCTTGGAAACTCAGACCTAAGCATAGTAGCTCAGAATGTGCACCCTCATGTTTCAATTGAGCAGATACAGGATGAGTTTCTCCCAAGAGATTCAATATGTTGCCTTAAATGGAAGAACCAAGAATAAGAGAGAATTGCAATCTCAGAATCAAATATTATAGACTTTATTGGGTCTCATAAGACATAGTAATTCTAAATTTCAGGGACAGAAACTCTTACAATCTAGCTCTTATGTGGTGAGAAAATTCCTTCATTTGCAAAATTAATCTTTCTAATTCAAAAAGATAAGTATTCTTCTGGAAATATCCCATTGGATATGGTTAGAATGTCTAGTAATTATATTGCTTACTCTCTGGGGATCTTCATGAGCTAAAAACAAGTACAAAGTTCCTATTCCTACATAGTGATATATAGAGAAGTAGTGAATTAATTCTTATTGGAATATTTATGACATGCTTAAGTAATGTTAAATTAAAAAAATTAGATCTTCAATATAGGTTGATCTTTAATTCCTAAAATGGTCCCATGGCTGCCTCCAGCTTCTGTTTGAAAGCTCAGAATGATTTGGTACTGTTACACTGCCTATTGTGTAAAGGCAATTTTAAATGCCAGCTTTTAAAAATTCCTACAAAGTTTCATTTGTGTCAGTTACCTCCTACATATCTTTTCAAATTCTTATATTTTTCTTGTTTGGAAAATGACCAAATTGATTCTCATACCCATTAAAGTAATATGTAGGATAACATAGCTTCAGGTAGTTTAGGTTTATTGGGAACTTTCCTCTGTGTTTATTTGTAACTTCTTTCTTTGTGTGCTATTGACTTGTAAGTACTGCTTTTCTTTTCTCCTTGAGTCCTTTGCTTAGTTTATTCAGAGCCATCTCCTTTTGTATGGGCATAGGGAGACTGTAGCAACTGCTATGCTTTTGTAATCTGGGAGTCATTTGACTCACATGATATTTTCCTCTTGGGCATCTGTTCTCTTGACCTAAGCCTCTGCTGCCCTTACTTCCTAGCACCCCCAAAAGCAGGGTCCCAACGAAGGACGGGATGGACCCAGGGCAAGTGGTGAGTTATATGCTACCCTGGCATCGAGATGGCTAAAGTGCCTAATGCTTAACTATTGTTAGGGCACAGTTCTGGATCTCCGACCACAGACAATTAGCAAGAGGGTAGTTTATTAAGCTGGCTAGCCAGGGTCGTACACACACACACAGTGACATGCAGTTCTCGTGTACAAGGTAAGACCCTGAGCTTCTTCAAAGGAGATCTTATATAGGCCCACACCAGCCATTACAGCAGAGCCTGCACAATAGATTTGTAATAGCCCGCCAATAGATTTGTAATGATACATATTTTCCTAACCAATCCATTTAGAAGGACATCATTCCTTAGCCTATAGTTTTAGGGATCAGCATTTGCGTCAATGTTCAGGAATGTCCTTGGGTTTTAGGGCAGTCATGGGTCTTGTGACATGGGTTTTGTAAGAGGCATCTAAGAAGCATCTGGTTATCTGGTCTAACTTGCAACCTGGGGGTCTGTATCGAGTTCCTTGCTCAGGGGTAGAAAAACAAGTTATTCTGCAATGTTGGCTCCTGTAAAAAAGAATCTTGAGAAAGCAAAATTAATTCCTATATTCTGATCTGGGCCAATTCCTCACACTTTAAGTTAAGAACTTGGTCATGGACAACTGCTGTCATGATCCAAAGAGTATTAACTAGATTTGGACCCTGCTAGGGTTAGGAATGATTAATCTGGCCTGAGTGCTGTTGGCTGAGTCTGTGGCAAGATGTTGCTAGGAGAGCTGTCCTACAAGCCTCAATGTATCTCTTGCTGTGTCCATACAAAAATAGCTAGTATTAAGATGTTGATGGAGTTTTTGGATTGAGGAAAGGAGAAAAACACTTAAGGCAAGGGCTTTGGAATGCCCCTAGGTGGTGCTTCAGAACCTGGTGGCCCTCAGGAAGGGTTTTCTTATGCTGATTTTGCTACCAGACTGTGTGTTGCCCAGAGGGCAAGGTGGAGAGAGATGAGTAGGGGGAGAGACTAGAGAAGAGAGGAGAATCCAGAGAGTGGGGATGGAGGAGTGAGGAGCTAGGAAGAAACAAGTGTGACAGATGAGAGACAGAAGATTGAATAAATGGTAACTAATCAGCAACCAGCTTGGTCCTTCTTCCTTCCCCTGTCCTTGGCCAACAGCTGTCCCATATAGCAATATGCCTAAACCCAACCTATTTTTAAGAGGTGAAACTAAAATTGAACTCAGTTTAAATCTCAAACTAGAGACTGCAACTCAAGAACTACTTTATCTACACAATAAAGTTCAAGATGGGTGAAGTGCTTATTATAATGGTTAGTAAAAAAGTTACAGGTGTACCATTTATAATTTATCCACAGTTAAAATATTAGAATAGGGCAAGTGATTGGCAAGAAAGTAGATATTTACTCAGGGTGGAGGAAAATAAACTTGGCAAGATAAAATAGTAGGAGCTCCACAAAATGGAAAAGGCATGAAAAGTTGGATGACCTTATTAAATCTATAATTAAAGGCTAATAGTCCACATTAAAAAATGTGTTTGTATTTTTTTGAATGTCCATCACAAATTGAAAACTGTATCTAGATATCAGAGAACTGCAGAGAATGATGTTTTAAGTTTCACTGTTCAGAAGTTAGTTCAAGAATTCCAGTGCTTCACAAATATCACAATGCCCATCAATTATGATTATTGAAATCAAAGGGAAAATAAGATTCCTACTTAAAGAAAGCCTGCTAAGAGAAACTTTTTATGTTTTAAGTTTAAATTTATACTTAAAATTTAAGTTGGGTCTGGAGATTTAAGTAAGGTTTCAGTCTCCCAAACCCCATTATTCCCTGACTACCACTGACTGAAGCCCAGGCAAGTCTGGGTCCCACAGGTTTCACACAGCATCAAAACCTCTGATCTTTGCATTGAACTGCCTGTCCAGTAGCTTGAGAATTGCTTATTGGGGCCCTGGGGCTTTTGAGCACATTTGGGAGTGGTGCTCAATGACATGGACACCTCATGAATACAATTCAACTTTACTTTTACTCAGCTTGACTATAGATAAGGATAACAGCAAACAATTAAAAGAGCTTAAAGAACTTATAAAAGAGTAAGCTCCAAGGCCTCCCCTCTACTTGTGAGTTTTAAAATAATTTTGTTTATTTTCAGGGATACCATTGAATTTAATTTATGATTTGTCTGCACTAGGTTTATTTCCCTTCTAAAATCTCTGCCTCATGTAGTTCTTTGTTATTGTGAGGACCTGGTGAGTTCCTTGGAACAGATCTGTTTTTTCCCCCTCCTGTAAGATGATGTTACTGCGTAAGAACACTGCAGTTTTTTCATAGAAAACTTGTAAGCTAAGAACTGAAAAAAAAAATGTGTTTCTAAGAGTCAAAAATCCTCCTACATCAGGAGTCTGACAACTTTTTCTGAAAGGGCCAGGTAGGAAATACTTGAACTTTATGTACCACATAATCTCACTCTTTTTCAGAGTAAAAGTGAACAATATATAAATGAAAAAATATGGCTGAGAATAGTTGCATTTATAAAACCATTTGATAGTTTATATTCTTAATTTTTCTACTTTCCCCTAGATTAAGCATCCCTACGTTTTGTTATCTCAGGGACATTGAAAAATAAAGGAAAATAAACAAAAATCCAAAACAAAACAGACCCCAAACTCATTACAATGTCTTAAGACCATTTATGAATCTTTACTTCTTAATGTACATCAGAGATAATGCTATAAAAATAATACAAAGCCAAGTGGCTTTTTAGGAAAAAAAGAGCCAATGGAATAAGTTATACGTGAAAATGATTTCTGGCACTAAAATACTTAGATAAAAGAAAAGAGTTCTTAGAATGGATTCTGAGAAATTAACTAGGACTATCAATCATACAATTTCAAAGGATTTAGTTAATATTTAGCCAGTGTTCAAAAAGATGATTGTGGCCAAAAATCATTTGTGAAAGTAACTACAAATGAATTTAGAGGAAATGGTATATTTTTCCCATAATTATTTAAGTGGTAAGAAGTCCATTGAAGTAATGACAGTGTTGCATGGGAATGATGTTCAAATAATACAGTGCCTGAGCACTTTTGTCTAATTACCCAACATTCTAGGGACAGTTTAGAAATATTGAAGTAGCTATTGATAAAGAACATGGAAAATGTGAATGCTCTTCAAATTATGACAGCAGAAATGAACTCATTTTAAATGGAAGGCTTATCATTTTTTTCAAAGGATGCAGGCTTCCTTTGGATTTAGACTATTTCAGATTTATTGTGTATATGTTAGATCAGTGGATTTCTTTCTATAGAACATTATAATTATAAAATATCTACACCAATATTTTTTACTTTTTAAAGAAAAGAGGAAAAACGGACAAGGAGCTATGATCTATTTGCAAAATGGGATACTACTTGGCTATAAGAAAAGATGAAATCAGGCAGTTTGCTGCCTTGTGGTAGATCTGGACAGTACCATGCTGAGTAAGGTTAGATAGACAGGGACCCATACAGCATGATCTCTCTAATTTGAGGGATAAAAGGAAACATAGTCAGGAAATAGAAAATGGCTAAGGACAACAGAATTTGTGAACTGTTCTGTAGAACTGAGCTAACGAAGGTGTGGGGCAAGGGTTAGGGGAGTAGATTTGGGGAAAGGGACACTTCAGTGTAGGGTTGCCATGTTGGAATATTATACATACGAAACTCTATTGGCTGGAGCGGGTAGGCACAGCAGGTAGGGCGTTTGCCTTGCATGCGGCCGACCCAAGTTTGATTTTTCCACCCCTCTTAAAGAGCCCGGAAAGCTACCGAGAGTATCTTGCCTGCATGGCAGAGCCTGGCAAGCTACCCATGGCGTATTTGATATGCCAAAACAGTAACTACAGGTGCCCGCTCGAGCAAATTGATGAGCAATGGGATGACAGTGACATGAAACTCTATCATTAACAGTATTTTAAATCATTATACTTATAATTTTTGAAAATTAAATACAGAAAGCAAACTACTATCGACTAACTCACAAATAAAAAATATCTAATGTATAAAATATACATGCTCAAAACACTCAGGCAATTGCACTGTGAGAAAATTTCTCTATAGAAACATCTTTGGAGTAGAAACCTATGAACTATAAAAACCTGAGTTCGTGTGTGACCTCTCAACCTTACTTTTTCTTAATGTCTAAAATTAAGTTAAGAACATGAAGATGGAAGGCCATCGTGGAAATCAAGGGGCATAGCATAAAATAAAGAGGAGGCATTATAGTCTAAAAAATAGAAAAAGCTGTTGTTAATATTGCCAAATAACTCTTAAAGTCTATATTAAAATATTTAGACAAATATCAATGAATTCAATGAAAAGTTGGTCAATTTTCTTCTCTCCTTATGAAAACCTGCTCTAATTGAAACATCAATCCCCAAACTCAGACCTGAAGATAAGAGCTTATATGTTGAGGTGCTAAACTGACTAGAGGTAAGTACTTTTGCTACTAAATATCCACTTGAACCCTATAAAGTTATTTTAAGAGCTGTCTTGGTCAAGTCAAAGTCAAAAGAATATAAAACAATATGGCTGCTCTCAGGTAGGTAATGTTTGTCACATAAAACAAATTATGTCTCAAATCGGTGTGTTTTTTGCTTCCTTAGTCCTTAAAGCCTGTATCAGTTTTGATAAGGAGACAGAAAATTCAGTAAGTTTTGGCTATTTTCTTATAAGCCAAAATAAACAACAAAGTAGTCCCTTGTCAAGATAGCCAAAATTTCTGCATGAATTAAGACATAAATTATTAGAAATGTAGTTGTTTATGGATTCATTTAGGAATCTTACAGAGAAATTTGTGATTTATTCATGGACTGAGTATTTTTTTTAAAAAGAACATTTTTCCTATTAACAAATTTGGAATTATTCAAACCACAGTGCTCTATCTGAAAGCTTACTTTTGGTACTCTCGGTAGCTTGCTAGGCTCTCCGAGAGGGGTGGAGGAATGGAACCTGGGTCAGCTGCATGTAAGGCTAATGCCCTACCCACTGTGCTATCGATCCAGCCCCAGGGGAATAGACATTATTATTAATATGAAAAATAAAAAAAACAAAGTATTAAAGAATAAAATTGGTTACAGGCATACATCTAATGAATAGTATCACTGTATCACTGACACTGTCATCCAGTTGCTCATGGATTTGCTTGAGGAAGCACTAGTAACATTTCTATTGTGAGACTTGTTGTTACTGCTTTTGGCATATCAAATACGCCACGAGGAGCTTGCCAGGCTCTGCTGTGGGGACGAGATACTCTTGGTAGCTTTCCGGGCTCTCCGAGAGGGGTGGAGGAATTGTGTGCATGGCAAACACCCTACCCTCTGGGCTATCGCTCCAGCCCCTAATGAATAGTGTATTCATTAAATATAATAGCCAATATTTAAATATAAATCAGTTTGAATTTTTATTTTACTTTTGTGCCATATCTCATGGTGCTCAGGGCTTACTCCTGGTTCTTTGCTCAGAGATCATTCCTTGTGGTGCTTGGGATACTGTATCCATTGCCTGGGATTAAACTGGATCCATCACCTGCAAAGTGTCCTACCTGCTATACTATCTCTCTGGTTCTGTTAGTTATGGTGCTATGAAAATCAATTTTAGGGTATTATAATCAATTCCTTGAACTTGTATAGTTAGAAATCATAGATTATAGCATCTTGATATGTTAGCTAAGTAGTATATAATTTATTACATCCTATTATGATGTACATCATATTATAATATGCTATATATTTGTCATATATATGTACAGCTGAATTTAAATATATGAGTATAAATGTATTATATATATTTATGCATTCATAATAAAATTCCCCAGCTCACCATAAATGCAGCATAAAATTTAAATGGTCACTTCCGTGTGTTTTCTACATTTCTACTAAGGAATCCACAATGAAAGCCATTAAATAGGATGCAATTTGTAAGCCTTTCATTAAATAATGATTCTCAGCTGGATTTCTGAAAAAGGAATATTAATGCAACCATATGTAACTAGCATTGCAAGAAATTAGCGTTGCTGATTTTGTCTTGCATGAATCATTTTAAGCTGTGCATTAAACACTTGGCTGATACATTTCTGTATCAGAGAACTAAGTACAAATTGCGGGCTGGATACATATTCAGGCTCAGACTATAATTTTTATGAAATCCTACTAACATTTCCAACTTCTTGAGTTTGATAGAGAATTATCTAATCCAAATGCAGAAAATCAATATACTGCTACTCAAAGTTCAGTGGCTAATTACTAATATCTCACATGCTTTTTCTTGGGCTTGAGTTTAGGTGATTAGTTTCTCATTAGACTTTTGAACTAAGTTTTTGAACATAGGAACTGGGATGAGATAGGACATAGATAAAGCTAACCTATGTTAAAATATTCAAAGCCCAATCTATTTTATTAGGTGTGAAAATGCTTTGAAACATTTTGGTGTTTCCTTGGATAATGCATTTTAGGGTCAGTTCTAATGCATCTTCTTTGAATTTGGTGCATTGAAGCATGCTATTGTTCATACTTATTTTATTAGTTACCAGAAGCTGCTTAACAAAAAGATTGTCATCACCCAATCATAATTTTTGCTTAGAAAGATCACGAGATGAGATAAAGCATGAAAATTCTCAATAGGAATAGTGGAGACATGTTTTCTGTTGAAGAAACTATGCTAGAAAACTTTGTTTAGCAGGACATACAGATTTGTGTCCATTCTAATGTCTGAGGTATTCACTCTGTACAGTATGTTATGGAGTCAACACCAAGATTACTATAGATAGATATGTTAAAGTTCTTTTATGATGTAGAAACTCTCTTCTCCCATCTTTAATTTGAGTATCGAGCTGTTATATTCTGATAAGCGGACATGTGATTGCTTCCTCATGGAGTCATTTAACTGACTTCACTATTTCCTATAGGCAATGTTGAGCTCTAGAGATTGGTTATATCATGGTTCAAATGTGTAGCCAAAGGAGATTTTGTAAGTGTTGGTGGTTCTTTCCTCATATTGTTTACATATGCACACATAATTGGTTGAAAAATTAGTTAGTGGCTTCCCAAGTGGGATCAGAAAGATCCATTATAATATTTTCAAGCAACCTTTCATTTAATGATTTGGCAGCAATGAATAAAGACTGCCTGGATACAGTCTGTTTTGGGGACTATTGGAATATTTTTGAATAAGTCTTGTCAAGTGAAAGGGATAAAGTGAAGTTGCTCAGACTCTGAGAAATACAAGTTGTGAGGGAACAAGACTGAGGTATCGAAACAATTTAGGGCACTGAACAAAATTATTCGGATATACAAGCTCTTAAAATTTCAACATATCCAAGATATTTCATGAGTGTATCTGTCAGCGTCAAGCAACAGAGAAATCCTTTAGTTAGGTGGAGCAGCCAGTCTCAGCACAAGATAATCTAAGTAAAGACTTTAGGACAGCAGAGTATGAGCATGTATGAGTCTTGGTGTAGTAGCTTCTGATACTATAAAGATAGGTTCTGTATAATTAAAACCTCAACAAAAACTCCTAGGAAGGTAACACATTGACTTTTTGTATCTCATTAATGAATGATGTACATGTAGTTCTAAATATTTAGTTGATAGCAATTAAATTGTGGAGGTCAAATTGTCTTGCTGCTTGATAATATAGTTGTCCCATGATATATCCACCAATATACATGGCTTGTCGGTCTTCAAAAGAAAACACCTACCACAAAAGGAAACCAATACAAAATTCTATTAATGATCTATTTTTTTTTATCTCTACACTTCTATATATTTTCCAGCTGGGGCTCCTCATCCCTAGCAGAGAAAGAAGAAAATGATTTGAGAAACTATTTTCTAAATTACTTCAAGGATGGTTCAGAACTAATAACACTCTGGTTGCATTGGAGAGAGGTTAATTAATCACTTAAAAGTAGAGGACTGTAAAAAATACGTATACGGAAGCATGTGTGTTCGAGGGCTCTCTGGTGGCTCGCTCTCACAACCCGCATTCGGTGCTCTCCAGCCATTGTATATGAATGGATCAGGATGGCTGTTGGCAATGGGCAGGCAAAGGAAGAATGAGGACCAAGCTAGTTACTGATTAGTTGCCATTTATTCAATCTCTGGTCTCTCCCATCTCACACAATCTTCCATCCTAACCCCTTATTCCTTGATCTCAGCTCTCCAGATTTTGCCTCTCCCCAACTCATCTCTCCACCCCTTGCCCCTGGGCCTATACAACATCCAGTCTGGTAATAAAATCAATGTAAGAAAGCCCTTCCTGACTGCCCATCAGGCTCAAGGTGGAAACACCACCTATGGATATTCCTCTTCTCCTAATATCTTAATTAACATCTTAACATTAGTTATTTTTGTATGGACACAGTAAGAGATACACTGAGGCTTATAGGGCAGCTCTCCTAGGAACATCTTGCCACAGATTCAGAAGGCTACAGGGCTCAGGCCAGCTTAATCATTCCTAACCCTAGCAGGTCTAGTTATTGCTTTTTGGATCATGACAGCATTTGTCCATGACCAAGATCTTAACTTATAGTTAAGCATTATGGTAACTTTGGCCAGGCCCATTTCCATGCCAGGGTAGCATATAGTTCACCGCTTGCCCTGGGTCCATCCAGTCCCTCATTGATTTTGGGGTGTTAGGGAGTAAGGGCAACTGAGGATTAAGAGAGAACAGATGCCCAGGAGGTAAATATCATTGAGAGTCAATTAACTCCCATGTTACAAAAGCATAGCATTTACTGTCTTTCTATGCCCATACAAAAAGGACATCGCTCTGAATTAACTATGTAAAGGACTTAAGGAGAAGATAAAAAAAAAATTTACAAGTCAACAGAGCACGAAGAAAGAAGTTACAAATGAATACAGAGGAATGGGAGCACTGTGATGGGAGTAACCCAATAAACCTAAGCTCCTTGCGGCAAGGTAGAAAAGACAAACCAATGTTATCCTTCGAAGGCCTAAAGGCATTAGGCCTTGATTTTTCTTGTGAGACCTCTTTGGAGAAAGGCTGCTAGAGGGTAAACACTGAAGCGTCTTTGGTAACTGAAAGACACTTGAAAATACATCTTGTTCATCTTTGTTTTTCTTTATGTTGCCTAGCTCAGCATGTTGCCCATAGCAAGTAATCAAATAACATTTGACATTCATTAAATGTGTTTGATTAAGCCTAGATACATGACCTTCGTTGTCATGATCCAAAAAACTTATTCTTTTACAAGAAACATCGAAGTAATGACATTTCCATTGCTCACTTGTCAAACACTGTCTCCCGTATCCAACATATTTCCCAACAGACTTTATTTTTGCTTATTTTTCATATTTTCTCTTATGTAATTTAATTTTTTCTGCCTTGTTAACTGCTTTCCAATTCACTCCACAGTGCCTATATTTGTACATAGTACATAATTGGTATCTAAATATTTAAGGAAGAGGTAAATATTCAGGTACTTATGTGAAATATATGAATACCATGTCTCCTGACCATTTATTCAATTTCTGTTTATGTTTCTGCTTTTATTTCATATATCTCAATTAAACTGCTTAACTATCTTTTATAACTATAGGAAACAGAATTTTTTTCTCATTCCTGAGAAATGCTTTTATGTATTATTAATTATCTGATGCTTCTCATTCTGAACTACTACCACTAATATGTGCTATTGTTGCCACCTGCACTCCATGTATTCCCTTAGTAGAATAATAGTCCTTTATTCTTGTCTGTAAACAGTTTTTCCTCAAGGCCTTTCTGTGTTACCATTTGAATAGCCTGTAACTGCCAGAAGATGCTTTCCTATCACTCAGCTGGGACTTGGAGAGTGCCTTCCAGGGTGTGTTGTTAAGCTAGAATTTGCTATGGTGAACAAATTTGGTTCTGCTGGCACTTTTTAAAGATTTATCTAAACTTTACATAACTTTTACTAAAGAATGGAAGGGGAGTACCTTTATCCAGTTCAACAATTCAGGAACATAATGGATATTTGCAGGTAGAATCAACATAGCATCAGAGGATCTCCAGGGCTGATGCCATAGGACTGGAAGTAGTACTGTAGAGTAACCCAGTGAAAGATTTGTAAAATTGCTGCTGAGTCCGGGGTGAAAGGTGAACTGAAACAGAAAGATGCCTCCAAGTTTTCTAAATACAAAATCTAACATTAGAGAGAAACTCAGAAATCTTGAATCTGTCTCATTCTATCATTACTTTCCATATATAAACTAGGGCAAGTTCTTTGACTTCTCTGAACATGTTTTTCCAAAAATAAATAATGCCTATACCAGAGGATTTTTTAAATACTGTAGATGAACATAAATTGGCAAATCAAGCACAAAATAGCTATTATATTTTAATTCAATTTTAAAGTATTAACTGCTGGCTTTGGAGATAGTTTAGGTATCAGAGATGCATGTCATACATGCCCAGGACCCAAGTTTTACCCCCAGAATCACTTGCTTCCTCCCCAACACCACCAGGTATAACTCTAGTGCCCCTTAGCAGCACTGGACCCCCAAAACCCTGCTTCACAATGCCCTAATATTGAACATATTTTCTAATTAGCAATGTACATCTGGAAGTGGCCAAGAACTCCTGAACACTGTTTGGGAGACCCTCTAAAAGACGAAGGTTTAGGGACTTCAAATTGGACTCAAGAAATAAATAATTTATTTCTGCAATTGTAGGTAATTAGATATTTTTGTCTTTGCTCCTGACTCTGACAATAGGCTTCTACATTTAATTCTTTTCCTCCAGAGTTATGTCATGTCAAAATACCTGAGGAAAATCTTAAAAGTAAGAGTGAAAAAATTAGTGATATGCATGAGCAGCTGTGGTATAGTAGCAACATTTAGGACGTTAGTGTACCATAACACACATGCTTGGGCTTCAAAATAAGGAAGGTTGAGTAGCAATATGATAATGACCCTTTCAAAAAGAGTCAGCTACCACCCAAGGCTTTTTCCTGTTCAGAACAACGTGGTTGTCAACATTTTCTCATGGGTACTTACGATTGTTTTATTATATGGGAAGTAAGAAATTTGACTGAAGTTCCAAATTGAATTCTGGAAATATATTTGATACTTCCAAGAATTAATGAATTTAATGAATCAATCACTAAAGTTTGTTTTGACCTATCTATAAATAAAATTAATCAAGATATACCCACACGAGTACATATCTCTTCCTTAAAACATTATGAGGAATAAACTGAGCTAAATTGGAATTAAAATGAGCTGAATTGATCTATCAATATCGAGGAAAATTTTTTCTTGAAAGAAGTTTAAGAAAAATATAAAATATGCATTTCTCCATTTCTCTATATTATATAGGAATAAATTAATATATGTTAAGTGTACTGGTAATTATTATTGTTACTAAGAAAACCATTTAAAAATTTTCTTTAACATGTGAAACAATGTAAAACAATTTTTAAAAGAAGACATCAATTTCTATAGAGTAATTTAGCTTTGTCCTAAATAATACTCTTTTCCTAACTGGGTAGTTGAATCTGTGGTCAATGATTCATCACAGCAAGATTCCTATAGCCATTTCTGTCACTAGAAAAAAAATCACTGTCTTGAAATAATTTCTAGATGATTCTGGAACCAATGTTATTATTTAGAATTTGCTTGAGCTAGTTTTAAATAATTTCTGTAATGATTTTTTCTCTATTATTATTTCTTTAAGGAGATCTGTGTTAAATGATTTAAAATACATCAATACTTTTTATATCTACTCATTGTAAGTTTTCAGTGTTTCTCATTTATATATATATACATATATATACATATATATATATATAGACATTCCAATTTGAAATGTCTCTGAATTTCTCTCTCCCTTTCTCTCTCCTTAACATTCTACTTGTGTGAGTGTGTATTGTGCATGAGTACACATGTTCCCTGTATGTGCATGTGTATGTGTTTCTGGTTGAACATATAACTAGAAAAATTAAAAGAGATCAACTCCTATCAAAATATTATTATAGTGAAACCTGGAAAACTTTTCTGATCATAATGCTTTGTTTTTGTAATTGACTACTAAATATTTAAGATTTCACTTTCAGTCATTCCTTGCTTTAGTTCAAATATTAGTCCCCCATGAGAGATAATACTTTAAGGTACATCAGATATTGAATGTCAATGATTGAGTTTGTCATAATTTTTCAGTGTGAATGAGGCAAGTCGTTTGTGAGGCACGGGACATCCAGAGGGAAAAAATAGAACTATCATACAGGAGTAGGATTAAGTTTAGGACACAAAGAAGATGGACTGGGAGAATGTATCCAGGACCCCCTTAGCAGGCCATGTGCGTAACATTAATGGGAAACAGTTTAGTAACTATGAAACTGATGAAGCTTTTATTTTCCTTACATCAATACCTACTCTATATTAATAGATGAAGGGGTACGTATCTTTCTTTAAAAGACCAAATGAGATAGAACCTGAGAAAATCCTTTTGGGATAACTGAAAGGAGAAATAAGTAAGAAATTTTGGTTCTCAGGGATTGTGGAGAGAAAGTAAGATTAGAAGTAGATGGTGGTGTGGGGACAGCTATCATGTTACCTAAAGTCTAAGGTAGAATGATAAGCAAGGTATACATCTGGTTTCTGGCAAAAAAAAGGTGGTGCTCCTTAGAACATCAAGAATAAAAATATGTCAGAATCAACTAACACACACTTGACACTGATGAAAGCCTGCAGAATCTGCTACCCAAGATTAGATAAAGATACAACATTAGGTACTATAGCCCCACACCAATTAGGAAAGGATATGGGTTGGCGAATCAACAGATTTCACTGAATTTTTAACTATTAAAATGTAAATAACTGGGCCCAGATAAGATCCGGAGCTGCCAGGCGTGAAAGGGACCCTCTGCTCCTAAAGACTATGATCAGAGAGGTCTTCTAACCCATTTTGGCACCCAGAGTGGCTTCTTACAGAAATGCATCTAGACTGTGAACTGAGCTAAAATATCAGAAATCCAAGACTGTGCGGCTGCAATAGCAGCAAGCTCATAGAGTCTTCATTCTCAGCAATGGAAAACAAATTATTAAATGGTGCCTTTTCAGCAGGCCTGATTGTTGGGGGAAAATTCCAAACAATAATAGTGAATTCTCTATTGAAATATTGAATGTATTCAAAGTATAGAGAGAATAAAGTGAAGATCATTAGCTACTCAGGTGGGGGTGGGTAGGAGGGGGGTATATTGGGGTTCTTGATGGTGGAACATGTGCACTGGTGATGGGATGGGCGTTTAATCTTTATATGACTGAGACTTAAACCTGAAAGCTTTGTATTTTTTTCATGGTGATTAAATAAAATAAAAAAATAAAAAAAATAAATAAAATGTAAATAACTGGGGTGAACTAGTGAAGGAATTTATGCCAGTGATAGAAATAAAGATGTTAGTTTTTATTTCAGCACCCTTGAGTTATCTAGATAATATAATGGTCACTATAACATTTTCCAAGGAAAATATGCACATTTGGGGAACTTGTCTCTGTCATAGTTGATCTAGCAGAATTATTCCAAAGTCTTATTCCAAGGGGAAATTCAAATGCTTTCTGACTTTCCCAATGTACATAAATAATAAATCAACCTTATGTGATATGTTTCTGTCTTCAATAGGACTTGAAATATAGTGAAAGCATCATAAAGTCCTGCTCATAATAAATATATGGAAAATTTGGTGACCATTAGCAGATCCAAATTGTTAAATCATATTTAAAATATTTATTATCTGTTAAAAAACTACCATCAGATGAAACAGCTCCTTGGGACTACTAATTTTGATTATTCTGATTCAGTCTAGTCATCTAGTTTTTTGGTATGGTATCTAATTTCTAGGTAAGAGAAAAGCATGCCAATTTTCTGAATAGTTCCATTGATGTGGGTCTCAGTATCCATATCTTTAATGGCTAAAACTAGGTATATGGTAGTGGGTGGTAATAAAAGTTATTTGAGATGTCATGTTATACAAAATAATGACTTTTTAAAAAGGTGTGAATTGAAATGAAAAGACTGCAACTCTGAAGTTTCAAGGCAAACTATGCAATATAAATAATCAAAATATCATTTGGCTTCAGTTTAACTCCTAATTCTAAACAGCTTACACATTTCAAGTCAGAGTTACAGGAAAAACATTGATAGCTAAATAAACAGAGTGAGTACATGATTAATGTTTTAAAATAGTAAACACTTCACATTTGTAGCATTCCTCTAACAGATTGGTCTGGGAGACCTTGTTTTCATTCCTGCTTTGCAATCTGTGTTTTGTTTATTTATCCATTTTTATGTTGAATTCCTCTCTTTTAATTTACCTTTCATCTTAATTTACTCTAGGGAGCAAAGTGAAAATGTCTAAAATAAGTGAAAAACCTAAAACAATTATAAAATCTAAGACTGAGCAATAATCAACTCTGAAAACATAACTACCTTTTTCAGCAGAATTAATTGTAGTCAATAAAAAGCTATGATTAGTAACTATTTTTCCTATATTTTTAAATACTAATAAGCTGAATTTTTATTATTTGAGCAAATAAAATCATAGCAGAAAATTTGGGGGCTAGGAAGAGGTGAGTCTCACTCCCTTGTGAACTATTTTTGATGCTCTTAATATTATTTATTTATGCTCTTATTTACTATTTAAAATAGTAAATGAAATTTACTATTTTATTTATGCTTTTAGTATTGCAAGTATAAATATATTTTGGGATAATTTATAATCTACGGTGCATGCAGGTATGAAAACCCAGCCACACAGAGTAATGAAGAATAGAATAAAATAGAGGTTATAATATAGAGGTTATAATATAATGCTGAAGTAGTAATAAGTTATGCACATTTTGAAGTAGGACCAATCTAGGGAAAACCTGATGCATTTTGAAGAGTACATATGTAAGTTATGTGAAGAAGAATATCTGTGAAGTTTTCTGGAGGAAGCTAATGCATGTGTAAGCCATAGTAACTTGTGATTATAGACCTGATTGTTGAGGAATAAAGACCTTTGTTTAATGAACACTTTTCTAGTAGCCTGGGAGACAGGACATTTACTTTGTACATGTCTGATACCAGTTCAATCACCAATACCATATAATGTTCCTAGAGCACTGCCTGAAGTGATCACTGAGCACAAAGCCAGGAGTAAACTTGAACCTGAATACTGTCAAGTGTGCTGCCCCCACAAAGGAACCAACCAACCAACCAAACAGCTAACCCTTTCTAGTTCTGATGATGTACCAGGCATTCACAACTTTAAGTATGCAGCTGTCCTGGGTTCGTTCCCTGGCACCCCAACTGGTCCCCTGAGAATTACCAGGAGTGTTCTCTCAGTGCAGAACCAGAAGTAAGGCATGAACACCACTGGGTGTGGCCCAAAAACGAAACAATTTTTTAAAAAAGTCAGTGTTCTGATTTAACTGGCGGAAGCGACAAAGGCCCCAGGTTCCATGCACAGTATCTTATGGTCCCTTGAATATCACTAGGGAATATCACTAGGGAGGTCACTATTTTTAATTATTTATTTATTTTTAAGAGTTGAATGGTGTCTGTGTTGAAAGGCAGAGATATTCAAGACAAACCACTAAACGGAAAAAGCCAACTGTTATTTTGTAAGTCATAGTTACAACAAATACAGAAAACTCTAAAAGAAATCTCCTAACTGCTCAAGATTTATTGCTAAGTAGATTGTAGTTTTGAATGAGAAAACAAGTCAGGGCTAATATTGATCTCTTTATACAGATGAGAAATATGAGACTCAGAGCAGCTAACCAAGGGTTAAGGATTATAACCAACAAGTGTCAGAGTAAGTATTCATAGCGGGCCTCTCTACTCGTGCTGTCTGTGCCTGAGCCAGAGAGATGTGAGTTTTAGAACTTTGTATTCTGTCTGATGAACAGTCTGAGATAGCTCTTAAAGAGTCTAGGGATCTTATATAGTTGGTAGGGAGATCATCCTGGCGACAGAATGATATCTATATTGGGAGATATAAACATTGGTAAGAGATGTTTAGCAGATAAGAGTTTATATTTGTTGAAGCTTACTGTATCCAAGACAAAATAATGAATGTATTTATATGTAGTTATTATATTTAATTATATGTATATAATTCACTCTACTTATGAAACTTGGGTAAAAACATGTCATATGCCTCCTGTTTTCCCCATTCCTAACTCTACTTGCTATAACAGGTCTAGTCCTTCTCTGATTTTACTATACCAGTTTTCAGGTACTTTGATACTCTAGGAGACCTTTCACATGTGCTTTGGAGCAAACTTATTATCTAATAATTCAGTAGAAATGTCTAAAATAATGGATTACTAGTGACCGAAGTGATGTACTCCTAATTTTAATTCATTTTGGTTTAAAGAGTCTCCTGATACTTTGGCCTGAAATGGAGTCACATTGTGACTAGTGGTATTATACCACACAAAGGAGCAAAACTTGGTCTTGCCTTGATACTTGCTACTTTTCCCACTGGAGGTTTATGGGGCAGTGTTCTGTGCTTGGTGGCTATTATTGGCTAGACATTTCATTCTTTTACACTGTTGCTTCTGCTAGGGACTGTTGTACTCTGGAATCCACTGCTGCCCCCTGGATGGCTTCTGCTGCTGGCTATCTCCACTACAAAACAGACAAGTTGTATGTACCCTAGTATTTTGAATAAAATTTATAGAAAATTTTCACAACTACTATACAAGCTCACAGAATGGCAAATACCAATATGTTAACCTAGCTCCTTAGTATTGATTTATTTTTCTGCATTTTTGGGACACTCCTGCTGATGCTCAAGGCTCACTCATGACTCTGTGCTCAGGAATCATCCTGGAAATGCTTGGGGGACTGAAGTGTGGTGCTGGGGATTGCACCCAGTTCTACTCCATGCAACACAAGCTCCCTACCTGCTTTTCTATTCTCTATCCCTCTCTCTCTTTTTTTTTCTTTTCTTTTCTAACACCTGGCGATACACAGGGGTTACTTCTGGCTCATGAACTCAGGAATTACTCCTGGAGGTGCTCAAGGGACCATATGGGTTGCTGGAAATTGAACCCAGGTGGGCTGTGTGCAAGGCAAACGCCCTACCTGCTGTGCTATCACTCCAGCCTCCCAATCCCTGTCTTTTGACAAACTTGAAGACTTGTTTTCAAAACTTATCTTCTTTCTTTACCTTCTCAATTTTGGAAAAGACTTTATCCTCCAAAATATCTTTAAGAATTTGTTTTTCAAACTTTGGTAAAGTAGAATGCCAGTTTAGGTGCAGATTTAGTACTTTGATAAGCATGACTACCCTTTGGAAATGTCACAGTAGAAATATTACATAAGTAAACTTATGTGAAAATTGATACCTAGAAAGTTTAAATATTTTTCTCAAGGTTACCCAGATTGTAAATAGCTGAACCAGGATTCAAATCTATTCCTGGAGTCTGCATTCTAATCAAGTTCAGCCACTATCTGTTTATAACAAGTTCTACTCTCTTAAGAACCAATTTCAAAGCTGACAATTTATCACTACATGAAAAAGTTATATGTTTAATATATTGATTACAAATTTTTGTACATTCAAATAAAATTACTTAAGAATAAATAGAAAACTCAAATAGTAGCTTAGTGTATTATTACAATTTATTTTTGAAATGACAATTATTTGATTTGGAATTTTATTTCTCAAATTACTTTGACATCCTCATGTCACAAAATGTTCCACTAAATATAAAAAAAATATAATTCAGGGATAATGTTCTGAGAGACCCGAATTCCTCCTTATAACTAGGGAGAAGTCACCAATAATTTTTTCTTGTGCTGTAATTGCACATATTACTTCTATAATGCTCATATAACTAAAAATACAAAATCCTAGGGAATTGTCAGGAATTTCCAGGCTCTTACTGAAGAGATATGTTTAGGGTCAGCATTGTGACTAGATGTAAGTCAGGGAAAAAAATTGCTTTTCTAAAGCCATGACTAAGACTGGAAGATAAAAGACTGTCAGCAAAACCAAAATGTCTTTCCTCTTCTTACCTAAAGTCTCTGTTAAATATTTCAAAACAGCAGCACCTAATACTTTTCAAGTTCTTTAATTACGCTTTTTCTTGGAGTTAAGATCAGAGAAAATCTCTCAGGGTTTCATAGTATTACTTTACAGATGCTGGACACAGGATGAAATTTTTTTTTCTGGGAGGGGAAAGAAAACTCTTTATGTCCCTCTCATCAAAAATTGATTCTTCCTTTATTCTCTAATTAAACATGTTCTAGTTTAAGCAATTTCTAATAATGACCTTGTAAAGTTTGAAACTCAACTGGGAATATAAAGTTCATAGTGGGTAGATAATTTGTTATATCCATTCTACCCGGATATATTAAGACTAATCATATCATTTATTATCATGTTCCCTTTAATGTTTTCATCACACATCGAAGATATGCTATTATCTGTGCAACAGATATATTTCCCAATATTCTGGGATAATGACTTTCAGATGCTTTAAAAATAATGTAATGTCCCACATGTAGCTTCTCCCCATGCTTTTGGCACTCTTGGCATACACATTAAGAATATAAATACCTAATTAAAATACATCTACAATTGTACTCTTATCTAACCTTGGCACTATGGTGTTAAGCGATAGGAATGAAGTATTTCTGCTTATTCATGGGTTGGAGAGATAGTACAGTGGATGGGTTGTTTGTGTTGCAAAGGGCTGACTGGGGTTCGATGCCTCACACCCCTGGAATGATACTTCTGGAGTGGTGCCTGAGAGCAGACCCAGGAGTAAGTCTTGAATCATGGGGCATTTCCCCCAAAAAACTGAAAAAAATATACTTCTGCTTATTCAAATCTTAATACTAAATTATATTGAGGAACTGCTGTACTGTGATGTCTCTTATTTGACATGAGACAACAGAAACTTCTAGTGTCATATCTGGTCAAGTCTAGCAAGGCAGGGTCTTCCTTCATGCTCTAGGAGGTCAAAAATGGAATTTCTAGGAATTAAACTGCGGTTCTGCCATGTCTTGATGACCTCCCAGGTGAGCTCCAAGGCTCCATGCTCACACTTCTAAAGCAAGCAAACTTTAAGCTAATTACATGCTAGTGTATTCTCCCTTGCTGAATTTTGGCAGGTTGCTTCTGTAAATTATGAAAAATAAATGTGAAATATGCAGATGTCTTTTGTTTGAAGCAGATGTTTGGTCCGTCTTGCCAGAATCCAATCAGCTGTTCCCCTGGGAGTCTTCCCCCTCACAACACTATCCCAGAGCAGCTTGGAAACATGAAGAGGTGATCAGAATAGCACTCCGCAAACCTTGGAGAAAGCTTCTGGACTTAGAGGTCTTTGTTAAGGAGAATTAAAAATAGACTGTTTCCAGTCCACAAGAATCAGACTTCCTCGATAAAGGACACTGGATATAGAGCATGTTTCTCTGTTGGTGCTTATTAGAATGGGAAAACACTGGAATCAATGCTGCCATGGTATCTTTAGAGACCCAGAATTTTACTGTTATCTTAATGATTTACGGAAATACCTAGGACTGTTAGAAATTTCTGCCAACACTCGTCATAGCATGGTCTAGTATCTCCTTACATTCATCAGAAATTTTACATTAGACAAGAGAATCAAATAATAAAAGGAAATGGAGATTTGGCAGCTCTTGTGACACTGAGTTTACACAACAATACAGAGTAATTACCAAAATATTTTTATTGATTCATATATTTTATTAAGTTATATATCAACACAGCTATCAGTCAGATCCTGCTTTCATGTTGTCTTTTAAACACAAAGATGAACCAGTTATAGAGATAAAACTACAGGTTCCGAAGATGAAAAAATGTAAAGCTGGTGAACACTGAAATTGAAAGAGGTGTGTGTCTCAAGACCCATTCAACAATAAGGGAAAAATGTGTACTAGTTTTATACTTTGCTGATCCTAGAATGTGAATTAGGCAAGTTACTTAACTACTCTTATCCTTAATATTCTCATCAGCAATAACACCTACAGCATTCTTGTTTAGTAAATGACACACAGCTAAAGCTCAATACGGAGGTGAGCTCCTAGGTGATTTTTTTCTGTTCATTTTCTACTATTTCTCACTTCTTATCACTTTTGAAATTTAATTTTTGCATGCATAAATGTATTTATGAATTGATTTTTAATTATTTGTTTGACACCTGAACACCTTTTTTATTTAAAGCTGAGCTAAGGAGCCCTTTATCAGTATCTTCTTCTTCTTCACCCACAGATATGATACCTAATATAAAATTATATAATACTTGCAATAATTTCTTATGTATACCCTTAATAATAACATCTTTAACTTTCTTGAGTACCATATCCAGCTTAATTTCGCTTTATAAGTCAATTTTAAAATTCCAAGTTTATTTTAACTAATGCTCACTCAAGCAAATCGATGAACAACGGGACAACAGTCCAGTCCAGTAATTTTCACTAAAACCTTTTGTAGACTTCTAAAGGTCTTATTGATGAGTATGATGGACTTTATATGTAGTACTGCGTTGTAGCACTGTCGTCCCATTGTTCATAATTTGCTCAGGAGGGCACCAATAATGTCTCCATTGTGAGACTTGTTACTGTTTTTGACATATCGAATATGTAAAAATATATAATTTTACAATTTCTTTAGCAGTGTCACTTACAATACTATGAATAATAGAACTTCAGGCCTACACTTCCACACTTTTACCAGGGCCAGAATCCCTCACCATTAATTGGAGTTTGCCTCCCATTCTGCTGCCTCACCTGTTTGGTAAACTCATTTTTAAAATTCAGATATTATAGTTTGGATTCAATGCATACAATAGTTTTGACACATGGTTTTTTGATGTACATGGTTCTTCACCTCTCCAAAAACCAAATTGCCCAAGATTCTATAATAATGTCTTAATGATAACTCTACTCAGACTCACCATTCCATGCCACTCATGCCACACTTTACTTGGCATTCTTAGTTTTGTAAGCAAGAGCCAAGGTCTCACTCTGTCTTATTTCTCTACATACTAAAGATGAGTGGAATCACCCCATATTTGTTGTTTTCCTTCTGCCTTTACCAAATATGATACATCTAGATTAATATAAAAATTATAATATTTTCTTATGGCTGCATAGCATTTTGTTGTTTGTACATACCACAACTTTTTCATTAATTTGGGGAGCGATAGCGCAGCGGTAGGGTGTTCGCCTTTCATGTGCCTAACCCGTATTCGATTCCTCCACCCCTCTCGGAGAGCCCGGCAAGCTACCGAGAGTATTGCGCCCACATGACAGAGCCTGGCAAGCTACCCGTGGTGTATTGGATATGCCAAAAACAGTAACAATAAGTCTTTCAATGAGAGACATTACTGGTGCCCGCTCGAACAAATCGATGAGCAATGGGATGACAGTGACAGACATAGAATAACTGATATTTATTGAACACCTTTTCTTTGTTCTAGGTATTTAAAATATTGTGCATAAATAGGACAGACAATAATCCATTGTGAATGAAATTTTCTTTTTACTGGGAGTAGATTACTCAGAAATACATTGCATCCTGTGTACATAATGTTTTCTAGGATCATGCACTGTAGCTTTTGTTTGAACAAATTAATTATATTGTAAATATTTTATTTATTCAAGTCTCCCATAATATCCATGCTTTTCAACGACATTTTGTCGTGTGCAAATAACTATATATATATATTAATGGAAACTATAATAATTAGTTAAGATATTTGTACCATATAGCAGGCTTGGAGGGGGTCTGGAGGGAAACTGGGGGCATTGTGGTGGGTAATGTACACTGGTGGAGGGATGGGTGTTGGAACACTGTGTGACTAAAACCCATCCATGAACAGCTTTGTAGCTGTATATCTCATAGAGATTCAATTTAAAATATGTTTTAAAAAAGATATTTATACAATAAAAAGATATGAAGTATGTCATAAAATACAAAATATTGGTGGGAGGGTCAGAGCAAAATGTAGCTCTTTGAATTATTAATAATCAAGTTATTTTTAGGTTGATATAAATTTAAATCAAGCAGTTATTCTAGCTTATGTATATATGTGATCCTCATGAAAACCACAAAGCAAAAACCTATAGCAGAAACACAAAAGAAATTAAGAAAATAATTTAAGCATAACAGTTAAACAAGTCACCACACTCCAAAAGAAAAAAGCAAGAGAAAAAGATAAAAGACAGGAACAACAAAAAAAATCCAGCAAACAGTTAACAAAATAACAGTATAATACTTACTGGTTAAAAAGCATCACTGGGCTGGAGCGATGGCACAGCGGGTAGGGCATTTGCCTTGCACGCGGCCGACCCGGGTTCGATTCCCAGCATCCTATATGGTCCCCTGAGCCCCGCCAGGGGTAATTCCTGAGTGCAGAGCCAGGAGTAACCCCTGTGCATCGCCAGGTGTGACCCAAAAAGCAAAAAAAATAAATAAATAAATAAAAATTTTAAAAAAGCATCACTGGTTTAAAAGCAACAATTTTGATCATGTGACAGATTAATATTTTTTTCTTAGCATCAGGTAAAATTAATAAGGTACTCTGGGCACATATATGTATGGACAAACTTTTGTGTTTGCATTTCGGCCATACAATAATCAAGTACCTATCCCTCCACAGGTGCCCATTTTCCACCACCAATTGTCCCAGCATCCCTCTCATCACTTCCACCCCATCCCCTCCACCCCACCTGAGTGCCTCTGTGGCAGGGCATTCCTTTTTACTCTCTCTGTCATTTTGGGTGTTGTGGTTTGCAATAAAGGTATTAAGTGGCCATCATGTTCGGTCTATAGTCTGCTTTCAGCATGCATCTCCCATCCCAAGCGGGCCCTCCTAGCACCCTTTACTTGGTGGTCTCTTCTCTATCTCAGCTGCCTTTCCCCCCAGCGTGTGAGGCCGGCTTCTAAGCTGTGGAGTAATTCTCCTGGTACTTATCTCTACTATTCTTGGGTGTTAGTCTCTCATTCTGTTACTGTATATTCCACAAATGAGTGCAATCTTTCTATGTCTGTCCCTCTCTTTCTGACTCATTTCACTTAACATACTTTCCACATTATTCACTATATGCAAATTTCATGACTTCATCTTTTTCTAACAGCTACATAATATTCCATTGTGTAGATGTACCCAAGTTTCTTTAACCAATCATGTGTTTTTGGGCAATCGCTTTTCCAGATTTTGGCTATTGTAAACAGTGCAGCAATGAATATACACATGCAGGTGTCTTTCTTTCTTTCTTTCTTTCTTTCTTTTCTTTCTTTCTTTCTTTCTTTCTTTCTTTCTTTCTTTCTTTCTTTCTCTTCTTTCTTTCTTTCTTTCCTTCCTTCCTTCCTTCCTTCCTTCCTTCCTTCCTTCCTTCTTCCTTCCTCCTTCCTTCCTTCCTTCTTCTTCTTTCTTTCTTTCTTCTTTCTTTCTTTCTTTCTTTCTTTCTTCTTCATTTCTTTCTTTCTTTCTTCTATTTCCTTCCTTCCTTCTTCCCTTCCTTCCTTCCTTCCTTCCTTCCTTCCTTCCTTCCTTCCTTCCTTTCCTTCCTTCCTTCCTTCCTTCCTTCTTTCTTTTTAATTAATGAATCACTGTGGGGTACAGTTACAAACTTAAGAACTTTCGTGGTTTCATTATAGTCACACAATGATTGTTCACCCCATCCCTCCACCCAATGCCATTCTACCCCACAAATATTCCCAGCAATCACTCCCATCACATCCCCCACGACCCCACCCCACCTCAGTGCCAGGGCATTTCCTTTTATTCTTTCTCCTTTTGGGTGTTGTGGTCTGCAATAGAGATATTGAGCGGCCATCGTGTCCATCTAGAGTCTACTTTCAGCACACATCTTTCAACCCTGAAATTCTTTACTGGAGGGTAGCCTATGAGATTATCTGGCGCCAGCAGGAGGTGGTTTATGGGTATGATCCCTGGGTGGCCGGAAACTGGGGGAAGCAGGCAGAGGATCCCTGCTCCTGGGTCCCTTTGAGTCAAGAGTCTAAGATCACAAAGTTCCGCATTACCTGGGCCACCCTCATCATTGGTCACCCTCCAGAACTCATGACTGCTTCTCCCGGAAGGGAGAATAAAGTGAGGCTCCCATAACTATGTCACCATACTCCGTGCCAGGCTGTTTCCACTCATGGCACCTCATAGGGGGCGGGTGGGAGCCCTCCCTGCCCCAAGGGACCCAGCCCTGGTAGCAGACCCTCACTACTCAATCGCCCATCATGC
Organism: Sorex araneus; assembly: GCF_027595985.1. NCBI lineage: Eukaryota > Metazoa > Chordata > Mammalia > Eulipotyphla > Soricidae > Sorex > Sorex araneus. Next base: position 330,096,511 of record NC_073313.1, on the reverse strand, counting down.
TCCAAGCTTCTTTCCACATACTTGGGCTGAGCCTTACGCATTAGTGAACATATTGCTGCGCAACACATCATAATATACACCCTACCCATTTTCCATAAAATCAGAGATAAATATATATATGTATATATGTGTGGAGATGTGTATATATATATATATATATATATATATGTCTCGGAGAGCCTGGCAAGCTACTGAAAGTATCCTGCCCACACGGCAGAGCCTGGCAAGCTCTCTGTGGAGTATTCGATATGCCAAAAACAGTAACAATAACATTGTTACTTGTCCCTTGACCCTGAAAGAGCCTCCAATCATTGGGAAAGACGAGTAAGGAGAGACTGCTAAAATCTCAGGGCTGGGATGAATGAAGACATTACTGGCACGTGCTTGAGTAAATAGAGGAACAACAGGATGACATTTATATATATATATATGTATATATGTATATATATATATACACAAACCTTATCGAGCATTTATTTTGTAAAATAACATCTCTCCTGGAAAAACTTGTAACTTAACTCTTCTGAATACTTTATAAAGACGTTTCTCAAAATGGATGGGCAAAAGAAGTGAAATAAAATAAAGAAGAAATAAAATTGTATATGGCCTGAATCCTCAGAGCCATTAATATTAAATTGCTGATATAAAACTTACAGATAGAAAATAACTCATAATATTAAAAGTAAAAATTCACATAGTTCACATAACAATGGATGCATAGTTATGTTTCTTTTATACTATTGTTTGCGGTTAAGTGAGATAAATACATAAGAATATAAAGACAGGGGTATATGCATTTATTTGGTAATATGTCACTGATTTTGTAAAACATAGCAGTGGATTTTAATATATTTTTTATAAAAGAAACTGAGCCTCAGACAAATCAAACTCAGAAATAAAATCTAAACCCATACAGATAACAACCACTTAGCTAAACCCACCTAGCTGGAACTCAGATCTTCTGAACCCAAATAGAATCTTTTCCCACTGAATCTCTAAAGTTCTCAAATGATTATGAATAAATATGCATCTCATTTATCAGTTTCATTAATATTATTTAATTAACATAAAGATTTATATAGAAATAAGACAATAATAATGAAATATGCATTTGATACATAAATGTATGTGAATTATTTTTTAAAAGCATAATTAGGCTTTCTGAAAGACCTTCCCTGATCCACTTTTTAGGAGAATTTCACCTGAGAGATAAAAGATAGTATTGACCATGACTGACAACAAGAGAAAGTAAAAGTTGAATTCCATGGACACTTTTAAAAATTATGATTCCCTTATTTATTTTTAAAAGGGAGTTCTAAAAAAGACTGATAATATCAATAATAAAAATATTAAAATAATTCTTTGTAGATCTACAGCCAGAGCGAAAGAGAATATATTTTAAAGGCATAACTAAAGCATTTATCTAGCTTTAACTGCCTCATCAAAGAATATTATTTTTTAAAAAGAAGCCTCATAAAGATGTATGAATATATAGACCTATGATTATTCAAAAAAATTGTACAAATCAAAATAAATTTGCTGGAGCAATTTAAAATAATTAACCTTTGACAAACCTCCCTCTCTGGTAATGGAATAGTAACTATATGAATAAAAGATAAGTCGTGACATTCAATGAATTACAATATTCATCCCATAAATTACTTGATATAATAGCTCTATAGTCTACATTTTTATAACACTAAAATGTCCCAAACACCAAAGAACCCATTTATTTCCAGTGTGTGGTTTGCAGATAGATTAGGTAATTTCTTTTGCCTTCTTCAGATATCCTTTAATTAAGTCTTTACTACAATTTTCCTCCCCAAATATACCTTGTGTCAGCCTGACAACCTTTTCTGCAGTACACACTCCAGGAAGAATGGAATGGAAGCCTGTGCTCTGCCTAAGCAGCACAGGATAATGAGTTTGTGTACACTTGATTTGCATGCCAGGTGAGAGAGTGGAGAGGCCAGAATTGTTACATTGCTGGTTGCCACATTTAAGGATTCTGTGGCCCAATTGCTTGTGCAGACTGTGGGCCCTCTGTGCCAGACACTCTTCTCCATGCTTCAATCTTTACTTCCTTGAGATACAGTAACAGCAGTAATCTTCCTTACACAAGGTAAGTTGAGGCTATCTTTGACCACACTGATTAGAGGTCACAGCATGAAGTATCATTACTTACTAATGATAATTAGGAGGTGTTCACTGTATGTGTAAGCCTCTGCATGACAGAATGACTCTAACATATTAGGAACCCTTTTTTTCCCCTCCAGAATGCATTGCAATTTTAAACAAAGAATAGCAATCTATGATAAGAGGTTGTCTCCTGAGAAATGGATGCTTTTCCTGCCTCCCATGTTACCATTAATTACAAGATATGCTAATCATGAATGGGTGATCAATGGTTTCCTTCAATACTTTCAAGTCATGTGGTGGGGGAAGAAGCACTCAGTGCCCCTAGAAATCTGCATTCTTGAAGTAAACAGTACGCAATAATTGCACTCTAGACTACTACTACCTTATTCTTCCTCCACCTACCATTGTTCCCAAACCCCCACCTCCCACTTTGGAAAACACTGCTGGAGTAAACTAAGCAAAATGCATTATGAAGGTAGCACTAGTTTCCAATTTTAATGTAGATACTTCCTTAGTGTCTGTCCAAGGCATTTGCATCAGAGCCAAATATACCTCCAATAACACATCGTTTGAAATTTTCTCCTCCCTGTTCTCTTAATCATGTTTCACATTCAGTTACACCATAATAAAAATAGATACCATTTATGGAGAATTTACAATGTATCAGGTATTGGGTGAGGTCCTAAATATGTTTTCTTACCTAAGTATTCTCACAGTTGCTGAACTATGTTCTAGCTCTATTCCCAGTTTACATGAGGAAAATGAAGCTTTTAACAATCACTGTATACTTCTGCAGAAAAATTGAGCTACCCGAACTCAGCTTCTCTTCAGAGAAAAGGTGATCTGTTTTTCCTAACTCCAGTGCTTAGCAAGCCAGATTTGCAGCTGTAGGCAATGGCAGGTACAACTCCAGAGCTGGAACTCATTTGGCTCCCTTTTCATCCCAGAGCCACAGAAGCAGGTGGGTGGGGCTGGGGCTAGTCCCAACTCTCAGTAGGTGTGGATGCTACAGAGGCACTCTGGAACAAATGGTTCTAAGAGCCTGTTATTATGCTTGCTGCCGTTTGAACCAGATACTGATTTCAACCAAAAATGCCTTCTGTTTCTCTGTCTTTTTGTGAAAGACCAGATGCATGAAAATAAAGGACATATGGAAAAGAAAAGTGGCCACTAATTCACAGCCAAAGCAATTGTTCCCTAGTTGGAGGGACTTAATTGAATTTGGTTTACGCAGTTGGACATGCTTTATTTCTATTAAAAAAATCTGGAATCTTTTGTAGGGTCCTCTTTGGATTCTTTCCTTCCTTAAAAAAAAATCCACAGAAAAACAACTTGCAAGGCCAGTTTCTGAATCGGGAAGTTAGAATTCTTGGATAATCATGAATGATTAGATGGAAATGGAGAACATAGAATTCTGGTGATGGGACCACCTTTTCACTTTCAGTTATAAATGTTTGTAATGGGATATACATGATTGTGGGGGCGGGGGGACACATTCAGCTATGCTCAATATTTACTCCTAGCTCTGTGCTCAAGGGTCACTCCTAGTGGACCTCATGGGACCATATGTAGTGTCAGAAATCTAACTCGAGGTGGGCATGTGCTAGGCAAGAACCTTACCCACTGTACAGTCTCTATGGCCCAAGATTTTACACATTTTTAACAGTAACATTCCATGTTACTGTTACATTTTAGAACCGAAAGATTCTAAAAAGGTTCCTGAAAAAAAACGCTGATATTTTTTCATGTGTGTGTGTAAGGGAAGCTCCCAAGTGCTTCCTCAGGAATCCGGAGGGCCACACCCTCAATAATGGGCCAACTGCACTGGTAGTTCAATGTCAGTGCCTGAGGGTACAGAAATATATGACCACTGAGATGCCAGAGACCACCAGAGTCACACCTGGTGGTGATCAAGACCATGCAGTGTCAGAATTTGAACATAGACTCTACCTTTCTGACTATGGAAACACTGTTCTTTATAATTCCTTATTTTGAGTTTTTAATTTTTAATTTTAATTTTTTTTTTTTTTGATTTTTGGGTCATACCTGGCGATGCTCAGGGGTTACTCCTGGCTCTGCACTCAGGAATTACTACTGGAGGTGCTCGAGGTACCATATGAGATTTTGGGAATCAAAACCGGGTCTGCTGCGTACAAGGCAAACACCCTACCTGCTGTGCTATCACTCCAGCTCCAATAATTCCTTATTTGGGGGCTGAACCTTGTGTGTTCAGGGCTCACTTCTAACTCTGTGCTCAGGGATCTTTCCTGGAGAGCTTTGGGAAGAATATGAGACACTAACACCAGGAAGAATATGAGACACTAACTCAGAGTTGTTGTGGCAAGGCAGTATGCAAGCCAAGTATAACACCCTTTTCACTATGCCACTGACCCTTGGAAACACATCTTGATCCATCATCTTTTTTTTTTTTTTACAATTGAGATGCATGGAGATCAGTGAAATTAAGCATTTACCTCATTCCGTGCAGCAAGTTGGTAGTTAAGTCTAAAGTTGAATCTCTTAACATTGGAGAAATAGTATGGAGGAAAGGCATCTACCTCTCACATGACCAACCACAGTTCAAACCTAAGTACCACATATGCACATATGTATGGTCTCCTGAACACTACTCAAGCTCTTAATACTGCTGTGTGTGGTTCTACAACAGCGTAAGTCAATGAAATAAACAAAAGAATCCATATTTTGCTTTTAGGAAAGAAAAATAATGTATATATATATATAAACAAAGTTTAATAAAATTTCCAAAGACATTTGTGCAAAGGTTTTAATTCTCTATTTAATTTTGCTTGTGAAAATACTGAAAAATTGGGCAGTAAATTTATCTACTTTAGTCTTTGGTCTCAGATGGATTTATTTATCATTCAGATGCTAAGGATAAGATGGAAATTCTGCCTCTAACTTCTCTATAGTCTTTAGATTTCCTGAAATCTTGAATCTTGCTGCAATCTCTCTGAACTTTCATTGTAAGTTAAATGATAGGGTAGGCATCATAATCTATTTTGCTTCAGGATGTTTGTAAATCTAAAACTTGGGTGCCTATGAAAACAAACTTACCTCAAATGTATTTTAGGCAAAAACTAAGAATTTCTATAACCACAAATCTATTACACTTGAGGTTGCTTTAAAATGTTCACAAATGTGAAAAGGAACGTTATCAAATGCTTAGTTTCACATTTTCATATATTGGTTCAATTGGGGCATTTTTATAAAATAAACATGTGTGACTGCTGTTCTTAAAATTTGCCTGGTTCTGTAATAGATTGAATTAGCTAAAACACAGTGATTTTATAGAAGTTTAAGCATTGTTTGGTTCGTTGGGCTTAGGGTACCACTGAGAGAGAGAGAGAGAGAGAGAGAGAGAGAGAGAGAGAGAGAGAGAGAGAGAGAGAGAGAGAGAAGACCAGATTTCTTCTTCATTGTCATAATACTATAACTGTAGGGCCTCTTATTTTTTTTAATTTTATTTTATTTTATTAAATCACTGTGTGGAAGATTACAATGCTTTCGGGCTTAGGTCTCAGTTATACAATGCTGAAACAACCATCCCTTCACCAGTGCCCATATACCACCACCAAAAAAAAAAAAAAACCCACACAGTACACCTCCCATCCCGCCCCCCCACCCCCTACCTTGTAACTGATAAGTTTCATTTTACATTCTGTTTACTTTGGTTACATTCAATATTTCAACACAAACCTCACTATTGTTGTTAGGAGTACCCCACTAGATTCAGACCTACTGTGAAGACAAATAAGGTGGCGCGGCCACAGTAGCGGCCGCGCGGTTTTGAATTTCTGTACTTTAACAAGAAGTCCAGGGAGATTTCTTCCAGATATTAGATAATTGCAGGCTTGAAAACCCAATCTGTGGTCGTCTTAATATGGCGGCCACCGCGCCCTTCATGCCCGGAGAGAAAGAGGCGAGAGAGAGAAATACCTTTCCCCTCCCGGGCGGGCACGGGGCCGAGGCTTAGTTCTCAGGCTGGAGACATTCTGCGAGGAGTTGCTCACACCGAAAGAGGTTTTGCTGGGTCTGGATTCACGCTTGTACAGCTGCGGAGAGGCCGCACATGCGGGCGGCCCCGAGGATCACATCTCGGCGGTGGGAGGGGCCGGTGCCTCCCACCTTCCCAAGAGTACCCTCGTGTCCTTTTGCTGCAGTTTTTGTCGTAAATCCCATCTGTGGTCGTCTTAATATGGCGGCCACCGCGCCCTTCATGCCCGGAGAGAAAGAGGCGAGAGAGAGAAATACCTTTCTCCTCCCGGGGGGGCACGGGGCCGAGGCTTAGTTCTCAGGCTGGAGACATTCTGAGAGGAGTCTGTAGGGCCTCTTATTGTTCAAGTGAATTATGATGGCAAATATGCCAGCACAAATATATAGCATTCTTCACAGTCGCAGAAGTGGCATTTTAGCTAAGTTTAGTAAAAGTAATCTGGGTAATGGCCTAAAGTGAAGCTACCTTCATTGGTTATGTTGTTCACTTTCCAAAAGAGGTGAATTGCATTTATGTTTTCTCCATATATGGTTGTGTGAATATTTGAGTCCTTGAACTAATTAAACAACTGAATCAACTGAGAGATAGCATTTTGAAATGTGGAGCCTATATGGATTTGGTAGAGAGACTTTGGGTGAGCAAGGCTTATACTTAATACTTTATGTTTTCAGTCTAAATAGAACTGAACTGAAGTTTTTGTCAAAGTGATTTACATAGAATAAACCTATGTATTTATTCATAGAAATATGATTGATAATTCATAGAAATATTATTCAGAATATTCAGCTGAAGATGACCTGTGTGTATTCTCATCCTTGTTAGCCTGTAGATGAAACCAAATGGTAACCAACAGGTTTCTGTGTGATACTAGAATTCCAATAAAGGTCAAGGATTATAGAAGCAGTTCATTGGTGCCAGAGGGTGATCATAGGAATTGAAATGTTCATAGCCTGGTGATGATGTCTTCTTTCCCTTTAGATTGTCAATGGATGTTGAGAGGAATATCATCTACCCTTTTCTAAAGGATAAAGATCATATGCATTTGGCACAGTGCCTGGTGCATTCGTAGAATACCAACAAAATAACAATCATTTTAACTGTTGTGAGAGGGCTTTGTATTTAAGCACATCTCCTTCATTTCTGGATGATAGTTTTTTCTTTTTTTCTAGTATAAAGTAATGAAATAATTATAGAAATATGTAGAAATTTCAAAACTTCAGCAATATATGAATACAATAAAACAGTAAGTATTCCCAAAGACAATTCTAGTACATAATCATGTAGATATTAAAATATATAATGTAACCTCTAATGTTGCACCATTGAAAATATATTTAAGGAATGAACTTATTTGATGCAAGTAAAAGTGGCTCAATATTCACACATCCTATGGTGCCTGACCTAATTCATTTGCCCCACATGAAAGCTTTTCATAATTTAATTGTACCATCTTCATCTCTGGCTAAGGAAAAGATGTATTAAGAAATAAAATCTGCATTAGGTGTTCAAATCACACTAAGCAAAAGTTGGTAAATAGCAGGCCAGAAATAGTTTGCAAGAAAATACTGATACTGTTATTTTACCTCTGATTCCTGTTAGCCTGATTTTCAGATGTGTAAAACTAGGCTGAAGGTGAGGAAAGAAGTGGGGGGAGGGTATGAAGAGGTGGGGAATAGGAAAGAGGACAAGGGAGGTGTTTAGCTTTCATTTGCAAGCATGATACCCGCTGCTTTGTTTATGGATTTGATGCTATTCATACAGTCTTTGCAATATTAATTTTTAATTTATGATGCTCATTAGGAGACACTTAAAACAGAACAATTATCATTTATCTTGATATATTATTTACTAGCACTGACTGTCATGGTTAGGGGCCCATGATTAGTGAGAGGGTGATAGAGAAGAGCTTCTAAAAGGTGCTGGCTAAAAAGATAGGAGCTTTGGTAGCAGTTGTTAAAATCCAAGACCCAAAGTTCTGATGTCAAAGCAAAAGCCACACAATCCCTAATCAAGACTCAGGAGGCCCCCTCCAAGACAAGCCTGGAACAGTACTTAATGAACCTGCAGGATTATATTAATGAGACTCTCTGTTAGGCCACCAGCTCATCAATTATTCATCCAGCTGCATTCCTAATACTTTGCTATCTTCCTCCTCTTTTTTGCATTGGTGTGATTACTTTTTTTTAACCCTCCCTTTCCTTACCTGGAATGTAAACAAAGCCTTCTGTACTATAGTTGCCTTCACTTCTCTTTAAACACCATCTCTTCTCATTGATCAGCCAAGATCTCACATGTGATTATGGAAGCCTACCAGTGAGGAAATCTAACTTTGACAATCAGAGAATCAGGACATGCTGACTCTAAGATTTTGAAAAGAATATTCTGGAAACTATCTTTCACACACACTGTCTAGTAATTATCTATTTGTGTGTGACTCTACATACTAGACTGTATTCCTAAAGAACAACACTTAAACTTTTATTTATCTTCGTATTTTAACTTTCTTACCTAAGGCCTGACACAAAACAAGCACTTTTTAAACAAATGAATCATATGAAGAGTCTGTTATGCTTCTTATTCAGCTCTATTATAGGCAAACAATGCCATGTGAAGGTCTGAGTACTGCAACATGTTTCAGAGGAAAATGAGCAAAATAAAGGAGAACTCTGCATTTACAATCTAGGTGATATAGGTAAAAATGTTTGCAGAATCGAAGCAAAACATGTGACTCAGTATGGTACCCAGTTTTACATATGATTTTTTAATTTGTAGAAATGGTTTACTAAATTGGATGTGATTTTTGGAGCAAATTATGTTTTACTAGGACTGGCTCTCTTGGCTATATGATAGTCATGGCCTAAATGACTTGGCCATTGAGAAGGATTTCAATGAGATTTCATGATAAAGATTAGTGTGGTTGAAGTTTGTGAGTGGGACAGAGTTTGAGACCTGGGGCTTACACCTTAAGCCAGTTAACTATTTCACACACTTAAGACTATCAGGGATACCAATTTCTGTTCTGTGGGAATTAGGATATAGGATGACAAAGGTTGCAATGTTCACCAAAGCCATTTTGATAAACTGGTAAAGTGAGAAGAAAAAGGGAGGACTGAAAGTACTTTTTTTTAAAAAAAATCTTGAACAGGTAGGATGATGGACAGTGGAGTAGAGATATCTGAAAGGTAGACTTATGAACAAAAGAGAAAGCAGAGATGAGTAGATGGAAATATTTTAACAAACCACGACCTAGAAATATCCCCAACCATGTATGACAATTTAAATAATGGGGATTGGGAGAGAGGTAAGTATGAAATTCTCTAAAAGAATAAAAAGAAATAAGAAGACATGGCTATCCATCTTCAGTTTTGACAGGTAGACTGCAAAGACAAAGACTTAGTGACTTTGATAAAGTGAATGCAAAGAGTAACTTTGACCAAACGGGTTCTAATTTATCACCTCTAAATCATAATCTGAATCATAATTTACGTAGCTTAAATTAGAGAAATGCTGTATTCCAGTGCTCTCCATAAGATATCTAAGCTGGTTCTTCCAACCAAGTGTGACACACTGAGACTGTATTAGAGGTCAGTTTGTGTATAAGTCTCCTTCCAGGGGGAGTCTTGATGGACCAGGCTTTCAGAGGAACTCAGAGTGGGTTTGCTGGACTACAGAGGCCTGATCCTTTTATCCTGTTTCATGAATTTGAAAATGTGTATTTTATCTCTTTGATCATCTCTGAAATCTAAACACATTTCCCATCAATATTTTTGTAATCACTTTTGGCCAAATGACAGTGGTGAGGTAGTCGTTATTGCCTATATTACACTAGATGTGGTTGAGAGTGTGCATATTATTCTAATTCAGCTAAGCTATAATAATACTGGTTAATATTGTTAATATGGGTTGCATTTGTTGAATGATGTTAATTATGATTAATATCATTAATACTGATTACATTGGGTTGAGTTTCCCTTAAAGTATCTTCAATAAAATATGCTACAATTCATCATTGAAAAATTTCATGTGTATTGTGCATAGAAAGATATGGAAGAAGAGACATGAATGTAAATGTGATGCTGACTAAACAAAGTATGTCATAAAGTGAATGAACAGTCAAGTGTTTAATGAGTCAGAGAAAGGAAGATACCTACCACTAGAGGAAGCTGATAGGTAGTCAATATTCGCAGTTGTTTTTGTATTAAAGGTGTTTCTTTTCATTCTCTAGTGGTATATAAGTTAATGATGTGACTTTTGTGTTTAGATTTTTAGCTCCTAACTCTGTGTGTGTGTGCGTGTTGTGATGTTCCTTCCTTCCTTCCTTCCTTCCTTCCTTCCTTCCTTCCTTCCTTCCTTCCTTCCTTCCTTCCTTCCTTCCTTCCTTCCTTCCTTCCTTCCTTCCTTCCTTCCTTCCTTCCTTCCTTCCTTCCTTCCTTCCTTCCTTCCTTTAAAATTCTGGGTCACATCCAGTGATGCTCAGAGATTACTCCTGGCTTTGGTTTTGTGCTCAGGCAGGTTCAGGGGACCATGATGTTAGGGATCAGCTAGAGTCAGCCATGTGCAAGGCAAACACCCTAGCCTCTGCACTGTTGGTATGGCCTGCCTTTATTGTTTTGGGAAGTTAAATTGGTGGCTGGACTCCCAAGGCCACTGACCTTCTCATCTAAACAAAGTCAATTATTCAGAATATACATTAGAAAATTAAATAACTTTATAATGAAAGGACTTGGAGAGCATTTAGGTCACCTACTTTTAAACATGTATAACATATAACCCAAAGTGAAAGGCCACCTGGGATTTCACAGATTGTTCATGGAAAGTGTATTCTGGGTGTGTCCTGTCTTCACCACACATGGTTTACAATGAAAGTTTCACATAAAAAAGACAGAACTTTTGTTGTATTTTGGCTATGTATAAAACCTGACAAGATTTAATTCTTTTAAATCTTTGTTCTATTGGCATCATTGAAGTCGTGTCACTGGTTGAAGTTAGTCCATGGTTCACAAGAAGACTCTGGATCAGAAGGTCTTGCTTTAAAATAACTATGAACAGGAGGGCTGGCAAAATAGTATAGCAGGTAGGGCTCTGACTTGCATAGCACCGACCGGAGTTCAATCTCAGACAACCCCTGTGGTCCTGGGATCTTTGCCTTGCGTTATTTCTGAATGCAGAGCTAAGAGTAAGGCCTGAGACCTACCAGGTGTAGCCTAAAATCAACCAAACAAAAAGTAACTATGACATTTCACCCTCCACCTTCTGTTTTTATTTCAGGTTCCCCTAATAAAAAATGTAAACGGGAAAATACTGCATTTTCTCCTATATTTATGAATGTTTCAACAGGGGCCATTTCTGTGGGCCCAGCTTCATGTCTACTGAATCTCTGCTTACTGCCACACCCTACCAGATTGAGATTAGTCTCCAGCCTCCACACACAGCCTCTACCATTTTAACACACCCACCTCCCCATCTCATGAAGCACATGGCTTCATAGATAGCTGCATTGGTAGCAGCATGATAGCTCCTCTTCAAGCTTCTCATTGCTTGCAGTTGGGCAGAAAGGGAAATTCAATTGAAAACCAACAATTAAATATAGCATGGATAATAATTTCTTAAAGTTGAGGAATATAAGCACCCTGATCCAAGAGGTCTGGAGTGTTCCAGTGAAAATAGACTCATAAAGATTGACTCAAAGATATGTTGTGCTCACAATGACAAAATTTAAAGATAGAGAGACAGAATATTGAAAGCACCAAGATCAAGAAAGAGAAGATCATAAGATAAGACAGAAGATCTATCCAATGAGACCCTATGATCCAGAGAGAGTGGAGAGAAATAGTACAAAAACTTAAATGACATGAACATGCCATCAGGAATACTCTATCCAGCTAGAGTAAAACTCATATTTGAAGGACTATACAGAGCTTCAGGGACAGGCACAGCTTAGTAATTCAGTAGCCTTGAAATGAGTCTTACAAGGAGCATTAAAGGAGCTTCTTTAAAAGGGAAGACAAACTCCTCATCACTTGGCATTGAAGATGGCATTCACTCATGCTGCTTTTGGTTGGTTGCCCTTTACTAGATTAAGGAAGATTTGTTTACTCCTATTCTGCTAAGAATTGTATAGATCCATAATAATGAATTAACATTTCATTTAGATTGAATGTTATATATCTTATCAGGTAAGTATTTTTATTTCCATAAATATTTTATTACAGTCTCTTACTTATGCATACAGATACTTTAGTAGTAGCTAAAATAAATTTTCTGACATAAAGTCAATATTTCCTTTCTTAAGATAAAACACACTTCTTTTTTTATTTCTATAGATCTATTCAGGTTTTTCCCCTAAATTTTCCTTAACCCTTTTCACTCTTACATTTGCATTTTTAGGATTTATCATGTAAATCTTAATATGTATTGGTACCAAATTATTTATATTATTAATTTTTAATTGTACATTGTAAAAAGGATATCATATTTAAAAATTACTTTATCAATTTATCATAGAGTTCCATATTAGCTTTATTTTTCACCTCTGTGTGCAGGAGTCACCACCACCATAAGAGAGGAGAAAAGAGACTAAGAAATAGGGAGAGATACAGAGAAAGAAATAGAGAGGGGGGAGAGACAGAAGAGATGGAGAGAGAGAGATCCCAAATATGAGATAAAAATAAATATAATAAGGGAACAACAAATGACCAAAGTCACCAGAGCTGAAGGTTTTACAGAACTGAGTTGACATGGAGGAAGGGTTCTTAGGACACTGGTAGAAAAAAGGCAACACTTTGGTAATGGGTGTGTGTTAGAATAATGTACCCATGAAATTTATGATTAACAGTGTTGTAAATCCTGGTACCTTAGTAAAAAATTGTTTTTTTTTTAAAAAAGGAATATATCAAGAGGACCCTAGTGAGGGAGAGAGGGATATAGATTCTAGGTAAAGTTATTTTCTCTCCACGCACTTCAATGGAATTTGTAATATATTTTACAAAAGGCTATTCCCCAAGTACACTTTGGATGGTATGAGCCACCTTAGTGATTTTATTATATAACATTTAAGGTCTTATTAAAAGGATAAGAGAGAGTTTGTCAATAATATTAGAATGCAACAAAATGAGAATGGCTCTGCCTATATTCCAGGTCTGCAAAGCTAAAGCTGCTTATAGTGTGATGTATATACATGTTTGACTATCTGTGATATAATGTGTGTGAATACTTATCCAGAGACATGTCTCTGAATTCAACATAGGTCATGGGAAACATTTATTCTATAAAAAGATTCTTAAAGTCTAAGAAAATGATTTTCTGGTATTTCTACAAAAGTCTGAGTGAAGCTCTTTTGGGTCACACCCAGCGATGCTCAGGGGTTACTCCTGGCTCTGCACTCAGGAGTTACTCCTGGTGGTGCTCAGGGGACCAAATGGGATGCTGGGAATCAAACCCAGGTCAGCTGTGTCTGAGGCAAACGCCCGTCCCGCTGTATTATCACTCCAGCCCCAAAGCTTTTCTATTCTCTATGTACATTCTTATACTTCAAATGGATGTTTAAAAAATGAATTTTATCTTTTTTTAGCTTATTTAGAGCAAGTACAAATCATTTTTCCAAATTAACAATGAAAGTAAAAGAGTAGTTAAAAGAGAAAAAAGAAGAGGAAGAAAAAGAAAGACGCTCTCTTTCCTAGAATCAAATAGAGAAGGTATGATATCATAATCTGAGAAATTTTCAAAGTTCTACCTGAAGTCTGGTGCCTGGACAGATGGATGTTTTACTGACCTTGAGTCAGTATAAAAATGAATTATCTAGATGTGTTATATTCTTCCTCCTTACAAACTATAGAAAAAGGTTATTAGGGAAAATAATTTTGTAAAATTCCTTACTTTACATAGAACTTATATGACTATTTTGTATATAAAAGCTTTGATGTATTTTTAAAATGTTTTTCTTACTTTACATAGAACTTATATGGCTATTTTGTATATAAAAGCTTTGATGTATTTTTAAAATGTTTTGTAGGGGCTGTGGTGATGGGATTCAGTAACTTTGCACATCGCTACCATAAACATTGTTACTTAAACTATACTTTTAAAAGTCTTTTGTAAAATAATTTAAAAGCACATGAGAACTAGGAGAAACTATCAAGTGAGCATGGAAGTAGAAGTGAAATGTGAGGTACTATCAAAAAAAGAGACTTAGAGGGTGACTTACACAACTATTACTAGAGTAAGTCCTGGATGGCTTGTCCCAAACTCAGAGGGGGACGGGCAAAGCTCATTGATCATTACGTCTAGCTTTAACACTGTGATTCACTTGCTTACCTTGAATCATAAAATCTATCCAGAAGCGGTAGCATTATGAAGGTGGGAAATAACTATTAGCTCCTAAAAACAAATCTATTTTTTAAAAAAATATCAGAAAAGTTTGTTTTCATTGAAAATAAACTGCTGCAGTTGCCAGCACATACACTTAGCAGGAAATCAAATTGTTTTAGCTCTCAATTCTAACCGCCCAAAGGACATCCTATTTTTCAAATGCCATTTATAATCACCCCCTCTCAAGATGGTAAAACATGAAAGTTGAAAGTATGCCGAACCTTTCTTTTCTAGCCTTCAAGTCCTAGTCATTTACAGAACAATGCTTTCCAGTAACAGAGTTACTCTTTTCCTCTTGATTTTTTTTCTTACAAAATTTAGTTTCCTGGGAAGCTTCTAGAGAGAAAATTCAATCAGGAGATGTACTGTAGAAGAGGGCACCATGCTACTTTTAATATTAGCTCCTTTTAATCTGGGTAAGGTCATCGAACTTTTCTGATTTTTGCCTAGGGAGAACTTCCCCCTATTTTAAAACATATCCTTTTGTCTGGTTGGTCAGTAATTGACTTTGTCCCTTTTTTTTCCATTTATTTCCTTGTCTCTTGGTTGTAGCATCTTCTCCCCGGAGTCTCAGGTTAGAAGTTTTCCCTTTTGTGAAACCATGACAGGTGCCTAATTGAATGATGAATGTCCCTTTATTACTCTGTAATTGAACTGCCAGCTTTTTGATTGGTTTGTAGAGATGCACCCCCCTCATCAGGCACTGCAGGGGGTTTCATAGTTGGCAGTCTGGTCCTACACTCCATCTGTCTAATCCCATCTAGCCCCCACTTGCTTTTTTGGGGGGTGGTGGTGATAGAGGTAGGGAATGAGGGGGAGGGGAGACATAATAAATTATGCTAATTCAACATGGCTCTGACAATGAGAAGATCGTATTGTTCCCTGCATCTTGGGGGTAAATGCTTCAAGACATTTTGTCGTCATGGGTGCCTACCCTGACAGGCCCAGGATGAAGATTAATGGGCCTCACCTGAGTGACAGAACAGGGGATTGTGGGGAAGAGAGGGTCATTCATCATACTTTGACAGCTGTCATTCAACCTGACAGCAGCTCCACCATCACCCAGCTAGCAGTTCCATTTTTCTGCCAGTTAAGCAAGGAGTTTAATAACATCCCCAGAATTAAAACTCATTCTTTGTAGCAGGTCTGACAGCTGAAAATAAGAAAATCAATTCCTCACATGTTATAGCACAGTTAACTGACTGGGCCTCTGACTCTAATTTAGTCTTTGGGCTGCATTTCAAGCAAAGAGCTTTTTGTAAGACATCATCTATTAAAATTTATCTATAGTGTTAACTTTGGTGTTGTTGTTATGGTGGCACATTAAAGATTCAGGCTTTCATACCCAGTGTCTCACTTACTGCATGCTGAAATGCATTGAGTAGTGGCTGGGTCTCTCCTACTTCATCCTCATTAGCAATGTTTACTGCTTTTCTCTTCATTAATATTGATCCCCTCCCCAACTACCAGCAACAACAAGACAGACACTAATTTGAAACATTTTGTATCATTAAACTGTTTGGGTTTCAGAGATCAAAGAAGTTAGAAAAGATGATGCAGAGATAAGAAGGGCAGTTAAACTCTGGTGTTATAGGGTTGACTTGATAAATGATGGCACTCCATGTTGGCAGACAATAAAGCCTGACTCTGGATTCCTTTTCCCCCTTATTCTTATCTGGATGAAGAGTATTTTCCCTCTCTCACAAACCTAGGCTAAAAAGTCATTTTGCTTGTTCAGAGAAAGAAAATGTACAAATGGTACTAGCTAACTGTGGAACTTAAGAAATCTGCATCTTCTGTTGTCATTCCTTTTCAGAACTAGCCTTCACTTTATCATGTGGTGAGGAAGCCAAGCTAGCTACATGGAGAAAGAGTGGTTTCCAGACCTGAGATACTAAACCTGTGAATGAAGCGTCATTGGACTTTCCAATTCATTTCAGTGGTCAGTTGAATGCATCTAAATGGAAACTGTCTAGATTTTGCAATCCCAGTGACACTTCATGGAACGGATGAAATATCCTATAAGTTATTACCCACATTTCTAGCCCACTAAAATTGTAAGTGAAATGAGTGTAGTTTAAAGATATTAGCTCTTGTAATAATTTTGAATGTATGGATAACTGAAAAAGTGAAATGAAATAATGATGGCATGGTGAAGACATAGACAAAACTATCTTCTGTTACACTGATGTATAATTGTTTTAGTTTTTAAGATGATATAGGTGTCCTTATATCCTCCTAATTTTAATATATTTTCCTTTTCATACTGTGGACTCTTCCAATGACCCTTTTCCCTGGTGGTATATTATAGAATAGCTTTCAGTATTTTCTTTAGGTTGATAGTTTTAATTGGCTTAGGAGGTATTGTTACATTTATTTATATACTTTTGTTACAAACAGATTTTTTACTTTTTTGAATTTCAAAAAGTTCATAACATATATCTAAGGTAAAATAAGGTATCTTTGAAGAATAAATCATAAAACCTTAATGTCACATTCTTGGCACAATGAAGTATATATGCTGATTACCACTGATACTGATAAAATTCAAAATGCCATTTAGACATAG
Organism: Sorex araneus; assembly: GCF_027595985.1. Lineage (NCBI taxonomy): Eukaryota > Metazoa > Chordata > Mammalia > Eulipotyphla > Soricidae > Sorex > Sorex araneus. The sequence continues at coordinate 330,079,421 of NC_073313.1, read as the reverse complement.
TATAAATATGTGTATATATTTATTTCTGTATGTATTTTCTTGTAACCATCTAATTGATAATAATAATCAGACTAGTAACTTATTTTATTTACTGGGTATCAAAACTGAAAGTAGGGGCTGGAGTGATAGCACAGCGGGTAGGGCGTTTGCCTTGCACGCGGCCAACCCGGGTTCGAATCCCAGCATCCCATATGGTCCCCTGAGCACCGCCAGGGGTAATTCCTGAGTGCAGAGCCAGGAGTAACCCCTGTGCATCGCCAGGTGTGACCCAAAAAGTAAAAAAAAAAAAAAAAAACTGAAAGTAGTTATAATCCCATTGTTCTTTAGGAGATAGACCATATATTTAAAGCTTTTCAGATTTTGGGACAAAGATTTTGGAAAGAGTTGAAGCAAAAGTGCCTTGTAAGGGATAGTTATCCAAAGAGAAATTCTATTGAGGAACATGCTATTAGTATCTAGGGGCAAACAATACAATTTGTTTGAATTTCAAAAGTTTATATCATGTATATTTATTTCAACTAAAGAATTTTTTAGGCTTATGTAGGTCAGTAACATTAGAAGAAAGGTCTTTAATCCATCATTAATCTCAGGGAAGAAAATATAAGTAAAGATCAACTTGCAAAATTTTATGATAATTTCCATAACAGACTTCTTCTAGTGCTTAATTTCTATTCCTCTATTACTGTATTCATTCTATTTCTTAAGAATATCCTTGGAAAAAATCTAAGTGTCTAAAATGGGCCTGTGCAACAGTTACTGTGAAACCAGAAAGACCCCTAAAACTTGAAGACCACTAAGAATAAATATCTGTGACTTAATACTTTCATGACTAGTGGATTGTTTTCATTGGTCAACCTTCTTAAGAATTTCTGCTTTCTTTAATTTCAAAGTGTCTCATAGACTCATATGATAGTTCAGAGTCAATGTATCTTGATTCCTATTCATAGTTATAGTAGAAGTCTGACAACTTTTATTTTTTTGTTTTAGGTTTTACTATTCCATTTCAACACTGATAATATAAAGGCATTCACCTGGACTCCCTTAGAATCCAATAATTGATTACAAAAACAATATTTTTGGCAGCTAGATTGATCAGTTTATTTTAGAGAATTTGGGTGATGTTCTAATACAATGAATACTATATTAGAGAGCCTAGTATATAATAGGTGTTCACTAAATGATTGTGAATATGCATTAACAAGTCAATCCATAATTATTAGTTAAATAATTAACATTCACATTAGAGTTTATATAACATGGAATTATATATTCTATGAGTTCTAAAAGCATAGTTAAGATTAGCAATGGAGTTTTGTATAAGGACCAGACAGGTAGAAGGATCAATTGATTACACTAATCAACTAATCATTTCAGGTCTTCTGCCCTGAATCTATGAGCTTTCTTCATAGCACCAAGTAACATGCTCTGCCTTCTAAGTAAAGTAATGTTTTGGATGTTTAATTTCAGACAAATTGAATTTAGTCATATAGGCTCGTCACATTAAAGGTTACATTTCGCATCTCTAAACACTAATCACTTACAAAATTGAATTTAACTCTTTTGCCTAGCACTGTTTCTTCTTGTTGTTAGATTTTTGTTATTGTTGTTATTGTTACTATAGCTGGCTGTGCTCAGGAATCATGCCTGTATTACTCATTGATAATTCTGAGTGGTGCTCAAGGGGTCACATGTGGTGCTGGTGATACAAGAAGTTGCTGCATGCAAGGCAAGCACCTAAACCCCTGCACTATCTCCCTGACCCAACCTGGGCTTTAACAAGAATTGACTTACATGAACTATTTTGAATAGTTCATGAAATTTGGGATTATTCTTATGCTACCACCTTGACCACCCTACAGCTTTACCAAACCATTTGAAACATTTAATATTTTGCAAGTTGTGAAAGTAACCTCAAGCACCATATTAAAAATAAGTCTTTAGCACTTAATTAAAATAAATCTTCTGCATAAGTACCTATTCCATGGTATCATCACATATTCATCACAAATCATGTCATGAAATTCTGTTGATTGTCGATTTCTCGAGCAGGCTCAGTAACCTCTCCATTCGTCCTATCCCTGAGATTTTAGAAGCCTCTCTCCACTCGGCCTTCCCAAGGAAGCCGCATTGGGGGCTCTTTCAGGGTCAGGGGAATGAGATCCAGCTTTTACTGGCTTTAGCATATGAATACACCATGGGAAGCTTGCTAAGCTGTCCCATGTGGGCAGGAAACTTTCAGTAGTTTGCCAGTTTCTCCCAGAGAGGGAAGTAGGTTATAAGATATTGCTTCTGGGAGCTTGCTTTTAAGTCTATCGATGTTGGCTGTTGATGGGATTACACACACCTCGGTTCCTCTGCCAGTACCTTCATGCGTGAGGCTTTTCCGAACGTGTGGAGAGGGGCCTTGGGCATGGCTGTGGCTAGGTTCCGGTGGTCTTTGGCCACCAGGAGTTCTGCTCAGAGTGGGGAGGGAAGTTGGAGCCCATATCCTCTGAGGGGCCCCGGGGAAGACAGCTAGGCGTGCGGGCAAGAAACTCTCGCATATATTCATAACAATAGAAAACTAAAATGTGCCCTTGATTTTCTCAGTTACATAGAACCATGTATATGGAAACAGAAGTTGTACCAAGGATGTTACTCTTTCCTAAAAGCAGCAGAAGAAAGATAGGAAATTGAAGAAGAATTTTTAAACAAAGGAAGAAATAACAGGTATTTCTCAAAAGGGTATGGAGCATGAAATCGAACATCTTGGAGCAGAGCTAGATACAATACCTGGGGATGAGGAATATAAATTCTAAGACTAGAGTTCTAACATTGTTCTCTTTGCTGCTGGGGAGAGGATAACTGATGTGCCCCTCCCCCACCACAGAGATCACATCAAGTCAACAATGTCTACTTTGTAAGATGACATGTAGTTTCCACTTGGGGAAGTTCCAATTGTAGGAAGAGCATTCCAGTGGGTGGGCCTGATGTCAGGGAGGTGGATTCCATCCGACTTACAGCTGCACCAAACGCTGACTTTGGCAGCAATTCCTGGGCTATAATTTTATAAACAGTCTTTTATTTTCAGTGTGAGTTTAGTCCTCAGCACAGATTCCGTCTCACATCTTTGTTTGGTGTCATCACATTCTAATCCAATGACAAATAGTTGGTCTGAGATTTCACTATATTACTATATTAGTACAATTTATGTCTTGTGTGAAAGTTGATGATGTGTAAGACCATACTGTAGACTAGCCTGGATTCTAATCCAGAACCTAAAAGAATACTCTTGCTTTGATCAGATGTCATTTTATTATAAAAGAACATAGTTGGCTTGTGGCATCTACTTACCATTAGAAACTGAATGAAATATTAATTATATTCTCTCAAGTGGCCAAGGCTCTGTAATTCACCTTTGAACAGCCATCATTATAATTTTCCAAATTCTGTCAGTTTTCCATGATATTATTTATAGAACTATTACTTAAAATTTTATGCTTTATCTTAAATAGAGTGCAATATACATATATATGCATAAATCTAGCTGAGGAAAGAAGAATACTACTCAGTTGACTCATGACAGCCACTTTCTAGCCAAGAGGACAGTGGATTGATTCTCTCTGCATAATGATAAATATAGTAGGCTGGATGGCAAACCAATTAGTCAAGTGTGTTCTCATTCCAACTCTACTTCTGTTGTCTTTATAAAAGAAATCCACACAATGTACATTGTGGCCTCCTAACACATCCCCAAAGAAGTAGACATGAAATAAATCAGCTCAAGAAGAATAGAAAGTAAATCAATTTCCATTTTCACAAGCCTGAGTCTGCTCATTTTCAGAGAGGACAAATCATGCAGAAAATGGTGCCAAATTACTCATGGTTTAATGACAATTTCACAGAAAAGACAACTGATCTCCCAAGTTGCTTTTCTCAGGACTATGTCTGGATAGAGAAGCTTTAGACCTGGATCAGGGTTTCAAGCAGGAACTTAATGCCTGAAGGATAAAACCTGACTCCTTTTGTCCTTCGTGTCTAGATGTAAACAAGCTGCTCTTTACTGATAGCTACAGACTTCCTCTGTAACACTTGGGGTTTGGTCATGTCTCCGTGTAGCTGGCCTTTTATTCTTGCTGAGAACAACGGCATCAAACAATGTAATTTGCTATTACATGGAGTAATTTCTAAACTAGATCAAATATTTGTTTAGCTCCTCTTGTTTACAACTTCTAATTATTTTTGCTAGATCAACAAATATTTTTTATGCCATATTTCTTTTAGGATGTATAAATATATGGAAACGATTTATGAACTTTGTTGGACTATTTTAAGACTCTCAGTAAAAGGGAGAATGGATAATTTAGTCATGAAACAGGACTTCACTTCTCTTAAAATGCAGAGATTGACTTTTTGAGTCATTTACTTATGATTCAAGATGTGAAATCATGGAATATAATCATCATTAATATGTTATAACAGTACATTTTCTACAATGTATATCAATTTTCTTTTTTTTCTTTGACTAGCCTTCACAAGGATTTATGTCCTCCTGTATAAAGAAGTTGTTTTATAATGCCCCAGACCATGACTGTCTAAGAGAAAAGTAACATCAGTCATACAGTTTTTCTAGGAGCCATAGTAAAATATAAATAAAATATTTCTAATATTGCATACTATTTGATACAATACACACAAAATATATTAATATAACTATATAAAATGCTGAGATATTGAGAATAACTTAATGTCTTAGAAATCTATATACAGTAAATCTCAATTTGGATTACTCACATTTCAAGTGCTAAATAGTCACATGGGTTTTGTGACTATCATATTATCTTAGAGCTAGATATAACATGTTACCGGAAATGTTCTCAAAGTTTATTTATAATATCAATGCATATACATCTTAATATTTTATAATACTCAGAAAGAATTTCTCCTGTAGATGACATATTTATCCAAATACTTTTAGTTTAACAAGACACAAAATAAATGTGTATGAGGTTGATTGTCAGCAGGATTTCTTCTTTGTGACCTTTTAAAATCACAAGAATGTCTGCACCCATAGTGAAGCCATGAATATTAAAATATTGTGTCTCCTTCTAGTAGTATGATTAAAATACGTTTCAAAGAAAAAATTGCAACTGCAATACATTCTTTTCATTATTTTAGTAAAAGCTATATAATTTATTTAAACAAAATTATGCAATAAATAGGCTATAGATTGAATACAAATTTTTAGTGAGAATTTAGTTTAGGAAAAGTTCTAGAAGTCAAAAAGTAAAGGGGTGCTTATGGACTTTATGGGAAACATTCTATGCAAGTACATTCTTAAAGGAGCTGTAATTAAACCTGACTCAGAACAGTTACACCCACACTAAGTTTACTCTGTTGCTGACCCTTCAGAAAAATGTAAGATGATATAGTGCAGTCCCATCTGCAGAAACTGGTCTCAGGACCATTGATACTATTTATTGTCTCTCTTTTTTTAATTTTTATTTATTTTTTGCTTTTTTGGGGGTCACACCTGGCGGTGCACAGGGGTTACTCCTGGCTCTGCACTCAGGAATTACCCCTGGCCGTGCTCAGGGGACCATATGGGATGCTGGGATTTGAACCCGGGTCGGCAGCGTGCAAGGCAAACGCCCTACCCGCTGTGCTATCTCTCCAGTCCCTATTGTCTCTTTTTAAAAAAAAATTATTTTCTTATTTTTTAAAAATTTAATTGAATCACCGTGAAATAGGTACAAGCTTTCATGTTTGGGTTACAATCTCACAATGATCAAATACCCATCCCTTCACTAGTGCACATTCCCTACCACCGTTATCCTGGGTATACCCACCCACCCCCTGCCTCTTTGGCAGAAAATATTTCCCATATCCATCTGATATTTATTGTCTCTTGATTGTTCATTCCATGTTAGCCAAGTGTTTAGAAGCCTTGATAGAAGATTTCTATCTACTTCTAGGAGTCTAGCTCTTGGTCAACTTTTTTTAACCTTTATCAGATTTATGTGTTAGATATAAATCTGATATCAGACTTATGAGATTTATGTGTTATATACAATACCTTTTAATCCATCCATCATAATTGCCCTATGAGGTGCCTTGAAAGTCTCCCAAGCTTCATCTATCTATCTATCTATCTATCTATCTATCTATCTATCTATCTATCTATCTATCTATCTATCTATCGTTGTTACTGTATACCGTATGAAGCAGATAGTCTAGCTCCTGGGGATGCAGCCCATCAGTTTCTCTTGCTTTTATGGTAATGCCTTTATTGTCTGCTGGATATCTGGTATGGAAAAAAACCACATCACCAGCAATATAATTAGTTTTATGTTCAGAAAATTCCTTCCTGTGTGTTCACGTGAAAATTTTCCTAACACTTCCATTTCACTCACTGGTTTGACCACTAGATCTTGAATTTATCACAGCTGCAGGAGGTGGTTCTGAGACTAATTCAATAAATGGATCATTGGGAGATCATGGGCTTGAGTTTCTATCTCCTATGGGCATAGCACCATATACCAGATAACAATTTGTGGTTATACTACAGGCTGGGGCTGGAGCGATAGCACAGCGGTAGGGCATCTGCCTTACACATGGCCAACCCGGGTTTGATTCCTCTGCCCTTCTCCGAGAGCCCGGCAAACTACCAAGAGTATCTCGCCAGCACGGCAGAGCCTGGCAAGCTCCCCATGGCATATTCAATATGCCAAAAACAGTAACAACAAGTCTCAAAATGAAGCCGTTACTGGTGCCCGCTCTCGCAAATCGATGAGCAAAGGGATGACAGTGGTACAGTGGTGGTACTACAGGCTGGGACAGAGATAGCATCTTGATCTTATAGGTCTTGAACTCCAAGCTGATGGGAAATTCTTTTATATGTCTTTATAGGGATTACAACTAGTATTACCATTCTCACTGGTACATACTATAGGTCTGATAGTTTAGTGCTGAGGACTGTGGTGCTGTAATCAGCCGGCTGTATTTGGGTGGTCTTGTCTATCAAACTGAAGGCCTTGAACATGGTAGACAAGTGCTCCACAGCTTTCATTGTACCTCCATGCCTTTGTTGGAAATTTAATAGGGCACTCCAATGTTCTATGAGCTTGTATTCAGCTGCTAATATGGCAGTTCTATGAACACTGTGCTCATATGCTCATCATTGAATCATCTTGACTGAACAATATATAAAAAAGTAATAAATTTAAAATTCCTCTTTTTGCTAACTAATGAAGTTATGTTTTTCTTTAAAGAGATGATGAGATAATGTTAAAGTGATGAGACAAGTATCCTGAGGAGGTGAATAATTGCAGGGTGTTATGAAATTAGTTAGGTGAAGAGGAGAGGTAACAATTGTTTTAGCAGAAGGAAACACATGTAAGTATTCCAAAATTTTTAAAAAGTAATGAATGAAGGTCTCTTGGTTTTGAGTAACTTGGAAGTGGAGGGATTCATGTACTATGATAAAAAGATGGAAATATAAAGGAGGCAGATAAAAGGCCCTGTAGGTAAATATGTGGGTTGTTTTTATATAATCTCATAGAATGCCAGTGTATTCTGTACTCCCATACATCTTATAGAAGTACAGTGTATAGGAGGGTTTAGGTGAATGATGTAAGAGATTAGGGAAAAGAGATTCACTTTTGTCAGAAAGAATCACTATAAAAAGCTCTCTCATTTTTGTATGAAAAAAATCTCATAAAGAACTAGAGACAGAATACAGCTATATATGCTTCGAGTCCAAAAGAGTGATGATAGTAGTTTGACTTGAAACTTATCTTTAAAATACAACTTTGCATGTTGGAGTTGATAGTGTTTCACAGCTAGAAACAGATGGACTAGGTTAGAAAATATCAACTTCTTTTTGATTTAAATGGTTTTGTTCTTGTAGAGGAAGCATGCCCTCTTTTTAAGGCAGAGTTTTGAGGAAGGAGAAGCAGAAGCTCACCATGGCCAAAGTGACATTTAACTGGCCCTTCTGCTCTTTTTTAAAGTTGCAACTTGGACTCAAAGGATGGGTTTATTAATTTGACATTGCAAGCAGATGATCAGTCATATCCACAAGAGAGAACTGAATAAAGACATAGACATTGAATGACTTAGATAAAACACAGATCTGGGAAAGGGAAATTTAACATGCAGTTTCTCCTTTTTATACCTAATATCTTTGTTCTTGTGGTTGTTTTTTGGAACATACCAGGTGGTGCTCAAGGCTTACTCCTCATTTTGCATTCAGGGATCACTCTTGACTGGGTTCAAGGGACCGTATGTGTTCAAACCCATGTTGGCCACTTGCAAGGCAAGTGCTCTACCTATCTGCTGTACTACTGCTCTGACTGTTTAATGTCTGTCCTTTTGAGGAGCACTAGGGATGCAATGGCTGCCTCATTAAGACCTTTTTATTTACTTAGACTCCAGTTAGTATCTCTACACACAGGATTTATCTGAGCCATGATTTCTTCTGCCTAGAACTCAGGCCTCCTTCCTATCTCCATTTCTTCACTAAAGAACATTTTAACGCCCAAACAGATCACTGTTTGGGATTCTTTGACTACTTCACCACACCCTGACTATTCCTTCCATCACCTCTGTGCTGCGATAGTGTTGTCCACTAACCTCCTAAATCGTTGCCTCTCTACCTGGACTTTCTTTGATCATTCTCTTCTTCAGCTATGAAAACTTTGGAAACAGTTATTAGCATATTATTTACTTTTGTTTCCTTAGCACTTAACATGGTGATAGAAACTCACAGCAAGACACACATGAATAATTGAAAGAGAAAGAGTCAGAGATAAGCAACATGTGCATTTAGATAAAATGCAGATAGATGGGACAATTTGAATCATGTGATAGATAAATAGATGGGATTACTCAGAATAATGTAAGAAGAGAAAACTTGTCTGGACAAAGGGAAGCTAATTTTATTTGATGTGGTCATGTAGGGATGATTGTTTATATTTGTCATTTTATGGTATCCTTTCTGCTGGATCCATTCTTCCTGATCATATGCTACCTCAGGCCATTATTCAGTCTGGTTTTGTGAGGAGTCAATGAAACTAGAATTGACAGGTAGGGGCAGAGTACAGTGGTGAGGTTATATACCCTGATGTTGGGTTATGCCTTGATGACCACAGGTCAGGAGCATAAAGATGTTTATAAAAATAAAAATTAGTTACATACTGTTTTGCAAGCCAATTCTTATTTTTGTTTATTTATTTAATATTTATTTTGGTTTGGGGGTCATATCTGGCAGTGCTTGGGGCTTATTCCTGGCTGTGTTCAGGGATCACTCTTAGCTCTATGCTCAGGGGTCCATATGGGGTATCGGAATTGAACCTCAAGTCTTTCACATGCAAGGTAAGTGCCCTACCTGCTGTATAATTGTTATGACTCCCCTTACCATTTTTTTAAAAAAACTCAGCTCATTTTTCTTTACATGTATATATAAATTGATGCATATAGATAGATTAGTAGATCAAAATGCGAATATTGATATGGTGCTAAACTGGTGATAACACATGGGCCTTTAAATTGCTAACTCTGATTCTTCCTATCTCAGGAAGCTTGAATAAGTCACATACCTTTCTTCAGGGAAACTCAGTTTCTTTGTATCTTCGGATGATACTTGTAGAGAGTGGGTTAAATAATGCCCATTTTAGTACATGATCTGTGTATGATAAGTCAGGAAGAGTGTTATCTGAAGCTATTATAACAGATTAATTTGCATTACATGCAAATATAAGCTTTAGATAGTTACATCTGCATGAGTGTTTTGCCTATCAAACTTTCTAGTAAGAGGGTCATTTGTATGCATCTCAAATTATGTTGCGTATTTATTTCTGGATTCAACAGATAAACACAAAACTAAACACATCTTAGAATAAAATCTTCATTTTGCTATAATTGATTTTATCCTTTTGATTTAGGATGAGACTTGCCTGTCTCATTCTTTGAAATTAATCAAAATAGGACTTGTTCAATTTATTCCAGTCCTGAATGGTTCTCAGTAGCATTATCTCAATTGGGAAATATAAAATAAGTGTAACTTTACATTCTTCTACTTTATCTTATATACCTGAACCTTAGAAACTCAGAAGAATCATGTTTCTGCTAGGTGGACAGACAACCACTGTTTTAGTTTTTGGCAAATACAGATATCTTTCAGAAGAATGGAAATGGAGTAAAATAAATAACCTACACATAATGACATTTACAGATACTATTAGTGTTTTTGAAATGTGGTCCATTTAGGGTTCAAACTAAAGGAAGCATATTATACTAGACAAAGCAGATTAGAAATCTGGAATACCAATTCTAATCCTTACTAGCTGTGTGACCTTGTACAAGTCTTTTAATCTTCTCATACTCGCATTTTAGTCTTCTATAAAATGAAATTAAAGTGCTCTCATGTCTATTATTAACACTGATAGATACTTTATTACTATTAGTATTATGAGTATCACATACTCCCTTTGTGGAAGGACAAGTTTTTAAGGTGGTCTAAGATTCAAATAAGTGACTATATTAAAAGACACAGAGTTAGTAACATTAGTAAAAAGGAGACCTGTTTATCTCACACCTGTTATAAATTCTCAATGAAGTCATACATATATAACATATATATCACACGTATACACAGAGATGAAATAAATCAAGAATATGTAGAAGACAAAATGTAAACAGTTTATCTAAGGCCAAATGTTTTACAACATACCAAGTCCTTTCACACCAAGAGTTTATTAAAACTGAGAAAACTTCTTTCAGTGACGACTATAAACAACTCTCTTCTGAAGTGAGGTTACTGAGCATTAAAAAAAATTGCACTTCTGGCATTTGGAAACAAAATTTCCTTCATAATATAATAAAAATGTTCAACTTTTTGTTCTAACATAGTCCATCTTTTCATTTTATTTGGGGGATTTTGAGAGGCAACTCTCCCATTACTCATGGGAGCAGCTCTCCAGTAACTTATCTCAGAGTTTCCCTTTCTCCTGGGAGACATGCCATTGTTATTCTCAGTAGTTCCATCTCTGAGTTTTCTTCTCTTGGTTGAGGCTATAAATCAAGAAACCAGTTCAATTTGGAATTTAGGCCTTAGCCTTAGTTGATGTAAGAAACCGACTGGATTATTTATAACCACAAGTGTCCAAGTTTTCATCACTATAGGCAGTTGGGTGCTTGAGAGCATTCACCTTTAAGATATCAAGAATACAAACTGTTGATCCTCTGTGGATTGTAAATTTCTAGAGTAGGGCTTCTTGGTTCTTGTCGGCAAGGCAAGTTTTATGATCACCATTATATTAGTGCCTCTGAAATGTGGGAAAGCTGGGATCCCCTTCCTATTAGGAAGCCTTGCCTTGAATTTCATACCAATAAAGCTGCTCTTAGACTAGAGTTCATCCTAATCAGCATCTTGAGAATTGCACCTGAACTAAGAAATATTTCCCTTTATGTCTATCCTAAGCCTGAGAATCTCAAGCAACCTACATGCTTTGAATCTAAGACAAGGCTTACAGCCTAACAGCTTTTTTATCACCTTCCATCAAGCAGAAAAGCCTCCAGGTGGATTAGGCTGAGTGTGTAAGAAGCTTACAAGGTAGCAGATGTCAAATCTCAGTAAAGGTCATTCTATTAGGGCTATTCTCTTTCTGGGCATAGATTTCCTCTTGGACTATTGAAGACCTGGGAAGTAGAACTTGGTATTCTGCCACAGACCTTTGGAATACATAAGGGGAAGGGTTATGCATGACCTATGCACACACAATTTAAGAATCTAAGCTTCAAAGAGGCAGGATGTAAAAGTACAATGGAATACAAATGGGAAAATATTACTTGAAAAATCTTTCCAAGTAAGGCACACCAACTTTTACCTGAATGTGATGGTGTTGTGGTTTCAGAGCACATTTTTCTTTTATGCCAACATACTCAGCTTTATCAGAAAAATTATGTTAGAAATATATATATATACATATATATGGTTCTATTTGAAAATGAAAGATTTAGGAAACTTCTCTAGAGTTTTACTGGGATTAAAACCATAGATCTCTTACCTAGTTGAATGTGGCACAGTAAGTTGCTAATAGATCCAAAGTAAATGTGGGGAAAAGTAGGAAAGCAAAGTTGAGGGGAAATAAGCTTTAATAAACTTCATAAAAACTAAAATTTGTAGAATAGTAGTAAGCTGCACAATCGTATAATTGTCTTAGGTGTACAAGAACTTTGCATAATATGTTGGCCTACTGCTCTGGCTCAATTGTTTTGAGCAACTTTGGCCAAGATCTGGCTGTTGATGTGTCAATCATCAGTAGCTGTTGGAATAATGTGATTAATCTTGCCACTTATCTGTTAAAATGACTCTCCTGTCACAAGCACAAATGCCAGGATCACACCATAGGATGGGAGGAGGGGAGGGTGAAGCAAGGTGCATTCTTCAAGTTGCTGTAGACAATCTACCCAGTTACATATCACTCCTTCCTCTTGCTCCCTGTTTTTCAAAGCATAGCCTTCTAACAGACAACTCAAATTAATATCAAATACAAATGAGTTCTCCATAAAAAGACTTGACTAATTCATGACCAGGATCAAAATATCTGTGGCCAAATTCCCAGACTTCCTGCTGGAAAATGTTAGAACAAAAAAAGAAGGGCAAGACATCTTAGGTTTTTGAGTCAAATCATTTCCTCCCCCATACCTGATTTATGGGGTTAAGGGTTTCACCAATTTCTTTTTAAAGATTTTTCCCCAAGGTTTCCATCTTTAAAAAGTTCATGTTAGACAGGTCGGAAGTAGGAATATGATGAGTAACATGTTTGTGTATTTAAAATGTTGAGTATAATCTTATTGTTAGGGATTTCCATTCTGAATACAAATCTGGTATTTCTGAGGAAGTTGTAGTGGTGGGAGAATGTCTTTACAAGGCAATACAAAACCTGTCGCAATCTGGAGAGCCCATGGAGTGTCTTGCTTAAAAGCGTTCTTGTCACTGGGAGTACTCATTGGAGCCAAGCCAGTTCCCTGGGGAGGGCTGGTGTCTGCTAGCTGTGGAGCTGGCTGTCAGGTTGGTCCTGTGTGTTTGTAATTAACTATGATGTCTGGATGTTGATAGAGTGAGTCTGGCCAATGGTTCTCCTCCAAAGAGGGGTTTCCTGGCTTGCTCTCCTGTGTCAGAAATGCCAAGTTGGGAGTTGCTTGGAGACTCCAGAGATGCAAATTCATTTGGCTGGGTTCCGGTTGTGAAGTGAAGTGCCGAAAAAGCAGATCAGAGACCAAACCTGAATTGTAATCAGTAGGCTTCTCCAACCACTTGGCTCCTCTGCTTTCCAATGTTATGTTTAATGTTTTAAAGCATATTTAGTAAACATGTCACTAGCAATTGCCAGTTCTTAAACTATCTCTACTTTTTCATTAATGATCTTCCCTTTTTTGTGTGTTAATGTGATAGGTTAGTTTTGCAATGTGTGTTTATGTATGTGTGTATGTATTTGCATGTATGCACTTATGTACTTTTAAACACATGTTTTAGGATATACATATTGGTATATTTAATTAACTATCTTGTTAGCTAGCTTATAGAATCAACTTTTTATAAACCAGATAAATAATCTGAATTCCTCACTTGTCCTCTCATGATAAAGATGAGTTTAGCATATGTGTCAATTACACAACTTATTTTAAATCTATAGACTCTGTCAATAAATGACTTTTTTTTAAAGTAGAAACACTTTGATCATCTTGGATGTACACATTCCTCAACTCTGGAAATTTTTTATTTATAACTCTGACCAATTGTTTTTCAACTTCTTATTCTTCAACTTCAACTTGATCTCAACTTCTTATTACTTGAAGGCTCCTATGATTTTTATATTGTATCTCTTACTCATCCCATGTTTTTAAGTCTATTGTTCATTTTATTCTTTTGTTCATTTTATTCTTTGCTTTTTCATCTTCGGTTCTTTATTGATGATTTCTTATATTGTGGCTCCAAGTTCACGGATTTATTCCTTAACTTCTGTCACTCTGCTATTGAGGCTTTCCAAATAATTTTTTTCTAGGAGGGGCTGGGTTGGGCCATACCCAGTGGTACTCAGTGCTTACTCCTGGCTCTGGTCACAGGTTACTCCTAGTGTTACTCAAGGGACCACTTGTATTTCTAGGAATTGAACCCATGTTGGTCACTTGAAAGGCAAACTCCTTACCTGCTATACTATCTCTACAGCCCACCAATAAGTTTATTTCAACAACTATGCTCTTCAATTCTGCTCTTTATAATTGCAACTTTCTCAGAAGCTTCTTTCAAATACTTGATCTTTCTTTATTTGAGATCTGTACTACCACTTCTTTAAATTAATTCAAAAGTCTCACCAAGGTTGCTCTAAAGTCTTCATTTGAGAGGGTACAAAGCTGTTTTGGCTCAGGGAAATCTTACACTATTATCTTCACTCAATAATTGCGGGGGACTCATGCTTCTTTACCATGTTCACTGTTCTCCATGGTGATGGTCCGGTTTTGTGCAGGCTTGGTTAGCAGTCTGGGTTCATGCTCTCCAGTACCACATGGAACCTATTCTGCTATATTTATATTGAGTCTAACTGCTACTGAGCCTCTGTAATGTGAATCTATGTTGCTCCCTTTACATAAAGTTCCAGGGACTCACTATGGCCCTTTTGTTTCAGTCTTTGGGTTTGAACTGCTGGCCACCATTATACTTTTTTTTCCTTTTTGGTTCATTTTTGTTCAATTTTGTCTTGTTTTGTTTTGTTTTAGGGACCACATGTTGTGAGACTAAAGGCTTATTCCTGACCCTGTGCTAAAAGGCCACTCCTGGCAATCCTCAGGAGATTATATGCATGCATTACCTGGGAAAAAACTGGGATCTGCTATGTGCAACAAAAAAAATAAAATCCCGTGCCATCTCTCTGACCCTATTAACTTTTATATTTTTGACACAACTCGTTCTTCAGTTAGGTATTCACCTTTCCTGATGCAGGGTTTGGGGGTACTATAATTGCATTTGTCTGGAGTCACCTAAGGCTTGTCTAATGTGCTGGGATACCTCATATGAAGTTCACTGATTTCTTTTTTTTTTTTTTACTTTGAAATGCTTTGATCATAATCTTTATTTTTTTTTATAATTTATTTATTTTTAATTAGAGAATCACCGTGAGGGTACAGTTACAGATTTATACACTTTTGTGCTTATACTTCCCTCATACAAAGTTCGGGAACCCATCCCTTCACCAGTGCCCATTCTCCACCACCCGTAAACCCGGCGTCCCTCCCACCCTCCCCAATCCCATCTCCCCCCCACCCCACCCTGCCACTGTGGCAGGGCATTCCCTTCTGTTCTCTCTCTCGAATTAGCTGTTGTGGTTTGCAATAAAGGTGTTGAGTGGCCGCTGTGCTCAGTCTCTAGCCCTCATTCAGCCCGCAACTCCCTTCCCCCACATGGCCTTCAACTACAATGTAGTTGGTGATCGCTTCTCTGAGTTGCCCTTTCCCCGGAACGTGAGGCCAGCCGCGAAGCCATGGGGTCAACCTCCTGGTACTTATTTCTACAGTTCTTGGGTATTAGTCTCCCACTCTGATATTCTATATACCATAGATGAGTGCAGTCTTTCTATGTCTGTCTCTCTCTTTCTGACTCATTTCACTCAGCATGAAACTTTTCATGCCCATCCACTTAACTACAAAATTCTTGACTTCCTTTTTTCTAACAGCTGCATAGTATTCCATTGTATAGATGTACCAAAGTTTCCTCAACCAGTCATCCGTTTTGGGGCATTCGGGTTTTTTCCAGATTCTGGCTATTGTAAATAGTGCTGCGATGAACATACATGTGCAGATGTTGTTTCGATTGTACTTTTTTGCCTCTCTGGGATATATTCCCAGCAGTGGTATTGCTGGGTCAAATGGGAGCTCAACCTCTAGTTTTCTGAGAATCGTCCATACTGTTTTCCAAAAGGGCTGAAAAGTTCACTGATTTCTAACTGTGGTGCTCAAGGGACCATATGGGGTGCTAGAGTTCTATCTGACTCTGTTTCATTCAAGGAAAATGTCATACTTCTGTACTATCTCTCTGGCCCCAGTGACTAGCTTTAACTAACAGAAACATAAAAGAATTTTTATGAATTTTGTGCTAATATTTAATGGCTTTACACTGTATGTTATTCTCTATGCTATTGAAACAAGGCTGAGGCTGGAGCAATAGCCCAGCGGTAGGGCGTTCGCCTTTCATGCAGCCGACCCATGTTCGATTCCTCCGCCCCTCTCAGAGAGCCCGGCAAGCTATCGAGAGTATCGCACCCACACGGCAGAGCCTGGCAAGCTACTTGTGGCATATTGCATATGCCAAAAACAGTAACAATAAGTCTCACAATGAGAGATGTTACTGGTGCCCGCTCGAACAAATCGATGAGCAACAGAAATGGAAGAAGAATTGAAACAAGGCTAGGTTAACCTCTTAAAAAATAATAGATGTTGTGGAGTGAAGTACCAATCATCTACCTTGAACATGCCAGTTATGTAGGTTCTAATCAAGACCCAGTGAACCCAGATGAGCCAGCCATTGGTCCAGTACAAACAGATATTACATGGACTCATGAAGATATGTAAATATGCACACACTCCTCTGTGTGTGCTTGTTTGTGTGTGTGTATCTGTATTTGATTGTTGGGCCACATTTGGTAGTGCTCAAGGGCTGCTTACAGCTCCATGTTTGGGGATTGTTCCAACTGTCCTTGGGAATCAAACCTGGGGCTCCAACAGGAAAAGTATATGCTCCATCTCATTGAGCTAGCTTCCCCTGCCTCATTAGAAACTATTTTATTTTTTCAGTTTGTGAGACATTAGAAAACTATCATAAACAGCAAAAGAGCTACTCAAGGTTATAAATGAGGTTTCTGGTCATGGAGCAGAAGGTGCTAACTGACCCCCGTGGAGCTCAATTAAACCCAAGATCATTGTTATTAGAAATAGAGTCATCATCAAACAACTGACAATTGTGAAGCCCTCCCCAATACTACGAAAAACAATAGTAAGACTGAAATTTGTAAAATATCCAAAAAGGGCAGAGAATCATTGAGAAATACTATTTCTGATTTTGTTAACTCAAATTAAACTTGCATTTATCTCTTCATAATTTTCTTGTTCATCTTTTTTTTTCATTTCTCCTGAAAATATATTGTGTTTGTCATCATTATCCCCCAGCCCCCAACCCTCCACATACATACTTGTATTGAGCACAAAGCTATGCACTGGATAGTCACTGGTGAGGAGATGACACAAACCTCACAAATCTTAGAGTTTAGAGGAAAGCTAACTGGCAGGCAACAAATAAGCTTTAAAGCTTAAGCTTTTTTTTCTTTCTTATTTATCAAGAATAGCTTTTTGTTCTTCTGATACCTGCCATTGTGTATAATTAGCCTTCATCAAGTGCTTGGCATCTGTCCTTTCTGCATGACACTTAGATTACTTCATGACTACTTGGAATCAGCCTTTTGAAATCATGCATTACTAAGTTATTGATGTGGATCTTAACTAAGTCAGTGAGCACAGATTCAGGAGGTGTGAGAAAAGAAGTACCACATCATGTGAAGGGTTTTATTGGCTTACAGGTGAGCCGATTTGTGCCAGTCTAAAGTACACATTTTTAACTTCTGCTATAAAACATCTGAAGCCTGGAGATCACAAATCAGATATATTGCATCCAACGTTAAAAACATCTCATAATTTACCACTGTAAATCAATCAATGGTTTCCTAGAAATATTGGTACTGAAACAAGAGTTGAGTGGAAACAGAAAAATCTCTAGAGATTTAGTTGACTTAAAGGTATTTCTTGAAATATTGAATCCCAGGGGCTGAAAAACTGTATTAGAGAAATCCTTGAAAAAGGTTTTTCCAAGTGATGGAAAAATGGCTTCCTGAAAGTTGTTTATTACTTGGTGGAAAGAGCCAGCTAGTCAGATCAGAGGACAGTCAGCTCACAATTACCTGGGGACCAATTGTTCCAAATCTGGGCCTTTAAAAATTTTTTATTTTTGTGCCCATTTCAACACATGTTGAAACTGCCATAGAAAGAATTACAGAAGGCAGTGGACCTATAACTCATACCAGCTAAAAATTAGACACAGAATAAATGTTCTGGTGCTTTTATAACATTTGTGAGACAGTTGTTTCATTTTTCTAAGAAGAGTTGTACTTATTCCACTAACATCCATTTTTACATTAATAGGTAACCAAGAGTATGTGATCAGGATACAATTTTACATTTACTCTGTTAGTTTTGACTTTATCTGTTAATATGTATCACAGTCCTCAAGTTTCTCCTCTAAATGTTCTCATTAGGTAAAACAGAAAAACCAGAGCACTGGTTACCAGGAAATATATATTTTATATATATGTCACTTTATCACTGTCATCCCATTGCTCATCAATTTGCTCGAGTGGGCAGCAGTAACGTCTCCATTGTGAGACTTGTTACTGTTTTAGGCATACCGAATATGCCATGGGTAGCTTGTCAGGCTCTGCTATGTGGGCAAGATACTCTAGGTAGCTTGCTGGGCTCTCTGAGAGGGGCGGAGGAATTGAACCGGGGTTGACCACGTGCAAGGCAAATGCCCTACCTGCTGTGTTATTAGAGACCCCACATATACAACCTTCAGAAACCTTAAAAGAGTATTTAGTGTATGGTACTAGGGAATTCATTGCATTATAATTTACAAATTTCATTTTTGATTAAAAGCATTTATACTTATCCTTTTTCTATGATGGGAGTGGGAGAGCTCACTGAATAAGCCATTCTAATAGAATGGATTTGGAGAAACAATTATTGTTAATGATACCAAAAGATGTGAAGAAAACACAGAAATGACTTTCAATGGATGATCATTATTATTCATTTCCAAATTCAGAATACAAAAATAAAGAACTGCAGCAAAAATGTTTTCAAGATCACTAATCACAAAGAATTCCAACATTGTCTATTGAAAACAATTCATTTACTCCAATCTTTTTATCCACATGAACTTAATGAACCATATGAGTCTAACTAGATTTAATTCAATACAACAGCAAAAATTTATTGAGCATCTACTACATTCCAAACATTCTTGTTTGGAGAAAATGTCACATTTCCTTCCAAGTAAAAGATCTTATTAATGTCCTTAATTTCAGGAGACTTCTTGTATAAAATAATTCTTATTATTTCTGGAGTAGCAAACTAAGTAATGGGTAACAATTCAATGGAATTCTTTTTACAATATTGTTCTTCTGAAAAGCATGTTCGAAAAAATTATATGGAATGTTAAGTACCAAGTATATCAGGGATCATCCACATTCATAGTGGTCAATTTCCTCATATGAAAGATAAACAAAAAATAAGACATGCCCTTGCAGTGGAGAGAAACATTTATACTAATCAATAGAGTAGTACTTTATAGAAGTTAAAATAATGCTATATTACATTTTGTGAAAATGTAATATCATTATCATCATCATCATCATTATCCCGTTGATCATCGAATTTCTTGAGCGGTCTCAGTAATGTCTCCATTCGTCTTATCCCTGAGATTTTAGAAGCCCCTCTTTACTTGTCCTTCCCAATGATGCCGCATTGGAGGGTCTTTCAGGGTCAGGGGAATGAGACCCAACATTGTTACTAGTTTTGGCATATGAATACACCATGGGGAGTTTGCAAGGCTCTCCCATGTGGATAGGAAGCTTCAATAGCTAGCCAGATTCTCCCAGAGGGAGAACTAGGCTATAAGATGTCTCGAGGCCGCAAAGCTTCTGGGAGCTTGGTTTTAAGTCTCTGGATATGAGCCATTGGTGGGATTACATGGTGCAGGGGGCAGTCCCTGGGTGTGACCGCCTAGCTACTGGAGAATGGGAAATCTGGGTGGAAGAGGCCCAGTCCCAATCTGAGCAGGCTTGGAGGTCTCAGCTCCAGGTCCCACACACCTGGGTTCCTCTGCCAGTACCTTCATGCATGAGGCTCATCCGAATGTGTGGAGAGGAGGCTGTGGCTAGGCTCTGAAGGTCTTCAGCCGTGTGAGTGCTGCTCGGGGCAGGGAGGAAAGATGGAGCCCACCCCTTCGAGGAGCCCCAGGGAAGACAGCCAGGCTTGGGCAAGAGATATTCTGTGTCGCTCTTTTCCGGGTTTTAAGTCTTGGTTTTAAGTCTCTGGATGTGGGCCGTTTGTGGGATTACACGGCACCGGGGGCAGAAAATGTAATATAGCATTTTAAATTCAAAATTGTTGTTAACATACTCCTTAGAAACCATTCCTGAAGTAGTTTTCAGTTCTCATCCACAGGAGAGGTGGATCTGCAGAGAGGACCAGCTGTATACCCTACTGTTCCATGTTTGAAGGTGTATCCTCCTCATGCATATCACCCCCACACCATTAAATGATTTTCTTCTTGTTTGGACATCAGGTACCAGCAGCTTCTCTTTCCTAGGTTGGCAGTTCTCTATTTTCTATTTCCTGAGAACTCTGATAGACATGATTTCCTAATTCACATATAATAAACTTAATAAAGCTAAGATTATTTCTTCATACTATTCAGTGTGTGCATAGTATATATATGAGTTAAATCTTAAGAATGTTTAAAGGTCCATTTTGTATCAATTTCAAAACCTTCAATAAAAGGAAGATGTGGAAAATTTGAGGGTTCTTTTGTTGTTGTTGTTTTGTTTTGGGGACACACCAGACAGTGTTCAGGGCTTAATCCTGGCTCTGCACTCAGGCATCACTCCTGGTGTTACAAGGAAACACCTTTCCCTCTGTACTATCTATCTAGCGCCAAATTTGAGTCTAAAATAGTCTTCCTTTAGTGAGGTAAATACTGTACAGACTGTCTTGAACTGTTACTTAAACAGAAGGGAAAATACATGAGTATGTATGCAAAAGTCATGCATATACATACACACTAGAAACAGTAACTGCTCCATTATTTCAAACATAAACTGATCATGGCAATCTAATATGTGAAACAAATGAGTGCGTGCATCATACAATTCTTTTATAATACTTGATGAAATTCATGTTACCTTTCAGAACAGAGAATATTGGCACAAAGGTCCAAAGTACTCAACACAAAGTCTCATAGTTAATCACAAATTTGTGGATCAAGGGTAAAGAGACTTCTGCTATCAACTTGTAGTGACCATGATCAACCACATCAGCCTCTGAAGCTTAGAGGGAGGCTGGGATCCTTCCACTTAGAATTTTATATTTTTATAGCAAGAGCATTTCTAGCACGCTGCATACTTTTAGTTTCTTTGTGTTGTTTTGACTCTAAGATAATTTCTCCTTTTTTCCTACTTTCCCTTCCCTCTTACTTCTCTTTTCCTTCTACTACAATTATTTTCTGAATGCCAACTATGTGTCTAGAAACTTGCAAAGAATGGTAATATAGCAGTGACAAAGAAAGGCAAAGTCTCTGTCCTCATGCAATTGTGAACCCAGGGAATTATGAGTCCAATAAAGTGGTAAAGACTTTATGAGTCTCTGCCAGGATGGCTCCTGCTGTCTTAAAAGAAAGAAGCAACAGACTCAGAAAAGCCAAAGTAGATCCCTGCCCAGTAATTTAGATAGAACTTGAGCTTCTAATTTGTGCCATCTAACAGGAGAAAGTTTATGTTTGGAGACGGGATCCTGCATTTTAAAGGGTAGAACATGTGCTAATGGGTGCCTGTCACCCAATTCTTTTGTCTCTCTGTCTCTTTTCTAATCTCTATTAGAGGGGCAGATTGAAAGATCAAGTGTCCTGACCGGGTCACTTAGCTATAGGAGCCACACTTCCTGTTTGTTAGGGAAGGGCTCCCACAGCCCTCTCACCTTCCAACCATGAGCCTTTTGAGTGGTTACAGATGATGAACCAGTGTGATTACTTGCATTTTAACTAGTTGAAGAATATGAGAAACTTCTCATGAAAAGAGCCTTTGTTTTCTTTGTTAATATTCAAAAGAGGGTAAAGATAATATGGTTCTAGACACAGTTTGAGGAAATCACTGAAAAAACTGATCTGAAACTTGTAATAATCTTTTGCCAAAAGGAACTGGCACAAATTCTTTGCTTCAGATGCCATCCAGCACCTCTAAGAGTCATTGCAACTCTGTGGGTCCATGAAAGGACCCGGTATTCTAAAACTTGTCATACAAGGAAGGCATCATCATAAGTATCAAATGGAGTTTCAAGTATCTTGTTTCATAATTCAGCCAAAAAGCTAATAAGCTAATGTAGTAGGATCTCGGGGGAGGATTAAGTGAGTCATAAGGTGTCAGCAGTTTAGCACTGTCTTTGTCGTCTTTGTCACATTATAAGCATGTACTTGATTGTAAGTTGATAAATACTTTGGACTTTAGAAACATTTCTGTAATATCTAATGTCACAAAAAGTACTTAAGTAGTTTCTATGCTGTGAAACAAATGTAGCTTTTATTTTATTTACTTGAAATTTTAGTGAGATTATATATTTATTTCATTTTGTGATACTAGTCACACCTCAAAATGCTATTGTTACCTCCCACACATTATGGGTAAAGAAATTCATTCCTGAAGTCTGATATAGAATGGCAATCTTCCAACTTTCAAAACTCTTTGAAAGAGTCTTTGGTGGAGAGAAAACTTCAGTTTATTCACATGACCATTTAATAAAACTGTTGGGAAGAATCAAATAAACCATTCATTTTTGAAACAACTTTTGTATACTATCATGACAGAAGAGCAAAAATGGAAATTGTTATATATTGAGAGATGGTCAGATATTAAACATTTTAAATGATTTTCTTCACTTCATTTGTATGCAATCCCTTTGAATAAATGTAATTATATACATTTAAATACACGTGGATATTACAAATAAGGACTTAAGCCCTAATATTTATTACCTCTATAGCTGGTAGTTAGAATTATGCTTGTTTAATTTCAAAGTTTAACCTTTTCCCCATACTGCTGAGAATAGGGGAAAGAGAATAATGAGCGAAGGTGTGAGAGTTGGAAGACTAACAACACTTTGGAAATTTCTTTAGGATAAGCCTTGGGATAAGAGCAGATAAGCATTTTTCTAGGAAGCATATCACTGTAGGAGGGTGTCTTGTCATGATAGAACTGGGGACGCTGGGACATGGTAGAGGGATAGTAACACTCTAGTGGAAGCTGAGGTGTTAGTATGTTTTTTGAATGAAACCCTATCATTATCAATATTGTAAACCAGGGGTAAGGCATTTGCCTTGCATGTGGCTAACCCAGATTTGATCCTCAGCATACCATATGGACCCCTGAGCCCAGAAGGAGTGATTCTTGAATGCAGAGATGGGAGTAAGTCCTTAATACTGCCAGGTGTGGTCCAAAAACAAACAAAAATTGTAAATCATGGTGCATAAGATAAACTTTGAAATGATGATAAAATTTACAAAGGGAGAGTGCAGATGAGCAAACAAACAGAAGTACCTTAGTCTGCTTGAGCTTACATAACACAATAACATAGAGTGGCTTTAAACTGAAGAAATTATGTTTTCACAATTCTGGAGACTACAAGTCTGTGATGATCAAAGTAACAGTTGAAACGATTTAGAGTAAAATTTTGCTTTACTGATTTAAACCACCATTAATCTGTGAACTCACTTGACCTGTTCTGAAAAGGAGGGAAAAGTGCACACTTTATATAGTCTCTTATTATAAGGTAACTAATCCTATCAGATTAGGGCTCCATTCTTTTGACTACATTTAACTTCTATTACCTCCTTATAGGACTTATCTTCATTTAGTCTCTTGGCTGTGAGGACTTCATCAAAGGATTTTAGTGGGGGACATAATTCAGTGTACACAAATATTTTTCTGTCTTTCTTATTTTTTATTCACAACCTTAATAAATTATAAAACTAAAGAACTCATTTTGGGTGAAATAATTAGTTAATAGATGAATAAAAACAATTTAAGGCTCTGAGAGAATATAAAAATGATGCTAATGTATAATAGATTGTGAAAGAGGAACTTTCAGCAGTTAGACTGTCTTAGAAAAACTTCCCTAGGGTATTCAGTAACTTTTATATATTTAGTTTAAATCTAGAAAAGTTTATCAGCAGAGACATTAATTATATTAAGGAGTAGATGAATATTTATTGTCAAGAAAATGTTATATAATGCATGATTTTTAGCAGAATCCCTAGAATCTACATTAACTTTTCAGTGTTATTCTCCATAGCTTGCTCAATCATGACAAATAAGAGTATCTCCAAGTATAGTCAAATGTCTCCAGGAAAAAGGTGATGAAATCATTTGAAAACTACTGACCTAGATCCTAGACCGAAGTGTATTATGGATTTCAGAGAGATTTCCCAATTTCAGTCAAAAGAACCTCCTTTAACTTCATAGGGATACATAATTGCTTGAATTTTTCCTGATTTCTCAATCTACTAACACTTTCTCGATTTTGTTTACCTTTTATGACCCTGTACAGCTCACAGAAATATCCTACCCTACCTCAATTTCCCTTGACCCCTTATTTTTCTTTCTCCATCTTCCTGCAATGTCAAGGAACTCCTGCTTTTTTTCTTTTTCTAAATTTTATTTTATTAAGGCACCGTGAATTACAAAGTTATTCATAGTTGGGGTTCTGCCATACAATGTTCCACCACCAATCCAACCTCCATTGTCAACTTCCTTCCACCAGTTCCTAGATTTCCTCTCCTACTCACCCACCCCAGCTCCAGCCTGCTGCCTTGGCAGGCACCATTTAAATTTGGTTATTAAAGTTTGGGTCTCATGATTTATGTATTGTTGACTCTGTAGTTTGGATATTTAGCTCTGTTATTCCTCAACACCATCTATTTACCTGAGTCTCCTTGACGCCTACTCTCACTTCTTATCTTTCTCTTCGCCCCTTCCGCTTAACTCTATTTCTTTCTTTCTCCTCCCTATATTTTGAGGGCAAGAGTTACCTAGGCATCTCCCCCTTAAACCATTACATTTCCTCATTTAGTTAGACTTCATACCACATATAAGTGATATCATTCTGTATTTGTTCTTCTTCTGGCTTACTTCATTTACTATGTTACCTTTCAGTTCCATCCACAGTGCAACAAATTGCATGATTTCATCATTCCTAATAGCTGTGTTGTATTTCATTGTATTTCTACTACTTCACTTGTCATCCAGTTGCTCATCAATTTGCTCATAATGTTTCCTTTCGTCCCTGTCGCATGCTAGTGTAGCACAATAGCGTCTGCTCGCTCCAGGAACATGAAGAGCCCCAAACCATTTGTTTAGGGTCTTGATGAATAAGTCTGACCATCTTGTAAGTGAGCGGCCAAGCATTCTTTTGACATCCTGTGTAATCCAGTGGGTAACAGCTCTAGTCCAACAGTCATCTCCAAATCGCATTATGTGTCTGGCCCATCTGATTTTCAACACCTTGACAAACAAAGGCTGCATCCCTGATTCTCTATCATTGATGGAGGTCAGAACTCTGGATTCCTTCTCTCACTTGAGTGAAATGTGATATTCCAAGCATAGCTCTTTTGATTCCTCTTTGGGAGAAACCCAAATAGTGTTCTTATCCTGTTCTCGTAGGGCCCAGGTCTCTGAAGCGTTAGTGTTAGTGCAGGAAGAATGGTGGAGTCTAAAAGATGTGCCCGGAGCTGGAGGTTCTTTGCCCTCTAAACCACTTCTTCAATGCTCTTTAAGGCATTCCACATGCTCTCTTCCTCCTGTGCAGCTCAGGTGCCAGGTCATTTGTCATGTTGAGTTCTTGACCTATGTACACATAACTGCTGCATTCGGAGATGTTCATTTTGTTGAGAGCAAATGGAACATCAGGAACTAGTCCATTTCTCATGAACATTGTCTTCATGATATTCAGCTGTAGTTCGACCTTTCCACACTCATGGTTGAAGTTGGCCAGCATTCATGCTGCTTGGCTAACATTTGGTGATATTAGAATGATGTCATCATTGAAGCGGAGGTGGTGTAGTTGCTGTCTATCTTCACTCCCATTCCTTCCCATTCCAGTCGTCTTATGATGCTCTCAAGGGTGGCACTGAACTATTTCTATACTATTGTCTATATATACCATTATATATATGTGTGTGTATATATATGTATGTATGTATGTATGTATATATATGTATATATATATATACACACCAGCTTGGAATGTTTTTTCATTTTCTAACATCTTCTATTTCTTCCTTAAGTATTTTGAAGTTTTCATGGTATAGACCTCCCACCTCTTTTGTTAAGTTGATTTTTGATGTTTTATGTTCTTGAACCCTTTTGAATGGAATAGATTTTTGATCTCTTTCTTCTCTGATTAATTATTTGTATATAAGAATGAAATCTATTTTTGTGTATTGACTTTGTAGCCAGCTACTTTGCTGTATTGGTTTATTGTTTCTGGAGGGTTCTTTTGTGGACTCTTTTGGCTCTTCTATGATTATCATGTTATCTGTGAATAGAGGTAACTTGACTTATTCTTTTCCTGTGTTTACCCCTTTAATTTCCTTTTCATGCCTGATTTCTATTTCTAGGACTTCTAATACAATATTGAATAAGAAAGGAGACCATGGATATCCTTGTATTATTCCAGATCTCAGAAGGAATGGTTTACATTTCTCACCATTTAGAATAACATTTGCTGTGGATTGTTATAGCCCTTACTATCTTGAGGAAGGTTTCTTCCACTCTGATTTTATTGAGGGTTTTTTTTTTTTATCATAAATGGGTGTTGAGTCTTGTCAAAGGCTTTCTCTGCATAGGTTGATCAGATCATATGATTTTTATCTTTCTTTTTACTGATGTCATGTACTATGTTAATTGATTTTCATATTTTGAACCATCCTTATATCCCTGGGATAAAAATCATACACACTGGTAGTGGTGTATGATATTTTTGATATGCACTTGGAGGAACTCCTTATTTACCTGATACTCCTCTAGACAATTTCTAGTCCTAGGAATAGTCTTAGGAATAGCAGCAATAGCACTCTTGCTGCTCAAAGTCAGGTAAAATTTAATCAAATATACAGCAAATATAGCATCTTAGTTGTTAGTCTTCTTGGCTCTGTTACAGGTATATGATCTATAATTTCACCTGAGCAGTAACCTGAACATTGTCTCTGAAGTTTTCAATCCTGTGATGAATCTTATCAATAATTTCACTTAAAAATCAAGGGTACAGGGGCTAAGCATTTGCCTTGTATGTAGGAAACCTGTGTTCAATCCCTAGCACAATCCCTACAGTTCCCTAATTCCAAAAGTGATCCCTGAGCCCAGTGCCAGGAGTATGACCTGCTAGGTTTGACCCCAAAACAAACAACAAAAACATTTTCCAGTTGTTTGCCTTTAACATCTGTCTCCTTTCTAAGACCCCCTCTCTTTTCATATGTATATTAAACAGGAGATTCCAATCTGAGGCAGTCTTGTTTTTCTTCCTTTTTACCATCTTTGTTTTATGGCTTCCTCTATAAGTTTCATTGTTGTGGCTTGTATTTTTTAGCTCTCCCTTTCTACTTTCCCTTTTTTCTATTCCTAAAAGGTTACTTAGCTATTCTCTATATTAAATTAAAACAATCTTTCTCCTTATTCCTGTGCTTCTCAATTAAACGTGGTATTGCTCCCACTATATATTTGACATTGTCCAAAGGCATGCTAGATTGTCACAACTAGTGGAAAGGAGAGCTACTAGTAGTAAGTAAAAACTGAGATGCTGCAAAACATCCTCAGAAATTCACAGGATTACCCACTCTATCCAGAGGAACACTTACCTTTCTCTGTATCTCACTGTTTCTGAAACTGCTTTATCTTCTTTGCTCCTTATTTTTACTTTATTGCTGTTCAGAAGCTCCTTGGACTACTCACTGTTCAGCCACACACTTATTTCTTTCTTACTTCATTGCAATCTAACTTGCTCCTATTGGTTACCAAATCATTAAATCTACAGTAAAAATATCGTTTATTCCAATGAAGTTGAAGCAAATTCTCTGAATTGGAATAGGGAAGCTTAAGATTCACAATATGCTATACTCTACACTCCAAGGTCTAAATTCGTAACTCTCAAGTCAATGAATTTTTTCACCCAACCACTGACTGTAAACATTTGTCAATGTCTGGATACAATTTTTATTGCCATGATTGATGTAGGAGAGCTCTAAGGCAGTTAGTGGGTATAGGCCATCTTCAGGTCTTCCTTCTCTCTCATCTTATGGCTTCCTTCCATGACTCTGCTTATCTTCATTCTTCTCCAGTCAGATAAATTCCTTTCCATTAATTTGTTATGTCGCTTTTTTCTTCTTCATTTTTTAATTTTTTGTCTTATGTGCACTGCTGGGTTGTAACCAAGGGAGAACATTTTAATCATCCTAGATACCTGCAATGTCTTAAGGGTGCATTGCTTGGAGGATGGCTCATTAAATGTTTGTTTGACTTAGTACTAAGCTACACATGTGTGTACATGTGAAATAAAACAAACTGTTATCAGATTTCACAATTTTTTTAGTAAGTTTGTGTTTTATGTCCTGTGGTGCATAAATTGTTCTATATCGAACAATTGTTCTAATTGGACCTACATTGTTCTATAATAATGATATGGATCTCCTGGCCAATCAGAAGAGGCTATCAGAAGTTGTGTTTAGCTGCTGACACTATTCCTAAGATTTTATGATTTTACTAAATCTGGTGTAATTAACCTGGGAGGGAGTTAAGAGCAGATGAGTTTTAGGATCCCTTACTCTAAAGTTGAATAAGTAAAATGTTTTTTAGAAACATGACATTATTAAAACTAATTAATTAATATGACTCTAAATTTTTATTGAGCACAACATTTAAACATTGCACACATATTAATAATAAATACACATATAGGCTCATACATTTAAATATATTTATATGTGTATTTTTAACTTCTCATCATATAATTGATGAAACTAAACTTACTTTTATATCAAATGTTTTATGGAGTTCTAAAATTTTTTAAATAATTTAATAAAAATAAGTGTATTTTTCCTTAGTAATTATGCCAAGGTAATAATTTACAAGGGACAAAGTTAGAAACAATAAGTAATTGTATTTTTCTCCACAGAGCACATGTCAAAAAGCTATAATATATCCTCACCTTATAATTATTTTATATTATCTTGTATTTTTAAAAATGGTTCCAAAACACCGGATTTCCAGCACTGCAGTTTCCCACACTGTTGCAATGCTGTCTTCAATTCAGCCACTTCATATTGAAATTTCACACACAATAATTGGCTGACCTTCACAGCAATGGCAGAAACTAATTAAAGCTGTAAGGCTGTGCTAGCAATGCTTTTGTGTGAAAAGTGAAGTTTGGTGATAATGAAATATGGGGTGCAGATGTTATTGTCTTAGATAGATTGTGCCCCTGGTTCACACTAATGAAGAAAAGCAATTATTAAACAAAAAGTATTTTTTACCCATTAATTATTTGGTGTTGTGATAGTAGAAATAAAAACATAGTGGCATCTTTCCTACCAGACTCTCACCAAAGTAATTTTATGGAACTTTACCAGCTGGCTTCTGTATCATTAGACATCTAGTTTTCACTTTCTTCTTCTACTGATCTTAGACCTTTGGGAGCTTCGAGTCAGGACCTGGCTCGGTTCAGAAAGCAAAGGAGAAAGGGTGAGCTAAAATGTTCACCCATAAGGATTTTTAGACAGCTGGAGGATTAAATAAATGAAGCTTTTTGAAAATAACTTCACACGCCAAACAGAGATGTCACCGGTAATATGATGCCCTCCACCCTGTTGGTGTATGATGAACAAAGGTCACTGCTGCTATTGAGGTGTAAGGAGAGAAATAAAGCAGGCCTGAGCTCTGTTTCTTGGTTATTAGGAGGCTGGGTTTCTATTAATAGGTCAGTGTGACTTGCAAGACTTCCACTGGGTCAAATATAACAAATCACAGATTTGCAACCATTGAAAAAAAACACTGGAATAAAGAAAGGCACATTGTATAGTTAACTCTTAACTTTTCATAGCCTAATTATGGAGTCTGCTTCTCTTTATTCTTCTCCGCATTGACTTTAGGCCACTCTGTTCTCATTAACAAGGTAGAGATGAGAGGGACAGGAGTTAAACTCAAATTGGCCAATTTCCCTCCTTAGGAGGGGGAGATTGATTTTTTTTTTTGCCAAAATAAATTGTTACAATTACTTTTGTAATTTTCACTGTCATCCATGTACCATGTTATCCAGAGCCTTGGCATATGAAAACTTTATCTAGGAGGTATTGGACACAGTAACACATTAAAGGCAAAGGTACAAAGTGAAAAAGAGCAAGAGGACACAAACATCACTGGATTATATAGCCTCAAATAGGAAAAGAAAGACAAAGCCAAGTTTTTTAGAGAAAGACAATTAAGAGGTGCTGTTCAACCAGGCTGGAGGTTCAATGCAAGGATTTGAGAAGAGATAGTGCTACTTGGGGCCCTTTGTTGCAGGGGATTATCCAGACTGCTCTGACAGTGTTTTGTCCCTGACTGATGCTCTAAGGACCATATGGTGCCGGTGATCTAACTGAAGTCACCAGTATGCAAAGCCAGGACCTTAGCCTCCATCTTATTTTTCAAACCCCATTTTGTTGACAGTTGTATCACTTCTTAATACATTTGGGTAATAGAATATTCCATGGGGCCATGACTGAATTTGAGAAATAATTAATATAGAGAATGAAAAATAAAAGAACTTTTGAGATTATGTGCCTGTTTGGGGGAAAGGGTAGCAACTACACTTTTTTTTTATAAAAGGTAGCAGTCTATTGTTAGGTGGCAACAAAGACTTGTTTTATTAGTGTAAAGAATTTTAATGATACCGAGTGTCCAAAAGGGTAGTCAATGCCAGTTATTGGACTACAGTCTCTCAGCTCCAAATTCATCCTTCTTTCCTTACTATAATAATGGAACGTTTCTCCCTTCCCACATTATTCAAAGTTAGGATTTTATTTTGATTTGTACTTATTGTTTTTGGTAGGAACTACTATAAGGACTCTGGAAGAGGAAGAGGCATTTCTCCCATATTCCAGTATGTTTTCTGATTTTTCTGGCTGGTGCTGGCACAATATACCATGACCCAGAATTCACAGAGAACTACTGGTACTTGGCACCTGCAAGTTTTATCAGCTTTACCTCCTTAGGTAGCTTTTTCAAGGGCAGCTTTGCAGAGCACCACCAGTGAAACACACTTCACCATACTCTCCAAAGGGGTACTAGTTTCTTGAAGGATGAGGGGCTTCACTGCATCTTCTACCTCAGTCCTACCGACAGAGACTGCTCCCAATATCTGCTACTTCTGTTACCCTACCCTCTCACAGGTAAATGTATTACCATTCCAAATAGGCATCTTCTCTTATAGTTAGTAATCATTTCCATTTAGCTTATATTCTGCAAATAACGATGTGGGTTCTCTCTTCTGGTTGAAACTTGACCGACTTCAACAGTTCTCTTATCACCAGTACAGCAACTTAAAAAAAATAAGTAAGTGAATTCCTTTTTTATCATGACCAAGCCAAATATAAAAATTTCTGGATTTGGAGGTATTGGTAACAGTAGAAGTAGTAGAATATAATGGAACATGATTTACGCAATTATCAGCTTTCAGCAAAAATAGCCATGGATTATAAAAGATTAGAAGCCCTTGTAATTTTCAATATAAAAAAAGCAAGAATGTACCCAAACGGAACTTTATTGTCTACGAAATAAAGTAGTAAATTAGAGACTGAAAAGGCAGAAAATGTAAAACTTTTTTTGTAGAAAAAAAATGCAGCTATATTGTAGCATCAGGATTAGCTATTTAGTACTTACTTAGAAATTACAGAAGGCCTTTAATATTCAATCCCTTTGGCCAAAACATGAAAGAATCACTTTGACATGCTTTTGGCTTCCAGCAAAAATGGAAACATTAGGTTGTCTCAGTCTCAGGTATTGGGTTCAATTTTAGACTATTATTCTACAATACATCTCCAGTCCATTTATTTGAGGGAGATTCCATAGCACTGCTAAATTGTTTAGACACAATATCCCATAGACTACCCTCGCTTTAGCAGCGTAATCATAATTTTCCTCAGCAAATATACCGTCGCACACAGTGTGAACAATAATGGAAGCAAATGCAGTTAAGTAGAGCAGTAAAGAGGTCTAGTCTGGTACATTGATGAGAGACAAGGCAGAATAGTGGAACTTTAGGAATGGAATTGGTCCTTCAGAAAGCAAACCATTTGTCTTCAGAGTGTTTGGCATCTAACCTATGATAACAGGAGTATAGAGCTGTGATGATATAGGCTGTCATGAAATGGGCAGCTGAGGGTAGGAGGGTAGAAACAGGAAGATGGAATAACATTTTTTAATAAGAAATAAACTAGCTACAAATGTTCCCAACCAGGTACTACTGGTTGACTCATCTGACATACCTTTGGAATAGGGAAAAAAAATTGTCCAACTTTGTTTCCATCCAAAGTCCAGGGAATTAACACTGGATCGCCTCAAAGAACTGCATTTTAACCAGAGACTGAGTAAAGGGTTCCTTATAAATTATTTATTCCTAGACTAGAATGGCCTCTGAATGTTTGGCTACCTGTTTTTGTCAGTTTTAACTGCAAGACCCTGCTTATGTTAGACTAATTTGATGCCCTGATGTACATGTTTCTATAAGTCAGAAATGGTGAGTGATAGTTGAAGTAGTATGAAGTTGGTTTTTGTGAGTCCTTAAATACCCCATAACAGCATCTTTCACTTCTATTGACTACCGCTGAAGCAGAAATTGCTATTCTACTCAACTAGCACAATAAAGTATTGCAGATTGCCTCTCTAAATCAGTAGTTCCCAGTCTACGGGAAAGACAGGGGCTGCCTCAGTTGATTAGATTCTAGGTGATGAACAGACACTATATTTTGAATCACTATCATAATTGATTT
The DNA here is from genome assembly GCF_027595985.1 of Sorex araneus. NCBI lineage: Eukaryota > Metazoa > Chordata > Mammalia > Eulipotyphla > Soricidae > Sorex > Sorex araneus. The sequence continues at coordinate 330,046,492 of NC_073313.1, read as the reverse complement.
TTACACAGCAATTTCTGGGACTAGTATTTAATGATATCTATATTTAATAACACAAATCTTGTAAGAGCCAAATAATCTAATGCAATACAAACCTGAAAGTGGAAAAATTAGTGTTTTGGGGGAACTTACTACAAATTAGGGGCTGGAGCCATAGCACAGCGGCAGGGCATTTGCCTTGCATGCGGCCGACCCAAGTTCCATTCCTCCACCCCTCTCGGAGAGCCTGGCAAGCTACTGAGAGTATCTCACCCGCACAGCAGAGCCTAGCAAGCTACCCATGGTGTATTCGATATGCCAAAAACAGTAACAAGTCTCACAATGGTGACATTACTGGTGCAAGCGTTGCTGGTGCCTGCTCAAGCAAATCGATGAGCAATGAGATGACAGTGACAGTGAAAACTACAAATTAGAGGAAAACATGATGATTTGTAGAACTATAATAATTCTAGAAAAAATAAAGATTGATGACTATCTATGGTGTGAGCATCAAGTTTGTGTATAACATCTGACACAGTATGCATTCAGTGTCAGCAGTATCATATTATACATGTTCAGGGGAAAATTTCCATTTGTCCTCTGTTGTGAACTCCATTCTGACATAGTTGGATATGGAGCTTAATGATCCTCAAACCAGAAACATAATTGGTAGAGTTCAATCTCCTTTCATTATCCATAATGAACTCCTGGTTAAAGAGAGGTCACGTTTTAATCAAAAGAAATCTGACTGAAGGGGTAGGTGACAAACATACCTGTGAGATAGGAAATGGAGAATCCATTCTCCCTGCATCACTCTGCTATATGAATATTGAGAACCATTGTGGGATCTGAGAAAGAGCTTAGGTGATAAGAGTACATGCCTACAAAGAATGGAGTCATCCCAGAAAAAAAATGAATTATTTTTGCATTATTTTTTTACTTCAGGTTTTTGGTTATACTAGTGCAGTGGTCAAGGCTTACTCCTGACTGTGCTGAGGGGGTCACTCCTAGGGGTAGTCAGGGGACTATATATGGTGCTGGGAATCCAATTAGGATGTCTCTGTGAAAGGTGAGCAATGCAAACACCTTAACCCCTGTACTATCTCTCCAACCCCTGCAAAAAAGAATGTTAAAATGATAGATTCCCAGAACATAGAAACTTATAATGGCAGCAGCTTTGGAGAGAAAAGATAGCTTTCAGGTTACCACTGGACTTGTGCTTAAGTTTATACAGATGAGACATAAAGCAATTAAATAGAAAACAAAAACAAATATAGAAGGATAAATTCTGGGTTTGGGCATGCCTGTATGCTTGTGTATGTATGTGTGTGGTGTAGGGGGAGTGGGAGAAGATATATGTTTTTTCATAATTTTATAAAAGAATATAATGCATGATAGTTAGAAGTTCAGAACTGTCTTAATTACACTGACGTGGAAACACTAGAACTCAGGCAATAAGTAGATCAACCTGCAGCTTATATAGAAACAAGAAGTGGAAAGGTCCTCATGCATTACTAATCTTATAGCAACAAAAACAGAGACACACTTGGAGGGCATCAGTAGGTTACACTGACATCTCTGAGATTTGGAGGAAGCAGTCAAAGTAGAGTCTTAGTGGCAATCAATGATATTCAAAGCCAGTGAAAGAAGATGCTTTCAGAGAAGAGCAAAATAGGAGAGGAGGAAACTCAGAGTTGCATCCCCAGGCATTTTTCCAAAGTTGGGTATATTGCAGGGAGATGGGGGAGGAAGAGGAAGAATGTGACTTTAATTTAAAATTAGATTTATTTCATTTCTGGGTGAGGACAGAGCTAAAAAATTTTTAGGTTTTAGATTGTTTTAAGGTTGATATGGTAAATATCAAGTTATGCTTTCAAGTTATATAGGAACAACATTAAACTTTCATTTAATAGTTCATTTTAAAAAATCCCATCAGTTCTCTATTTTTAGAGACACAATATAGGACATAATAAATTATCTTGCTATTAAATACAGATAACCAAATCCTGTGTATTAGAACTATGTTATTTTACTATTGTCTGTTCCTATTAATCAAGCAAATTAAGCTAGTCAAGTAATTACAGATAGGATGAGACAATTTATTACACACAACCAGAATTAAATATAGACTTGAATTCTCTGTGGTAGTTCTATCCCAAAATTTGAACATAATTTAGATGTGTCTAAGTCTTAAGATTATCCTGATATAGAACTTTGCCTGGTATAATTTTAAGAGCTCTACTTGTTAGTCGTGGAAATATAATCCAATAAAGAATCTGAGAAACATCAGAAATCATGTACATACTCTCATGTGTTTTGGCACCACCTTTTAAAAAAATTAATGGGAATAAACTACAAATGAATGTCTTCATAGAATCTAAAATGCATTTTGAACCTTAGCTTGTGTTAGCATTTCATTTTCTCTGTGGTATTGTAGTAATCTTAATACCAGATGGTGATAGAAATTGAAGGAACACATAACAAATTACTGTGGCTATTTTGATGGAGGATTGGAGCCATAGCACAGCAGGTAAGGTGCTTGCCTTGCATGAGAACAACCCGGGTTTGATTCCTTTGTCCTCTCGGAGAGCCTAGAGCCCGGCAAGCTACCAAGGGTATCCTGCCCGCACAGCAGAGCCTGGCAAGCTACACATGGCATATTCAATATGCCAAAAACAGTAACAAGTCTCACAATGGAGATGTTACTGGTGCCTGCTTGAGCAAATTGATGAACAATGGAATGACAGTGCTACAGTGCTATTTTGATGGAAGCTGATTTTTATTTTAAACAGAATGAAGGAAGAAGTTCATCAACGTCTCAATAGGAAAGTTTCATCATTTTCCAGCAAGTTCATTAGATATAGACTGACCTCACCTTGTCATTTTATTTTAGAATGTTTTAGTTTTTTTTTTTTTGGTCACACCCAGTTGTGTTAAAGGCTTACTCTTGACTCTAGCTCTGTGCTCATGTCATTCCTAGAGGTTCAAGGGGCACTGGATGTCATACTGGAGATCAAACCAAGGCCAGCCATGTACAAGACAAGAGTTTTTCCATTTCTACTTTGGAATTTTTTTGTTTGTTTTTTGGTCACACCCTGGGATTCACAGGGGTTACTCCTGGCTCATGCCCTCAGGAATTACCCCTGGTGGTGCTCGGGGGACCATATGGGCTTCTGGGAATTGAACCTGGGTCAGCTGCATGCAAGGCAAATGCCCTACCTGCTGTGCTATTGCTCCAGCTCCTACTGTGGAACTTTTCAAATTTCATGCTCAAAACTTAAAGTTACATGATTCCCAGGGCATCAAATAAATGCTTGTTGCTATGGTAGACAAGATAAAGGAAAAGAGTCATTTTTACTTTTAAAAAAGTTTTAATCTTTTTATAAATGTGATGTATTAGCCTATGCATTACAGAGTGAAATTTTGAGAACCAGGCATGAATCCGTAAAGGTGATGATATGTGTAAGTTTGTGTACTTATAGATTAATGCAAGACATCCAAAGTGTTGACTTTGTATGTATTTTCAGTTAAATAACCACAATGAAACGTTCCTAATTTTATGTGAATCCAAAGGCAATAAGCTGTATTCATTAAACTACACTGAGTTAGCAAGGTGGCATAAAATTCAAGAGTAGAATGCGATTATTACAGAAAAACATTTAAATGAAATTTATTTTGAAGAATATTTCTCTATAGTCCTTGGATTATAGTACCACAGGATCTAAAAGACCATTTTAATTGCAACTCTCACATTCTGCTCTCTTTCTGTCTGTCCCCGCCCCAAACCCCATCCTTATCTCCTTATCAGAATATTAGTCCTCTGAGTATAAACTGTAGATTTTGGTCTTGTCTAAAAGGCATGTGAGCAAATGGTTGAGGATTTAGCTTTATTTAGAGATGAAGCTTGAAACAGTTTCTTCTTTTCTCTGAATTAGAAAATAGATGTAATGTGTTTCAAAGAGTTCTAGTTTATTGAATACCTAAAGGCACATTTTATTCTACCCAGGCCCCTGCTCAGACAATGGTGTTCTGATTTGGTCAGCAAAGGATGTTTCAACTCTGAGGTTAGTGGAACTTTCGTTGAGATGGCTGGATTGACTATACAGTCTGATTAGATTGAGTAACTCCACTGAAAAATAGTCACATTGCAATCCATGCTTTGAAATGTCCTCATTAAATAGGACATCAGAACTTGAAAATGTGGCCAAATTTAATTTAATTCTGAACATTTTAGGAATGTTGCCAAGACTTGATTTTGGAAATGCAACTAAAAACTGTAGCCTCAACATCTTCCTTTCTTTTATCCCCTGCGATTTATTTTATTTTATTTTATTTTTCCGTGGGATTTTAGCTGTAACTTTGTCAAACACTATTGTCCATCTTTCTGAGTTTTGTGGTCTCACTAAACACATACAATTGATGTCAGTGTCCATGCCTTTACCCACATGAAGTAGACTTCTGAGTTATGTTTGTACAAGGAACAGCTTGGTGCCTGCTCTTGGCCCCCAGACCCGATGATTACCTCCATTAGCCTAACTAGTTCAAACACTTAATAGCTGAAATTCACAGTCCCTTTTTCTTCAAGCACATCGACAGTCTGAAAGTCCAGTCACAGTGTCTTCAGAAAGCTCTATTGTGAAGCTGAAGTTTAGTAATTGACACCAATAACATAACAGCATTAAATCACCCATATTTTTATAGTAGATAAGCTAGTCTGCTTGTAAATATGTTCAACGATAGCATGTAGGTGGCAGAAGAATTATGCTACAACTTTAACAGCTAATAAATCTTTATTTAAGCAGGGGACCTCTAAAATTTAATTAGGCATATGAAAGCAGAGATCATTCTGAGGGTAAAAAATATGCCAATTCTCACAAGAAAAGACATCTGCTTCATGGAAAAACTTCTAGTTAAAATTTACTCTTCCTTTACTTTGTCAATAGAAAGGCTTTCTGGTAGAAAAGCAAATATCTAACTTAAAAAAAATTGACAGGCAGACAGGAGACATTCCTGGCACACCCTGGAGGGGATAAAGAAAGGCCCATTTGTGAACTCTGTGTGCATTATTTACCTAATTCAGGTAGAAGCCTATCCTTTCTTTTCCTCCCTTCCTCCTTCCTGGGTCATTCAGGGGTAGTCAAAGATCTATGGCAGAGTTAGCAGGACCCAAGGAAGAGGACTGGCCCTCATCTAGTAATTTGAGACTTCTCAATGCAGTGCTCCCTCACTACATCCAACCTAATAGCAGCTCCTTCTTCACTCATTCACAGAGTATGACTGCAGTAAGGCAGTACTTCTTAGCTGGTAGATATACATGCCCCCCCCCATCCATTCCCAGGATATCCCAAAGGGGCCACAGGTGAAAATTGCATGAATAGAGGAGTCATGCAATAATACCAGGGGGCCAAGGGTCAGCTAGTAGGCTTCTAGAGCACAGGAAAGAAATAGTGTTGGAAAAGGTTGAAAAACAGTGTGTGCAAAAGATTGAGAAGCACTGCACTAATGTAATACCCATCTTCCCCAAATATCTAAGTTACAATGGGCTCTTGAGCCCCTCACAGATTCCAGTCCTTAAATTGCTCCTTGTCAAAATGCAAAGATCGCTTACATTCTAGCATTCATATTTTGAATTCTTTCACTTGAGGTAGTGTCTTCCCTTGATCACCTTCTTGAAAGAAGGGTTTCTATCACTGTATCGTAAAAAAGATTTCCCTAGAAAAGAAAGCAATAAACTGAACAACACTCTTCTTCTAGCACATTTTCTCCTCTTAAGTATAGAATTTGGTAGGTTTTGTGGAGGAAAGCGACTGATCTTTAAATCAGTCTACTCATAGAACTTGATTCAGTTTAGGAGATGAGACATAAATACTTGATACAATGTGCAGAAACATTGCAATGGCAGAATGTACAGTTCAAGGCAAAACAGATATATATGTCTCAGGACAAGGACAAGTAACTATTTTTACCCATAGACCAACTCCAATCCTTAAACCAGCAAAGATGTTTGTGCTGTTATTTGTTTGCTCTTTTATTTATTAGGAGTGTTGTCTAGAGAACAGGATATTACATTTTAACAAAGTTAACTTTAAGAATGCTAGTCTTATCACAACTAAGAGATTCACAACTAGTAGTAGAATCACTGTCATGAAAATTAAACTAGTTCATAATCAAATTTTAAAACTGAATTATTCTGTTACCATTTGAAATATCCTCAAGATCTGCTACTTTCAAGGCATCTCTTCTAAAACTCTTCTTATGCTAAGAAGGTAGCTTGGATAGCTCATTTCAAATGCCAATGGGCATTATAAATAATGAATTCAGAATCAAGTTCATATTACCCAATTAAATAATTCTTTAATCTGGTCAAATGCCATTCAGGGCTTTTTTTTTCACTTTTCTTTATGATATATAAAAATTCACCCTAGTATTCTTTCTAAAAAAGTAAAGTAGATATTCTATTTTGACTTTAGTTATAGCCTTAAATAGCAACATAATGTGATTTAATTTTCAAAGAAAGAAGAAAAAACTATGATGGATGGAGAACTACAATTAGTTATGCTTTCTGAGATTGTAGAAGTCAGAAATTCTATCCTTAGAGCCCATAGTAAGAGCAAGAAGAACCTGGAACTATAATACAAAGTGATGTACATTAGATTGGAAGCTTGGTTATTGTCTTGGCTATTGATTTTCTGGTGAATTAAGCAAGATTTTTGGATTTCCTCTCTTCAGCCATGATAACTGAGGAGTTGATCAGATGACCTGTAGGATAACACTGGGTTTGTCCTTTTAGCCTTGCCCCAGGGAACTTAGTTTACCTTAAAGCAATGTCCTTTCTGTATGGACATAGGAAGATAGTTAATATTATGCTTTGTAATTTGGGAGCTGATTGACTCCAATAATATTTACTCCTGGGCATTTGCTTTCTCAACTCAGTTGCCCTTAGTTCCTAGTACCCCCAAAGCAGTGTCCCTATGAGGGACCAAATGGGTCCAGGGAAAGCTGTGAGCTACCCTGGCATAGAAATGGGCCAGGCCAAAGTGTCACAATACTCAACTATAAGTTGAGAGCATGGTCGTAGACAAATGCTGTCATGATCCAAAAGTAACGATGAGACTAGGATCCTTCTGGGGTTAGGAAGACTAACCTGGCCTGAGGACTGTGGTCTGAAATATATAGTGAACGTCCTAGGGAAGAACCAAACTTCAAATTTGATATATCTCTTACTCTGCTTATACAGAATGACATTGCTAGAAATATTAGAAGTAGATTTACTTCAACTATTTAAGTGGATTACTAGCTGAGGAAAGATGAAAGTGACACAGCCTGGATGGGATCCCAGGATCCCTTGAGTGGATCTCCTAGTAATCTGGAGTACTCTCCTTAGATGAGATTTTCTTAATCTCCTGGAAGAATGGTTTGACCCCTCTTTGTTGATTTGTTAATGTTCAACCCACCTTTGTGTCACCACCCTATGTGATTGCTATATAAACTAAGACTAAGAGAAGACACAGACACAGGGAGGAGACACAGAAGCAGGGCACAAAGAAAAGACAATCAGGGAGTGATTGGAGCTAGAAGCAGGGGTAGGAAAGAGTACAAAGTGAGTGAGTATCAAAGTCAGAGTCAGAGTCAGATGTGAGAGTGAGTGGGGCTCCAGAGATTGAAGAAGAAAGGCTCCAGAGAGAGAGATCAGAAGAAGAGAGATTGGAAGAGACCAGAGGAGAGACAATAGAGACAGAGAGAGGTTGGAAAGGACCTGAGGAGAGATTACAGAGACAGAGACAGAGATAGAAAAACAGACAGAATAGAGCACAGTGGCACACACAGAAGCAGAGCACAAGGAGGAGCCATCCCAATCCGGTCCACATACACAGCAGCTTGAGAGCACTGAAATCAAGCGGCAAGAGAGAGCACTGCCCCGAGAGCCTGCGAACAACACACAGACACACATCACCCTCTTCCACGAGTGCGTTTGTATTTTTTGCAATGACCTCTAACTTTGCTTTACTTTGAAAATTCTATTAGCTATCTCACTCCACCCAAAGACTACTATATAATGTTTACTATAAACCTTGAGTCCTGTTTCCACTAATGTGAGAAAGTGTATATTGTGTTTATGTAGAATGTATTTTTAACTTTATAGAGCTCACATGAAGCTGAAGTCTGCAATCTTCAAGATCTATCAGTAGGCTTTTACTTATTGAAAATTAACAGATTTATTTGGAACATTCAGAGGTTTCTGAATCATTGTAGGAAGTGGACCAACACTATTACATGAAAAATTTTTCTTCAATATACTCCTTGACAAGAAGGGAGAGTTTCATAGCTTTGCTTCCAATTAAACTGTCTAATGAGTTTATGACTTCATTGGGTATTCTTTATATTCAATATGTCTATTCTGATTCAGTTTCCTTAATGTGAAATGAGTACAATAGCTACTCCAGAGAGTTATTCTGAGAATTGAAAATATAAAGAAAATCACAATATCTGTTACATATTGATAAAAAGTCATGATAATCCTTAACTACTAACTATAACCACTATATCATTACTATTTTGGACAATATTCAGGATTATTTGCTTTAATGATTCGTTCGTATTGGTCAGAGTCAGATAACCCTGTGATGTCTTTCTCTGTATGCTTTCTTATCCTGAAGACTCTTCCTCTCAATATGTGGTGGTCTGTCTATTCAGAGGGGTGGCTCATCTTCTCTGTGAGGCTGATGGTTATATTCTAGCTGAGAAGGCCGGCTGGGTTATGCAAGCCCCAGAAAGTCACTACATTGGTTAAAGCATGTCGCCAGTTCAGTTGAGGTCCAAAGTTTAAGGAATCGAACTTCACCTCTTTATGAGAAGAACAGAAAATAACTTTGCAATTGATACAGATTATTGAAAATCTGATTCATTGGGGCCCCCTTAAGGCATCAGTACTCCTTATAAAATTCAGCACATAGTATGTGCTTGATAATATGTAACATCTTAGACATTTCAACTTCACTATTATTCAAACTTTTTTGATGGGTAGCACTTACTAACTATGAGTTGAGGAAATTGGGAAATGTGTATGTTGCTCAAATTCATAAAATCAATGAATAATAATATTAGGAACTGGACATGATTTTTTATGACTCGAAGTTTTCTACATTTTACTATAAATTACTGTTGATAGATTGTAAAAAAAATGAAATATGGAAAGTCATCACTGAAAATGCTGTGACCAAGGATCTTTACAAGGATTTATTTTAACAAATTGTATGTCTTTGTTTATGTGCCAAATGTTGGATAAAAACACTGAAAGAATGTTTTTATTTGCTATATTTCTTAGATATCTTTCTCTAAAATTTAATTACATCTGGGGCAACTTTACAACTGACTCTAGACATATTTATTAGTAAATTATTTCTTGGAAATATATCCAAACATTCACATTGTTTCAGCTTTAACTATAGAGAAATGAAGTAAAGTTCTTAAAGTTGAGTCAGGCATGATGTGAAATGTATGCCTAGCATGGTCTCCTGAATTTAATCTCTTTTCATCCTTTAACTTTGGTATGAAAACTATGACTACTTTCAGCAAGAATGCAGAATAAAGAACAAAGAAAACTACTAATATTTTAAAAATACAGAGCAGTTATTATAGAATAAGACACTAGATCATATTTATGTAATACTTTTAACATCAATATATAAAACTCTTTATGTTAAAGTGTCATACAGAGATTTTTTATTCTTTGCATTATTGTTGTTTTTATTGTCATTACTTTGATTGAGTCCCTTGTTGAACTCTGAATTCTATTTGAACCTGAAACGGTAATCAAAACTGTGGGCTATTTGATAATCCCCATGAATATGACTGAAAAGTTTTCATGAAAGCCCTACAGACTGAACCCATTGAATTTAGAATAGTTCTCATTCCAGTAGAAAGAAGCAGATGTCCCAAACCAAACATACTTGGTTTAATATACTTTTACATTGGCTTTAATGGACAGATGTTTTGACTATGACATGGCAAGACAAGGATTTGAAATGGTGGATTGGAAAGATTTTGTTCATAAAAGTAATTGCTCTTACATTACAAAGTGCAGGATTTACATGTGGAAAATGTCAGCCTGTTGCAGCATCTCATGATGGATCATGTTACCACAAGCATGGAGCTCACTAGAAATAACCGAATTGTTTTTAAGGGGCCCTTATAATAGGCATTGCACACAGAATGGCAGGGAGGAGGAGCTACAATCTAGAGTCATTCTAGTTATGTAGTTGATCCTTGATTATACATTTTGGGGATTATCTGTAACCTTCTTTTCCCCCATAGAACTTTTATTTCTCCTTATACTAATTAATAAGCTACAAGAAATTCTCAAATGTCAAGCACTATGTGAATGTGTTTGCAAGCATAAATTGACTATTTTATCTTCATAAGAACTCATAGGAACATGTGAGAAAAATGATACCTAGAGAAGCAACACAATTTGTTCAAGGTCATAGTGTTAGTAAGTGACAAAGACTAAATATCTCATTCTAGCTTCAAATTTAATGCAACCCATATACTTCTCTTTCCTTTCTTATATGATAAGTGGTAGAAGTTGTATCTAATTATAGTAGTTCAGAATTTATTTTAAATTTATTTTTATTTATTTTATTATTTAATTGAATAACTGTGTCACCATGAGATACAGTTACAAAGTTTTCATGATTTTCAGCCATACAACGTTCCAACACCCATCCCTTCACCAGTGTACATTTCCCAACACCAATACCCCCTTATCTCTTCTGCCACTCCCCCCCCCCACCTGCTCTATGGCAGGAACTTTTCTCTGCCTCTGTCTGTCTCTGTCTGTCTGTCTCTCTGCTCTCTCTCTCTTTCTCTCTCTCTCTCTCCACACCCCCTTTATGGGCATTATTGTTTGCAATTCAGATACTGAAATGTTTGGTCAGACCAATGGAATAGAGTTGAATATCTTGTCACAGACCTACAAATATATGATCACTTAATCTTTGACAAAGGAGCAAGAAATGTGAAGTGGAACAAGGAAAGCCTGTTCAATACGTGATTCTGGGAAAACTGAACAGCTATATATAAAAAAAAAGAACTCAGATCTCTGTCTAACGCCAGGCACAAAGTCATGTCTAAATGGATTAAATACCTCAATATTAGACCTGAATCCATAAGGTACTTGGAGGAAAATGTAGGCAGAACCCTCCATGATACTGAAGCCACAGACATCTTTAAAGATAAAACGCCACTGACCAAAGATAAAAAAAAAAAGGGACCATATTAAGCTAAAAAGCTCTGTATCTCAAAATAAAAAGTGATCAAGATACAGAGATAGCCCATGGTATGGAAAAATATTTAGCAATAGCCATAAGATAAGGGGTTAATATCCAATATATAGAAGGCACTGGTAGAACTTTATAAGAAAAAAATCTCCATCCCATAAAAAATGGGGAGAAGAAATGAACAGAAACTGTCTCAAAGAAGAAATATAAATGGCCAAAGGGAACATGAAAAAATGCCCCATATCGCTAATCATCAGGGATATGAGTATCAAAACAACAATCAACAATGAGATATCACTTTATACCGCAGAGACTGGCACACATCAAAGAGAATAAGAACAACCAGGGCTGGTGCGAACTTGGGGAGAAAGGGAATCTTATTCTCTGTTGGTAAGAATAACGACTGGTTTAGTCTTTTTGGAAAACAATATGGATGTTCCTCAAAAAACTAGAAATTGAGCTTCCATATGATCCAGAAATACCACTTCTGAGAATATACCTCTGGGCTACAAAAATACACTTCAGAAATGACATCTGCAGTTGTATGTTCACTGAAGTACTGTCACAATAGCCAGAATCTGAAAACAACTTGAGTGCCCAAGAACAGACAACTGGTTAAAGAAAATGTGGTACATCTACAAAGTGGAATACTATACAACAGTTAGAAAGAATGAAATAATGAAATAAACTTATAAATGGGGAGAAATGGAGAGTATCATGCTAAATGAAATAAGTCAGAAGAAAAAGGGCAGACATAGAGTGACTGCACTCATTTGTGGGATATATAAAAAAAAAGAAACAAACAAAACATAAGAGACTAATACCCAAGAACAATAGAAACAAGGATCAGGAAAAATGGTCCATGGTTGGAAGCCTGCCTGAAGGACTGGAGTTAGGACAGAGAAAGGACCACCATGACAATAATGGTTGGAAGGGATTGCTCCAGATTGGAGATGTGTGCTGAAAGAGGAATTTCTTAGGGGCGACACATCTAGGCGGGAGAACATATTACTCCCACACTCAAACTTACTTCCCAATGTTTCTAGAGCACATTACACCAGTCATCCTATTCCCAAAGTTGGAAGCAAAAATAGTCTTCTGTGTTCCAATCATTGAAATAATTGCAAAGTCCTTTCCCATTTATTTTATCTCTTTGTCTTTTCTTTTTAATTTTGGTATAGAGAAAGATACAGAATATTAGGAAAGCATAAGCCTATGTATACCATTATACATCCTAATAAAATTTTTCCTTAATGATGACTAGTTAGCAAAAAATTATATGATATTCACTACCCTTTGATTAAGAGGCATGTAAGTAGATATGTTGATTAAGTTTTTGCTCAAATATAATAAAATTTTTATTCATTTTTAATTTAATTTATTTATTTATTTTGCTTTTTGGATCACACTCAGCGATGCTCAGGGGTATCTCCCGACTCTGCACTCAAGAATTACACCTGACAGTGCTGGGGGACCATATGGGATGCTGGAGAGCAAACATGGTCAGCCACATGCAAGGCAAACATCCTACCCACTGTACTATCGCTGCACCTATAATCAATTTTTTAGACACTGATATATCTGCAATATTTTTTTACCCAAAATGAGAGATCATACTTGTAGAATACCCTATTTCCAGCAAAGCTAGGTAACTCGGTTAAAGAGGAATTGTTGTGGAAAGAACACTGGGTAAGTTGTAGACATTCTCCCACTAGCCTGTTGATAAATGATCTGGGCTGTTCATTTATTCTTTCTGTGTCTCAGATTGCTTATATGCCTCCCTCAAAGAGTTATTGTAAGGATTAGATGATATAATATATGTGAAAGTACCTAATATGTAGTGTGCTCCCAATAAATAATTGTTAGAAAACAGTAGTATAGCACTGAATTCTTATGTCAAGAATAAACTATCTTTGAATAATGGCTTGGATATTGTTTGTGCGATAGTACCAGGTAGAAGTATAGAAAAAGAAAAAAAGTAATTGTCTTGGGATTCATCAATAATAATGATGCCTTCATTTCAATTTATCCACTTATTTTTTTCTTCCACTTACTCTGGGGAGTTTATTCAAAGACAGAATCCTCCCCTTTCATAAAACCCAGGAATCCAGGACAACATTCATTTGATGCAGAGATTTATCCAGGGACCAAGAGGTGGTGACTCTTTCATATTCCCGTAATGCCTCTATTTTAGCTTCACTTGGCAGTGAAATGATAGAGAGTGGACCTTTGTTTATATGTATACTTGACAAAACAATGACCTTGACATGTTCAAGCAGAACATCAGTTTCTTCAGAGCTTAAGCCAAGGCCTTAAGCATGAAATTAGCATAACTAATTAGCTACATTTTGTTGCCCAAAACAAATTTTAATATGATTGGATTAGAGGCAAGTTATAGATATTAAGCTATAAAAATAATATAGAAGTTTTAAAGAAATGCATGTGTGTTTTTCCTCAGGCAAATTTTTAAAAACTTTCTCCAGAGAGGAGTGACCCCCATGAATATATTATAATGCTGTTCAAAGATATTTTGATAGACACTCTCCACAGCTCTCAACCACAAGAAGTACTAATGTACTCTATTATTTATACTTATCTAAAATATTTAGGGTGTTTTGGGCCATACCCAATTGTGCTCAGGGCTTACTCCTGACTCTTCGTTCAGGGGTCACTCCTGGTGGTGCTTGGGCAACTGCATGTGCCGGAAGCCTATATTGTCAACTACATGGCAAGACAATTGTCCCTCATGCTGTGTTCTCCCCCACCCCCATCTCTCTCTCTGGGTCCCATCTGTCTTGAATATTATCTCACCTTTCAGCAAGCATACCTTTAGGATCACTGTGACCAGTCAAGGGCACCACAGCTCAGTGTACAATACTGATCACAAGAAAACCCAAACATCAATTTTTTGTTTGTTTGTTTGTTTTTTGGCCACACTTGGCAGTGCCGGGGTTTACTCCTGGCTCTGGGATCACTCCTGGCAGGCTTGGGGGACCATATGGGTACCAGAGAATCTAACCCAAGTTGGCCACAAGCAAGGTAAAAATCTGCTGTAATCCTCCAAAATATCTCTTGACTGAATAAATGTAAAATAATGTTTAAGAACAGATAGGAGGGTTATGATTTGAATAGTCAAGAAATATAGAAATAGGAAATAGTTCAAATAAGAAGGGTTGAATCATCAGAGAGCAAAATGTTGGAGAAGGGAAATCACTCTATGGAGTAGTAATAAAGACTAAACAACTGAATGTAAACTGTCAGAACTTGGTGAATGGCTGACTTGCTGCCCCAACAGAGTGAGGGGAGTTGAATTCTCATTAGTAGTCTCCTATATCCAAGATAGGTTTATTTCTATGTGCATGGATTCTCTGTGGGTAAACTATTTACCACTATTAGAATTCTACACATTACAAACTGAGATTGATTCTGGGGACATCAGAAAAAAAATAACACAAGTGTAGGATTTTGCAAAGGCAGCAATTTGTATACTTGTATTCTGTATTTTCATTCTCTGTTTACTCTGCTTACTGGAAAGAAAATCTCATCAGTCCCTTCTTTTCTTGTCAACCTCACATCTTTTCTCTCCATTGCTCAAAGCATTAAACAAAACTCAAAGAACACAGAACTAACTCTAGGCTGCAACATGGAACAAAAAACAACTGTAGGGTTTAAGAAAATCCTAATTTGTTTGCCCCTTCTGACAGAAAAATGTTTATATTTATTTCTGAGGTTGTGATCGGATGGGGAGTTCAAGAGTTCTGACACTTGAACATACCGAGCTCTGTGAGAAGCCCATTTGAATGTCCCTTATTAATTTGTGGGTGAGTATATTTGGGTTTTCACTTCACACCAATAAATGCAGGAAAGGATGCAGTTCTGACATTGTTTCTTTATCCCTGCACTTCATGTAAACAGAACTTGTCTATCTGGCAGTCTAGTGGCTGTATATAAAGTACTTGTTTACTTAATCTGAATGTCCGTTTCTTTTCTGCTTGGTCTGCAAAACAAATGAAATGAAAAAGTGTGTCAGAATTAGAATTGTGTGAGTCTGAAAAAGACATTTGGGTCACTGAGTAACTAAAAGCACCCTCTGTTTACATGTTTCTGCATTTTCTGTCACTGCAGCTGTGCTACAGCTTATAACAACTAATCTCTTTCTATTTGTATTTTACTTTATTTTATTTTGTATTAAAGGCACTTTTAAGCCACGTCTTCCAAATGTGTCCGAGTTTTCATAACTGTCTTAATAGTGTTTACATATTATAGTGATGGCAATGAATTTCTTCCAATCTGGATTTTGTTAAGAGTGACTTCAAGAATAGTTTGTAGGACAATTAAAATGTGTTAATCTGTATTTGAAAACTTGATCCAGTTAAAGATCAGTTTCCTGTCAGATTGGGAGGAGGACTCCAGAAATTCTGCTGAATTTTGAATCTCTGGGTCAACATTCTTTAAACATACCCTGGGTTCCGCTTCAGGAGAAAATGATGCACTAAAGGATTGGAAATGGGGCTTGAGCAAGCACACTTTTCATGCTCAACAAAGCCTGACATCATTTCACTATGCAATTTGAGTTATGTGTGTACTTTTAATAAACTGATCTTCACACACACACGTACATACACACAAATAAATATATTTGTTCTGCTTAAACTGGCACAGAAAGAGCTTGGGGGGCAAATCCTTAACAGCTCTTGGGGATTGCAAGGTAACTTCACACTTCAGCTTCTTATCCTGAAAGTGTGACGGCAATTTGACAGGAAATAAGTAGATCTTATCCCAGGGATTGGGAGGAGACTTGGCCCTGGAGCTTAATGGTGTGAATCTGGTGGCCAGGAGCATCCCGCCCAGCAGGGGGTAGCCAAGTGCTGGTAAAGGGAAGGAACTCAACTCCATAGGATCCATTCCCTCATCACCGCCAGCCAGCGGGGCAGCTCCCTGGTTGATTCTAGAATCTCGCCCTTTTGACTGGTGCACGCAAACTGTTCTGCACACAGAGCTACTCACTGAGGCCTCAGGCACTCACCTGGGTTTATTCCTATATTTGAAAGGATTCCCAATCCAGGGGTAAAGAGTTAGATTCACCCACCTGAAGCTTGCAAGGAAAATTGGTAGGCTGAGAGGCAAGTTTTACTTTTTCCTTCTCACTCTATATTCATTCCCTCCTTGTGAGTTGAAGCCCAAAGTTCCCTAGGGGAAGAATGGAAAGAGAAGGTTTTGCCTTGTGTGAGAGGGTGTGTATGAGAGAGAGAGAGAGAGAGAGAGAGAGGGGGGGGGAGAGGGAGAGGGTGAGCAAGTATGAGTGTGTGTGTGTGTGTGTGTGTGAGAGAGAGAGAGAGACAGAGAGAGACAGAGAGAGAGACAGAGAGAGAGTGAGAGAGAGAGAGAGAAGGAGAGAGAGACAGACAGAGAGAGAGTTTGGGGGAAACCTGCAGACAGAAACCCACATCCCCTGAGAAAACCTGGGATGCAGCAGGTGAGCCCCCAGGAAGGCCAGGGAAGGGGGAAAACTGGAGTATAGGCTGGGCTGCTGGGGAGCAAGAAACGCCACGCTGAAGGTCTGAGAGGGAAGAGCTGGGGGATGGGAGAGTGACAAGGTCACCCAAAGAAAAAATATTTTGGAGGAAGCCCGAGCTCTTTACTGTCTGTTGTTGAAGGAGCTTGTGAGCCAGTGTCAGCGGAGGCACCAACTGAGAACACTAGGGCCCCCGTCTCTCCCTCGAGCTTCACCTTGCTTGCCACTCAGGCCATTTTCGGTTGACGCTGCTTTTCTTTGTTCTGTTTTCTCCCAGTGCAATGAACCCTTACATTATGGGTTTCTGTTGTAGTTCTAACCTCTAATACACAACCATTACGTCTTATCTCCTCTTCTAAATTACTCTAAAATCCAATTACAAACCCCCTTCTCCTTGCAGAGCACACAACTTGCCACATTACTGAAATGCCGGGCTGCTCTTTTGTTTTTCTAAATTAATAATAACGACCATTTTCCGTCTGCTCTTAGCACGGGAGTCTTTTATATCACCACACAGCTATCCAAAATGCGTCTTAGCATTCTTTTTGTATCTTTGCTGGGCAACAAAAGAGCGAGGATGATTTTTCCAGATATTCATAAAAGATCTGTCTGTTGGATTTTCGTATCCAAGCATTTAAAAGCTCTACAATCCTTAAAAGAGGAAGATTTTCAAGTTTATCAGCTAAAATTCCACTTTTGCTTTTCATTGTTAGAGTGAAATAGAAGTTTATTACTTTCAAGATTTATAATGGATTACATGGATTTTGTTTACTATATTTTTTTATGGATTGAGAACGCAAAAGTACATGCTTATTTTAAAATTAAACCTCTGTCGTAAATTTCTTGAATATATAGGAAGGAAAAGTATCTATCTTAAAGATAGATTGTACTATATATTACAGAAATGTTTGGGGGGTGGAAATGAGCAATCTGAGAACTTTTCATAGGAGAAACTTTAACACTAAGTTTCTATCTTCTGATAGAAAGATGATTATGATTTTCTATAGAAAGTTGTTCTTAGAAAACATAGTTAAATTAAAATTCAGTATTAGAAAAGGAAAACTGACTTATTATTTTGTAGTAATAAATATATGATTGAAATCAATTATTTTTCTTATTTTTACTAGGAAATGCTTACTAGCAAATAATTTTAGTCTCGGGAGAAAGTATATTTGACATACTTAAGCATGTAATTATGCAGAAATGAAATATACTTATTGGTTATTAAAAATATGTATAAGCTAGCTGTGCAGCATGCTTTAACTTCACAATCATGGATAGTGTTTATTGCAACGTTTTAATGTACAGTTTGTCCTTATGAATTCTTTCTCTAGCTCAGACATTAGTGGCTTAGGATAAGTCTATTCAAAGATTTGAAAAGTGCATGTTGAACTTCAGTTGTACATTTAATATTAATACCTTTAGCTAGATGATTTGTATATTGTGTCCTGAAGTTAAATCTTTACTTCTGTAAGCATTAAGTATAAGGATGATATTTTTGTTTAATAAATGAACTATAGTTAGGTGATTTCAAAGAAAAGGCCAGTGAAAAAGAGTGGCGGAGTACAACTGAAGAGGCACTAGAAATTTATAGGCTAAGTGAGATGAACCAGAAGGACACACTGATGACTAAATAACATAATCAAATAGAAAATATAGAAACATGATTGTTATCTTGAGCAAAACTCAGAGACAAGGAAATCAGAGAAAGACATTCAGAAACTATAAAAAATAAAATTCTTTTATTAATTAAATATTGCATATACAATAATTATACTTATATAGTCATGTATAATAATTTTGCAAATATGTACTATATTTTATGTTCTTGTTAGTTGCTTAAGACAAACAGACCTTATAACCTTAAATTAATCCCAATTAAACCTCATGCTGTTATTTAACATTTCAATGGTTTTAACATAGCTGTTTTCTTTTTCTTCCTCTCTCTCTTTTTCCCCTGTAAATTTTTTAATGAAAATAACAAACATTTAGGATTATTTTCCTTTATATCTCTAGATTCTGAATATTATTTTGTAGTTTTTGTTTGTCTCAAATACAATTGTTTACCTTTATTGGACAGAATATAGCAAAACTGACACCTTTCTCTAAAACTTAGATGGTTCAGAGATTCATAGTATCTACTTTGCTTAGAAATATGTGTACTCAAGCATTCCATTGCTATGTTGTCTAGATATATTTAAAAAAAGTATTTCTAAATTTAAGTCATTCTTTTCTAACCACCTAAACACATTCAAATATCACAGGTACATTTCTCAATTTTTGTGACTAGACCATAAAGATATTAAGAGGGAACATTTAAATGTATAATTGCATTATCTTCCATACTTCATGGGCCTCAGTTTTTTCATTTAAATTAAGATTTGGATGACTTGTTAGCAGTTGCTAACATAGAACTATATGAGCTCTCATCTTTAAAACAAACTATATCTACTAAATAAGTCAAAATAACTATGTGATACATAACACTAAAAAACTACTATCTAGAAGATAAACCATATTCTTCTCATCTGTAAGCCACTGCTAGCAGGTCTTTAAGACTTTATGTCAGTTTGGAGATAGACCAGAACGTGGGCCACAGTCTCACTCTTTGGGGTGATGAAGCAGTAAATTACTCTGCAGAACCCCAGAGGCTCAGAAAAGCTAATGCAGCTTCCAGGAAGAAAACTTGGCCAATAATACCTGGCCAGTAACTCAGGCAGGAGGACTTTCTGATTGAATGTCTTATGGACATGTCCTAAGTGCAATTTTTAGGATGCGAGATGTGATCCAGCAGCAGGATTTTCCCTCTTCTTTTCCAGTCTAGGTTGTAGGGCACTGAACATTGTTCCTCTCCCTACCCTGTGATAGCACTGAAAGATTATGATGGTCTTAAAAGTGAAAGCCTATAATTTAAAGTCATAATTTTACCTTAAAAATGGAGAAATGAAATATAGTAATAAAAATATAAATGGCATCAAGATGTAGCAAATGTCTCTTCCCATTAGATTTTCCTATTTACGATGAAGACAGTAATATCTAGTGTATTTTCCATAAGATTGTATAGCTTCTCCATATAAAACAGAGAAAGTGCTCCATTAGACCCAAATTTCTTTTAATGCCTACTAAATGAAATTTCCTGGTCTTAAAATAAGATAATATAGAATGAAATTTTAAAGTCCAGAAAAGAAGACTCCAACATTCTAAGATATTAAATATTTCTTGGAAAACAATTTCTTGATCCACTTATAAAAATGAACATACAGATTGTGTTTCTTTTCATAGACTAATAGTTTACCAAAAGTTTTGAAAAATCCTTAGAATTCCTATTGCCTTCTCCTTGACTTTGAAAACAAAATAATTCAAAATAGAAAAAAAGTCAAAATTCCCTTCAACACTTTTAAAAATTCTTGTCTATATATTTGCTTCTTATAACACTTCAAAGTTTTATCTTGGTGGTGTTTACTTATCTGAACACACAAATTTTAAACACTAAATGATGGTAAAATTAGATTTGCTGTGAATCCATTTTTCAGCACAAGAGGTGAAAAATATGAAAATTATTCTTTTTTTGAGTGAAGAGAAATCTCATGTGTAACAGAATAGGGGATAAGAAAAAAGTTGTGCCTACTAGGAATACATATTTTTATTTTCCCTCAAAATGAAGTTCAAGATGACATTTCAAAGAATGATTATTTACTATTTTGTTAAATACTAGCATGTGTGACAGAAACGATTTATTAGTACAGATACTGTTTTCTACATGAGACAGCTTATTCAGTTTTTTGGTTATTGCACTTGTTTTAAGATTCAAATTCAAAAATTTCCTCTGATTTTGCTATTTTATTTTTGGCAGCTGGCCAGAAGCAGATATGCATAATATTTCACTGTTAGACCTTGCAAACATTATATCCTGCTGTGCTAAAGAAAACATTGTGTTTCTTACCACATGAAAATAATCCATCACTTTTCAATCAGCACACACAAAAAAGCTCTACCTGTTTCTTCCATCAGACTCAAGAAAAATTAATGGCCCCAATGTGAAAGGTGGACCTTCCATACATGATCCATTAAAGTACAAACTAATCAAAATATATCTAGCATCTGATTTGCTAAGCACGATGGAACAAAAGAGGTGTGATGAAAAAAAAATAGATCCTTCTAGGACTCATACAACCTTGTTCTATCAGTATTAACCTTATTTATTTTAAATGTGGTCAGACATAAATAAAGATCATACAGTGAATCTGAATCAGTTCAAGTGGTTTCTCATTGTTTATTGGTGAGAAATGACTAGAGATACCGCTTATAGTTTCTCAAAAAAAGTTTTGAATAGTTAAGAAGGGAAGCTTATAGTAACCCCTTCCTTTCAAGTTGATCTGTAAAAAACATTAAAATACTGGACTTTTCTCTGGGAGTAAAAAATGTAGATATTTTGCAAATTCATTCATACTGTTAAAAAAAGTTACACCTTCAGTAATGCTTAGGATTTTTATTTCTAAAGCTTATGAATTTTCTTACAATATTCCAAACAGAAACGTAACTACCATCTCAAAGGAGTGCCAATTTAAAAGAAAAAAATCTTTACAGTTTTTAACACTTTAATTGAATTTCTTGGATTATTTTGCTGCCTCTATTATGTATGTCTTGTACTTAAAATGAATTAATAAAAATATACTAAGAAAAACAAACTATAGAATAAAATACTATGATCCAGAAGATACCTATACTGATAAATTATTTTACACACAAAGTATCTATTTCTACATAGATAACTTCTTGTTTAAAATACTGTATGTGCCTTCAACTGCCATTCTAATATCTCTCACTTTCTCCTCTTTTTCTTGCATCTCTTTGCATTTTTCCCTTCTACAACCATCCTTTTTCTCCTCTATCTATAATTCATGTTGACACAGTCCTTTGGTTAAGTCTTCCCTAGACAAAATTGATAATCTCATTTCCTGCATCTAGTCTTTACTTAATTCCCATTGAAAGAGAGAATAGAGTTTTAGAGTTGAAAGGTCCCACAGCCATTAGTTTGAGTATAAGGAAACTGAGCTAAGAGAATTCAAGTGACTTTTCCAAACACACTCGGGAAAGAATAGTGCTGGGATCTCCAGAAACCCAATTTTCAGAACTCTGTCACCACAGAAGCGGTTTTTCTCTCCAAAACAAGCACTTCTCAAACTTTGGCGTGAGGGAAAATGATCTATAAATCTTGTTAAAATGTAGAATTTTATTCAGGAGGTCTGGAGTTGGGTGGAAAAATCTGCAGTTCTAATATCGTTCTAGCACATCCAGATACTAACTTGGAGATTACATTGGAGAAAGGATTGAAGTGTCAAATTCTTAGGCTGCCTGTTGGGGTCCTTTAAATGTAACTATGTCTTCCATTGTTCAATATGAATATTTCAGTGTAGTTATTTGAAGCACAGACTTGCAAAAGACATCCTAATTGGTTTCGACTCCGGTCGCTACATTCAGTCTATTTTGTTGTTTGAAATGATATGTGTAACTTTTCCTCAATAACAAATCTTACTATCACTTTTCCATAAATACTTTTTGTAAGAAGTAGAAAAACTTATCTTTCCCTCCTCTGATTACCAGGGCTACACCTTAGGAGCTTAGTAAAATAGAACAACATAATAATAAATGAATGAGAGAATAAAATAGCAATTGAATAAGGCATATTAAAAAAACAGAAATTCCTGAGTTTTGTGGAAAATCTCAGACTTACTAAAAAGTTTTTCTCCTTTCTTTTACTATATGTTACAATGAAAACAGTCTAAGTAAATTGAATAAAAACATAGCTTGGGAGGTTGTAGATTGTCCTAGGTCAAGGGACATCATTTTTTTCATATTGTAAATATTTTAGCTATAAAGGTCAAATGGTCACTGTTCAACACTACTGTTAAGCATAAAAGCAGCTATTGGTACTATATAAACCAATGTACATGAGAGTGTCTTATAATATTTTGTTTAGATAAATAAATAAATAAATAAATAACAAGCCAGATCTGGTCTGTCTATAGTAGGAGTGACCTTCCTTGTCATAATTAGCATCTAAATTTATTCTGAAAAAATAACTTACTGAATCCACAATTTTTGATTATAGCTTTATTAGCTACTTAATGGGAAACAAATCTCAAGAACTGGGTTAGGACAGGGAGGGGATGTGCAACGAAAAACATAGGCTCTAGGTAAATTTTTTAAAAATCAACCTTTCATGGACAATATGTGTTGAGTATTTTCAAACTTAATTTTTTGTTTTTTTGGGGGGCCACCCCCAGCTGTACTCAGGGCTTACTCCTGGCTCTGAGTTCATGAATCACTCTTGCAGTATTCAGGGGGCCATATATGGTGCCAGGTATTAAAGCTTGGTCTTCTGCATGCAAGGCAAGTGTCCTCCACTGTACCATCTTTTCGGCCTGTCCAAACTACTACTACTGTGCCATGAAGAATTATTAACCTCTAACTATCTTACTGTAAAAACATGGCACATCGGGGCTGGAGCAATAGCACAGCAGGTAGGGCATTTGCCTTGCACGCAGCCAATCCGGGTTTGATTCTCAGCATCCCATATCGTCCCTTGAGCACTGCCAGAAGTAATTCTTGAGTGCAGAGCCAGAAGTAAACGCTGTGCATTGCTGGGTGTGACCCTCCCCCCCAAAAAAAGCAAAAGACATGGCACATGAATTACATGATTAGCAGTGTTCAGTTTATTATAAATGCTTGTTAGGAAAAGAGGGCTTATGTGAACTAAATCAGAATCTGAGTTTCGACAAGAACCTTGGATAATTGTTATGCACTATACAGTTTGAAATCTGAGGGCCAGGTCTATAATAATTTGTATCAGAATATTATGATAACTGGGGCTGGAGCGATAGCACAGCGGGTAGGGCGTTTGCCTTGCACGCGGCCGACCCGGGTTCAAATCCCAGCATCCCATATGGTCCCCTGAGCACCGCCAGGAGTAATTCCTGAGTGCAGAGCCAGGAGTAACCCCTGTGCATCGCCAGGTGTGACCCAAAAAGCAAAAAAAAAAAAAAAAAAAAAAAAAAAGAATATTATGATAACTGGTTAAATAAATGCAAGATCAATGTTCAATTTTGAATTTTGTGTTCAATTCTAGACTTATTTAATCAGTACCACTGGAGTAAGACCTTCAATTATTTTTGTTTGATTGGTTTTGGGCCACATCCAATTATGCTCAGGGCTTACTCCTGGCTCTGTTCTCAGGGACCACAACAGGCAGGCTTTGGAGACAATATGGAATGCCGGGGATCAATCCCAGGTTGGAATTGTGCAGGACAAGGGGCTTACCCACTGTACTGTCTCTCCAGCTCCTTATTTTTTGAATCTTATTGAAGATTTAGAGACAGATATCTCACCAGGACTCTTAAACTAATAATTCACTGTATCACTGTATCACTGTCATCCTGTTGTTCAACAGTTTGCTCAAGCGGGTGCCAGTAACATCTCCATTCGTCCCTGTCATGTGATAGTGTAGCTCAATGGCGAGTTGGGGGCTCTTTCAGGATCAGGGGGATGAGGACCGTTGTTGTTACTGTTTTTGGCATATCAAGTACACCACGGGTAGCTCGCCAGGCTCTGCCATGTGGGTGGGATACTCTTGGTAGCTTGTCAGGCTTTTGGGCTGGCCTCTAATCACCTTTACAGGTGTTCCCAGTCTACTGAATGTAAGCTTTTGGTGGACTGGCATGTTGTAACGATCTGCACACTGACAAGCACGCACTTACCTGCATCTCTGAGTAGACTTGGGACATCTGCGGCCTCAGATTGATCTCTTTGAGTTGATGGAGTGCGTCCAGAGGTTGTTGAGCAGCTGGCAGAGCAGGACCCTATTGTGGGGGGTCTGTGCCACGTCAAACAACTGCACCAAGTTCCAGGTCACCGGGTGGTTGGCTGACAGCTCATCCCACAGTGGATGAGACACTGCATGCACTGCCACCACAGTCCTATTTCTGATGGTGCTGTTGTGACTTGGACTGACCCAGGCAGGTGGCAATGTTGCGGGCACCGCTGTGGTTTCTCTGTGCCCCGCTGACGCCATTCTGTCTGAATCTTGCAAGATAGCCGGCAATGTCAACAGGAATCGTGTGTAAGTTCCAGCAGGGATCATGCATAGAGCTCCATGGCTGGTGTACTAAGCCTCATGTTGTCTAAGGTGAGATAGTGAGCTGGGTTTGGGAGAGCACGAGGGGTTCAGGTGGTGGCAGCGCCATCTTGCCTCCAATCAAATATGGTGTGGTAATTATGGAAAATGCGTAGGGAGTGTCCTAAACCCGCCTTTTGGTTTAGGAATATGTTCACACATATGTGAAGCTTGGCCCAAGTGTGTGGAAAGCAGCCTAGAGCGTGGCTGCATTTGGGTTGTGGAGGTCGGCTGCCAGGGCTGGGTTCCTTGGGGTAAGGAGGGCTCTCACCCGCCCTTCTCTTGGGTGCCCCAAGTGAAAGCAGCTTGGCATGGGGTCTGGTGGCGTGGTTATGGGGCCCTCATTTTATGTTCCCTTCTGAGAGAAGCAGCTGTGATATCTGGATGCTGGCCGATGAGGGGATTATCTGGCTCTGGCAGGAGGTAGCTTATGGGCGTCACCCATAATAATTAGGTTGGAGAAATAGTACAGGGAATAAGATGCTTGCCTTGCATGTAGCCAAGCCCAGTTCAGTCACTGGCAACTCATAAAGTCTCCTGCACACAGAGCCAAATGTAGTCCCTGAGTAACTTTGGGTATAGCCCACTTCTTGACCCCAAATCAATAAAATTAATGATTATAAACTAAAATATTATCAGCATTTATCATTCTTCTTCATCATGACTCCCTAACCCAATTTTCCACTGTTTGTTATGTTTTCATTGACTAATATTTTTCAATTTCTCTCTTTTGTTTAACTTTTGCTTTATGTTATATAAAATACAATTTATCTTTTGTTAAATTTTGGTCTGAGTGATAGCACAGCAGGTAGGGTGTTTGCCTTGCATGTGGCTGACCTGGGATCGATTCCTCCTTCCCTCTCGGAGAGCCCAGCAAGCTACCGAGAATATCTCGCCCATATGGCAGAACCTGGCAAGCTACCTGTGGCGTATTCGATATGCCAAAAACAGTAACAACAAGCCTCACAATGGAGATGTTACTGGTGCCCGCTTGAGCAAATCGATGAACAATGGGATGACAGTGATACAGTGATAAATTTTGGTCAGTATTAACATATGTTCATAAAATGACATAAGAACTATTTTATCATCTTAGAGATCGGTAAGTTTCCTCTTGTGGCCGTATATCATTGGAATGTTTGGAAGTTTTTTGTTACCCATTTCAAGTGCATATATTTGCAAAAATAAGCTCAAATAGCTACAGGGTGATTAAGGTGTTTTCTAATAATGGAGAAAGACATATTAATGCATTGCCTCTTGTATTCACCTTTATATTTGGGATCCAGTTGAATTTTTCTTGAAAATACCAGCTATAGCATTTTAAGAAAGGGAACTAGAAAAACAAAATTCTGATTGTAGAATGGGAGATAACACTTACTTTGGAGAAAGAAGAACATCATGTAGTTATGGAGTATAAGAAAATAATATACCATAGTAAGTCCCCTGCAATATTTCCATCTTCAGCAGTTTCTAATGTTTACTGATTTATTTGTTTTATGATAGATATTTTACTTAGAGAAATTAGGATAAAAACCAGAGACATGCCTACATATAAAGCATGTGGTATATACAAAATAGGCAGAAAATAAGAGGACAGCAGACATTTAGTTCATATCAGTACATGATACAAAGATTATAATTGCTCTAACCCTTTTGTTTTTAATTTTTCTCATTTAATTGCCTAGTGATTGTCTCCTAACACATTTAAAATCCACTTTGTATTAAAATTTTCTCTATTCTCAAAAATTTGTAATCAGTTGATTGGGTGTAAAATCCAGACATGAAAACAATGTTCAAGATCTCAAGTGAATCCAAAATATACAGCCAAAATTGAGAACTATGGAATCAAAAGTAATCCTAATAGTTCATGCAGTGACTAATAAAAAGTATGCACAGTTAAGATTTCTATCTCCACTCTTTTCTTTTGACTTTTCCTTCTCCTCTCTTTCCCTCCCTTTTTTCCTCCCTTGCTTCATTTCCTTCTTTTGCTTTCACAAAGAAAATTTTAAACTATTCTTATTGCTTTTACTATGTAAACATTCATATATGCATTGAGTATTTAACAAAAAAAGAATACCATTAAGCAAATCAACCAGTACAGGCAGATTCATCATATTTAAAATTTGTTTAGTTCTTTATTATTAAAGAATACACATAGATAATATAAATTTATTAGACATCAGTTGCATTATGTTTAAATGGCCCTTTTGAACAATTAGCACATGTTTTAGGGTCAGAGAGATAGCACAGTGCATAAGCAGTGGCTTTGTACTGGATTTAATCGATGACACTACATTAGAACCAAAAGTGGTCCCTGAGCAAAGAACCTAGGATAATCCCTAAAAACTGTCAGTGGCTCCCATCAATTTTAACATTAATCATGTCTTTAAGAGGTATAGTAAAAGAATATGGCACACTAAAATGTATAAATTCCCCAAGGCTAGAGCAATAGATGCTCTAGGTAAGATGCTTGCTTGCCTTACATGTGACTGACCTTGGTTCAACCAACCCTCAGCACCGCATATGGCACCCTCAATCCCCACCAGGAATGATTCTTTGGTGCAGAGCCAATGATCCCTGGATGTGAACCTCCTCACCCAGAACAGAAAAAAGACTTTTTAAAAATGAATATTCTGGAGCAGCTCCCTAATACACAAACACTGTAAATGTATCAAAATATTGGAAGAAAGGTCTGGTAAAGTTGAGAAGATTTAAGATAAACTGTCTGAAGAATGGATCCTTTGGTTAAAAAGGATTAATTGATGGACTTTTTCATGGAAAAACAGCCTAGAAGTTATTAACTTTTTCTTTAACTAAGACATTGGACAGGAGGTGATAGGAAAATTATTAAAGTTGTATTTTCCAGAAAAATTCTTCTCATAGAAAATTCTAAAATTATACTGAAAAAATGAAATTAATCTATGTCCTTAATTTCACATATTATTGGGTGATAATTTAACTATGTTAGCATATTTATACATATATTTTTTATTTTTTTTAAACTTTTTATTAAATCACCATGTGGAAAGTTACAAAGTTCTCAGGTTTATATGTCAATTATGCAATATTCAAACACCCATCCCTTCACCAGTGCCCATATTCCACCACCAGAAACCCCAGTATACCCCCCGCCCCCACCCCCTACCCCCTACTGTATAACTAATGAATTTCACTTCATTTTTTCTTTACCTTGATTACATTCCATAATTCAACACAAAACTCACTATAGTTGTTGGAGTTTCCAACCAAGAGAGACAGACCTACTACATTTGATAATTAGTTTTTCATTGCTGGAAATGAAGAGATATGTAGCCCCACTGCTACAAGTACATAACTCTCTCTCTCTCTTTTTTTTTTCCCTTTTTCCTTTTCCCTTTTTTTTTTCTTTTTCCCCCTCATCCCCCTTCCCGCGCCTCATAGTATGGTGTACGCCAGCCGCGTCGGCCAGCGTGGGGCTTTTGCTTAGTTCACAGTCCAGAGAGGTGGCTGCTACATTAAAAACCTTCAAAATTTCAACAAAAACTTACTGTTATTATTTGGAGTTTCCCCCCCAAGTCAGACCTGTTCAAAAGGAACCGTTTCACATTGCTGACAATTATAAATGTTAAGTCGCACAGACGCGGCAGCATCCGCGCGGTTTTGGATTTCTGTATAAAGTCCAGGGAAAATTCTGCCAGAAAATACATAGCCCCGCTCACAGTCCCAGTGCATTGCTGTAAGAAGTCTCTGAATTCAAAGTCTTTAGGCGCAGAGTGTCGGATTCGTGCTCAGCGGCTCCGGATTTATCTGGGCCGAGGGCGTGCCGGTTACGCCCCCTTCCCATGAGTTCCTGGGATCCCCAAAAGTAAAAACCGAATACCTCTGGGTTTGGAGTCACAGAAGATGGCGCCTGCCACGTGGGTGCTGCCAGGCCGCTGCTTTCCGTGCAGGAAGACAGGGTGGGGAGGAAAAAAATTCACCCCCGGCGGCACAAAGTTGTAGCCCAGTTCACAGTCCCAGTGTATTGCTATCGGATGCTGCGCTGGATGTCCAAATGTGTTACATCTCTGGAATCAAAGTCTTTAGGCGCAGAGGGTCTGATTCGCGCTTAGCAGCTCTGGATTTATCTGGCTATACATATATATTTTTTTTATCACTGACTCTGAATTAGAGAAAAATGGTGCAACATATTTGACTCTATATCTGCATTGGTTTGTGTAAAATTTGGTCTCTGTAAAATTATGGTAGCATACAGGTAAGTCTATCGGTGGACCACATATATATCTTATGTACATATATAAAACATATATAAGGACATATATGTAACATATCAAGATTGAAACACTATGTTGTGACTATTTTGGAATAAAAGTAATACCAACCATAGCACCATTTGCATATATACTATGTTTAAGAAATGCAGTTAGATGATTCTAATTATTATTTCACAGAGATACAATTTGCATTCACTAAATATATAGCCTTTCAGTTAAAACGTTTGATATATGTACATGCCACTTAAACTATTACCAGAATCAAAGTAATGATTATATGTATCCTCCAAAATTTTCCTCATTTTGTTTGCAAATGTAAACTCTCACCCTTCATTCTTCTGTTCTGCAGCAACCACTATATGTTTTCTGTCACTATAAAGTTTTGTCTATTTTCTTTCACTGAGAATTATCTATTTATCTGAATATAATTATTTTTATTTTTATCTTTGTTTTTAATGGCATATGCCAATAGTTCATTCTTCTTTTTTGGTGAATAGTATTCCATTATAGTAAGTATGCACAACAGTTGAGCTGTTTAGAATTAAAGAATATGTTAAAAATTATAACTTTTGGCAATTGCAAATAAATTTTAAGTATTTGTTTATAGATCAATGTATAGATATATGATTTAATTTCTCAGATTAATAAGAGTGTAGGATGTATGGGAACTGCATATTTAACCTTTTAAGAGCCTGTAGATGTGTTTTCCAGAGAGATTGTTTTATTTTACATTGCCAAATATAGTATCTGCAGTGTATGCACTTCAGCTATTTCACATCCCCAACATCATATATGATCAGTACTTTTAATGTTAGCAATTTCAACAAGTGTTTAGTTTTATTTCAGTAGCACTTAAGAAATGATTGTGAAGATTCCTTGAGGAGGGAACAGAACACATAAAAATGAATTTTATCTTCTCTATCTGTCCTGTCTTAACTATTTCAGGTTGAACATCAATTCTAAAACTTTCTCTACACTATACCATGGTCAAAAGAGTTCATTCACCTTTCCCCTTTGACTCTTGCAGACAATTGTCTGCCCTTAAAGGAACTAACAACAAGAATTAAGAGTGCCCTGGAGGCAAGTTAAAATTTGTCCCCTGTAATCAATCATATCTGCTTCAATGAACTATAATGACCCTGTGTACAGGAAAACATCTTCAGTGAGAGACTTGTTTCCATCAGATTTTTAGCATTGGTTGAGTAGCAGGGTGCCGGTCGGGGTGAGGATGGCAAAAAGAAAGCAATTCCCACATTTAGCATCTACCATGCTTAAGCATATCTACTTATCTTGCGGATGGTGGGGCGGTGTGGAGTTTACACTGCTTTGTACAGGTGTAAAATTATAATAGTATATGAAAACATACAGCTAAGTCTATCAGCAGATCACCTAGACTACTTTTTTTTAATACTAAAATAATTGTAGCTGGGAACAGGGTGAGTTTATTAATACCTAACCCAGTAGCCATTCATAAATAGCAAATAGAGACTGCAGCTGTATGTTTCAGAAATTACTTTTTCTTTCCTCCCAAAATAAAGTAAATGAGTTGAGGATAGATATATGACCTTGAGAAACAATTTCGCAGAGACAGAAAGAAAAATAACTTTTTAGTATCAGCATAAAGGAACATAGATATAATGTTAAGAGAATCCACAAAATTATAATAATGGGTAATAAAACTATTACAAGTGCATTCAACTTTTTTTTTCTTTTTGGTTCATACCCAGCGATGCTCAGGGGTTACTCCTGGCTCTGCACTCAGGAATTACTCCTGGCGGTGCTTGGGGGACCATATGGGATGCCGGGGATCGAACCCGGGTTGGCCGCGTGCAAGGCAAACGCCCTACCCGCTGTGCTATCGCTCCAGCCCGCATTCAACTTTTTAATCTAGTTTTCTGTTTTCATTATAGTTTAGATACACAGCCATTTTACTTAGCTACAGAAGAACTGAGATTGTTTTTATTGTTGTTGTTTTATTGAATCACTATGAAAATCATGTTAACAAAGTTGTTCATGATTGGGTTTAAGTTCCTACAATGTTCTAAAACTTTTCCATTCACCAGTGTATATTTCCCACCAACAATGTCACCAGTTTCCCTCCCACCACCCTCACCCACAAGCCTGCCTCTATGGTAGACACCTCTCTCTCTATCTCTCTCTCTCTCTCTCTCCTTTTGGGCATTATGGTTAGCAATACATGTACTGAAAAGTTATTATATATATATATATATATATATATATATATATCTGGATCACTGCATCACTGCCATCACGTTGACCATCAATGATCGAGTGGGTGCCAGTAACGTCTCCATTCATCCTAGCCCTGTGATTTTAGCAGCCTCTCTTTATCATTCCCAGCAGTGCCGCATTGGAGACTCGTTCAGGGTAAGGAGAATAAGACCCATCATTGTTACTGTATTTGGCATAGGTATATATATATATATATACATACCTACCTAAACTGCCTTCTCTACCTCAACTGCCCTCCCACACCCACAGTATGGCAAGCTTTCAACCATGGACCAGTCCTCTGGTCCTCATTTTTGAGATTAAGTTTTCATAATATGTGACTTTGTGCACATTTCTTATAAGTCATTTCAAGTCACTTTTATACAACATAAAGGAAAACTTGTAAAAGTTTTTAGTCAATTTTCATCCTTCCATAGAATTATTGTGATAGAGTGGACATCATGATTTCTAAAAATTAAATCTACATTTAGTCCATGTCTAATCTTGGGCAAAAGAATGGTCTTGGTCTTGAGAAGAATGATGATGAAGTTAATGATGAGGACACAGTTAATGATGACAACAAAAGTACTACTAGTGCTAACAGCAGCTAACATTACTTTAGAGCAGCACTAAGCCGAGTTCTTTGTATGCATTGTTTCTTTTAATCTTTGCAACACCCTGTCAAGTTGGTCCTGTTATTATCTCCCCTTTACAAGGAAGTTCAATGAAAGAAATTATATAGATGGTACACTGCTCTACATTATCTTTCTATTCTAGTTTTGTCTTTCTGCTACTACGGAAAAATAGGACTTTTCCCAAATAGTTATTATTAGCAAAAAATTGGAGGACAGACAACATACAATTTGGCTGGAGGAAGAGCTGGATAGTTCTCAACCTGGATAACAATCAGTTAATGGATGTAGATATCAGGAATAAGGAAGAAAACTCTTCAAGCAGCAGATCATTATGCGGCAGCTCAGCATGTTTATTAATCATTGTGCACAATTAAAATGCCATTTCATCCCTCTAATTAAAACAAGTAGTTCCCTGAGGCTAGCACCTGAACTAATGAAGCCTGGTTGCCTAAGGATCTTACTCAGGGAAGGGAATTAAACAATGGAGGAAACAGTATGTTTACCAAGTTTCCCAGACAACGTCAAACTGTATATGACATCATGAGGGAGTGGACCAGTTGAGACTATGATTTTAAAAAGCCAAGCATACTTTATTTTGCTCCAGAAGATGCACTTGAACATTGAAATTATTCTGTTTTTTTCAATTGGTTGGGTTTTATTTTGCATGATCCTCTATGGTTAACAATTAATTATTAAACCTCTCTCTTCTCAGTATATGCAAAAAGGAATGCTGATGGTCAGAGCAAGTCCTGGAGATGACATGTTGACTACTAGATGATTTTTAAGGGAGTTGGGGTATGATTTCCTGCAAGAAGTTTTATGATTGGTTGATTCTATAAATAAAGGGACAAATACAGGTCCTGGAAACACAATCTAAAGCAATACATAACATAGTTACCAAATTTACTTCACCTAACATCACTTTTTCAGGAAAATATTTGCCTTCTTTCAGAGAACAAATACTCCTAAAGCCCTGAAAGTTGAACCCAAGCCTCTACTGCTCTCCTATATTGTTCATTACAAAGGTAGTATTGTACTCTTTTGGAAACACTGGACTAGAAAAAGAAAAATTAAATTAAATTTGATCATTACTATTTCATCTGAATGATTCTGAAAAAAAAAAGACTCTTTCCCTCTCATTTATTCTTTATTCCTCTCCTCTCCTCTACCCTTCTCCATCCCTACCTACTTTCTCTTCCTTTCTCTTCCTTCCTTCCTTCCTTCCTTCCTTCCTTCCTTCCTTCCTTCCTTCCTTCCTTCCTTCCTTCCTTCCTTCCTTCCTTCCTTCCTTCCTTCCTCCTTCCTTCCTTCCTTCCTTCCTTCCTTCCTTCCTTCCTTCCTTCCTTCCTTCCTTCCTTCCTTCCTTCCTTCTCTCCTTTCTTCCTTTTTTCCTTCTCTCCTTTCTTCTTTTTTCCATTTCAAAATAAGTGAATTACAGTAACCATAAAGCTTTCTTCTAACTAAAATTCTAAGTAAAATAACAAATTTTCTCAAATTCATAGAGCATGAATTTAATTGTATTATAATGCCCTTGCAAGATTGGCTGAATCAAGTTTTGCTTGTTGTTCACTTTTAAATTCTCTTTATTATTATATTTTCAGTGCTTTACATTATATCTGGAATATAGTTGTTGTTAAATTAAAAAAAAACTGTTGAAAACATGATCTGGATAAACCTACATATTTCAGTAACTCAGTGTTCTTAGTGCTCTGTCTCTAAATATTTAGTATTACAAAGAGAAGAACCAGCCATGAAGGGTTCTACACTAATCATCTGGTAAATAGTAGATTTGAAGTTATGAGGGTTCCCTTTATTCCAATCATCTGCCAAATCAGTTTACTGTGTACAAAGTATTGACTCCACTAGCATTAGACAAGAAGTTATGGGTCATCTTTATATGCATTATGTTTGCTTCAACCAAAACATTCACCCATGTATCAGAAAAAAATTGCTTATGCTTATAAGTATTAAGTTTAAGGGTACTCATTCTTAATTGAGATTTTTCATGGGCCATAGAATTCTGTGATATTCTAATATATTCTAATATATTCTATAGAATATCTCTGAAAAAATGCATAGTACAGTTTTACAAGCAACTACTGATGAAAGGTTCAGACTTCTTAAAATTAATCTACTGAGCTCAGATGGGACAATAGCCAATCTTTTAAAGAATTATATAAGAATTTCCAATAGTCCTTCAGAATGTTTGTATTGAGTCATCTCCACTGGTTCCCTCCAGCAACTGGAGAACTGAAGACGATCATCTGACTAATCATTTTGAGTAGACACAAAACTAATAATATGCATGGCAATGTGAATTGTGGTTTGCTCAGAAGAATCTGTGATGAAATAGTATTATTTTAGTTGTTATCTGTTCTATTTACTTTGCTTGTGACCAGACACCTGGCTTATATATCTTCACTTCAAAAGTGCAAAGAAGACAATGAGAATGTGCTATCCATATTAGACAGTTAAATTTTATAAAAATATTGGAATTTAACTTTTTCACACTCTCTCTTCTATACCTAGGGCCAGAGAAAATTTTTAAATAGAAATGACAAACTTTGGTATTAGAATCTAAGGATCTGAGAATTTAATCTTTCAGGTTTGGACAATCAGTCATATATTGGGCCTAATCTTTTTTTTTAAATTGAAGCTTAGTTCCTCTGACATGTCATAATAAGAAATATAATTTAGTCAATAAGACATCCAGAAACTAGTAGAAATCAGCCAATAACTCAGATTAAGTGGCATGATAATTGGGTTTCCTAAGCATTTTTTGGTATTAAAACAAGTTAATCAACCATAAAACACAAACTCATCAGAATCCAAGGTCTTATTCAATTAACTTCTGGCCTCAAACACTTAAGTGTTTTTTTCTTTCTTTCAAATCATTATGTCATATTTTGCCAAGAGAGAATTGTCTGGAGTGGGAAATTCCAAAAGTGGACTAAAAGCCAATCCTTTTAAACTATATCATTTTATCCATAATTATTATTATTAGTAAAAATGAAAACAAAAGTTTTCTCCTTGCCTGGAGGGAAATAAAATTTTGAACTTAGAAGTTTAAGCAGAGGCACTGAATTTTTATAGTTTTTTTTTTTTGTTTGAAGTGACCGTTATATTCTTATTTTATATTTACTCTAAAATACTGGATAAACTAGAACTTTTGGAAGCAAAACAATTATTAGTATAATACCATCAACATGTGCTTTAGTGCCTAAATGCTTTATTTTAAAATTGATTTACAACTTCTTAATAGCTGGTATGTATTAATATCATAGATTCACAGTCAAAATAAGAAAGTGTAAACTTTTACTAGTCCCAAGATCATAGCTATATATTTAGCTTTCTAGGATATGAGTCTTTGAAAGAGGAAATTGAGCCTCTATGTGATGGAGTTGAAAGAACACTAGAGGTATTTTTGTTTGCTTGCGTATTTTTAGTCAAAAGAAATTAAATTGAAATTTAATAAACCGCGTATTTATATATGTGATGCTGGATATACTATTTATTGTGTGTAAGAGTTTCCAGCTATATTTGAAAGAAAATTATTTCTTTTAAAAGACTCATAATTAGCACATCTACAGAAATATGTTCTTCCTTTATTTTTAGCCAATCATTATCTTTAGATAGTGTCTGTGCCACATAAAGGTTATCAAAAAATACAATTTTTGTGTAGGAAATAAGAGATCAGGAAAACAGTGGGTCAACATTTTGGTAGAATGTTAAGGGGGAAGAAGATATTAACTTCATATGTAAGACTAGATCTTACGGTGAGGTAACAGTGACAGTTTGCCCTTTATAAAAGATGAAGGAAAATCTATAGGTCTGAGTATGGTCAGAATACTGATAAACTAGAGAATATATAAAGCAGTCAAATATTTTTCATTTGTTTTCTTAACACTATATAATACGGAGAAGAGTGATAGCACAGTGGGTAGGGAGTTTGCCTTGCACACAGCTGACCCGAGTTTGATTTCTCTGTCCCTCTCAGAGAGCCCGGCAAACTATCCCATCTGCACAGCAAAGCCTGGCAAGCTACCTATGGTGTATTTAATATGCCAAAAACAATAACAACAAGTCTTACAATGGAGACATTACTGGTGCCCGCTCCAGCAATTCAATGAGCAATGGGATGACAGTGACAGTGACATAATATGGAGAGCCGTGAACAGTTAGTTGTAAATCAATCACCTACTCTCCCTAGGAGTTTTTCTGCTGTCCTTTTCCCTTCTTTTCTTATTCATTGTATAAAATATCTTTTGAATTGGGATTAAAAAAGAACAAAAGAAAACAAAACTATTTAGTGGAAACTTGTACGGGTTCCCCCCACACACACACACTGGAATGCTGTATAATATCCAGGCAGCCAGGGGAAGCCTGGGCTGCTCTCCCTCTCACCTGCTCCCCCTCCCATAATCAAGGTGATGTAAGGATGGACATTGGGTCCAGATTTGCAAGTTTTCATTTGCATGTTGAGAGCTGCTCTCAAAGATTTACTAAAGCTTTAACTATGACTATTTTGTTTGCTGAGGAAAAGAACTCTAAAAGGTTGAAAATGGATGAGACCGAGTGCAGTCAAGTCAGAGATAACAGGAAATGTATTGCTTTAAAATGCTTTAAAGATTTTGAGGAATGAGTAATTATAAGGAGATGGTGTATAATAAGGAGATATATCTACAAATATTTGAAGCTTGCATCAACAGGCTGGAGAGTGATACGGTGGGTATAAGGTACTTGCCTTGCATACAGCTAACTCAGTTCAGTCTCCAGCAACCCATATGGTATTTAGAGCCTTACCAGAATGATCCCTGTGTGCCCCGAGAAAGGATAGAGTGGCCCCAAACCAAATCAAACCAAACAAACCAAAAAACCTGACAACAAAACAAAATAGAGATTGCACCAAATCTGGTTTGCAGAGCTCTGTTTTAGCTAGGACTCCAATTTTCCTCTAAGGAACTCTTATATTAATATCTATATTAATATCATTCACATTTCACAGATGAATATAGTCAAACTTTGAGAAGATAAAAGAACTAATTCATCATCGATGGATTTCTTCTCTCATTTGAGTGAAATGTGATACTCCAAGCATAGCTCTTTTGATTCCTCATTGGGAGACCAGAATAGTGTTCTCATTCTGTTTTTGTAGGGCCCAGGTCTCTGAGGCATATGTTAGTGCAGGAAGAATGGTGGAGTCGTAAAGATGTGCCCAGAGCCAGAGGTTCTTCATCCTCTTAACAACTTCTTGGATGCTCTTGAAAGCATTCCATGCCATTCTCTTTCTCTTGCACAGTTCTGGCGCCAAGTTGTTCTTCATGTTCAGTTCTCGACCCACATGCACATAACTGCTGCATTTGTAGATGTCCATTCCGTTGAGAGCAAATGGAATGTCAGGAACTACTTTGTTTCTCATGAACATTATCTTTGTGAGATTAAGCTGCAGTCCAACCTTTCCACACTCACGGTCAAAGTTGGCTAGCATTAGTGCCGCTTGGCTAGAGTTTGGTGTTATTAGAATGATGTCCTCAGAGAAGCGGAGGTGGTGTAGTTGCTAACCATCAATGTTCACTCCCATTCTTTTCCATTCCAGCCGTCGCATGACATTCTTGAGGGTGGCACTGAAGAGTTTCGGTGAAATGGTATCACCCTGCCGAACCCCTCTCTTTACGTTGATGATCACTTCCTTTTAGAATGGTGAGATC
This sequence comes from Sorex araneus, assembly GCF_027595985.1. Taxonomy (NCBI): domain Eukaryota; kingdom Metazoa; phylum Chordata; class Mammalia; order Eulipotyphla; family Soricidae; genus Sorex; species Sorex araneus. The sequence goes on along the minus strand of NC_073313.1, from coordinate 330,008,721 downwards.
CTGGTGGTGAATCCATAATACAGCTAGCAGAGGATCCTGATATACTGAGTTTGAACGCCCTGTTTGGCTAGGGCTTCGATGACCACTTCAGTCTCAACGGAATCAAAGGCCTTTTTTTAAATCGATGAACGTTAGACAGAGCAGCAATATGGGAAGATGCCTTCATTGACAACATCAACGAGGAATATGATGAACTGGTTCAGCACCTCCATGACTGTGCGAGGAATGCCAAGAGTGAGAAAGCCACAAAGACACCTGTCATCGGAAACTCTAGAGCTTAATCGCCAATGTGATTTGGCGCGGGCCTCAGACAATCACAAGCTAATGTCCAAGCTCACAGAGCTGTGCAGAGAAGCGATAAAGGAAGACCTCAAAGAGAGAAGAGCAACAGTGTTGGCTAATGCGGTAGAAGCCGGGAAAAGTATTTTCAATACCCGCCTGTCCTTCGCCAATTACAAGACCAAGATGACTGCCCTCCAATGTCCTAATGGACCTATTACATCTTCCAGAAGGGCAATGGGGAAGGTTATCCACAACTTTTACTCAGATCTCTTTGATAGTCACGTCCACCTGCCCACATACCAAATTTCGCAGGATGAATATGTCATTCCCAGTGTTCTCCCTCCCAAGATCCAACACACCGCCATTTCGTCAGTAAAGAAGCATATAGCACCCAGTCCAGAGTAGGTCAGATCCAAACACCTGAAGAATCTGCCGCTAGTACCAGACAATATAGTGGCTTGGCTCTTCACATGCTACTTGTCTGAATGCAAGATTCCATCCCAATAGAAAACCAGCAGGACTATCCTTTTGTACAAGAAGGGAGATATCCACCACATCAGCAACTAACACCCAATCTGCCTGTTGTTCGTCATCTACAAGTTGTTCACTCGAGTCATCCTGAATAGAATCGACAGAACACTAGATGAAGGACAACCATGCAAGCAAACCGAATCCCAAAAAGGATTCAGCATGATCGACCATATCCACATGGTGACCAAGCTTATTGAGGTTTTTCAAGGTTATTAGTAGAAAAGATAAGTAAAATGGGGAATATGGGAAATCAGAAGAATGTTCTACAATAAAGGAAGAGAAAATTTACCCATTGGAAGTATACACTCTCCAAAAGTAGATTGGAGACTGAGAAATAGAAGAAAGGTCAAAGAGAAAAATTGCATAGGCTTACTAAGGCATAACCCTAACATAATTAAGATTAATATATAGGGCAGTCTCAGGTTTCTTCTGTGACTTTATACAATATCATAGAAACATCAAGATTCATGGAGCATAAAAGAATACTACAGTGCATGCTAAAGTATTGGTGTCTTCTAAGCAAAGGAAATGGGAGCTGAGAGTCAACATCCAGTGAATAAGGGGGTTTTGTTACACTATGAGCTCAATTAAGAGAAAATCAACTAGCCCATTATTTCACACAAGGAAATTCATTCTTATGAGTGAGGAGAATGATTACAACTTGAATAGGAAAGCTACAAACTACTAATCAGGGTTTCTCAGGTTTGATGTATTCAAGTATATTTCAAATTACCCAATTAGCGGAATTATCAATAAGTTTCTTTAGGCAGTTATATTGGCACTGATGATACCATAATCATCATCTTAATTAAGCCTTTGAAAACAAAAGTGATACTTATAACAAGGTCTAGGAAATTAGAGCCCTCATGTCACGGCAGTTGGGTCACTCAACATTCTGTTCTGGTAACTTCTCTCAGAATGTTATCTGAGTTTCATTTGATTTGGTTTTGAGTTGATCCAATTGCGTACTCACTGACTTTGGTCTCATCTTCTAATCTCACAATCTATCTAAAGAGGGCACTATAGCTAGAGAGCTATGTGCCTAGAACATAATACATATTTGCAAATGTTTGATGAAAATATCTGTAATAAACAGAAAAAATGGCATTAGAGAAATTAGCCAAACATTATTTCAAAGTAGGATATAGTATTTTTTAAATGATTGACCATAACAAGCAGAGATGCTGTTATTCGTATTAGTTTTTTGTTAAACCTCCAAATGGTGCATGTAATAGTATTTATATGCTTAAGAAATACTATTTATCAGAATGAATATTTGTGTTATTTTTCCCCTCTCTAGTGGGAATTATAAATAAGGACTGGATTCTAGGTGCCATAAAGAGAAAGATAGAGATAAAAGTAACATTCTCTGACTGCTAATCAGTGGACAAAAATTTAAAAAATTCAGCATTCATTGGAACCTGGATTCAAACTGAAATTTGAGGGAGGTCCCTAACCTTTCTACTACATATAGATTAGAGGTTTTAAATCAATCCCGCCAAGAGGTTGAGGAACAGAACTATGCTAGAACTAGGCAACAGGTTGCCCCATTAATTTTTTAAAAAAAGCAATTAGTAATTGCCACAATGAAGTACAACACTTAAGAACAAAATAATTTGAATAATAGTTTAACTGTAGGCAAGCTGAAGAAAGATCCAGAGGTTACATTTAGGCTTGTCTTTTAAATCTTGTAAATAAATATGCACAACTTCCAGAAATGGTCTCTTAATTGGTTTAGAAGCAGTCTGTGACACAAGCATTCAAGTATTAGATTTTTCTTTGGAAGTTGATCCCAGGAAACCAGTTAGGGAAATAAGAATGTGAGTTAGAAAAGGGAAAAACCCAACCAGTTGAAGATGTGGTAACAAGTCAGAAACTGGAGGTCAGACTATCCTGGAAAATAGCAGACAATAACTAAGCAGGCCCTGCTCAGGGTTTTTGCAGTGGTGAAATGGCAGGAAGTTGGGATTTTTGCTTTTCGTCAGCATCTTGCTAATACTAAAAGGCTGCTTCCTCTAGAAGGTAGCATGGGCATCTGCTTGGACTGCTTGATCTCTGGGCAGACTCACACAGCACACTACAACCTCTCATATAATTCAATGAAACAAAAATCAATTTAGCATCAGCATTACTTGATTCTGTCTTTTGCCTTTGCAACTGCTCCTCTTGTCTCCTCCTCTTCCTAGGGCTCTTTAGTAACAAAAGATAGTTGAAGAAGGCATTGTCCCTTTTGTTCTTGCTCAACTAAGACGAAACAGAGTTGGATTACTTCCATAGAAAAGGGTGTTTGAATTTCACTGCTCTAGGCCAAACAAGCTAAGTTTCCAGGAGGCAATATCCTCATTGTCCCCCTACCCCTTTTCCTGTCTCCTGCCTACCACCAGTAGGGAAGAGCAGAGTGTTCAGTTTCCTAGAATGTGGGTCATTTCTTGATTTTCTTTTGAAACTCTGACATTTCTGAAACTTCTTTGATATCTCTCCTTGGTGCTGGTGCCGGCCCCCACCCTCACCACAGCCCTGCCCCATGACTTATATGAGGTTGAGAGGAAGAGAGATGACACTTTCTCCCAATCCACTTTTGCCATCCCAGAACTGGCTGGGAAATCTAAGAATGATGAAGTCTTCGATGAGCCCCTGCACAACATAGACCTTAAGAACGAAGTCCGCCAGCCCCACTAAGTAAGTACTCATCAAGCCACATATGATGTTCATTTATTCTACCCAGCATGGGAGTTGATACCCCATAACCTGATTTCTTGAGTGCTGTGGACTCAGACTGGAGTGAAGAATTGCTCTTTGCAGGAAAGGAAAAGCCAGTCCTAGGTCTTACTCAGGCCTGTTGAACACTTTTTTTTCTCACTGAAAACAATTTCAGGAGGAGACAAGCAGTGAAATAAAACAGATTTTGTTTGGTGGTTTTTGAGGAAAGGGAGCGAACACAGGTTTTACAAAGGCAAAGAGAGCCCCAGTACACATCTCAAGAGTGGAGCTGCAGGTGACACATGTGCTCAGGCACCACATGTGGTTGGCTTCGATGAATAAAAATAGCACATGGGCTCTGGCAGCATGTGCACACACTTCCTTTGTTCAAGTTTTTTTTTAATTTATTGATTCACCATGAGGTATAGTTACAAGCTTTCACGTCTGAGTTACAATCACACAATGATCAAACACCCGTCCCTCTACCAATGCACATTCCGCAGCAACAATATCTCCAGTATACCCCCACCTTTCCCACCTTCCTACTCCCTCCATGGCAGACAATATTCCCCATACTCTCTTTCTACTTTTGGGCATTATGGTTTGCAGTGCAGATACTGAGAAGTTATCATGTTTGGTCCTTTATCTACTTTTGGCATGCATCTCCCATCCCGACTTGTTCCTCCAACCATCATTTTCTTAGTGATCCCTTCTTTATTCCAGCTGTCTTCTCCCTGTCTGCTCATGAGACAGGCTTCCAACTATGGAACAATCTTCTTGACCCTTCTATCTACTGTCCTTGGGTGTCAGTCTCATGTTATATTACTTTATACTCCACAAATATGTGCACACCACAGAGACTGGCACACATTCAAAAGAACAAAAGCAACCAGTGCTGGTATGGATGTGGGGAAAAAGGGACGCTCTTTCACTGTTGGTGGGAATGTCAACTGGTCCAGCCTTTCTGGAAAACAATATGGACAGTCCTTCAAAAACTAGAAATTGAGCTTTCATATGACCCTAAATACCACTTTTGGGATATATCCCAAGGCTGCAAAAAAGCACAGTAGAAATGACATCTGTACCTCTATGTTCATTGCAGCACTGTTCACAATAGCCAAAATCTGGAAACAACCCAAGTACCCAAGAATAGATGACTGGTGAAAGAAACTTTTGTACATCTACACAATGGAATACTATGCAGCCATTAGGAGATATGAAGTCATGAAATTTGCTTATAAGTGGATAGACATGGAGAGTATCATGCTATGTAAAATGAGTCAGAAAGAGAGGGACAGATATAGAAGGACTGCACTCATTTGTGGAGTATAAAATATCAAGTTGACTTTTATAGGGTATCTTCAACCTGCCCCACATAGAACTTTTTACCTAGTTAAGAGTCCTTGCTAAGGTGTTTGCCAAGAGGGTAGAGTAGGGATTGGTAGATGGTCTGCTTTTAAATTCATTTTTTGGCCTTTGTTCCTGCTTCAGCTTCTCTCAGAGGGTGTGGAGCTTGTGGGGGTGCAGTGTGGGGGGGATTCCAGACTTTTCTGGTCTGTGCTGGCACCAGGTAAAGATCAGGGCAGGACTTAGTTTCTTTGCTCACAAGGTGGGTTCTAAGAGTCTTAGAGCTAGTAGGTTATTACTTCTCAGGAATTTCATTGCCATGGGGGGGCCCTCCCTATGTATCTGCCTGATTCACGCTGAAATTCAGTACTTCTGCCCAGTTTTCTTGAAATAGTACTATCACATTATAACACCATGAACTACTAAAAGGAAAACTCTAATTTTGTCTAAATACCAACTTTTTAAGTTTTTTTCCTGCTTCTAGCTATACACCAAAAAAGATGCTTAAAGGTATTTTTGATCATGAATGACTAAAATATGAATGAGTAAATTAAGTCAATGGCAAATGCTTGTTCCCTTCAATATTCTGTGGACTAGTGTTAATATTCTGTGGACTGGTGTTGGGAATCAGTGTTGCTTCACTATCTTGATTCTTGCTCATTGTTTTATGTTTTTAAATTCTCTTCAAGCACTTTCTCTTCCTAAGGTCTCCTCAGATGTTTTTGCTCAGGTCACCGGGTTTTGCAGAGCTGTGTTAAAACCCCAGCTTTTCCATTCTTGATACAATTCACTCCTATAGCACTTTATTTGCTTTATGTAATCCTTTATTCCATAATCCTCTTCAAGAACATAAGATTTATAATCCCCTGTCAACTATGTATTCTTTTTCGGAGATACCTTGGTTTAAAAAATGGGGCTAGCAGGGTGGCATTACCAACTTCTCAAAATGTGCAGAACATCTATTTTATCTATTTTATTTTATTTTATTTATTATACTATTTAAGACAATTAGGCACCATCATTTATTTATTTATTTATTTATTTATTTATTTATTTATTGTCTTGGGGGACACACCTGGTTGTGTTCAGGGCTTCCTCCTGGATCTCCACTTAGGGGTCTCTCCTAATGAGCTAGTGGAACCATTTGTGGTGCTAGGAATCAAACCTGGGTCAGCTGATTGCAAGGCAAACACCCTACCCTCTTGATTATTGCTCTAACTTCAGCATCATGATTAATAATACGGTGAATAATAAAAGTTTCAGTCATACAATATTCAGCACCCACCCATAACCAGAGTGTCAGTGACCCTCTACCAATGTCTCTTCCCTCGTGCAAAGCAAGGTCCTCTCCTTTTCCCCACAAAACCATTTTCCCCCATTTTTTAAAGCTCAGTTCAGTAGTCTATCAGGTTCTGTTGCCATTAGCATATCTTATTTTTATATTATGTTTCTTCAGTTCATGTATAAAAAAGATAATTCTGTATGTAAGACATCTGTTTAAGAATTGACCCTTTAGTATGCCCTGTTTGTCAGGCTCTCTTCTCCTTCCATGAGCAGACTTTGGACACAGCAATATATTTTTGCTGCACAATCAACAGAGTAGACTATGCTACCCTATTTCTACTTACCTATTTTATTACCACATTTTATATCAAGAAGGAAGAACTTAATTTGGGTTTTCAACAAGCAATTTCAATAATGAACCCTATAACACTTTTTTTCTTCTTGACATCAGGTATCTTGAATCATGAGGGAATCTTTTTATTATTTTTTTAAAGCACATCCAGTGATGCTCAGGGATACATGTTGACTCTGTTCTGAGGGGTAACACTTGGCTTTGCTCTCAGGAATTGCTCCTGATGGTGCACAGGGAATACCACCACAGTTTAGAATTGAACTAAATTCTAGGGATTGAACCCGGGTCGGCTGCATGCAAAGCAAGCACCCTACCTGCTGTAGTATCTCTAGAGGCCCCATGAAGGAATTTTTTTCCACAGAACATCATGCCTTCAAAAAGAGCATCAAGACTGAGGAAAAAGGAAAAAGGGTAGTGAGAGACTAATATTCTAAACAAAATTACCATATGAGCACTGTAAAATAGATCCTGCCTCCCGTAAATTAGTGAAAAATTGCTCTAAAAATTCTGAATATTATTCATAAGCAATTTGAGGATAATACAGAATAAACATTAATAGTTCATTCAAAATTTCACCAAAAGGAAACTTAGATGGTGTCAGAAATAGATATGGGTGGAATCTAGTGTTCTGGAAGGGAGAGTTTCAAAGAAACAGATCTCCCCAGAAAGATATATGTGCTTTATATAGGTTTTAGTGAATCATTTTATAAAAGTTTTATAAAATCCTACCTGAAAAAATAATTCAAATTGGTGTGAATTAGAACCACTGCATGTATTGAGAAATAGTCTTTAAAGATAAATAGGACTGAGTAATAATAAATGACAAAATGTTCCAGTTCAGCAAAACTTTTAATGTTTTACTATAAAGGTTGAAAAACTATTGTCAAGTCTTACTTAACATTTTAATAAATGAGCTACAGAAAGGAGTCAACAATAACGTATTGATGAGAGCTGAACATTTAACTTGAAGAGTAAACTTTAGTGGAAGCTGATACATGATGCAAAGGAATAGTAATAAATTAGATATGGAACCAGGAAATAAAATTTGGGTAGAAAAGATATATATATATACATATACATATGTATATATATATAAAGACTATAGCCTGCCTTCACACACATATGTAAAATTTAAACATGGGCTGGAGTTATAGCACAGAAGGTAGGGCATTTGCCTTGCATGCGACTGACCCGGGTTCAATTCCTCTGCCCCTCTCGGAGAGCCTGGCAAGCTACCCATGGCGTATTCAATATGCCAAAAACAGTACCAAGTCTCACAATGGAGACATTACTGGTGCCTGCTTGAGAAAATTGATGAGCAATGGGATGACAGTGGTACAGTGACAGTATATATACATATACTAAAATATACACACACATATATATATATATACATATATGTGTATATATATCTTATAAAATTGTTGTAAACAAAGATATTCTTTTAGAACTAAATCTAGAAAGCAATATTTATGGCAATATTGCAAAAGAACCCTTAGGTAGGAAATTGGACTTGTATGGCCACATAGAGCAGTAATATACATATTTGGTAGTAAACTTGGGAAATTTTATTTTTTCCCTGTCCCAATCCCTCTATACTCTCCTCTCTGTGCTGAAAGGATTTGTTCTTTTTCCTTTCTTCTCTCCTTCCCAACTTCTCTTTCATATATGCATAGGTGCATGTATATTTCCTGAAAGAAAAGAAAAGCAATTTTTAAAGGGCTTTTTCCCCTGATGTTCTTGACTCTTTATCAGTTTTTGCTACTGTTGAAAAAATTATTTTTTGTATTATTCTTAATAAAGACTTTGGAAGTGAAGGCTAAAGTATTTTATTTAAGAGAAAATAAGTCAGAATTTAATTTCTCAAATGATCCGAACACTATGAAACCTGACACATTTTATAAACTTTCTTTATCTTGTATAGCAGAAACTCCACTATATCCTTAAAATTATTAAAGATCATGAAGATTTTTCTACATTTAACTGTTAATGTTCATTGTATAAAAATGTAAAAATATGTATTATCTTACTCAAAATAACACGTTGTACAATTACATAATGTGTTATATGAAAAAAATTAAATAAAACAATCCTGGCTGGAGCGATAGTACAATGGGTAGGGTGTTTGCCTTGAACGTGGCGAACCTGGGTTCAATTCCCAACATCCCAAATGGTCCCCCAAGCACTGCCAGGAGTAATTCCTGAGTGCAAAGGCAGGAGTAGCCTCTGTGCATCACTCGGTGTGACCCAGAAAGCAAAATAAATAAATAAATAGATAAATAAATAAAACAATTGATAAAAAATGACATTCTTTTTTACACTTTGAGATCCCTGTAATGTCTGGCTTAATAGAAGGTAGCTGAGTTCATATATCAGTTTCTGCATTCAATTCTTTGGATATGTTGTCTTTATTGACATATATGAAAAGAATTGAGCCTTGCATGTATTTGAAAGAGAAAAGCTAAAGCTGACCATCTGAGAGTCTTAGGACCTCAGGGTTGCTCTTCTTATTTCAAGCTTTGAGAATCAGGGGCCAGAGCAATAGTACAGTGGGTAGGGCATTTGCTTTGCCCGTTGCCAACCCCAGTTTGATCCCTGGCATCCCATATGGTCTCCCAAGCACCGCCAGGAGTAATTCCTGAGTGCAGAGCCAGGAGTAACTCCTGAGCATTGCCGGATGTGACCCAAAAAGCAAGCAAGCAAACAAACAAACAAAAAACTCAAAAAAACAAGCTTTGAGAATGAAGCCATAGGTCACAGATCAATTACATTACTCAGTGTCTGTATATCCTAAGATAGATTCTTCTAGCTAATAAAGGATTCTTTTTTTTTTTTTTTTACCTCCAGTTGCATGACAAAAGCCAAGGAAAGATAAGACTCTTGAGGCATGGGAAGACTGAAAAAACAAAAAAAAAATGACTTGGCACTTTCACATTTAACATATATATTCTAATAAGGTCACCATTTCATTAAGTCAGAGTAGAATTTTTTTTTAAAATTTGGAAGTTTTAAAATTTTCAGTTTTACTTGAAAAATTACCAGTAGGAATTCAGTTAAATCTTTTCTGATATTTGGATGTTTAATTTTAGTCTCAAACATATGGAGGCTACAAAACTTGATGGTCATCCTTGTAAATATAAACTGCCAAAATGTGAACTTGAGTGATATGCTTAAAGGAGGTGCAAAGGCAAACAATAAACCTATTCTATAGATTAAGTTTAGAGAAATACTTTTAAATGATTCCAAGTAGGATTACTGGATCACGTTTCAGTTTGACTTGGCCAATGATATTGGCAAATATTTATATTGTGCTCATCAGTAGTTTGAATGACCTGACCAAATAGTTTTTTTGGCATTCTTCACAATATTGCCAAAGTATTTGACATGAAGTTCTGATTAAGTAACTAGCTTGTTTGCTCAGCTCAGATTTCTTCAAAGACTTATTTTTGTTTGTGGTTTGATCCAAAACTCACAGAGACAACTGTAGAATCCCAATGCCCACCTTAGGTTATTGAATTAGAACTTTTGGTAAAATAGGTCATGGAAATACACATTTAAAATTTTTTCCTAAGTAAGTCTCTGTTTAATTTATGAAAATCTAATCTTTGAAATATTAAATATAAGATACTAAATAAAAACCCTGTAGTTTCCCACTAACTTAGACTATGTGGGATAGATGGGGTATGCACTAGTGTCTGTGAGGGTCTAAATTTTGGCACAGCCCCTAGGAATCTAGGGGAGATCTCCCCAAAGTGGGTCAGAGAGAAAAGGACAAGTTAACCTGATTGAATTTATAATTGACCTCAGATGGCACAGATTCCTGTGACTGGGCACAGAGTATACATAGGAACAAGCTATTTTCCTTTTTTCTGGAGCATTGGCGCATCATGACTGAAATATTACTTTATTTATACCATTGTAGATTAATCATTCAATTCTTTGACTCTATCTCTGTTGAATTATTAGCTCTTCTGGAAGCAAAAGATTTGTATATATTTATATTATATTTAGACATCCAAATGTTTAAACCAGTAACTGGAAATTTGTATATGTTCTTTTTTTAATGAACAAGTATTGATATTAATTATCTAAAAATATTAACTTTGAAAATTCATGCATTATGTGGATAGCCTATATAGAAATAAGTCTTTATTAAAAATTTTCTATTTTATTTGAATACATTCGCAATATATATTAGTGATAATATTATTTTGAAGTGTTTGCACCTAGAAAATATAAAGATAGGGGAAAGAGACAATGCTTTCAAATATATTTTTTACATTTCCTTAGTTGTAGAGCCAGGAACTTAAAAACTAAAAAAGGAAAACACACATACAGATAGAGAGTGGCAGTAGGGAGAGAAAATGGTCCTGGTATACAAAATATGCTAATGTAAATCTGCTTTATACAAATAGCATATATAGTTGAAAAAGAGAGGGCTGCCATACACCTTTGAGGCAGAAAGTTTCATTAGTATGCAGTGGAATAAACAATGGATTCCAAATTCAAACTAAAAACAGTAATAAATCAAAGCAATAAGGTGAAAAATGATGGGATCAGCAACAACTGTGACTATTAGCATGTACACCTGCTGTGAGACAAAGTAACCAGAGGAAATGATTGGGTGAAAATTCCTATGTTGAGACCAAGAGCAAATACATTGTTTTGAAATGGGTGTGAAATGAAGCAGACGTTTGAGATAGTTCTAACATGTTCGTAAGAACAGAAAAGAAAACAGAACTACCCCAAAATCCATTTTAATGGTAAATAACCTGAGATAGTACAATTAAGAGAAAGGTCATCAAATCTCTTGATGCATTCTAGTGGAATTAACCCACACAAATTCTTACTGCATTGATACTTTTGATCTAGAATAACTAAAGAAAAGTAATTTTTCCTGGAGAAATAAAGCATTACTAACATATCCAAGGCTTCTAGATTTGAGAAAAAAATGGTTCTGTTTCACTCATATTTAGTGGCTGTAATGTCATCAATGGATTGAATAAGATTGCTAGATGATGCCACAACCCCCTCTCTCATTCTCATGTTATCTGTAGGTACTAACTTGACTCTTTTCATAGGGATGGACTGTTGGATTATTTTCCCCTCCAAGCTAAAGCACCAACAGCCACAGAAAAATCATCTCTTTTCTCCTAGTAGTATAAAAACACTGCATATTATTTTTTCATACCATTATTTTTACATATCAATCATAGTTGTTATGTTTATGTGAAAATACAACTCAACAATTAATATGTGACCAAAAGTCTATATATCTTTAATAAAATGAAGATTATTCTTCTAATAAGTAACTGCCATTATTATAACCAAAACTTATTGGCAATTTAACAACCTGCCTTATAATATTGTGTGAATATTAGTAAAATTCTCTCACTTCTAATATGTCATACCCAAATCAAGTCAAACTCATCTTGCAGAAAAAAAAGCCAATCTAATAATAGGAGAAATGTTATAGCATAATAAATATTTTTGTAGTTCATATCTATTAATGTAACTCCGCTGAATTCTGAATAAAATGTTTAAGATATAGCTTGGAATAATAATAGTTTACTAAGGACACATTTTAAAAACAATGGTATTCTTGTGATTTTCAGATGCACTTGAAAGTAAGTATAAATGTATAGCAATGACAGCAGCATGTTCAAAGTTCATGAGTTATGAGAAAATAAAACACTCAATGGATTTATTTCCAAATAATTTATAAATGTTATTTTTCCATTAAATGCTCATTCACTGAACACTACGTCCAACTAAGAGTGAGGCTGGTACACAAGTTTGATTTCTGCTGCGTCCATTCCTTTTATCACCTGATTGCTTATTATTGTGACCTGTATTTTTGTATTGAACAGGTAGTTTTGAAATACAAAGATAGATTAATTTCTTTCAACTTTTTACTTTACCGAGGTGGCTGCTCTGAAAGCAATTCTAATCTCTCAGCCTCGCCTCCTTGCTGCCACAGCTCTGATCCTAAAGCCCTTTTCTACTTCCCATTTTTCAACAACCACAATAACAACAATAATACAACAAATTGGCTTAGAATACATTATTCAGTTCCAGGCAATTTTCAAATAACAAAACATAAACAAAATATAATGAACTGAGTCTCTCCTTTGTGTTGATTAAACTTAGCTGTCAGGGATTTCCTACAAGTTAACCACAGTGCTAGAAAATAAAGTACGGGAGTGGAACATAAATATTAAAAAATTACTTAATGAATACTGTAAGGAAGCTGAGGCATCAGCTGAATCAGGAGAAAGCATTGTTGATTGCAAATCATTAGACTGCTACTCAGCTGAGGAAATTATTATATAAACCATAACTCACACAGGGAGTACCTGCAGTACCCAAATATTGCAATCACACTCTAAAGGGGCTCAGGTTTCAAAGGTGTGTATATTACCTGATGAATGTTTAAGCAATGCACATCTAATGTACGTGAATCTGCATAATTCTGAACACTATATTTTTCCTTTTACTGTCACTGTCACTGTCATCCCGTTGCTCATTGATTTGCTTGAGCGGGCACCAGTAACATCTCCATTGTGAGACTTGCTGTTACTGTTTTTGGCATATCAAATACACCACAGGGAGCTTGCCAGGCTCTGCCGTGTGGGTGATATACTCTTGGTAGCTCTTGGTAGCTTGCCAGACTCTCCAAGAGGGACGGAGGAATCAAACCTAGGTCAGCCTCGGTTGAATAATTTTCCTTAAACTGAATATTTATTTTTCAAAATTATATTTTATTAAAGTACTTTGAATTACAAAGTTATATATATATATATATATATATATATATATATATATATATATATATATATATTTAGTCACACCTAGTGATGGACAGGGGTTACTCCCGGCTCATGCACTCAGGAATTACTCCTGGCCCTGCTCGGGGGACCATACACGATGCTGGGAATCGAATGGGAATCGAACCTGGGTCGGCCGGGTGCAAGGCAAATGCCCTACCCGCTGTTCTATCACTCCAGCCCCTATAGTTGTTTTTCTGACATATAATCTTCTATCACTCACCTTACCACCAGTGTCAACTCTGCTCCACCAGTGTTCCCAGAGTCCCTCTCCTACTCCCTATCCCCAGCCCAGTCCTAGCCTGCCATCATGACAAATGCCTTTTAAATCTGGTTATTAAAGTTTGGGTCTCACAATTTAACTATTGTTGACTCTCTGGTTTGAATATCTAGCTCTATAAGTTAAACTAAATATTTTAATCATTAGCTACACATATCTTTTTTCCAAATTGATGTTTAATTGTGGTGGTAAGATGTGAGAGCCTTAATTATATGCTCAAGAAATAAAACACTAACTTTATAAGAAAATTGTTAACCTAAATCAATGAGAGAGGAGGAAAGTTTCCATTTCTCTTTAAACTTGAAATATCTTTTTTTCTATTTGATGGTCACCCATGCTACGATTACTATATGAATAATCCAACTATGTCAGAGAAGGAATTTGTTTTCCAGTAAAACCAAGCAGCTAGTGAGAAGAAAAGAAAAATAAAAACTTCATAAAATCAGAAATATACATTTCTTGTATAGGAAAACTCTAGAAACTACTATAGCCCACAAGTAATCAAGTTATGCTAATTAGTCTGTGTTTGACTATAGGATTGTGCTGAATCAGATCCACTAGCTAATGTAGGAATTTTTTAACCTGTTAGTTATATATGATTTAAATATTAGTAACAAAGGGCAATGCATGCAATATGACAGAGGAGATATCTGTAGATCATGTAGATCAATGCATATACAATGAAATTTTGTTGAAAATGATAATATATATGCATATGTACACATATATATCAAAGCCAAAATATAAGACTGGCTATCTGAAACTTACATAGTTATAAACTAATATTATCTCAAATTTCAAAAAACATTTTACGTTCTGCCTTAAAAAAAGATTAACATAAAGTTAACAATCACAAATATTGGATCCAATTAGGGAGATGAAGATTTATGCTCCCAATGCCTCCTGATCCAAGCAGGCTTAGAGATCTCAGCCTCAGGTCCTGCACACCTGGTTTCCTCTGCCAGTTCCTTCATGCATGAGACTCATCTGAACTTGTCAGTCTCTTGCCCTCTAACCTGGTTGTCTTCACCGGGCCCCTCGGAGTTGGTGGGTTGAGTTTCCCACCCCGCCCTGAGCAGAGCCCCAGCAGCCGAAGCAATGTCAAATATTACAGCAAAAACATGTAAATACAAAAGTACTCAGGGCCACAGTGTTAGTTAAAAGGGCTGGACTGCAGCATGTTGGCTTGTTTTGCATTTAAAAGGTCAAGTTTAATCCTCAGTACCACTGGTCTGGCCAGCACCTCTGAGAACCAACCTGGCATATCATGCAGGGTGTAACCCCTAAGTACAGCCAGATATGGCCGAAAATCAAACAAATAAAATGAAAGCACTCCCTGTTTATTTAAAATCTAAAAGAAACAACAGCTGGAAAGATAGGATAGCATAAGGCACTTGCCTTACATGTGATGGATCTGGGTTATATTAAGGAAAACTTCTGTCCATATTAGTCAAAATGATTGGATTAAGGCTCCCTAAACAAGATCCTCTTGGTGGAGAAAAAGTTCTTCTTTCTGCACTAACATATGCCTCAGAGACCTGGGCCCTATGAAAATAGGATGAGAACGATATTCCAGTTTCCCAAAGTGGAATGAAAGCTATGTTTGGAGTATCACGTTTCACTCAAGTGAGAGAAGGAATCCAGAGTTCCAACCTCCTGTTGATGATCAAGAATCAGGGACGCTGTCTCATTTGCCAAGGCGTCAAAAATCAGATGGGCCGGACACGTAATGTGATTTAGAGATGACCACTGGACTAGAGCTGTAACCGACTGGATTCCATGGGATGCCAAAGACTGATGGTCGCCCACCTACGAGATGGTCAGATTTCTTCGTCAAGACCCTGAATGAACAATTTGAGGCTATTCATGTTCCTGGAGTGAGCAGATGCCATTGGGCTATACTAGCTCGAAACAGGGACGAATGGAGACATTACTGGCTCCCGCTTGAGCAAATCGAAGATTAACAGGATGACAAATGATACACGTGAAGTGATGTGCTGATGTGCCCTATGTAAGTGCATATGTGGTTTTTTGTACACATATGTGTAAGTATCTATTTCACGCTATTTATCTATATGTGTGTAACTATGTATTTCATACCTTACTGTCCTACAAACTGGGCCTTAAAGCTTTCTGTTTCCTTACTATCTTCTTCCACCATTCTTCCCTCCACCCCAGTAGGTTAGGAAAAGTAAAATAGGGAAGGTAATAGACAGGAACAAAATATAAATTATTTAAAATGTATAAAAATATTGAAATATGATGAATACTTAAAACTCATATGGTTGAATTTAATCTTTTGAATTTATTCACTGTGAAAATTTGTTTTCTAGTGGTTCATATCACAGAATATGATGACTGCAGTCACCTATCCTAGATTCTACATTGCTATAAAGACTAAGTGGCGTGATGATGGATGAGCAAATTTACTCCTAGAGTCTTCAGGAGAGTCAAGTACCAATAATTCAAGACTTTTGATGATACTGTATAACTTCATTTATTTATTTTTTAAAATTTTTTATTACTGAATCACCATGAGGTACAGTTACAAACAGATACTGTGTAACTTTATAGTCTCAGCAATTACAATATATATTTGTCTACCTGCTGTTTTTATGACTTAGGAATCACACTATTGGTTTGTGAGGTAGTTTATTGTACTATAGAAGATTTTCAAATTATAGATTTGAATTTAGTTAGAAGGGAAATTAAAATGTTTTGCCCATCTCTGTTTGGTATATAAAAATAATCCATTCAATAGATTGCAATTTCCTTGGTAAGTTTGACTTTTGAAGAAAATATGTAGGAACATATTTTTTTTGTGTTTTTTTAAATTTATTTATTTTTAATTAGTGAATCACCATGAGGGTACAGTTACAGATTTATACATTTTTGTGCTCATGTTACCCCCATACAAAGTTTGAGAACCCATCCCTTCACCAGTGCCCATTCTCCACCACCAGTACACCCAACATCCCTCCTACCCTCCCCAATCCCGTCTCCTCCACCCCACCCTGCCACTGTGGCAGGGCATTTCCTTCTGTTCTCTTTCTCTAATTAGCTGTTGAGGTTTGCAATAAAGGTGTTGAGTGGCCACTGTGCTCAGTCTCTAGCCCTCATTCAGCCCGCAACTCCCTTCCCCCGCATGGCCTCCGACTGCATTATACTTGGTGATCCCTTCTCTGAGTTGCCCTCTCCCCAGAATGTGAGGCCAGATTCCAAGCCATGGAGTCAACCTCCTGGTACTTATTTCTACTATTCTTCTATTCTTGGGTGTTAGTCTCCTACTCTGTTATTCTATATTCCACAGATGAGTGCAATCTTTCTATGTCTGTCTTTCTCTTTCTGACTCATTTCACTTAGCATGATACTTTCCATGCCAATCCAGTTATACACAAATTTCATGACCTCCTTTTTTCTAACAGCTGCATAGTATTCCATTGTATAGATGTATCAAAGTTTCTTCAATCAGTCATCTGTTCTAGGGCACTCGGGTTTTTTCCAGATTCTGGCTATTGTAAACAGTGCTGCAATGAACATATAAGTGCAGATGTCATTTCGACTATACTTTTTAGCTTCTCTGGGATATATTCCCAGCAGTGGTATTGCTGGGCCAAATGGGAGCTCAATATCTAATTTTTTGAGAATCGTCCATATTGTTTTCCAAAAGGGCTAAACCAGTCGGCATTCCCACTAGCAGTGTAGAAGGGTCCCTTTCTCCCCACATCCTCTCCAACAGGGGTTGCTTTTGTTCTTTTGGATGTGTGCTAGTCTCTGCGGTGTGAGGTGGTATCCCATGGTTGTTTTGATCTGCATCTCCCTGATGATTAGTGATGTAGAGCACTTTTTCATGTGCCTTTTAGCCATTCATATCTCTTCCTTGGTAAAGTTTCTGTTCATTTCTTCACCCCATTTTCTGATGGGGTTGGATGTTTTCTTCTTGTAGAGTTCAACCAGTGCTTTATATACCATTGATATCAACCCCTTATCTGATGGGATATGTAGGAACATATTTAAAGTTTAGATGAGAGAAATCTGGAAATCACTTTTCAATAAGCAGAGAAAGATGTATCTTACAATACTTTGAAGAATTTTATCACATACAATATCTTCTCATTGACTTTTTTAAAATACTGCCTATCAAAACAATTAAAATGCTATTTTTTAGTTTAGGCATAGTTTTAACCATAATGTGTGTCACTTTTGTAGTATTTGCTTCGATTTATTGGAAAAGATTGGCAGTAGGTTCTTTTTAAAAGTTTGAAAGAATTCACTAGTGATTCCATCTGGACCTGAGCTTTTGTTTTGGTTAACATATTTTGATTTACATATAAATTTCTTTGATAGTGGCAGGTCTCTTCAGGTATTCCAAATCTTTCTGGTTCAGCCTTGGAGGTTATAGGAATCCAGGAATTTATTCATTTCATCAATGTTCTTTTGTTCCATGGCATAAAGACTCTTGAAGTAATCTGATGATCTTTTGAACTTCTATACTTTTGGTTGTGATGTTCTTATCTTTCATTTTTGATTTGTTTTACTAGGATTTTCTCTATCTCTCTTTCTTACTAGTGGTTCATTGATCATATATTTTTTCAAGGTACCAGTTCTTGGTTTCATTAATATTTTTTTTTTATTCAAGTTCATGAATTTCTGCTCTAAGTTTTATTTCCTTCCTTGTGCCTGGTCAGGGCTCCTGATATTGGTCATTTTCCAATATCTTAAGTTGTTAAGTTATTTATGTATCCCTTCCCAGTGAATGCTTGCAGAGCTATAAGCTTTCTTCTTAACACTGCTTTTGCTATGTCCCACAAGTTCTGGTAGCTCATTACTTCACAAACTACTGATGACACAGGACACAGGATGGTGTTATTGCTGCTCCAAGAACTGCAAAGGGGAGTGCAAGCTTCGAACAATCTTAGATTCAATGGTCAGGTAGCACCACCTGATTTGAGGGGAATGCCCCAGGCAGCAAAAAAATATATAAGCATACTTAATGAAATGGCTCATTGCTTTCTTTGCCATAAAATAATTAGGATTTATTAGTTTTCTTAATGCAAAACAGGAAAGTCCAAAGGGAAACAGGATGTTTAACAGGAAGGGCTCTGATAGTTGAAGGAGCCTTCCAAAATCCTGACTTGATGTCCCAGATGACTATCAAGCCAGATGGACCAGAACTTCTCCCATATCAAAGCTATAATTTTCTTACCCTCCCTTAGACAAAAGGAGATGAACAGACTGTATATTTATTATTACAAAGTGTATATTTATTATTACAAAGAAATATCTGGTAAAGGGTGTCCACATCAGGCACTTCTATTCAATAGAGTATTGGAAGTACTTGCCATAGCAGTTAGGCAAGAAAAGGATATCAAAGACATCTAGAGAGAAAAGGAAGAAGTCAAGTTTTCACTATTTACAGATGGCATGATAATATATTTAGAAATAAATATAATATACTAAATACAATATACTAAATATACTCAATACTAAATAAATATAATGTACTAAATATAATATACTTAGAAAATCCTAAGTAATCAACAATAAAGCTCCTAAAAATAGGTTGGTATAGTAAAATGTCAGGTTACAAAATTGTTATGCAAAAGTACATAACTTTCCTATATATGGATAATGAAAGAGAAGAAAGTTATTTTTTTTAAATCCCTTACTATTGTGCCTCAGAAAATAAGTACCTCTAAATCAGCTTAACTGTAGAGGTGAAGGACCTATGTAAATAAAACTAAAAAAACTGCTGAAAGAAATAAAAAATCATAGGAGGAAAGGCACATCCCCTGCTCATGGATTGGGAGACTTAACGTTGTCAAAATAGAAATACTTCCTAAAGCACTGTACAGATTCAATGCAGTACCTATTGGATACCTATGTCATTTTTCAAAGAAATTGACCATACATTCCTGAAATTAATATGCAACAATAAGCCACCATGAATAGCTAAAGTGATCCTTGGGAATACGAAGATAGGAAGCATTGCCTTTCCCAACTTTAAACTGCATTTACAAAGTGGTAGTAATTAAAACAGCATGGTATTTAAATAAAGCAGACCCTAAAAGCAATAGAATAGGTTGATACCTTCAATTATATGATAATTTAGAATTTGATAAAGAAACAAGAAATATGAAGTAGAGCAAGGAAAGCCATTTCAATAAATAATGCTGGGAAAACTGAGTAACTTCATGCAGGGAAAAAAAAGAATTAAATCCTCTTTCTAATGCCACATTCAAGAGTCAAATGAGAATGATTTAAATACTTCAATATCACACTAAATCCATAAGGCATATAGTGGAAAATATAGGGAGATCCCTCCAAGACATTGAAGCTAATGGCATCTTTGGAGATGAAACACCACTGACCAATCAAGTGGAAGCAAATGTAAACAAATGGAACTACATTAAAGTAAGAAGCTTCTGCACCTCAAAGGAAATGGTGACCACCAGGACATAAAGACAACTCATGGAATGGGAAAAATTATTTACCCAACCCCCATCTGATATGGGTTAATAGCTAAGATATAAGACACTGGTAAAATTTTACAAGGCAAAAGTATCCAAATCATCAAAAGATGGGAAGAAGAAAGAAATAGAAACTTCCTTAAAGAAGAAATAAAAATGGCCAAAAGGCACATGAAAAAATTCTCTACATCACTACATCATCAGGGAGATGAAAATTAAAACAACAATCACTATTACTGTTTGGAGTTCCCCCCCCACCCCAAAGTCAGACCTTCTGGAAAGGAAGCATTCAATAATTTGTTTTCCATTGCTGAGAATGGAGAGATATGAGTTCATGTGGCTACAATAGCGGCCACGAGGTTTTGGATTTCTGTATTTTAGTATTTTAGTAACTAAGAATGTAATCAAAGTAAAGAGAAAGTAAAGTGAAATTTAGCAGCTACACAGGCAGGTGGGGGGCTGGGGAGGTGTGGGTATGTGGGGGAGGTTTACTGTGGTTCTTGGTGGTGGAATATGTGCGCTGGTGAAGGAATGGGTCTTTGAGCATTGTGTAACTGAGACTTAAGCCTGAAAGCTTTGTAACTTTCCACATGGTGATTCAATAAAAAAATTAAATAAATAAATAAATAAATAAATAAACAATAATCAACATGAGATATCACCTTACACCACAGAGACTAGCACACATCAAAAAGATTAAGAACAACCAGTGCTTTGGGGAATACACGTGACTGGAATGTGACTGGCTTAGCCTTTTTTGAAAAATAATATGGGCATTCTGCAAAAAAATTAATAATTAAGCTTCCATAAGACCCAGTGATACCACTCAAGGGAATATACCCAGGGACCCAAAAACACAATGTAGAAAAGCCATCTGCACTTTTATGTTCATTGCAGCACTTTCACAGTAGCCAAAATCTGGAAACAACCGAGTGCCTAAGAACAGATGACTGGATAAAGAAACTATGGTATATCTGCCTAACGGAATACTACACAGCTATTAGGAAAAATTAAGGCATGGAATTTGCTTGTACATGGATGGACATGGAGAGTATTCTGCTGAGTGAAATGAGTCAGAGGGAGAGGGACAGACATAGAATGATTGCACTGATTTATAGAATATTAAAAAAAACATAGCACAAGACTAATACTCAAAGACACTAGAAATGAGGGCCCGGAGGACCGGAACATGGTTAGAGGCTTGCCACAAGTGGGAGTACAGGGTATATGACAGAAGAAGAACCTCTATGACAGTGACAGTTGAAAATGATCACTCTGTACAAGACTGAGTGCTGAAAATAGGTAAAGTGATATACATGATAATATTTCAGTACCTGTATAACAAACTATAATGACTAAACTGAGAATGTGTGTGAGAGAATATATGTTTAATATATATATAATATATATATAATATTCTACTGTTGCTTGGTAGAAAAGAAGTCAAAGCAAAGATTATTGAAGTTGTTATTTGATATCATGTCTTAAGCTTTTATCCTCATTCTCCTTGGTTACAGCAAAATTCATAGAGTGACAAAAGGAACTGAACAAAGAAAAAGAATCATCATGTAAAATATATTGACAAAATAATTTTTACTCTTACAACAGTTTTTTAAAAATTGAAGTCTCGGGGGTGGAGAGATAGCACAGCGGGTAGGGCGTTTGCCTTGCACGCGGCCGACCCGGGTTCAAATCCCAGGATCCCATATGGTCCCCTGAGCACAGCCAGGGGTAATTCCTGAGTGCAGAGCCAGGAGTAACCCCTGTGCATTGACAGGTGTGACCCAAAAAGCAAAAAAAAAATTGAAGTCTCAATAAATTATCAATTACTGATTTCCAATAGGACACACAAACAATTCTATGGACAAAACAAGTCTAATGCTAAAATGTCTTGTTTAGACTGGAAGTTCACACAGTATCTATTGAAATTCATCTCATATTTTTTTCATTGCAATGTTAATTATAACCACTGTGGTTTACAAAAAAAACACAGTTCTGCTCTTTCTAATAACCAGTACTTTAAATCATCAGCACATAATGTCTATAAATAAAGATTGCAGATGTTTCTGAGATAGCACATCCTTCCTCAACCCTGAAATTTTGGATCACTGACCCTTGTTGTAAAATGATCCATTGTCCACCTGGCACATGGACTGTGCTATATCTTAAGCTTTAAAGTTTCATGGAATTAGCTTAACCCATAGGGGTACTGGAATGTTTGAACTCCTTCTGACATCTTGAGGATGGATGGTTTCAAGGAAGAATGGTTATGGTCAGCCCAGAACACACTGGATTTGTCTGTAACTAAGCAATTTGCCTCCAGATTTTTTTCTTTAATTGAAGTAGTCCAGACAATATAATCTATGAGTAATCTACCTGAACATGTTGTATTTGTTTAACCCCCAAATATATAATCTGACACGAACAAATAACTCTGTACCTGAAAGGGAAAGGAATTTTGAAATAAATAAAAAGCAGTATAGCTTACCATGTGCATACATGATTGCTGTAAACCTTTAAAATCTTTATGTTTTTCTGATAAGAATATTGTAGTATATTCAGAATTGTCTACAATTTTTGTAAATGACCAGAGGGGTTAGTTTTTATGAAGTAACATTATCAAACTACAGAAAGAAAATGGGAGAAATTGAGACATAATTATCGGGGCTTGAGGGATATCAAAGTGGTTAGGGCATTTGCCTTGCACACGGCTGACCTGGGTTCGATTCCCAGCATCCCATATGGTCCCCTGCGCACCATCAGGAGTCATTCCTGAATGCAGAGCCAGGAGTAACCCCTGTGCATTTCCTGGTGTGACCCAAAAAGCAAAAAAAAAAAAAGACAAAATCATAAGCATAAAATTCTAGTCATAGAACTGAAATGAATATAACCAATATTGCCAAGTACCTCATCTATATGTCTATAATCAATATATATGTCTATTATTCAAGTATCTACTGTATGAAAGGTATTAGTGATTAAAAAAAGGTATAATCACACTGGCAAGACACAAGAGTCGAAGGGACAGGCGCATTCACAGGACACAATTAAATACTGATAGGAGCTCTGAGAGCATAGAGGAGAGTACAGATCTGTAGGAAGTTTTTTCTCTAAGGGCTATTTATTTTGTTTTAGTGATGGCACTTTAATTTTACTTACTCCTTTTATGATTATAAGAGGTTGATTTTGGCTTCACATATGCCATAGTAAATATGAAGTTTCCTACTAATAGTAAATGAAGACAAAACTTTCTTGTAATAAAATTTACATTACTTTTGTTAACGTTAATGAATTGAAAAATTTATATTAACGTATTTGTCTTCAACAATTCTTAGTAGAAAAGTTTTGACCAAAATGCATCAAACATAAAAGTACTTGTACCCTCTCAATTTATCTAGTTGCTCCTACAGAGTTTGTTCAATTGTCTTCAATTTATTTTATATATGTATATATATATATATATATATACACATACATATTCCCACTACAGAAAATCTGATTTAATTGCTTTGAGTTGTATTGGGGGAATAATTATTTTAAAGCAGTTTCAGTTGATTTTGTCCTACAAGAATTAAGTGGTTTTGGTTTAGCTTGTGTACCCTTTCATCCTATTTGCTCTTCAATTTGAGTATAAATTGTTATACTTTCAATTCCCACATTAGGACTTATTATTAGTTTACTAAAATATACATATCACCTAGAGTCTGAATTAATCCCCCTTGCTTCTTAGGAGGTCTTAGAAAGAACAGGTGTCCTCCCATTTTATTATCTTTTCCTTGAACAACCTAGCAAGACTTTTCTAAAATAGTCCTCTTAATTGGAAAAATTCCCCTATTTAGTTTAAAAGATTCCTTTTAATTGTGAAATTACTTCAATTTTATCCTTTTTTATTCTTTGAAAATAATGCTATTTATTACAACTTACATGCTTTATAGGAAAGCTATAAAACCCATAAGTCATGAAATAAAAAAAAATAGAGGTCACATCCAAAACTCTAAGAATTGACACTACTCAGTGACACATACTTAAATCTTTGGGGTTTTGTCCTGTTTTCTTTTTAAATTTTTTAATGAACCACTGATAGATACAGTCACAGACTTACAAACTTTTGTGCTTACATTTCAGTCATACAATGATCGAGTTCCCATCCCTCCACCAGTGCCTATTCTCCACCACCAATGTTCCTAGTATCCCTGGCCCCTCAGATTCCCTTTTACTCTCTCTCTCCTTTCAAACTTCAAATCCATGTATCAAAATACCTTTTATAATAGGTGTTTCTCTGAAAACTTTCATCTTAAAGAATCTTAATATTTGTAAATAATCTTGTTGGTTATAAATTTCAGTGGTTCTTGAACTTTCATTGCTTACTTGAAATATGTTTTTGAAATTTTCTTTTTTTGATACACATTTTTGTTTTGTTCTTTTACTTCAAATTTTTATAGATGAATTTTATTTCTTGTTTCCAAGTCAGAATTTAGGGACTTTAAAACATTCATGATGCTATCAGAATTTAGCAAGTTCATTTATTTGCTAATTTTCTTAATTTTAATTTAAATTTTAATTAATTAAAATTAATTTTAATTAAAATTAAATTTCTACTTTTGTTTAAAAACTGACTTTCCTGCTTTCATTTTCCTCCTTTGGAGGGGATGAGAGTCAGTTAGTCTGGGAGTAAAGGGAGTTTCTCCCTTGCCTCTGACTCTTTTGTCTCTGGTTCCCTCTCCCCTATCCCAAACTTACTGGAGCCTTCTTTGGGCCACAACCAACAATCTTCTAGGTTTATTCCTAGCTCTGTGCTCAGGGACTACTCCTGGCAAATAGGAGAGTGGGGAGATATGTTGCTGGGGATCAAACCCAGGTTTGGCCATGTGCAATACAAGTGTCTTACGCATTGAACTATTTCTCCAATATGCTTTTTCTAAAAAACAAAAAAGAAAAGAAATGAGGGTATGATCTACCTGAATCTCTTTTTCCCTTTTTCTAGACCATGTGCTTCTTTGTACATGGACAGACGGAAACTAGAACTAACTCACTGTAGTTTATATCTTGTACAGATATAAGAGTTTTCTATTTGTCATCAATAATCAATCAAGTTGACTGTTAGTATAATTTTCCTTTATATGTGACCATGTTGGTCATGAGAAGTAGTCCAGCTTAGAGATTCTAGATTTTGACATGAATGAACATTAATCACGTCTTCATCACTCACTCATTTTTGTGTATTAAGGCAATAAAAATAGGCAAAGGGGGTAAATGGTCTGACAGTAGGTCAAATTAAATCAATCCTCTAAATCTTAGTTTTCTCATCTATAATAGGGAATAGTCATTATAATTCATGATATTGTGATAGGGATTAAATAATGTAGTTCTTATAATGTGTATAGCATAATGCCTGATATAAAGGAGTGCTTGATAATGAGCTTGATGATGATTATGGTAATCATGAAGATGAGAAAGATTTCAATAGAAATTGCAGGTTGCCATTGTGTCTAGAACTGTTTAGTGAGGAATGAGATAAAAGGAATCTGATTATTTTATTGGAAGTGCATTGTTTTGAACAAAGATGAACATAGGTTAAATAATAAAAAGAAACCTAATAATACGTGATTGAATCAGAGTTTTTGTTTGTTTTAAAGTTAAATCACTTTGCACGCATAAAGTTTTTATTTTACTTTCTCAGCTACAACTATACTTCTAACATTTATAGCCCTAATTGCTAGTTTAAATAGTTTAAACCAGGTTATATACTGAATTGTGTCTTTACCCCTCAAACTCACATGTTGAAGTCATATTTCCCAATATCATTCAATATTTGTAAATAGTACTTAAAGAGAAAAATTAAGATTAAATGAGGTAATAGTGGCAGGCCCTAATCTCACAAAATTGGCGTTCCTTTAAAAAGAGAAAATTGGGGCTGGGAATGTGGCAGCAACAAAGTGCATGCTTTGTATGCATAGATTTGATTTTTGTCCTGGTACTGCAGACACACACACACACACACACACACACACACACACACAAAGCCAAAAACTACCCCCACAAAACCAGGAACAAGATTAGTACAAAGATTTATAAGAGAAGATATCTTGAGAAGACATCAGAAGATAACTCTCTTCAGCTGAGGGAACAGGGCTTAGAAGAATCTATCCCTCCCCACACCTTTCATGCTTGGGCTTTAACAAGTGAGTTGCTGGGTCGTATGGGGTTTCTATTCTTATCTTTTGGGATATTTCCATACTGCCTTCTGAAGAGGTTGAACCAGATGAAATTCCCACTAACAATGATTGAGGGTTCCTTTCTTACCACATCTCCAGGAACATTGATTGTTTCCTGACGTTTTGAGATATTCCATTCTCACTGGTGTGAGATGGTATTTTTTTGTTGCTTTTATTTGCATTTCCCTGATCATAAATGATGATGAGAATTTTTTTCATATGCCTATTAACCATCTGTATGTCTTCTTTGCTGAAATGTCTATGCATCTTTCCTCCCAATTTTTGGAATGGGTATTGGGAGTTTTGCGTTGTTGTGCTTTGTGAGTGTTTTATACATCTTAGCTATTAGCCCTTTATCTGTGTACTGTGTGCAAATATTTTCTTTCATTCAGTAGGGTGTCTTTATTTTAGCTTGAGGTTTGATTGTTTGTCTTTTGCTGTGCTGAAGCTTTTTAATTTGATATAATCCCATCTGTTTAATTTTGTTTTGGTTGTCTTTGTCACTGTTTTCAGTTTGTTGAAGACCCCTTTGAGGTCCATTTCCTGGAGAGTTCTGACTGAATTTTCTCCAATGCATTTTACGAATTCTGCTCAAAACTCAAGGCTTTAAATCCAGTTTGAATTTACTTTTGTGAATTGTCTGAGATATTGTTCCAATCTTATTTTTTTTTACTATCCAGTTTTCCCAACACTATTTGTTGAAAAGACTTTCTTTGCTCCACTTTAAGTACTTAGCTTTGATGTCATTTTCTTTATAGTCTTTTATAAGAGATTGTCTCTTAAATCTATAGAGATTGTATATCTCAGTGCTCAATAAATTTATTTGTTTGAGTTAATGCTCAGAAGAGAATCAGTGAGCAGTTTAAATTTGTTGTGTAAGGCCAAAAGAACCATATGAGAAATATATCTGATTGGTCAGTGATATAAACTACAAAGTTGAAGTTTTGTAGTTTGGTTATAGTAAACTCAAAAAGTAAACTTTACTTATTTGCTCATATTAACACCTAACAAAAAATGAATAAAATAAAATATTTATAATAAAAGGTGAATGAGATCTTTGAGAAGATTTAAAATATATGTAAAAGTGAAACAGTACAGTCCTAGGGAGGAATTCAGCAAGCAGGGCACTTTCCTTGAACCTGGTAAACCCCAGTCAGTCTCCCTCACTACATATGGTCCTCCCAGAGCACTACCAGGCATGATCTCTGAATTCAAACTTTGAAGTAAGCCCTGAACATCAGCTGGTATGATCCCACAAAAAACAGAAACAAAAAGCTCACTAAAATGGTTTAAATTATCACAGCAATAGTAGACTGTTACTCTCCAGAATTCCTAGTATGAAAATTGGCTGTGAGTGATTTTTTACTGCTTGAGATGTTGATCAAGTATGAGAATCATTATTTATGACCACAGGAAATAAAGTGTGATCATTGTAAGATAAGGTTTCTTGCTATATGATGAAAATCTGAAAGTAGGAGAGGAAGTATTTCTTTAGCCTCCCAGGTTTAGGAGTTTCCTCCTTAGAATTAATAAATATACATAAATGATGAAGTAGCTTAAGTACTTTATGTTTTGAAATGTTTTCCAAGAAACTTGTTTTAGAAACATAAAATAATTCAGTACCTGGATACTATCTCAAGTCAACTTTGTTCATTTCTGGGGTTTTAGAAAATATTAGCATATCATATATCATGGATGAACTCTTACCTACAATTTTAGAAGAAATTTCACTATATCACTGTATCACTGTCATCCTGTTGTACATCGATTTGCTTGAGCGATACTTATTATTATAAACTTATAATATACTTATAATACTTATAAGTAATAAGCGGTACTTATTATTATAAACACCAGTAACGTCTCCATTCGTCCTAGCCCTGAGATTTTAGCACCCTATCTTTACTCGTCCGCTCCAACGGTGCCGCATTGGAGGCTCTTTCAAGGTCAGGGGAATGAGACCCATCATTGTCACTGTTTTTGGCATATCAAATATGCCACAGGGAGCTTGCCAGGATCTGCTGTGCGGGCAGGATACTCTCAGTAGCTTTCCAGATTCTCTGAGAGGGAGAACTAGACAATAAGAGGTCACACGGCTGTAAATTCGGCTGGCTGCGCACTTCCAGGAGTTTTGTTTTATAGTTCCTGGATCTTGGGCGTTGATGGGATTACTCGGCACCAGAGGCAGTTTGTAGGTGCCTAACTACTGGGGAAAGGGGGATATCGGTGGAGGAGACCTAGTCCCAATCCAAGCAGGCTTGGAGATCTCAGCCCTGGGTCCCGCACACCTGGGTTCCTCTGGCTGTTCCTTCATACGTGAGGCTCATCTGAGCATGTGGAGAGTGGCCTTAAGCATGGCTGTGGCTGGGTTTCTGGAGGTCTTTGGCTGCCAGGACTCTGCTCGGGCCAGGGACGGAAACTCAACCCGCCCCGCTCAGAGGGGCACAAGTGAAGACAGCCAGACACAGGGGCAGGAGACTCTGCCTAGAAGAAATTTAGAGATAGCAATTCTATAGTCTCCTATCTATAAGCATTTTTTCATTCCATGTTTGTAATTGAATAATCAGTAAAATTGGGAAACATTTTATTGTCAGTCTTAAAAATGTTAAAAAAGCAAAAAAGAAATAAACTTAGTAGAACTCAGACAAATTTCATGCTCTGAGTATGGTATTATGTATATTACTTATTTCTTCCTATTTCCCAATTTTGGTTTTATTATTATTATAATAATTATTATTTTATTATTACTGTTACTGCTACACCTGGAAATTCTTAGGAGTTACTCCTGGCTTTATACTCAAGAATTACTCTTGACAGTTCTCAGGGGACTATGTAGGATGCTGGAGGTCAAACCGTGTGCAAGGCAAATGCCCTACCCACCATATTATTTACCAGCGGAATGAATTCTTCTTAACTTATATTGTGTCATGACAACATTGCTGAGTAAAAGTTTAGATATCAGTTATAACTAAAGTAACTTAGCAATATCACACATCTTCCCTATCAATTTTGTCCATACCGCTTGCAGGATATAAAGTTGGGAAGAACTTTTACCTTACCAAAATGCGTTCAACTATATATTTTTAAAAATTATCTTTGAAGCTTACTGTGTTTGGGGTGTTATTGTTGCTGTGTTCACTAGAAGCCTTTCCTAAAGTATAAATTAAGTCACTAAATTCAGTTATAGTCATTCCTGGCAGAGAGAGGCAATTAAACTGTGTAGGCCCAAAGCTAGTAATGAGTTTTCAATTATAGAATAGCCACAGACTTTGTTATTCCATACAAGTGATCATAACAGACTAACGTGGCTTTTCATATAGCAGTATGAACTTAAAAGATAAATGACAAAATCATGGAGCTAACTATGTCCTTTTAGTTTATGTCTCTTGACACTAGGTTTTCCATTGTTAAATTTACCAACAAGGATCCTCTTCAATGGAGCATTGTGGAGTGTATTTTAATTCTAACCACATATTGATTCATCTAATTTTACACTTGAATAGTCATAATTTATCAAATTTATAGCATTTTAGATTTTAGTTTATGTGGTCTATTTGTTTTATAGTTGGATTAATTTTATTTCTTTTTTTTTTTGAATGGAATATTCCACTAAAACTCACTTAATATGTTCTGACACTGCCACAGGATATTCTGTGTGCAATTGCTTTGGATGGTTTTGATTTAATCAAGAGGAAGATGAAAGTGGGTGTCCACTTCTTTCAACTCCTCAGCTCTCTCACAATCCATCTTAGTCCATGTGTGGTTACTCAGGACACAGCATTAATGATAACTGCCAAAATAATAGTCTGTGGGTTAGAGGTCAAGAAAAATATGTAAAAGACTTAAGGGTGAACTGATGATAAAGTAACTCATTTAGTCATTTAAAAGCTAGACTAGCATGGCCTTGGAGGGATCAGGGGTTAGTGGGAGCAAAAAGAATAAATGGGGACTTCTCCAAGTAGTTCATTCTTGTTAAAAGGGAAAAAAAAAGATAATAATAGCATTACCAAACAAGCATGCTAGCAGCAATTTTCTTAATTATGGTGCTGACCCAGCAGTGTACACAGAGTGTTCTTGCTATTGGCATAACAGGTTTTATTTTCAAATAATATTAACCCTTCTTGGTACTGTATGTCTTAATTAAGATAATTCCCGAAAGTACTGCCAATGTGGGCAGTTTTATGTTTCTATTGGTGTTCATATGCCACTTGTAAAAGAATTGAGCTAGAGACTTGGCACAAAGTCCTGAGTGAGTTATTCTATTCAAAGAACTCTTTCAATGGATCCAGAGGAAAAGCTTGCAACATTATATTTTGTTGCATGAATAAATATAATATTGTGTAAGTTTTGGAGGGTGGGGGAGACAGAGAAAAAAAAAGTAAGAAAAAGTGTTTTGGTCCCATGAATTCTTTTCTTATAACAGTATAAACCATGTCATACAAACCATACAAAACACATTATTTGATTTTAAATACAAAATTGGTACTTACAAATTGCAATTCATAATTAAGTATAATTAATTATAATAATCTTTATTGATAGTGTATAAAACTACCGGAACAATTGTAATGATGGTATTATAGAAGAATAATTGAAATTTCATTTTGACATCTGAGAAACAATTGGCGGATGCAATTTTAAAGTGAATTCTTACATTTCATTTTTACTGAAAGGATCTTGGAAGAAACTTAAAATTCACAGAGTATTATATTAAAGTTACCATTTTAGGAAGCAGTAATTAATTTATAGTGACTTGAGCAATTGTTTTTTAAAAGAGACCCGCGGCATAGAATTTTCTGTCCAAAGTGTGCTTTCTTAATTTCTATAGGTTAAAATGTGAAATGAAACCTCTTTAAGAGAATTCATGACTCACTGAAATTGTAAGCTAATCAAGAATCAAATAAGGCACTAAACTTGCACATGGTTGACCCACTTAGCACCGCAGCACCCTGGAGTGATCCCTGGTACAGAGACAAGAGTAACTTCCTAAGGACAGCTGTCATGTACCCCCAACCCAAATCAAATAAAGGAAAAAGCTAAATATTTTTGATGAATTTGAATTCTTGAGTTTCTAAAATTGGGAAGTATATGTGGCCAAATATTTATATCATTTCACTCTTTTTAGAAAGTTCAATAAAATTTTCTCATGACATAAATTAGAGATACTGAATTCTAGAAACTTTCATTATCATTTCCAAAGATGGCTATCATCTTAAAGTGATGGTTATTAGCTTGTGTATTTGTATTATGTATGCAAAATGCCTACCATAAACAATATATTTAAAATTTTTATTAAAAACATTTTATTCGGTGTTTCCATGAAGTAGATTTTATTACTTTCTTCTGAATCTTAAGAGTATTCTCATAAAAGTTTATTTGCTGTCACTGATTCTTTGGATCTTTTGCCAATTATATTAGAATGACTGAGAGCTTCATTGACACATACTTATGCCATGTGCCTAGAAGTCAGAAATAGCTGCAGATTTAGGTAGATAAAAAAATACTTTTAAAAAGTTTTCTCCAATGTAAATGTCACTTAAATGAGAAAATAAATTCTAATTTAAAAAGAGTTGATTCATAATATTTTAAAACTATACGGGTAGGGCTCTTTCTTTCCACGCGGCCGACCTGGGTTTGATTCCTCTGCTCCTCTAGGAGAGTCCAGCAAGCTACTGAGAGTATTCTGCTCGCACAGCAGAGCCTGGCAAGCTACCCATGGCATATCCGATATGCCAAAAACAGTAATAACAAGTCTCACACAGAGATGTTACTGGTGCCCACTAGAGCAAATTGATGAGCAATGGGATGAGTGACAGTGACAGATATTTTTTTCTATATTATAGAAAGTCTTGATACTGTAGACAATTTGTACTATATATCTGGGAATATTCAATAGCAGATTTATACCTTTGAAATACTGGTAAAATGAAGAGTACTGTATATTAACCACACGTAGCATATTTTTTAATAATCAACTAGCATTAGTCTCTATTTCTTCTCTCCCTGCTGCCTTTATTATAGTAGAATAATATAGTATTTTTACAGCATCAGAATTCCAAATTGAGGGTCGGGGTAAATATCTGTATTTCTTAGTAGGAAGAACTTAAGAAGATATGATTATAATTAACATTTAAAAGTGAATGCTATAATAATGCCTTAAGTGCAAAAACAATGGCAAGTGTCTTCTAAGAAAATAACACTTTAATTTAAGACTTCAGAAAGCTATTTAAACAATAGAAAAATAAACTCTTATTCACAATTCATAAGACAGGGTAATTCACATGGACACTGTATTTAATTGGAATGCTATTATCTCTGAGATATTAAATGTTATAACATATAAGGAAGTTCTAAATGTAAGAATACGGTCACTGGAAATTAATTTAAAACATAAAAAAGTTATAGGTAAAGAATTTTTAGTTAGTAGCAAAATTCTTATGTTTTTGGTCAATTCTTTCTTACCCTATTCATTTACTAAGAGTTATAGTACTTCATAATAACCCTTAGTTTTATATATATGCAGAAAATTGTTCCATGTTAATAATTATGGTATCTCAAATGTTTCCAAAAATGTTTGCTAGAGGAAATAAAGTTTATATAATAAAATCTGGAAGAGTTCTAAGATAATCTTCTTACTAAATATGTTTTGAATAAAAATAACCCTTTGGAACATCCTCTGTAAAATGAAGTCATAGTAGCTGAACTTTATCCTTATATAAGTTACCTGTGTCAACTATAAAATGAGCTGGACTTGCTGGTAGGTTTGCATCCTTTCTGATTTTGCTTGTCAAATTGTTAATTAACGAAGTCTATTATTCCAAGAAGCTGCTAGATTAGCTTTGACATCAAATCTTAGAACAACATCCATAATTCTTGATAAAAACTGTACTGTGAGCTAAATTCTTTCACAGTATTTTTTCAGACTTTGCACATTATTTTATTCTAAGCAAAAGAACTCAAACCTGTCTTATTTTCTTTTCCGTCCTTCGAGTGACTAAATATGTGAGGGTGGATGGGGAATAAACACTGGCTAACTTCAAATTGAAGAGTACAGAAAGGAGACTAGGGACAAGGACATGTTCTGATTAAAGAATTCTAAAAGAGGTTGCAAAATACATGAATGTGCTATAAAGGAATTTGTTAAAGCCAGATAAAGTTGAGAACATCAGACCTATTGAGTGACCCTAGATTTTCCTAATCAGACTGTGACTTTTTAATGCATAAAGTGTTAGCATTTCATATTAAAACATTGTATTCTAACAGACAAAATTGTTAATAATTTTTGTTAAAAACATAAAATTATCTGAATAATTAAATTTGGCTATGAATAAAAATTAGTGAAAAATCTCATTCTTCTATAGGCCAAGGTTTCTAATTTCTGTGATTAGGGTTTTGGGTTTTTTGTGAATTTTTTTGTCTGTTCAATTTATTTTTGTTTTGGGGCCACACCCCATGCTGCTGAGGGTTTATTCTTGGCTCTGCACTCAGATACCACCCCTTGTAGGGTTTGGACCACC
Organism: Sorex araneus; assembly: GCF_027595985.1. NCBI lineage: Eukaryota > Metazoa > Chordata > Mammalia > Eulipotyphla > Soricidae > Sorex > Sorex araneus. The sequence continues at coordinate 329,974,916 of NC_073313.1, read as the reverse complement.
TGAAGGGTTTCTGGGCCTGTTGTGTGCTAGGGAAGTGTCCACATTGCTATACTATTGCTCTGCCCTGTTGTTGTTTATTTTTAACAACTAATTAAAACTAATTGTTTTATCCACCATCACTAATTTTCTGGTAGACCTGCAGAAACTTCTTTTTATATCCTTTACTTGAGATTTTCTTGTTTCTTGTGGAAACAGATATGATATCTTAAGCACTGAGATAATGAATACTACACTAATTGAATAAATGGTGTATTGATGATTATTTATTTGCTGTATATAAGTTATGTGCTTGGTGACATGGACTGAAAGCAGATGCCATTCATAATCTGCAAGAATAAATAGCAAATTAAATAAATAGACATATTTAGGCATTGTCTCTTCCATACTTCTAATCTGCTTATTTGTCATGGAGAAAAGAACATCACCTGATTCCCACACTCTCAGACTTGTCTCTCTTCAAAGTGATCTATTGCAGTTAGTGACTCATCGGTCTCTCTCTCTCTTTCTTTCTCTCCCTCTCTCTCTCTCTTTCTCTCTCTCTCTCTCTCTCTCTCTCTCTCTCTCACACACACACACACACAAAAAAAAAAACCCACAACCAAAAAACCAAAAAGCAACCATATACAGAGACTAAACTGAAAACAGGGACAAAAAAAAAAAACCCAGCAGGACTGGAAGAAATGATAGGTATGACATTTTATAGAAGGTAAAACAAGGAGCTGATTTGACTACGGGTACAGAGGTAGGGTTTTTGAAAAATAGACTTCAGGTCTTCTAGTGCAGTCTCATTTTACCATGTTCATATTTTCTCTCATCAGTCAACTTCCAGAAAATTCTATAATTCTTCATAACTGTACTATACTTTTAGGGTTCCGTCACAAAGAACAAACTGTATGGTGAAAATAGCAAAAATAGCTTCTTTAGCAGCCCTGGAGCTGTGAGTCAAAATTATGGTGCTATTGTCTGTGGAATATAAAATAACAGAGTGGGAGACTAACACCCAAGAGTTGTAGAGATAAGGACCAGGAGGTCTGCCTCACAGCTTGGAAACTGGTCTCACATGCTGGGGGAAAAGGCAGCTCAGATAGAGAAGGGAACACCAAGTAGAGGACGTTGGGAGGATCCATTAGGGTTGGAAGATTCGAACTAAAAGTAGACTATAGACTGAACATCATGGCCACTCAATGACTCTATTGCAAACTACAACACCCAAAAGGAGAGAGAACAAAAGGGAATGCCTTGCCTCAGAGGCAGGGTGGAGGTGGTTGGGTATGGGGTGAGGGTGGTGAGAGGGATACTGGGATCATTGGTGGAGGTGAATGGGCACTGGTGGAGGGATGGGTAAATAATCACTGTATGAGTGAAATGCAAACACAAAAGTTCATAAGTTTGTAACTGTACATCACAGTGATTCTCTAATAAAAAATTAAAAAATAATAAAAATTAATAAAATTTTTAAAAAGTAAAAAATAAAATTATGGTGCTAACAATTCATGCTCCCTCTGAAACCTTGAGTAGATTTCTTCTCTTGGCATTTGTATGCCTAGTCTTATAGCTCTATTGTATTTCTTCTTCTGCATATTGCTCCTCACATCATCCTTCCTTGCACAAGAATAGAAACCATATTAATGACCCCCCTATAGCCCAGGGTGACCTTATGTTAAATATGTCTGCATTGGTTTTGTTTCCAAACAGATTGACATTTGAAGTTTTGAAAATCGGAATTCAACAACTTTTAGATCCTGAACACGTAGATAAGAGACCAGCAGTGATCAGAGGCAGAAAGGAAAATTTCTCTTTCAGTTGCTTCTCCTGTTTCTACATACCATTCAACTAGCTTTCCATTTTTTGAGCAAGAGCAAACCGTTGCAGCCTAGAATATTTAAAATGGAAAGGGAGAGGGAACTACCTCTTTTCCTTATTTTTTTCCTCCAAGCTTTTTATTGTCTTCTTTTAGAGAAATCAGGTTCTGTCTTTTTCTAGTCTTTGACCACTGTTTCCTGACTTCCCATCACAAAATCTGAGCTTCACTGGCTTGACCTGGCTCACAGTTACTCACGGACCAGGCAGAGAGCATCACAATGGCTAATGGAAACTTTCTCCTCAGCATAATCTGTGCAGTTCTCTAATTTGTTTAGCTAAACTGCATTAGTCATACTGAAAGTTTTATTATCAGACTCAAATACAGGAAGCCAGAGCAGACATGCTGTATTTTAAAAAATTAAAGCATTTAAAAAAAATAAGCTTGGCATATTGATTAGCTAATTTTCTAAACAAGAGGCTCATTCCTTTTAATTCCTACAATTACTGTAAATTTTATTTCCGCCTATAGGTCATATGCTCAAATGAAATTTAAAACATCAACAATAACACACTTGATTTTTCCTGTTAGGTTTTGCTTTAAGATCACCTGTGTTGAAATATTATTGAGTTGGGTAAGATAAATAGAACAAGGTATTCAATAGGATTTTTACAACCGTATATTCAAATGAATAAACAGATTTTTTTTGTTTTGTTTTGTTTTGGGGAGTGGCGCTAAATCCTGCAGTGGTTAGGCTTACTCCTGGCTCTCTGATCAGGGATAACTCTTAGAGGAGATCAGGGGACCATATGGGATTCTGGGGAATCAGACCCAGATCAGCAAGTACCCTACCCACTGTAGTAACTATCACTCTGACCCCAAAACTGAGATTCTTAAGCTTACTTTAAAACATTTTTATTTTATGTATATTTTCCTAATTGTCCATGGCAAGAAATTATAGGCATATATTGTTAATTTCTGTCTTGGAAATTCATTCAACTTTTTGTACTTCTTGTATTTATTTACTTATTTTAAATTTCTGGGCCATACCAGGTGACGCTCAGGGATTACTCCTGGCTCAGGAATGATTCCTAGCTGTGCTCAGGGAACCACAGAGAATTCTGAGGATCAAACCGAACCTGGGTCGCTGGAATTCAAGGCAAACGCCCTATCCGCTGCACTATCCAGCCTCCTCTTCCATTCTTTTAAAAGTGGGTCCTTATGCTTGATTCCCCCCCTCTTATTACTTGTTATTACTATTTGCTCATAACTAATCAGGAGCAATGGTCTTTGTCAGGAATTCAGTTAAGGCTAATAGATTAGTCGCACTATTATTGTGTCAAACATACCACTTGTAGATTATATCCCACTAAGTGAGCTTTTTCATCATAGCACACCATTTTTTCAAAGGACTGTTATTCAGATTTTAATAATATAAAGTTTAAATATATACACATATATGTGGGCTGGAGTGATAGCACAGTGGTATGGCATTTGCCTTGCAAGCAGCCAACCCGTGTTTCATTCCTCCACCCCTCTTGGAGAGCTTGGCAAGTTATCGAGAGTATCTCACCCAGATAGCAGAGCCTGACAAGCTATCCATGGTGTATTCTATATGCTGAAAACAGTAACAATAAGTCTCGCAATGGGAGACGTTACTGGTGCCCGCTCAAGAAAATCAATGAGCAAAGGGATGACAGTGACAGTGACAGTGACATATATATGTATGTATATGTATTGACAGATTTACTTTTCTACTGTGTTTTATAGTTAGCCCATTTGGTATCTTACCTTTCAAAGTATGATTGTTAGCCTTTCTGTTCTATCTAAATCATTATTATTTGAATTACTTAACATGATGCTCAGTCTTGATAATCTGTTGCATAACGTTTAAAGAACAGGAAGCATGCTATCTCTTAGTCTACATTTAAGCACATTTTAAAATTTTAAGTTCTGAATTGTCACTCTTTTGTTGTTTTAAACTTCTCAACTTACAAGAGCAGAGAATAAGTCTATAGTTTGAAATTTCCTTGGTAAATCATCTTACAGGTAAACGTTTTTTAGGTTCAGTGGATTTAGTATATACTAAACAGGAAAGAATTAACTTGAAAGAAAAGGGTGGAGGGTTTATGTATTTTTTCCCAAAGTTTAGCTAAAGTAATTAATTTAGGAAACCAATCACTTTATGTTTGCTTCTGGAGCTTATTTAGGATAAGCAATTTATTTAACAGATTCTGCATTGCCAAGTTAATTTTTTATGACATTTGCAAATGGATCAGACAGTGCAACATTACCTCCTCCTTGAAAAAAAAAAGAGAGAGAAAAAGAAAAAAAAGCAGTACCAAAAATAAATGTCCTAGGAATAGCTCTCACATAATTCAAATTACCCAATTCAATGTTTGAAGCCTATCTAAATGGCTTTTCCCATCCCTACCACTGCCCTCCCACACTGAAAATATGCTCCCCTGTAAGATGTCTTCATGATGAATGAGCTAATGTTTATGAAGCACTTAGAGATCCTTGGGCAAGACACTATCTAATTACAAAGTATAGTTCTCATTATTAAATGGAAGCTTATTTCCCCCTGTGTTTTTCGTTATTCATACCATTTCCATGCCATACCTCCTGATGGTTTCCATTGAGAAGTGGAATCAGCTTCTTAAAATTAAGGTGGGGGGGCTCAATAATTTTAAGTCACAGTGCATTGCACATGGCCAGAAAAGCCTAGATCACTTCCAAATTCAAGGACTAATAAAAATTGGAAGCACTCCAGTAATTTTAAATTGCTTTGCACATTGAGGAGTGATTTAAAATCATTGAAGTGATTCAATTTTTTTTATATATGCACTTCAATTTAGAAGTTAGTCAGACAGACAGCATCAATGTGTAGAATAGGATTCCAACATTGAATTAATGTTTAAAAAGTTAGGAATTAAACTAGCATGCTACTGGAGGAACTAAGATCAAACAACACTAGAGTGAATTGGGCCATTAAGCTGAAGGATCATGGTGAATTTTAAGACACATAGTCCAATGCCTGTCTTCAACTATGGACACAGTCATCTCTCTTTCTTCCAACTTAACAGTATTTAAATGATTTATTATTAATTTATAAATGCACTATATATATATATTTGACAATACTTAAATTTATTTTTCAGTCTTGCTATTTTTATCTGGTCATTTAACTTTAATGTGAATAAAAACTTATGTAGCAATATAATGTAAGTCAAAATGTGATCATCTATAATTAAAATTTTCAGAGCCATATTAAATATAAAAATGTAAAATTAATTTTATATTTTATTTGGTACAATATACTCAGAATATCATTGCAATGTATAATATGTACAATTATTAAAATTAAAATAGTGACATTGTTTGTCTTTGTAATCTAGAGTGTATTTTACTCATAACACATCTCACTTTGAAGGAATGCCCTTCCAGGACTCAACAGCCACATGTTACTCATAATAACCATCTAGACAGAACAACTTCTAGCTTTAGCCCCTTGTAAGTGTGAGCGTTATTGTCTACTTTTCAACCTCTGTTGTATTTTGGATTTTATTTTTTTACTGCTTTTATTATATCCCTTACTGTGTGTTCTTAAAGGTCAAGTGAACAAGCTTAGAGAATAAAAGCAAAACAAAACATAAACAAAAAAGCAAAATGAAGCAATCCATGATCATTCCTCAGATCACATACAGTTTGACAACACATTCTACCTGAGCTGCATAAACTTTTGAAACAAAAAGTTGACATGAAATTTCCTGAAGGTCTATCTAGCTGAATTTTATCATCTATGCATTTTTGCATAATTTAAATATGGCCATAGACAAACCTTTCTTTGAAACATGATAGAAAGACAAGATAGAATACACAAGAATAATTACGAGTGGTCAAATTGAGTAAAAGTTTATTCAGAGCTTTGAAAAAAAAAAGCATCATTTTCCCAGCAAAAATTCTAGCCAGTACTTGGTTCCTATCACAGGGCTCTGCTGGAAAAGGCATTCTCTCTATGCTCAGGGGACAGATTTTTCAGAGCCTCCCAGGCCAGCACATGAGGATATGAGTAAATGTAAAAAAGATGGCACCACACAGTGGAAGCATTGTCGGGAAAGCAAATGATTTCACATGACTCAAAGCAAAGAAAGGATGTATAAGGCCACAAATGACAGTTTGATGGATAGAGATGGATGGCCAAAGAGAAACCTCACTTAAAATTCTTCCTTTGAACATTTCTTCACTGAAGATTTGCAGAGGACTACACTGCACCCCTTTTTTCTTCTTTTTTCAGTCCTTTAATTCTGTATTTATCTGATTCTAAGAAGCGGTGCATGTTCTTTACAGCAACATTTAATGTATACAAAATAATAATAAAGGTGACCTTTCTTCCCACCAACCAGAGAAATTTGTTGATAACAATTTGTCTTATTTACTGCTATTTTTTAAATAAATTGTTATATAGTAGATATAGGATCGTGATTCTACATTTTACATTGTAATGTGAGAATTTTTCTATGTAATTAAAAACCTCAGATAGAAGTGACTTTGTTACTCCTATAACACATTCTCCATTAGGAATGATATATGATAAAGATCTTTGCACCTAAATCCTTTTCTACATTTAAAATTGTTATAATGTATGGTAGAAGTTACTAGTTTAAAAATAGAAATTTTCTTGAAATAAAATATTATGAAATGACATTGCTATGCTCTTTCAAAAATATTTAAATTTATTTTTTAATAAATATTCTTACTATATTTGGCACATGCGATGAAACCAGGTCATCTTGATCCTTTTTTTTCTAGCTTTCCTCCAAATCACTTTTTTAATTCATTTTATGATGTTTTCATAATAATATCCTATAAGTTGTAGTCCTAATTTGGTGAAATTTACTTGCTTACTTTTAAGTTGCCTTTAGCATGTTCTCAAGCTAGTTGTGAACAAACAATAAAGTGAGAACAGTCTTTGGGAATATTTGCTACAATTAAAATGTATTATTGCTTTAATTTTGGCATATAAGCTAGTGGGAAAACAGTCTGGGTAAAAATTTCCTTTTAATATTCTAAGGCATTACTGTTTGATATTCTTCACTCCTATTATATGGTGAGCTAATCAGACTTTAAAATTTGTAAAGACCTATAATTACTGACACTGTATATGTTCCAGAATCTTTCCTAAAAACTTTGCATTTTGAATTTTTTCCTTTCACCTCTATAATAATTCTATGGGAACAATATCAATTTCAGTCTCTTTTGTCTTTCTGGAACTCAGTCTTAAAGCTTGAGAATAAGAACTTATACTTATTACAATGTTATCAAACAGAAAAGTCAAGACAAATCTGGAATCTATTGTAAAAGTTTAAGAATTGCTGCCTGTATAACTTTCCTCATTTTTAAGATTTGCAACATATTCTATATGTATATTTCTGTTTCTGTTTGCTTTGCACCTAAAATTTTTCATTGTTCATATATATTTGCAGGTAGAGGGTGTTTTGAGAATAAATAGGTTGCCATTTTGTTCATCCTCATGCTTTCAGTGCTTAACACAGTTCCAGAAAGTTCATAAGTTCTCAGTAAGTAATTATTGAATAAATGGTATGCCAAACATAGTGGAAGAGAGACATAAGATGGCATTATTTGGTACTATTTTTTTAAGTATGGAAGTTTCCAGTTTATCTTATGAGTACAGTTTAAGATGATGACCCTCAGAAGAGGAACTAAATTGTTTAATACCACAATGTTTGATTGCTACATGATATTAAGGGTACTCTAGGTCAGATTTTGCCTAAAAAAGAGAATAAAAATTTAGCTAAAACCCTTTCAAAGATTTCCTAATTGTTGTAAACCAAAAGTCCATTTTTAACAAGTTTAAATTGATATATAATGACTTTGTTATGTTACATAAAGCTTTGTGGTTTCAGTTGTTTAATTTTATTTTTTTTCAAAGTGCAACTCAGTGGATACAAACCAAAATAAAAATGGGATTTTTTTTCAGAGTGTTTGGAAACTAAGATGCATGGCATTCACATTTTTATTCAGCAACCCAAGGGGGGCCAATATGTCCAGCATTGTAATCTATCACATTAAGAAAAAATGATGACTCCTTAGACAGTTAGAATAAAATGTTCAAAAACTAAATAGCAAGGAAACCATTTAATGACTCTTGTGTGCTTTTATGACTTCTATGTGTTTACGACTTCTGTGTTTTTTTTTTTTTAACAAGGATGGATGTGTTCTTTGTAAAGGAAAGAAGTTGCTGAAACCCCAAAAGCTCAGGTTAAGACCCAAGGATGATAAAATGGCTTCTTCCCAAAGCATTTCTACATTAAAAATAATGCTTTAAAGTGAGGTGACTTGAGCTTAAATGGTTTAACTCTCAATGAGAAGCAAATGTACACTGCTCTGAATCAAACAGTTTACAATTGATTGAAAAATATTTTCCAATGTATTTATTTTACTTTTCTCAATTTTTGAATTTTCAAAGGCCATTTGGATATTTTGTGCAGATTATATTTTATTTTGTTCGACTTACAGTTGTAAACTTAGTACCTTTTCTTTATTCTATATTCTTGTCACACTCATGTGAAAATTAATAAGGGAAAAATACAGCACAACAGTAAATTTACTATTTAGAGATATGGTTAAGTTATTTATTCATATAATATTACTGTATACACATTATTTTGTATGTATACGCACATGATATGGATTTTAGATACTTCTATCTATAGCTGTCAATCTACCTCTCCATCTAATTGCTAGCACAATTAAAGCATACTAACAGAAAATTTCTAAATATCTCCATAAATAACTTTTTCCTTTCTCTTTTATATTCTCAGTGTTCTATACCTTCTATTCTAGTAGTATACAAACGCTATTTTCAAAGTAAATTAAAATGAAATTTTAATGGAATTAAAAATATTCTTATCTTTTGGTTGTCAGTGTTTGTAATAAAAGCCTTTGTAGAAATCTTAAAAATGTTTTAACAATTTGTCATAGGAATATTCCACACTGATGTAATTCTAATGTTCAGCATGACATAATGTGATGACTGTGCAGAGATGACATACTTGATAAAGGGCATGTGGTCAGAAGATGAAATCTGTGATGATTATGCTGCAATATTCAAGGAGAAAAATTTGTGACAACTGGTATCAAAAGTTCATGAAAGGGCATGAAGAATATATTCTGAAAAATTATAGTCAACTAGGAATGGAATTATAAAAACTAAAATATTGATTAAATATCAGAAATTGGCTCCAGGTAGTTCAACAAAACTTTTTCTAATGGCTTTCTGTTGTTTTTACCCTGTTTCTCTGGAGATTTCACAAATTTATATTGTCTGAAAAGTGCTACTAATGTTACAAGTGGGTTTTAGAATAGATTTGTTTCAAATAAACACTGCATTTAATTTCTGCCTTATTGCCACCAGAGATTTAGTCCTATTAAGGTGAGGTTAATCCTGAATCAAGGAGATGCTTTATAAATAAAAATTAGAATATGCCCCATTGAGAATTGTGTATTCTGAGTAAGGTGGTGGGAGAGTACTGTATTTTAGCACATACTGTATTTCAGCACATACCTTGTTTTTACTTTTCATAATAGCACTGTAGCATGTTGCTCATTGATTTGCTCGAGTGGGCACCAGTAACATGCCCATTGTGAGACTAGTTGTTACTGTTTTTGGCATATCAAATATGCCACAGGTAGCATGCCAGGCTCTACTGTGCGGGCTGCATACTCTTGGTCTTTCACCAGGATCTCCAAGAGGGATGGAAGAATTGAACTCGGGTCGGCCATGTGCAAGTTATCGCTCCAGTCCACTTTTAATAATACCAACATAATTTTTAAATTAACTTTGGTAATTAGCTTTGCTAATTTTTAAAAATAGCTTTGCTAATGGTCACATGACAGTTTATTTTTTAAAAAATGGTATAAAATTTGTGACAAGTATGCAGTGAAATACAGAGTACATGAACTCTAAGATGTAAACTCTATAGTGGTAAAAATTGGAACAGACTTTCACTTTTGTAAAAATGATAAACCAGGATGGTTCGATTGATCTTTGTCTTTCAAGTGTGGGGCATTGTTCATAGTGATCAATTCACCAGAATTCATTTGCTGAAATTGTATGAGGAGAGTGAAAGGATCTTCTCAAAATTACCTCAGACAATATTGTTACATTTAGGATAGGACAGAAAGAAGAATCAAGGTAAAGAGCTGTGAATTTTCCATACTTCACTCATAATAACAGACATAGTTGATTATTACCATTCTGAGATGTTAAAATAATCTGTAAAAGAACTGTATTCTGGATTTAAATAAAAAGATCAGAGCTATTAAAACTTCCTGTTGTTTTTGAAGGAACTGTCTGCGCAATATATTATTCCCTCTTAGATTCTGGCACGTTATTTGTAAATACCTGTGAAGTAATGAGGTTAAAGTGAAATGTCAATGCAGGTTATAGTTATTGAGTACTGTTCAAATTTAAATTTCTCAAATTGCTTACCTGAGAAACGTTGGTGTAATTTCCCTGAATTAATTGTTTATGTGAATAAAGGCAATAAAACAAGTTGAGAAATTATATATTCTCATCCAGGAATAAGGAAAACTGTTCTAGAACTTCTAAAAGATGAGAATAATAATATCAAAAGAAACTCATATTACCTTTATTGTGCTAAGTTTACATTCTCAACTCTCATGAATTTAGAGTCATTCAGTAGTGATGTTCATGAGTGCTGGGTCACCATCTTAATATGAAAAATTGCTTTTAAGTGGCCTCTCAATTAACTTGGTCAGAATAGGGGTTTTTTTTGCATGCTTCAAACATGTAAATATATTTTGAATAGTTTTCAGAGTCTTGATATAGTGGTAAAAATTAAATCAGTGTAGATCCAGTCTTGTTTCAGATTTCAGATAATTGATTATTTCACATATTAAGTATACTATGAAAAACATAGAGTCCTATTTGATATCATTCATGGATAATTTTTGCTTTCATGTCTTAGTTTTAAAAATATTTTAAATGCTTTTGGATTAATTTTACTATCAGAAATGGAATAGAATCATAAAAGTTTTAAGTTCTGTTTTTAACTCTGGCTTTAAGTAGGAGCTGGGTCTCACACTGGTGATACAGGAAAGCAAAAGCTGTTGGGTAGCAATTAACTAAATTAGAGGATTTAAAAGTGTTAGTTTCCTCAGAAGAACCCTAGGTATTCCCAGGAAAATAAGCAGACATGTATTGACTGACATAAAGAACTTCTGGGAGAGGTGCAGCTATAGCCCAGAGAGCCCAGATTCTTAGTAAAAAAGAATAATATTTGGTAAAAAAAAGTAATTGTTTAAAATATTTAAATAAAACTTTAAATATGTTTACTTTTTATTTTAATGAAATAATTATTTTTTAATTTTTATAATTAAAATTACATATGCATATGTATACTTGCTGGAAGTGTACAACTAGACGCAAAACTGTCATAATTCACGTAATTTTAGAAAATGCAAAGGAAGAATCATCATGGTATGCTTAGTACAACACAATCCAATGATACTGTTAGGGATGCCATCAGTAATATACTGTCATGTAAACATAAACTTTGTGAACTAAAGAAACAGATAAATTGTATGTGTAAAAATAATACTGAACTCATAAATAGTTCTGAAACCTAGAATAAGGAACATGCTGAGATCAAGGAAAGGACTGCTTTCTCAGAAGGTGGACACCTGGGTATTTCCAGGAATATCTCAGCAAATTATACCACATTACAACCATGCTCAAGGCCAATCTCCACACACTCAGACAGACCTCACACATGAAGAAACCAGCAGAGGAACCCAAGCCTGTGGGAACCAGGGCTGAGATCTCAAAGCCTGCTTGGATTGGGACTTGGCTTCCTTCACACAGACCCCCCCATTTTCCAGTAGTTTGGCAGTCACACCCAGAAACTGCCCCCAACACCATGTAATCCCATCAATGGCCAAGATCCAGAGACTATATAAAACAAAGCTAATGGCTGTGTGACCTCTTATAGTCTAGCCCACTGATCTGCCTAAAGCCATACACATGTGTTTGGTTTTAACATACTTGCTTGTATTCTCTGATATACATTCTCTGTCTCTCTTGGAGAGCCCAGCAAGCTATAGAGTATCCCGCCCACACAAAAGAGCCTAGCAAGCTCCCCGTGGCATATTAGATACGCCAAATACAGTAACAATAACAGGTCTCATTCCCTTGGCCCTTAAAGAGCCTCCAATCATTGGGAAAGACAAGTAAGGGGAGGCTGTTAAAATCTCAGGGTTAGGACGAACGGAGATGTTACTGGTGCCTCCTCGAGCAAATCGATAAATAATGGGATAACAGTGATAGAGTGATACTTTCTGATTCCATGGGACTAACATTTAAATTCCATCAATTTTGGACAGAAAGTTCTGTCCAAAGGTACAGGTTTTTTTTTTTTCTGACAACAATGCTTTACTCCAAGTATTTTACATTCATACTTATACCAGGATCATCAATTTAAGGGGTTTTGATGAGGCCACAATGAAACTGCCATGTTTCAAATATGTTCTCTCATGTACATTTATTAATATTGTATATTTCTTGTCACTTTCAAAGTCCCTTATGTCTTGATGATATTTTTGATTCATTTATATCATATTACAAAAGAATTGCCTCTGAAATACTATCATAATTATTGACTTGGATAATGACCACTTTAATTGAAATCATTTGGGATTTCCCAAAGGTAGTCATTCAAGTTGCCATATAAAAGAGTGACCTGTCAGCAGTGTTAGAGTATACACATTATTAACAAGGGAAATTCCCCTTTTATCCATCTTCAATCCCAAGGATTATGTCATTTTAGCAGAAACAAATTCATTTCTCTTCAGGATTCCCCAATTACGTAAATTTAGGCTTACCTATTCTCACCACTTTATGCATAACTCATCTCCTGCCAGGCTTGATATTAAATCAGAGGGTTTGTGTGTGTTTGGTTATTATTCACAATAAGGTAAGTTAATCTTAAAATCAGAAATGTTAATGAACCCTAAAATTCTCACCTAACCTCTTTATGCACAGATTCCTTAAAGAATCAAAACATTATGATCCTACATGGAATGTTATAAAAACATTCTCTATTTTGTAGGGAGGATTTAGTACCATTTACCTTAAAACATCTTTAATCAAAATTTCACTAACAAGAATAAAAATTATTTTCATTCAATTCATATGGATAAGTAATGCCTAATAATTTATATTCTCAACATACTTATTAAAGGCTTTTTAGATATGATGTATTTTCACACAGCCTACTATTATGAATTTTTATAAGAAATAATTATGGTATATGTCTTAGTCTTTGGTGTAAATTTATTTACATTCTCTAAGTGAAGAAATTGTTTTATTTTCAAAGAGAATTTCAGCAAGTATATTAAAACAATATACTTTGAATTGTTAACAATCACAACAGCACAATTAAGATTTCCTAAGTGTTCCATTCTGGGTTCAGTGAGCTTTTGATTTATTTAGCTTCATAGTACCTACAGGTATCAATGTACTAGGCACGGGTCCTACAGCAACTGAAGATATGAAAGAGTTGGCACTGGGATGAGTGTTAGAGCAAGTTACTCATACATTACCTTCAGGGGTTTTGATTCTAATATAATATCAAAACATCACTCACTAGTCAATTCAGGAATCTTATATGTTGCAAAATTCTTTCTGTTAATGTCTAGCTAAAATAAGTATTCTAAAGTGTAGATGGCATTCTAAACTTCATAACATAAATAATGTCTTTTAGACATTTGGTAACAGCTCATGCTATTTAGGTTTCTATTCCACAATTAAGTATTTTATTTGGGAATATATATCTAAAATGACAAGTTTATCACAAAAGATTGGCACGCTTCAATCTTTCTGGATTGCACACCACAACTCTTTCTGAAAAAAAGTCTACCAAAGTTGACCTTGTTTTCAAGTGCAACTATGCTTTTAAATAATTAATTCTACCTATGTTCTATTTGTATATTTTGTGAGTACCCCCCAATAATTGCTCAGGGTTCAAGAATCATTCTTGGTGATTCTCAGTCAAGTTCAATGCCTGAGCCTGGTAATACAGCACCACTCAGACCCTGAGGTACTGGGAACTGTTAATATACTCAGTGGAGTTCTGGTCTTCACACTGTGCTAGAGAGTTAACTCTAGTCCTTACAAAGCAAGCACTCCTGATTATTGAGTTGTTTTCTCGGTCTCTAATATGCTATTTAAAGATTCTACAGTTTCAGGCATGCTTATTGTAATGGAAGTGAAAACTTGATAGAAATATAAATTTTCTAAGATTTGTCAGCATATGTTCACGTTGTAAGGATGCTTTAGTTTTATTTTCTGAACTTATGTCAATTTTATGTAATATAATTTCACTTAATATAAAGTAGTTTTATTACTTGATATTGAAACTATGTATATTTAAACAATAACAGATAATAGCTCTTTCCAATGAAAAATGAAGTCCCATACATAGCTTACCATACCATTATTTGTATTTATCTTCCATTAGCCTTTGCTATTCCTGTGTTGCCAATTGCTTTTTTTGAAATATCAGTTATTTATGCTTAGGTTTTTGCTAGTATAAATTATGAACAAAAGATTTATTTACATCCAACTAGAGGTTTTCTTGGTAATAGTGGCGCAAAATAATGCATTCCTGTTTATTTTATTTGTGTGTAAGACTTTCATATAACCTGTAGTTCTAGTATTGATTTAAATTTCATCCAGTAAAGGGGGGGATAACACAAAAAATATTTTAGTTTTAAATTTGAGGGTCACACAGGGGTGCCCAGAGCTTCTTGCACTGTGCTCTAGGATCAATCCTGGTGGTGCTCTGTGGATCATACACAGTCCTGGGGGTTGAAATGGATCGCCTATACTCAAGTGCCTAAAACTCTGTACTATCTCTTGGGCCCTAGAAAAAAAAAATGCTTTAAATAGAAAGCATGTGTCTTCCTATGACTGACTTCATGGTTGATAGTAATATAGTTCTTATACAAGTCAGTGAGTAATCTTATTTTGCTAATTGGGTCAGGAAATATGTGTTCCATTCAAAAAGAAGCCTTATGTTTGGAGAGAGGCACAATTGCACAAAAATTAACATGAAGTTTTATTCAGATAATTTTATTCTATGTACAAAAGGTGAATAATATTAAAAGTATGAATTCCAGAAATTAAGAAAATTTAATTTATATCAAACAAACACCACTTAGAGCACATTTCATTTAGAGCATAAGATTAAAATAAAAAGTGCTGAGTTTAGAAAAAATGTCTATGCCTCAATCTATGCTGCTTTGTATTCTCCTAAAAGCCACACTATTAAATCCCTTTTACAGCACATATATGATGAATATGAGTGCAAAAAATCCTCACAAAGGACTCATGTCATCAGCATTGTTACCAGGAAATGAGTATTATCAACTTTGCATTGCCTCCAATTACATAGATGCATACCAAAGTCCAAAGAGCCGCCGCTGCCTCTAGAAATCTGTCAGGAAAAGGAGCAGTGAGAAAGGGGTTTCATTTTTGTTTTAAGAAAACTGATTTGGGGCATCAAAAGATACCCAGTTACATCACAGCAAAATGTGTGTTTATGTGTGTGTGTGTGTTGTGTGATCATCATAGTTAAAGGGTGCAATTCCCAGCAAGCACCATGGTCAAGAATGCAGTTCCCCTACACTGTGGTCAAGTTTGGGAGCATTGATAATATATGTGTGACCTTTTACAAGAACTTAAATAAAAATTGCAAGCCCCACAATCAAGCTTGTGTTTAATCCCAGTCTTCCCAACACCAGCAGCAGCAGAGAGAAGAGCAGGAGACAAATGCATATCAGGCAAATAGTATTTGCTATGGGCATTGTGCAGGAAAGAAAGAATATGGTTTGGAATCTCCCCAGGTACTTAGACTGAATACTGTGGCTATTTTTTGTAAAGGGATCCTCATGAAAATGTTTCTGCTTTTAAAGAAACACGAAAAGCATAACAGAAAGAACTAATATTTGACATTCAACGATACAAAATTTTGGCCAAGGATTTTGTATACAACCAAGATTTTTTTTTAACTATCAAGTATTCGAGCAATAATTTTCAACAAACAAGGATTCAGGAAATTACTTATCCATAAACCTTTCCCAAATAATCTTCTGGAGGTATGCTTAATTTATCTAAACAAGAGAAGAGATGGAAAAAAGTAGATAAATAGTATTTAATTATGTATATATAATCATATTAATGTATTATACATGAATATATGCATGTATATATTATAGAGATATAACCATAATATTGAGAACACAGATAAAAGCATGTAAATGCCATATGACTGAAAAGTAGAAAGGGTTAAACTTTCATTATGTTTAGGAAAAAATAGAGAATGAAGAAAGTATAGAACAAGATTACTAATAATATTGTGTAGAAAATATGAGATTCAAAGAAAATAAATTGTAACTGGCAGGCCATTTCACAAAAAATTAATAAAGATTGGATTAAAGAAATCAGTGATGAAAAATAAAGGAAAAAATGAAAAGAAACAACTCCTGTCCATGGAGTAAAAGGCCTCACATTAAATATGTAACATAATATGCTTATCAATTTTAGCACAACAATTATAAGTATCTAAATAGAGCATATAATTCATATGAGGAAGTAATGGGATTAATTAACTCTATTATGACAGGCGGACATTCAAATTAATACACAAAACAAAGTTTAACTATCTGCTGATGAGTAACTAAATGGAATGACTTGAAAAATATTTGGAAGAGGACTGGAACGTGGTACAGTGTGAAGGATGCTTGCTAGCATATGACCAGACCCAGCTCAGGTATGATCCTAAGAATTATATATGATCTCCCAATCCCTGCCAGGAGTGATCCTTGAACACAGAACCAGGAGTAAGTTCTGAACATTGCTAGATGTCTACCCCCTTCCACAAATTGTAAAGACAAAGTATATTCTTTTATTCTGTACAAAGGGGAGGAATTAAATTAATCACCTTCTATAATCCTAACATATAAATAAAATACCACATTAAGTGAGGTATCTTTTTGTTTGTTTGTTTTTGGGTCACACCCGGCGATGCACCAGGCTCATGCATTCAGGAATTACTCTTGGCGGTGTTCAGGGGACCATATGGGATGCTGGGATTCGAACTTGGTTCAGCCGCGTGCAAGGCAAATGCCCTACCCACTGTGCTATTGCTCCAGCCCCAAATGAGATATCTTAATAAATGAACTGACATGATATTTTTTTAATTGAATCACTATGAGATGCACATTTACATTTAACAACATTTACAGTTGTTAATGGTTTGGTTTCAATCATAGGATGCTCCAATACCCATCTCTTCACCAGTGTACATTTTCTACCACCAATGTCCCCAGTCTCCCTCGGACACCAGACTCATCCCTCACTCCTCTCCAGCTTGCCCCTTTGGCAGTCACTTTTCTTCTATCTCTGTCCCTGTCTCTCTCTCTCTCTGTCCTTCTAGGCATTATGGTTTACAATACACATACTGAGAGGTTACCGTTTCATGATATTTTAAATTAACAAATGGATAAATATTAATAAAAGGATATTTTAACATTCTATTTTTGGTGCAAAGCAGATCAACTGAATTAAAAAATAGAAATTTTATCAGAAGCAAGCTGAATAATTAGTAATGAGTTCTTGAATGTATTCATATATATCAAACATTAAAGTTGTAGAGGTGTAAGAGACAATAGATGATAGAAAATAAATTTTCTCTTCATGTTCCCATAGAATATTTACAAAGATATATCATATAATAGATTCATCAGGAAATATCATATCACAGAACATTTAAATATTAAGAACATATTCTAATGATTGCAATGGAATAAAGATAAAATAGCAATAAATCAATTAAACATTATTCCAATTGAAAACTTTAAACAGCATTTATATTCTTTGATAAAAGGGCAAATGTAAGCAGAATAGAAATATTTTTGAAAAATTATTATAAATACCATATACTAAATACTATTATTGAATACTAAATACTATTATTGCTATTTATTTAAAGTAGCCATCAGCCACTATTGCAGCCGCTCGACCTCAAATCTCTTCATTCTCAGCAATGGAAAACAAATTCCCAAATGCTTCCTTTTCAGCAGGTCCAACTTTGGGGGGGAGAAACTCCAAACAATAATAGTGAGTTTTTTGTTGAAATATTGAATGTAATCAAAGTAAAGTGAAACTAAAGTGAAATTTATCAGTCACACAGGCGGGGTAGGGGGCTACAGAGGTGGGGGGTTGGGAGGGAGGTATACTGTGATTTTTTTTTATATTTTAAAATGCTTTTGTATAAAGTGTTTTTTTAATTTATTCTTTTATTGAATCACCATGTGGAAAGTTACAAAGCTTTCAGGTTTAAGTCTCAGTTATACAATGCTCGAACACCCATCCCTTCACCAGTGCACATATTCCACCACCAAGAATCTGTACTGTGATTTTTGGTGGTGGAATATGTGCACTGGTAAAGGGGTGGGTGTTTGAGCATTAAACCTGAAAGCTTTGTAACTTTCCACATGGTGATTCAATAAAAAATAAATTTAAAAAAAGTAGCCATTAGAAAACAATTCAGTTTCAACACATATCAGTTAAGTAAAAGAATGAAAATATATAACTCTAATTTGCAGCTTGAAAGTCTACAGAAATAAAAACCAGATTAAAATGTACAAAGAAATCACTGTCACTGTCATCCCGTTGCTCCTCGATTTGCTTGAGTGGGCACCAGTAATATCTCCATTGTGAGACTCGTTGTTACAGTTTTTGGCATATCGAATACGCCACATACCTTACCAGGCTCTGCCGTTCGGGCAAGATATTCTTGGTAGCTTACTGGGCTCTCCAAGAGGGGCAGCGGAATCAAACCCAGGTCCGCCACATGCAAGGCGAATGCCCTGCCTGCTGTGCTATTGCTCCAGCCCTGCAAAGAAAGGGCATTTGCCTTGCATGCGGTGGACCCGGGTTCTATTCCCAGCATCCCATATGGTCCCCTGACACTGCTAGGACTAATTCCGGAGTGCAGATCCAGGAGTAACCCCTGTGCATCAACAGGTTGTGACACCCCCCAAAAAAAGAAAATCAGGTACAGAGAAATAAACAGTAAAAGTAAAAACAGAAAATAAGTATAGCACATTATAGCAGTGGGTCAATTTAATAAACCAAATACTAATTCTTTGGGAAAAATCAGCATAACACACAAGACCCTATTTAATTAATGAATTTGAAAGGAAATACTGTATCACTGTATCACTGTCATCCTGTTGCTCATCGATTTGCTTGAGCAGGTGCCAGTAATGTCTCCATTGTGAGACTTGTTGTTACTATTTTTGGCATATTGAATACACCACGGGTAGCTTGCCATGCTCTGCCATGTGGGCAAGACACTCTCAGTAGCTTGCTGGGCTCTCTGAGAGGGGCAGAGGAATCAAACCTGGGTCCCCCGCATGCAACGCAACTGCCCTACCTGCTGTGCTATGGCTTGCACCTAGAAATACAAATAAAAAAAAAATAAGAAATAACAAGAAAAAAATAACCGTTGATTCAGATAAGTTATTTAAAACTCATAGTGCTACTTTGGTTACCTCCTTGCAGATAAATTTGAAAATTTGAATAAAGTATATATTTTCCAAGCAAAATAGAGCTAATCAAAACTAACCTATAGATTTAAAAAAATGAGAATTTAGCAAGGAGTTATTTGCCAAAAAGAATTACATCTGTAAATCCCATTTTTTTCTAAAGACTAACATTTAACTAGAGGAAAGGAAAGGGGGGAGCGAAGAGGAATAATAGGAAGTCATATTTAGAATTTGTATATAGAATTCATAATGAGAACATAATGTGAATGCTGAATCCACAGATTTAAGGGCTAATTCTTAACCAGCTGGAACCTTCAGCAAGTATAGAATACTCAGGGGTGAAGGCAACTGGTGTTTGAAGTGGAGGGCAGTTCTGGAAGGTTGAGTCCTTAATCTGCATAATGTGTTGTTAACTCCAGGTAGATAGTGTCAGAACTAAAGTGAATCCTCAAGCACCTCTGCTGGTATCCTGGGATTGCTTGTTGTATGTGGAAGCCTATGTAAACCTCTACTACAAACTGATCTCAGGAACACAACCCAAACCTCTCATTCATGCCACCCAGGCCTAGACAAAATAATCAGATTCAAATGATCCCAGAGGCTATTTTGGGCAACAAATCACAATTTTTTTCTGAAGAGATAATAGACTCTCTGATCTCCAATATTGCCTATCACCTCTCTTCTCCCATCACATATTTGAATGATTCATTATATAATACAGTTCAAGTTGCCATATTTCAACAATCCATGGGAATGGCATTAGGTCTTTCCCAAATAAGAACTAGAGTGATGCAGAAGTCATACAGTTAAAGCAACACTGGGTTTGGGGCTAAAGTTGTGGCTAAAGAGCAGGCAATTCCAAAGCCTAATATCTCCTTAGATCTCTTCACACACCAGGAAAAAGGATGGAACTCACCTGTCTACTTCAAGGGCCACTGTGGAATCAGTTGCATAGTAATGCAGTTGGCCCTTGAACAACATCAGCTTACACTGCACAAGTCCACTTATTAGTGGGGTTCTTCCCCATAATTACAATGTGCCTCCTATATCATTCTATATCACATGCCCTGATTCAACTGAACATTGTTCAATGAGCAACAATACTTTGCAAACTATAAAGCTATCTACATATCTGAACCCTCGATGATAATCCTGAGAATCAGCCAATGTCTGTCTAACACCTGTATTTGGGCAGTTTTAAACTTTAACTGATTCTTAGGATCACCTGAAGGATTGAAAGAGGGAGGATTTAATAGACTTCCTAGTAGACTGCCATGATTCTAATGTGTATTAGAAGTGCAATCTACCAGATGACTGGAAAGAAAGCATATGGAGGTACTAGACCCCTGCCTTATTTTCAGTGACATAACTCTACTTACAATAGCTACAACAAACTCACAGTTTATGAATGCGTTAAGTGGACATACTATTCATTTCATGAATATGCTGTATTTATTTCTATGGTCACTAAGACAAATTACCACAAACGTGGTTATCTTAAACAAAAGACAATTATTCACTCACAGTAGAGAGAATCAGATGTTCAAAATCTGTTTCACTAGACTAAAATGAAGGTATCAAGAGAGATATAGTCCTTCCAAAGACTTTAGGGAAAAATCTGATTCTTGATTTTCAGTGATTTAGTGCCTGCTTGGTACTTTTTGCTTTTGATTGATTCACACCAATGTTTGTCTCTATTTTTACATTTTCTGTGTGACTGTGTGTGTACATGTGCGCATGCATACATATATTCATGTAGAGAGGTAAAAAGAGGAGAGAAAATTTTAAAATTTCCTGAAAAATGACCTTCATTTAGAAAAGATTTCCTAGAGAATTATTATAGATGGCCAAGATTACATTGTCCCTTCTCTGATTGGAGTGATTTTTTTTAATTTATAGGGGCCACACCTAGTGATTTTGGAGAACACCAAGACTGCAACTTTGAGGTGGTGGAGCATGAAATGCCAGAGATGTTCCTCAGGCTTGTACACATGCATATGCTCTACCACGTGAGCTACCTCATGGGCCCCAGAGTGGCTGTTTTTAATCAGTTGACCTAAATGTGATTCTTTTTTGGTTGACTTAACTTTACTATGGAGTTATATATGTTTCATTTGTGAATAATGTGGTTTTATTTTGTAAATTTCCACACAGAACATTATGTTGACGAAACAACTTAGAAATCATTATAAAAATTATTTCTGGAGGTGTCACTTCAATTTGAGATGTAAAAGATATTCTCTTTATAAAACAAATACGATTAGGGCTGGAGAGATTGTACAGTAGGTAAGGTGATTGCCTTGTGTACAATCCTCAGCATCCTATATGGTCCTCCAAACACCACCAAGAGTGATTCCTAAGTGCGGGACCAGGAGTGACCTCTGAACATATAAGGTGTGAAACACAAAACAGAAAGAAAAGAGAAAGAAAAAAAAAGGAAAGAAAGAAAAATATAATAGTAGCTAACTGGCTAGAAGTATGACCTTAAAAATACACCAAAAATAAAATATACGTGTAAAGTATAAGATGTAAACAATTTTCTACTTTTGTAATAATTATTCATTGAATAAAGCAGTAGTTAAAATTGTCTTATTTTGGATGAGATGTCAGATCATTTACCAAAAAATGGCTTGTATAAGTAAGACAAGTTCAGAAAAAAATTCTAATTTATAAATAAAAATAGATCTACTGCATTCCACAAATAGGAAATTTGCACTTCCATTTACTAAATATTCCTTCCTGAAAGTGACCTCCTTTATAAAAAATGAAAAACAATTTGCTGATATTCAGTTTCATTAGTTAGGTAAATCAATAGCTACATAAAGCCTGAGTAGCTTGTTGGCACACATTTGCATGACCTTATTTTCACTTAAATGTATCAAGATTTGTTTGGGCATTTAAAAAGAAACACTTTTAAGTTGTCAGCTAAAAAATCTATACAAATGTGATAAATCAAATTATTCACCTTTTATGCATATTAATAGGGGACAGAAAATGAGAGAAAGAAATAGATAAGAATTTTACAAGAATTTGTTCAAAGCAAAATGAAACAGAAATTGAGAAGCTATCATAGCATTTTGTAAAAGTCTAATCACTTCTTCATTCTAAATCGGGTCTATGACCAATCGTTGGTTTAAGTGTAAGACGCAATGTCACTTTTCTTTGAGCGCTTTTGGTGTTCACCCCTTTTCTGCCAGGGGGTAAACTGGAAAAGGTCCAAGACATTTTGTCCAGGCTTCCTAAACAGTCCATCTGTCATGGTTCATGCTAAAGAACAGAAATGTTTGCTTTTGATCCTATTCATTTCAACTGGCAGGCAGTTATTATTAGAATGAAAAATTAAGCCATTATGCTGTGGAAGTCTTGGTGGCTCTATCGAATTTATGGAGTTAATACAGCAAAGTTATCTTTTATAGCTGATAAAAACAGCTGTATATAGACAGCTGGCCCGTTGTGGAGGAAGCACAAGATGGCAGTCATTTAGGGAAGGCCAGTACCAAGATGGAGGTCAGCAGGGATTGCTGGCTTTGGCAACACTTGAAGAGATACCCTTTAAGGAACGGTAGTATATTTGAAGAAAACTTTTAATTTTTATTAGTCTTCCTGCAAAAGGAAAATAAAAAACATGTGTTCGCATTTGAAAAAATAAACCTCTTCACTCCTTAAGTAGAAATGTTATTTATAGGCCTGCCATTTTTTTGTTGTTGTAATTTAGTGACTGCTTCAATTAACATTTCTGCTACAAAAATACCCATGTAGCAATTACAACTTTTCAGAAACCAGTGAATTGCCAAGATAGTCACCTATATTTATAAGCCAATATTCTAATATCTTTATAAGCTGTTTGTCTCTTGTAAAGGATTTGAGTCATAAAAAATGCAAAGCACAATAAGCACTTATGTGGTGCTTTCATTCCAAGAGCTGTATAGTGATAACTTATTCCAGCTACCTCTGTAAAGGTCACATTGATGACGGTCTGCACTAGACCAGAGCAGAATTGCAGCCCCTCTCCCGCCGCCCCCTCCCCTCCTGTCCCCCCCCCAGTAGTGAGACGACTAGTCTCTAAAGCATGGTTGACTGAATCAGCACATTAACATCTGCAGATTTTTCAAGACAAATTCATGAATATTTTCTTACTACATGTAATAAAATCCAAATGCCAAAAAGTAATATTTTAATCCTATAGGTTAAATGTGTCACAGACCCTTCTAATATCTTCTTGTATATATGTTTTGTGTTATATATGAGCCTCTGATGTTTTAAACGTGTTGACCATTAGGGATTATTTTCCTTTTAAGTGCTACAGTTTCCCTGGGTTGTTTGAAACTTGCTTAGATTTTTGCAGAGCGGACCTACGTTGTGACTATGTCAAACTGGTGTATACTGCAAGTCTTACCACCAAATGGATGCAATTATTAAGACTAAGTCCTGATGCAAATATAAAAGGGTTTGAGCTATAGCACAGTGGGTAGGGCGTTCGCTTTGCACTAGGTCGACCCGGGTTCTATTCCTTTGCCCCTCTCGGAGAGCCTGGCAAACTACCGAGAGTGTCTCGCCTGCATGGCAGAGCCTGGCAAGCTACTCATGGCGTATTTGATATGCCAAAAACAGTAACAACGAGTCTCACAATGGAGACATTACTAGTGCCCACTAAAGCAAATTGATGAGCAAAGAGATGACAGTGACAGTGACAGTGACTAGCTCTTCTTCTTAAATATGCAGTAAATTAGATTTAATAAAAATAACACTTATCGAGAGGCAGGACCTGGGACAAGTGAGTGATTTGTTTGTTGGTTGTTTTTTAGTCGCTTATTTTATGTATTATTTTTTAAAAAATGATATAGAAAAAAACATTACAGGCATTACAGGGCATTTTCTTAATAAGAAAAGGTGTCTTGTATGCTTTTTCCTTATATATCATACGTAATTTTTTTCTCTCCCTCACATATTATCTCATTTTAAAGTCTCTTGCCCATTTTATAATGAGAACTCTAAAGTATTATTAAATTACATCTAAATGTTAGGCAGATAATGCGTGACCAATTAAAATTCAAATCCAAATACCTTGACTCCAAAAACCTTATCCTAATAAGACACCATATGAAATTGTTTCCCTATCCCAAGGAAACACGTTGAATGGCATGTACACCTTAGAGTGCGCAGTTGGAAAGTTCAGTGAAGAAAGAATTCTGGTTAAGATGTTAGGCTTCATGTACTCCACCTTTATAAATCCCCATGCTACCTTTGCCTTCTCTCTCAAATCTTATGTAGGTGTGGCCCTGTCACAGAAGCATTTCAGAAGACCTTGTGTTTCAGTTGGAACATGTGGTTTAGACTTGTAGCCTCTTTTTTATTCCTGCTTGATGCAGTATTTTATGGAGTTAATTTTATCACTGCATCATTTCATATCCCAAGGGCTTGTAAACCTCATAGTAAATGTAAAATACTAAAGTCAGTAAATAATAGAGAGATACTATCAAAAGCATCCGCTATTAGAAAATTTTATTTATTTATTTTTATTTTACTCTTGACACTATAAATATATCTGAAAATTACCTTATAGAGTATTCAGAAACTACTATCTTAGGGTTGTTTAATTTATTCTGAGTTTTGATTTCTTCTTATGCCACTAACTAGATACAATAGGCAAAATGTCTATAAAATTACTTCTAGACTCAATTTCATCATTTTTGAAAATGGTATGATAAGAATTTCATAGAATTTTCTGAGGAATAAGTGAAAAATATGTAGATAACTTCTTTTTAATTCAGATAACCCTCAAATGAATGCATACGTGATAGAATATAAGCAGAAAAGAATAAAACATATCTATGTTTATATTTTCCATGTTTATGTATCATTTTTTATCTTTGGTGTGGATATTAGTGTTGGTGACAGTGGTAATATTTAACATTTGAATTTAACATTACATTAAATGATCTATTTGTCTCATGACAAATAAGTAGGTATTGGGCAGTCATTTAAATAAATCTGTAGAATTTTTATTTAGACTAAAATATCTCAAAAGTTCTAATTTGGTTTTTAAAATATGAATAAAAAACTGATATATTACCCATGAATAGGTAATTATTTTTACTTTAACTAAGACATGTTTCATAAGCATTATTTGTAGGAATCAGAACAATATGTACATTGAATGATAACTTTCCATTTAAAATGATGATGGGATATTCACACTATGCATGACAGCGGTAACAAACAGTAGAGATTAATTTTAATAAAATATAGAAGCAGTTAAAATGAAAATGCTGCTATTATAATTAGCTAAAATTCTATGTTCTAAGGATAGTTATGCTAAAAATTTATAAAATAACATATAATCTAGAAAGATTTCTGTTTTAAAGCCACACACACATATATAGACATAGAAATTGCACACTTTCATGAACTGAAAAGTAAGTCAGTCTTGCACACACCACAAAAATATGCAAACTTAATGTACAAAAAAATAGGCTGGAAGAAAGAATTTAAATACTGAGAACATACTTAGGAAAATATTGTTTCCAAAGGCAAAATGAACTCTGAATTCAGTATGAGAACCAATTTAATTTAAAAAAGTCAAGCTTTGATTATATAGCACCAAAGCATGGCATGGTGCTATATAATATTTTGTACATATAAATTTTATTTTACTGATTTATTTTATTTTATGCATTATATACCTATTTTTATATTCTTAATACAACCATGTACACATATATGAGTGTTTATATCTGTTTCTATACATATGTATATAGTGGTGTACTAAGGAGTCACATTAGCTTATACACATTATAACATCCAGGATAATTGTAATCCTACTAATAACAAACTACAACAGAAAGCGAGTCAAGCATTTTGTTTGTGTATGTTGGAGTTAGAGGGTGTGTTTCAACATCACAAAAACTTTAACTTACTGTAAAATTTTACCAAGGTGGGTCTTTAGTTGGGCTGTGAAAATGTGTGGCTTTGCTTCTATGCGGACTATACTGAGAGATTCCATCTGGTCAGTAACAATCAAGTAAATTCTTTGGAAAAGCTGTTCAAGTTTCATAAATCTTGTAATAGATCAAGTTCTCAATATGGCCAAAGTAAATAATCTGCAGCAAGAAGAGTGAAAGATCACTTATGCCCTAATTACAGAACAACACAGTCTCTCCGCCGCTGCCATGGCTCTTCTTATTAATCAGGACTTTGATGACTAACATCATTGATGTTAGAAGGGGTTTTATATGAACAAGTTTCAGAATATAAATAAGTCTGGAATTAAGATATTTAATTGTTTGAGTGACAGTTTCTTTTTAAAATAACAATCCTATTGTTATAGCTTTTTTATGTTAATAATTTTAATACTGAAAACTGAGAGAAACTGAAGAAAATACAAGAACAATGTGAATCTCCTGAATTTGGGAATGCTCATAAATTCTCTTGCCCCTGTCACTACAGGATTTCAACTGCATGTTTTAGTTTTACATGCTCCTCACCCACTATTTTCAGCTATTAATCTCATTGTGCTTCTCATTCTTGACACCAAACTACTCAAAACTTAACAAAACATTACCCGGACTCTAGAAACACAGATTCATTATGGTTTTTTGTGGGAAAGTTGCTTTTATCTAGACATTTGCTTTATAAGCATGTCAGACTGAGATGAAATCATGACCTTCTGATAACGACAGGACTCTGATCTTCTGTGACACTAGTAGGGCCTCTCTCCACACTGACTTGGTATTTCATCTGCATCACCTCCTTGCACTGGGGGTGTAGGTAATACTAGATAATTAAATGACTTACCACTGATAGAAAATTCACTTGTGTTAAAACACAGAGAAAAAATGAACCCAACTTAAAAGTATTACTCTTGACAGACAAAAAAAACAAAAAAGTTATATTGAGGTTCTCTACACTGATTTATTTATCATTTATTCTAAAATTTTGCTTTAGATGGCATCCAAACACCAGCATTGATCCAATGATGGATGAGTCAAATAACCATTTTCCTAGAGCTTCAAATCCAGTGTGTAAATTAGTTTCTGATATTGGCAAGTACCAAATAACTAATAAATAAAATGTATCCAATGAGAGAAAGATTTTGAAGAGCAAGTATTGAGAAGAGTATTCTGAAAACTTAGTAACTGAGTGACTGTTAGAAAAATCCAGGTATAACATGCAAGTATGGACCCATGGTAACCAGAGGCAATAAGAAGTACAGGGTATGAGTGAGAAAATTGTCTGGAGTATTAGAAAAGATAGTGTAAAAGTCAAATACCTGTTCATCTTCACCTTACTCTCCATATGGCAGCCTTAGAATTTCTGATAACTGGACCCTACAATGGGAATAACAAGAAACTGGACACATCTTTATTTTCAAGGAATCATCTAGACCCCTTGTTCTGTAACTAATGTTGGGGGGAGCAGGTTTGTTGGCTCCAGCTTTTTTTTTTCTCTTCCCCATTTGCCATTCTCTCAATTCTCTCTTTTATTTAATGCTTTGCATTTTTTTCTTTAATTATTGGGTAACATTTTTACTCTCCAGTGCAGCTCTTCATGTTTATTTAAATTAGCATTGATTATGGTTTAATTAATAAATATAATTATTTTATTTTGGAGGGGTCCTTGAAACTCATATTTTGGTTCCAAATATGATAGCAAGAGACTCATAAATAAATCTTGAGAGAGATGAATAAGCTGCAGAGATTATTCAGGACCCCATGCAAGTCTGAGTCATCCAGGGTACTCCAGAGAAGGGCCGATGAGCCTACCACCTGCCCAAACAGAGACCCAGCAGTTCAAAACCTTCACACTCCACAATCACTGCCTTGCTCCCAGCCACACTCCATGGCTCAGGACAAGTCTCATCCAGAAATTAATCTGTTGAAAAACTCAGGTATGTAGGTTTTGTGACTGAAATTTCCAAGCTTTCACAGAGTCAAGGATGGATTATCCCCCACCCCCATATACCTGTACTTCAGAAAACCATTGCAGTCACACCCACAAACCACTTCTGTTACCATGTAAGCTCTTTCATTTCATGATCCAGTGACTCCTAAGTAAATATATAGAGAGATCAACAAAATGCAGAAATTCTTCCAGAAATTAATCTGTTGAAAAACACAGGTTTGGGGATTTCATTACTGACCTCTCCAGGCTTTCATGGAGTTGAGGATAGGTTACCTCCCCCATCTCCCTGTATTTCCAGAATCCCTGGTAGTCACACACAAGCCTCAAAGTGCCACCCAGTTAAAAATTTAACTCCAGCTGTATCACCTTGTTAAAAATTTTGGACTTCCTGGAGCAACAGCTGAAATTCTACAACACCACTAGACCTGGAGTAGCACACCAGATTGGATGGGATATAATGTAGAAGGCATCCGATCTTGATTAAGAAAATATCAACACAGTAGGCTTAACCTGTAACAACATTTTAGACATTTCGTATACAAGGGTTATACAAGGGCTTAATAGCTCCGTGCCAAGATACATGATCTTCACTAACTTTTTTCTGAGGAAACAGTTTCTGATCATTCTTTTAGCAAATTGTAACAAGAGATATAGAACAAATGATTGAGGACCTGCTATAGGGGCAGGCTTAAAGGGTGGTTGTGAAAATTGGAGATAATTGTATATTGTTGTTGGTATATTGAATGTCTGTAATAAATCATCATGAACAACTTTATGAACGACAGTGTTTATATAAGGTCTAAGGGGAAAATAAAATTTAAAAAACAAAGAAACAAATATGGTAATGCTTACTGCTCTTGTTTATCTTAGCTTTGCCTAAAATTGACAAATAAGTGAACTTTAACATTACCGTTGACTTATTTATCTGTTCACTGGTGCCTTAGGGTTTCATTTGCTTGGTTATACGGAGGCTACCACAAACTATTGAGGAGAGACACACACACACAAATAGTACTACAAAAGCATGAAGAGGCATGTATGCAGCCTTAGGAGAGTCAAGGTAAAGACATTAACTCTGGAAAAATGGCAAATTAGAGGGTAGAAGTCCAAGAGGTGCTGGATTCTGTCTAGACTCCAGCCTCTCAGACATTTCCAGTACTGGCTCTGTACCAGGAGTGTAATATCAGATCCATTGTAACCTTGCAAACTTCTGGGACAACACTACAGCTTTTGGTATTCACCTTAAATTCCTAATCAGCCGCATAACTGTTGTTGCAATTTTCTTGAACCACTGCATAAGCTATGGCTGCTCATTATTCAATTATTATTTTTAACACAACTGATAACAATACTTTATAATTCCATAGACCTTCAACATGAAGTCTGGCTCCGGATTATGACGCAAATGGATGTTGCAAGTTTCATTATCTTTGATTTCTGACTCAACAGTCAAGGACAGGTGAGGAAAGACTCCTCAAGATTTAGTTGATGTTTGTGATGGGCAACTGAAACCTAAATGGTGGAAAATGAAAAGGCAATTAGAGACAAGGTTTCTACAGGCCCAACGTGGAAAAGAAGCCAGGAATTTATTTAAATCCTCCTCAGTCAATACTTGTTTTCACCAGAGAGACTCACTTAAGACTGAGGCAAGGTCTCATCAGGTTAACGCAGACTTTGTTCATAATTTTTATATATTACTTTGTTAATAATCTTTATACAAAATAGTAAAAATTAATAATATCAATACATTCAGAGCCTGAAATTTTGCACCACAAAAGAAAGCAACTTTTAAACTTTTAAATCTTTTATTCGAAATACTGTAGTACATTCAACGTGTTAGTAACTAGTGTCAAGTAATAAGTAATAAAAATCTATCTTGTGTGTAAGTGCAGCTAATGAAAGCATAAATATCTCTTATATTATTTATTAAACTTTTCATCTTTTCTTTTTACTATATTAAAAATGTCCTAAGGTGGGCATTCTAAAAAGACAGTGAAAAAAAATGAGATTTTTTTTCAAGATACACTGATCATTTAAATTACAAGCATCTTCAATTAACCAAAATATCCTCCTCCAAAGCATGATCAAAATTAGCTGTCACTACCCCCTCCCCCAATGTACACATAATCATATTTTCACATACATTGATCATATTCATTTTTTGAGCTAATTTTAAATAGTTTCCATTATCTAGCCCTATACTAGCTACCTGGTACTAGAAACAATAATCTCAAGATAATATATTGTATTCAAAAGGGGTTCGCTGCCTTTATGCTTTTGTAATTTTTTAATTAAGATAATTTTTATTTCCACATAATGTCTTTGATATTTTTTGACAAATGAGTTCATCTACCTCTATCCTGAGAGTTAACATACTTTTGTGTATTGGTATAGGTAGATAGTTACCCAAAGATTTTTCCCTTTTACTTTTATTTATTTATTTATTTATTTATTTATTTATATGTTTATTAAAGCACATTGTTTACAAAGTTATTCATAGCTGAGTTTAAGGCACAGCACCAGTTTGATAACCCGTGTCAGTGACCCTTACCAGTGTCCCCAGAAGACAAACAGTTGGTCAGTAGGCACATGAAAAAGTGTTCATCATCACTTATTATTCGGGAAATCCAAATTATTATGACAATGATATTTGATTTCACACCAATTAGAATGGTATATTGTAGGATAACATTGGTTTGTCCATTCTGCCTTGCCGTAGGGAGTTTAGGTTTATTGGGTTGCTCTCATCACAGTGCTCCCATTCCTCTGTGTATATTTGTAATTTCTTTCTTTGTGCTTTGTTGACCTGTAAATATTGTTTTTCTCTTCTTAAGTCTTTTGCATAGTTAATTCAGATCAAAGTCCTCTTTGTATGGACACAAGAAGACAGTAAATGCTATGCTTTTGTAATGTGGGAGTTAATTGACTCTTCATGCTCTTTACCTCCTGGGCATCTGTTCTCTCAACTTTAGCCTCAGTTGCCCTTAACTTCTTAGCACCCCAGAAGCAGGGTCCCTACAAGGGACTGGATGGGCCCAGGGCAAGCGGTGAGCTATGTGCTACCCTGGCATCGAAATAAGCCTGCCAAAGTGCCATAATGCTTAACTATAAGTTAAGAGCATGGTCATGCACAAATTCTGTCATGATACAAAAAGTGGTAACTAGATTTAGACCCTGTTAGGGTTAGGAATGATTAATCTGGTCTGAGCACTGTAATGTGAGTCTGTGGCAAGATGTTCTCTGGAGAGCCACCCTACAATCATCAATATATCTCTTACTGTGTCCATACAAAAATAACTAATATTAAGAAGTAGAATTAAGATGTTAATTAAGATGTTAAGTTATTGGAGTGAGGAAAGGAGAAAAACACCTTAAGTGGTATTGTGCCCAGGAGCAAAGAAAGGGCTTTTTACGATGATTTTGCTACCAGACTTGGTGTAGCGTTTCCCCAGAGTGTGGGGGTTGGAGAGACGAGATAGAGGGAGTTGGGAGACATAACAGGGAGCAAGATGGAGCACAGAGAGATGAGCAGAAGAGACAGAGGGAGACAGGAATAAGGGGCAGTGTGAGGCTAGAATGGGGGCTTCAGAGAGATTGGAACAGGCGTGTGGGGAGAATGGAATAAATGGCAACTGATCAATCAACCAGCTTGGCCCTCCTTTCCTCCTTTGTCTGCCCCATAGCACGGGCCTCCCCAGCTGGGCGAGTGGCCCGAGACCCACTGAACCCGGGCAGCGAGGGAGAGAGGGAGAGCCGTCGTGGCATTTCCTGGCTGCCTCGGAGATTATACATATATATATATATTATATGTGTGTATATATATATAAATATATACATATTTATATACATATATATAAATGCTGGGAACAATCTGTGTTGGTGGGAAAGTGGCACTTTTATTCATTGCTGGTGGCATGTTGTCTGGTTCGACCTCTAAGGAAAACAATGTGGAGATTTGTATAGATATGTATAGAAAAGTAGGATTTGAGCTGCCATACAACAATAGTTAAGATATGGAATCAACCTAC
Source organism: Sorex araneus (assembly GCF_027595985.1). Lineage (NCBI taxonomy): Eukaryota > Metazoa > Chordata > Mammalia > Eulipotyphla > Soricidae > Sorex > Sorex araneus. The sequence continues at coordinate 329,942,528 of NC_073313.1, read as the reverse complement.
ATGTCTAATAAAAGTGGGTAGTATTTAGATATGGTATACGTACCCAAGGGATACTATGCAGCTATAAGAAATGATGAAATTACACAATTAGCTGCAACTAGGATGCTACTGAAGGATATCATGTTTGATATAATGAAGTATACCTCTGTAATTTTTGCCTGAATCTTTTCTGCATCCTAATCCTATACAGCACCGTAACTCAATAGCTCTTCGACTCAGACATCTTAGAAGAACCTCATTTCAGCCTATTCACACCATCTGAAATTGTGAAAGTATGAATTTCAATTTACTTCATATTTTTTGGCAACTATTCTTAATTTATGAGACCATTTGTTTTCTGAGAGTACTATACAAATCAGTATGCCTTTAGAACTATCTTCTGTTGTATTTACATCTACTGTTATCTGACTGACACTTAATGTGGTGCTCACAATTATGGTCTCAAGAAAATGCAAGAACCTCAATCAACAAAGAAAAGTAAGATTGTCTTCATTGGATTGTTTTTCTAGAAGAATAGGAAATTCATATTAGAAAATATTTTTTACTTAAACATGAACTAAAATGTGTTGCTCTAATTTTCGTGACACTTCTCTTTTAACCACATAGGCAGAAAATTTGGGAAATATAAAAATGATCATAACTCAATTATTTCACAGATTTTCACATGAAATCCTTTCCCATCTAACATTTCATAACTTGAGTTCTCCCTATTAAAGATAGATTCACATTGTACCAGTGCTATCTCCTATGTATTTCTCTAAATCTCACATAACATCTCTTGTTTATCTAATTCCAGTTATTGGCAGTTAATTTTTTGTGGAAAATGTAGATTAAGAACTTCTTATTTTAGCAGTTTGTTATATGGGTCTTGCATAAATTGAAATACGTGCATTTGGTCAGGAACCTCAGAGACTTGGATGTGTTATCAGGTGATAAAATAATGCTTACTGTCTTTCCTTTACCAAGTGGCTCAAACAGATTTTTCTCTTATCTTTTACTCATCCTCAAATGCCCAGCCTTTCTCGACCTTGATCCCTGTATCACTGTATCACTGCCATCCCTGTTGCTCATCGATTTGCTTGAGTGGGCACCAGTAACGTCTCCATTGTGAGACATGTTTGTACTGTTTTTGGCATATTGAATATGCCATGGAGAGCTTGCCAGGCTCTGCTATGTGGGCGAGATACCCTCGGTAGCTTGTCAGGCTCTCCGAGAGGGGCAGAGGAATTGAACCCAGGTCAGCCGCTAGCAAGGCAAACGCCCTACCCAAGGTGCTATCGCTCCAGCCCTGGACCTTGATATCTCTCCATAATTCCAATATTAAAGTACTTGCCATTTTGAAATATAATTTCAGAATTATTTTTGGTATTCTGAGAGTTTCCCTGGAAACACAGTGACTATCCTAAGAACACTGATAATGCAAGATATCTCTCCATAATTCCAATATTAAAGTAGTTGTGATTTTGAAATACAATTTCAGAATTATTTTTGGCTTTCTAAAAATTTCCCTGGAAACACAAAGACTGCCTAAGAACTTTAAATAGCAAATCATTTCCCAAGTTTGCAGTACTATAAAAGAGGTTAAAATTTCATTACTCAGAAAATTAATAAATATTCTATGTTAATGAGTATTTGGATTTTTTAAACATAGTCACTGTCACTGTTATCCCATTACTCATCGATTTGTTCAAGCGGGCACCAGTAACGTCTCTCATTGTGAGACTTATTGTTACTGTTTTTGGCATACCCAGTACACCATGGGTAGCTTGATAGGCTCTGCCATGTGGGCGAGATACTCTTGGTAGCTTGCCGGGCTCTCCGAGAGGGATGGAGGAATCGAACCCAGGTCAGCCGCGTGAAAGGTGAATACCCTACCGCTGTGCTATCGCTTACTACGAATATATCTAGGTCTTAGAGAAAAAGGATTTTTATGGCTTTAGTATGTACTTTTTCTGACAAGTATTTAGTTCAAGACAGTAAAAGGTAGTATCAGAAACCTCAATCCTCTAAGAATTTTTAATGCATCAGGAAATAATGGCTTTTGAAATCCCCCCTCACTTCTCCCAAACTTTTGCTTGCTGAAATTTTCCTTGGTAGTTAAAAATGAAGAGCATTGAGTTCACCTGCTTCTACCTTACAGTCAGAGAACTTCTCCCTATTCAAGTTGAATTTTAAGAATTCTGTTTCCCAGGATTCCAAGAACCACGTTCCAGCTGTGATATGCAGTCTAAAAACACAAAACATCTGGAGAGATGATATGAATAGTCTATCTTTCTTATTTATGTTTGAGAGCTGAGGCAATGTTTATGGAATAAAGAATTTGTTTAAATGAATGTCCGAACTTTATGAATATCTTGTCACACTTTATCTGGCTTCACAATTGATATAGTGAAGTAAGATCTCTTTCTATTTCTACTGATATACAAATTTATATTCTATTCATATAGTCACATAGATGGGAAACCATAGTTATGTATATATTTTTAAGAGAGATTACTACCTTTCTGATGCACTTAGGAAAATCTCTGACTACATTAAAGCCAGTGTATTCATTTTTTAAAAAATCAAGAACATATTGGGATAATAGGATATGAGTATAAAATGAAATTAAAATGATCACAAAATCATGGTTATTAATAACCTCACATTCTTTGTTGTAATGCACAATTGAAATTAAAGTCCTAAGACAGATTAATATTATTTTCATATGTAAAATGTTCTTCTAACTCTGTAATGAAAATGTTTGTAAAAGTGCATTATTTCTTTCAACTCTGCAATCATAATTCCAAGGAAAACTGTATGGAGCAGTTTGTAAAAAATATGAAGAAATTAAAAACAAATATATTACTGAAAAATTTGTGAAGGCAGCCTGGATCTTATTATTTTCTTGACCTTTCTTGATATGATTTGCCAAAGACAACTAAAATTACATTTGTAGCTATGTTGATAGTCTCTGAATTAACCAAAATAACTTGTTTTGTAAAACAATCTGCAATCCTATTCAACTATACCATGAGAGAAATTTGGACTATCAGGTCCCTCAGAGATACAGTATAGTTTGTTCTCTATGGTATTCGACTAACCTTACACAAGTGCAATTTTTGGGTGGTGGGAAAGCTCTTAATCATTTGAACACTGATTGACTTTATGCTCTGTTCTGGTAGCTACTCAATCATGCCAGGAATTATTTTGTGAGGACTTGTCTTTCTTAAACTTAATTAAAATAGTTCTAAGATTAAAAAAAATGTCTTAAAACTTTGATTCATTAAAAAAAAACACTAGCCTATGGACAAAGAGATAGTACAGGAGGAATTCGAACCAGGATTGTCTTGCATGCTGCCAATCCTGGTTCGATCCCCAGCACCACATATGATCCCATGATCACTTCTAGGAGTGATATCTGAGTACATGGCCAGCAGAAAGCCCTGGACACTGCCTGATGTGGGCCCCCAAACAAAATATACTAAGACAGGAAGGATAGCATTCCTTGGTCTTATATTTCCTATGACATCGCATGTAACTTCAGTGTTCTAATTATCAATGTCCTTCATGATTTTGTTTATCTTTGTTCTCCTGTTTAACTCTAGCTTATTTTGGGTATCAGTGTCTAGGTATGTGTGCATACATAGAATTCATTTTTGTGAGATCACAAATGTTTATTTTGAAAAACATTCAGCATATCAAAATATCTACAAATAAGGAATTGTTATGACAACTAAAATGCAAGTATGCCTACAACTATGCTCTGTATTTAGTCTATTTAAATTGGATTTTTTCATTTTAATGTTTATTTTGCTGTACAGAAGTTTACCCTCACTTATTTCACTTATTTATGCTTTGTTCTTTGTTGTTTTTAATTACTCATGGTAAACTGTGGTTCTAAAAATATAATACACACTAAGCTAAGAGTGAGTGATTGTGTGTATGTGTGTGTGTATGTGTGTGTGTGAGAGAGAGTGAGAGAGAGAGGGCACATTCACATAATTTTTATTATAGCATGTTATCATAATTTTCCTGTTTTCTTATTGGTTACTATTAATCTCTTACTGTGCTATGTCTAATTTGTGAAACAAATATTTATAATAGGCATTAATTTATTGAACAATACATGGAAACACATAACATATTTCAAACTTGATGTAATTCACATTTTTCAGGCACCAGGACTGGGTCCTGGAATGAATTCTTGCTGTTAGAGAAGAATACTATCAAACTATGTTCTTGGCACATCACATGAATTCCAGAATCCAAAATGTTATAGTACTTTTGACTAAAATTATATTTTAAATCAATTTAAAGGGAGTTTACATCATAATAATGACTAGTGTCTTTAAATATGAACATTACAGAGCTCTACACTTTTTTAGGTCTTATTTAATTTTCTCAGCAATTTTCTTGGTTTTTATTTGTTCTGTGTTGGGGGTGTGGGTGGGTCACACCCATCTCTACTTAGCATTAATGCAGTGTTGAGGATCAAACATGGACACCATGTCCAAGGCAACCATCTTTCCCATTTATTATCTCTCCAGCTTGTAAGAAATGTTTATAGTTTATATAGTTTTCAGTGTTCATGTCCCAGCTGGTCACATTTATACCTGAGAGTTTTATATTTTTATGCTATTTTGAGTGGCATTGTTTTAAGCTCAATATTATTATTTATTGTATGATCATATAAATAATTTTTGTATGCTTGTATTCGCCAACATGTTTGTTTTTATTTTATTTAAAATAATTTAATTTATTGAACCATCATGAATTACAAAGTTACAGTTACTCATGACTGAGTTTCAGGTAAAAAAAAAATATTCCAACACCAATCTCTTCACCGACATTCACTTCCCTCCACCAGTGTCCCCAGTTTCCCTTTTGTCCCCCCACCCTGCCATCAGCCTGCCTGTATGGAAGGCAGAACTTTTTTTTTTTTTTAATTTATTTATTTTTAATTAGAGAATCACCGTGAGGGTACAGTTACAGATTTATACACTTTTGTGCTTATACTTCCCTCATACAAAGTTTGGGAACCCATCCCTTCACCAGTGCCCATTCTCCACCACCCGTAAACCCAGTGTCCCTCCCACCCTCCCCAATCCCATCTCCCCCCCACCCCACCCTGCCACTGTGGCAAGGCATTCCCTTCTGTTTTCTCTCTCTAATTAGCTGTTGTGGTTTGCAATAAAGGTGTTGAGTGGCCGCTGTGCTCAGTCTCTAGCCCTCATTCAGCCCGCAACTCCCTTCCCCCACATGGCCTTCGACTACAATGTAGTTGGTGATCGCTTCTCTGAGTTGACCTTCCCCCGGAACGTGAGGCCAGCCTCGAAGCCATGGAGTCAACCTCCTGGTACTTATTTCTACAGTTCTTGGGTGTTAGTCTCCCACTCTGTTATTCTATATACCATAGATGAGTGCAATCTTTCTATGTCTGTCTCTCTCTTTCTGACTCATTTCACTCAGCATGAAACTTTTCGTGCCCATCCACTTAACTACAAAATTCTTGACCTCCTTTTTTCTAACAGCTGCATAGTATTCCATTGTATAGATGTACCAAAGTTTCCTCAACCAGTCATCCGTTCTGGGGCATTCGGGTTTTTTCCAGATTCTGGCTATTGTAAACAGTGCTGCGATGAACATACATGTGCAGATGTTGTTTCGATTGTACTTTTTTGCCTCTCTGGGATATATTCCCAGCAGTGGTATTGCTGGGTCAAATGGGAATTCAATATCTAATTTTTTGAGAGTCGTCCAAATTGTTTTCCAGAAGGGCTGAACCAGTCGGCATTCCCACCAGCAGTGAAGAAGGGTCCCTTTCTCCCCACATCCTCTCCAACAGCGGTTGCTTTTGTTCTTTTGGATGTGTGCTAGTCTCTGTGGTGTGAGGTGGTATCTCATGGTTGTTTTGATCTGCATCTCTCTGATGATTAGTGATGTAGAGCACTTTTTCATGTGCCTTTTGGCCATTCATATTTCTTCCTTGGTAAAGTTTCTGTTCATTTCTTTGCCCCATTTTTTGATGGGGTTGGATGTTTTCTTCTTGTAGAGCTCAACCAGTGCTTTATATACCATTGATATCAACCCCTTATCTGATGGGTATTGTGTAAATATCCTTTCCCATTCTGTGGATAGTCTTTGTATTCTGGTCACTGTATCTCTTGCGGTGCAGAAGCTTTTTAGTTTAATGTAGTCCCATTTGTTGATCTCTGTTTTTACTAGATTGCTTAGTTCCGTGTCACCTTTGAAGATACCTTTATCTTCAATATCGTGGAGGGTTTCGCCGACCTTGTCTTCAATGTACCTTATGGTTTGTGGTCTAATGTTGAGGTCTTTAATCCATTTTGATCTGACTTTTGTGCATGGTGTCAGGTCAAGGTCTAAACCCATTTTTTTGCATGTGGTTGTCCAGTTGTTCCAGCACCATTTGTTAAAGAGGCTTTCCTTGCTCCACTTCACATCTCTTGCTCCCTTATCAAAGATTAGATGGTCATACATTTGGGGTTGTGTGTAGGGATATTCCACCCTGTTCCATTGGTCTACGGCTCTGGAAGGCAGAACTTTTTTCCCTAATATATTTTTCCTTTTAAGCTCAGAGGTTTACAATACTGTTACTGATAGGGTATCATGAGAGTCACTTGACCTCCTTTCAGCAACCAGTCATTTTCCAGAGTAAACATTTCCCTCCATTATTATCATAGTGTTGCCTTTCCTCAACTAATCTGTCAACAATATGTAAAGTTTCTGATTTCAGAAACAACACTGTTATAATATGACTTATTGATCACAACTAAAATAATAAATATCAGTGGCATTTCACACTGGCTTTGGTTCACTTTATTTGAGGTTAACAATGGGATTATTTTATGTGGCTGCTGCCATTTATACATATGAGAGATGTTACATATAGGAGTAATTTAATAATTTGAAAGAATTTATATCATTAAAGATATTTTATTCAAATGTTGCCATTCCCTCCTTGTGATAGTATCAGTATATATGGAGTAGCTATATGGAGTATCAATTTTTGTTGAAGTCTAAATATGCAAAAACAGGTACTCAGAGGTATACTTCATTTACTTAAAATCTTATTTGCATATTATACATTTTCTAATAATACTCCTATTAAAATATTTTCAAGACAATATTTAGAATCTTTATAATTAGATTTTTAATATAGAAAAATCAGTAAACCTTTCAAACCATTTACTTTGCTCAGTCCTCTCAATGCAGACAGAGGACAGAAGGGAAATCAAAGAACACTGAAGAGAATTTTGATCAAATTCCTTTTTATGCTCAAAGTAAAAATTACTCAAAGAGAAGTGCAAGAAGAGACATATAATAATGCATGCAGCTCATTCTTCTAGCTGTTAACTTTCAAAAGATCCTTTGCAACTAAATATTAAAAGTGAGTAACAAGGGAGCTGGAGCGATAGTACAGTGGGTAGGCATTTGCCTTGCACGTGGCCGACTGGGGTTTGATTCCCAGCATCCCATATGATCCCCCAAACACCGCCATGAGTAACTCCTGAGTGCAGATCCAGGAGTAACCCCTGAGCATTGCATAAAGCAAAAAAAAAAAGAGTGAACAACAAAGTATTAAATGAGAATTAAATATTAAAATGAGATTTTTTTTTATTTTCAGAAATGGACAGGGAGTTTCTAGTAGAGCAGAGGATATTCTCAGACCTTCCATAACCAATTGTTATGCAATATTTGGGACTAGAATGAGCATTTCCTTAAAAACTGCTCAATGCATTATGAGTATCATTGAGTCATTGAGTTGGAAACTTTTGTGTATTTTATATAATACTTATGAAATGACTGGAGCAATAGCACAGCGGGTAGGGTGTTTGCCTTGCACGCTGTTGATCCAGGTCCGATTCCTCCATCCCTCTCAGAGAGCCTGGCAAGCTCCCAAGAGTATCCCACCCACACGGCAGAGCCTGGCAAGCTACCTGTGGCGTATTTGATATGCCAAAAACAGTAACAAGTCTCACAATGGAGACATTACTGGTGCCCACTTGAGCAAATTGATGTACAATGGGACAACAGTGCTACAGTGCTATTTATAAAATATTACATATATGTATATATAAAGGATTAGTACCAGTATCTCTATCTGCTGCCTCTAAGGATAAAACAGCCTCTCATTTCGTACTAGTATTTCTTACTGTTAGTCTTTCATTATTCAGAAGTGGATCCTACAGGACAAGAATCACAAGTAAAAATCAACAGATGTGCAAATCAAAAAAGATATTGGTGATATATTTACTGCCAAAGTATTTTTCAAGAGCTAGAAACAAAAAATAGAAAATATTGTCTTCTTGTTATTAACATATATTTACTCTTTAACTTTAGTTGGACAAACAAAATATATGTTTGGGCAAATATATGTAATGTTTGTATATTTCTTACATTTTAGAAGTGAACTTTCCTAGAAATAACTATTTTAGTCCTATCTAATGGCACTAAATCATTTTACATGTGTATGTATGGATATATAGGTATTTATGTAGGTGTATATATGTGTGTATGTATATCTACATCTATATATCTACATGAAGTGCAAATGAGAAAATCCAGACCTTACATAATACTCTATGTTTTATTGGAACATATACTTCTGCATATTATATAATAATTTCCTGTACATATTCATAAGCATCACTGTCACTGCATATTATATAATAATTTCTGGTGCATATTCATAAGCATATATGTATATAATTTTATAAAATATGCAATTCTACCATATTATCTGTTAGCTATTTGTCCTGTGCTTTTATTTTCAGTATTTCCTTTACTTAAATCTTCCCTCTACTTCCCTTGACCAGAATTTCCTCTAACTTGGAGAACATCCTTTCCAACTTTCTGATTGCTAGTTATCAGACACTAAAATATAAAAATATTTCTCTAAGTATTTACTAAAATATAAAATATGTTTATTTCATCTTCATTGTTGAAGACAGTTGCATGTATGCTTATCTTTACTCATTGAAGAAACTATTCTATTGTAGCTCTCTGACTTCTACCTTTGTTAGATTAACAGTGTCAATTTGACTGATAAACTTTTGCAAATCTATTTTTCTCTTTCTTGTTCTGTGTAGTGTTTTTCCCTTTGTCTTTGGTGTTTTGCAATTTGGCTGTAGCACTGTAGCACTGTCGTCCGTTGTTCATCGATTTGTTCGAGCGGGCATCAGTAATGTCTCCATTGTGAGACTTGTTACTGTTTTTGGCATATAGAATATGCCACGGGGAGCTTTCTGCCATGCAGTTGGGATACTCTTGGTAGCTTGCCAGGCTCTCCCAGAGGGACAGAGGAATTGAACCCGGGTCAGCCGCGTGCAAGGCTAACGCCCTACCTGCTGTGCTATCGCTCAGTCCTACAATTTGGCTAAGATGTACTTTTCCGTATATTGCTTTTAATTTGCCCACTAAATGCTTAAAATTATAAATTGGTTTAAATAAACTTCAGAATTTTGAAGAGTATTCTTTTGTTTCTATAGTCACATGATGAGGCATTCTTCTATCTAAATTATATATCTTCTAGCTTATATATGTCTATCTAATATGTTTTTCATTAATTTGTGTCATTCCCTTCTTGATATAATCCTTTTACTTGTTCTATTCCCCTAACTCCATTCTTTTCATTTTCCCTTTCTTTTCCTTCCCTTCTGTTTGCTAACTTTTAACTGGGGGGTCCTCCCAAGTGGTGCTCATGAGGCTTATGAGAACCAGTGGTGACAGGACCTGAAGATGTGGCATTGCTAGACTCGTGCTGTTGGGACCAGTAGAGCCACTCCTATGGTGCCCAGGGGGTGAGGGTAAGCGCATGCAATGACTTAAACTTTATAATAATAAACTTTATAATATCTTTTTAGTTGAAAAATCTATTAGGAAGCCCAAAGGATTAAAAAAGCAGAATGTTGTCGAGTGGGGCCTAGATTTGATGATATTCCACTAGTGAGGTATTCAGAATCAGAAGTGTGCCACAGACAGGGAATTGTACGTATTCTAGAAGAACTCTCACAGTCTACATATGAAATACAGTTATGGAAAGAAAAAAGATAGAAAATAACTGTGATTTTGAATTGCAAGTTAACACAATCAATCTAGATAGTATATATAATTTTCTAGCTTGGTATATTAAGAGAGACTGAGTGTCATGACTCCCCTGTGGCAGTAAGTATGCTCATCATCCATCTGTTGGTTTGTATATATTATTTTCCACCAGAGAAACCAGGGCTTTCAAAGGGATAGGTAGAGAAAAACTTGACTCATTAAGATAATCTTAGCAAAGTAACACAATACCCTGAAAGGACTCCTATTGGCCAAATCCGAAGCAATTTGCATGTTAAGATCAGTATTTATTTAAACTAATGGCTTATAATAATTTGAATAAGACAGGAATCTTCAAGTTTACGGTGATAAAAATGAATAAATAGATGTAATTTACAATAAAATATCAACTAACAAAATTAACACCATTGTTATTAATAGTTTATTTCTATTTTAAAGGCAAGAAATGAAGCAACTGAGGTTTTGAAGAGATAGATCAACTTTCTCATTGCCACATAACTAGTAAGTATTGTATTCAGGCCGTAAACCCAAATCTTTCTACTATACAATCCAAGTTCTTAACCAGAACATTTAGTTTTCCATTTCTGATCTTATGACTTTCAAACCAAGCCCAGACCTCCTGGTGTGATTGCTGGCTTTCTCAGAACTCTTGGAAACCAGCCCAGTAGTTGTAATCACATAATAGAATTGTGAGTCTAGTGACTTTCATTATCAAATAAACCCACCTTTCATCTTTTCCTAAAACCTTCCTTAGCTTCATGCTTTTTGCACCTTTCTCAACTTCTAACAGAAATGCTTTGAGTAAATTTTCATATCCATACTATTTTCCTGGTTTGGTATTTGTTTTTGGAATAACTCTTTAGATGATTTTTTAAAAAGAACTTAGCTAAACAAAACTCTCTTTTTTTTTTTGAGAGAGAGAGAGAGAGAACTCAGCTAGCATGAAGCAAATGCTGTCTTGGCTTCCAAGAGTAGAACCAGCCAGCAATTCAGGGCCATACTATGTTCTGCAATGGGATCTCAGCTAGCTTTACTTAAGATACCATATGCCAGCCAAATGCAAGCTCTCCTCATGTCTCCCATGCTAAAATTTTTCTTTTTTTAATTATATTACAAGTTCTGAAGGCATGGAAAATGAAAATTTAAAATAATACTTACTTAAAACGTGCCCACTCATGAAATAAGGCAAATTAGACATAGTGTGAGTTTTTAACACTGTTTGGCTGTCTGGCTAGCTAAGACTTGGCTGCCAGGCAGTACAATAGCACAGTGATTTAAGAAACAGTTTTTCAGCTTGACCACATGATCCTTCAAACCACCATTTGACACATAGCCACATGCCCTTTTCTGTGCCACAATGTAGCAATAGACTACCTTTAATGTTCTGAAATATTGAAATTATAATTCTGAAATATAAAATTCTAAGCCAAATATGTGTTAAAATAGACTGTGTAATGGACTTTGTTTCTCTTTGATGTATATGTTTAAGGCAAATCTATGATTGTTAGTAATGATAATTATGGGATTTGACACACAACACTAATGATACAGTAGTATATGCCTATCCTCATAATATCACAAGGAAGGCTTCTTAGCTAAAACCTATCAGGACTGAATTAAGAAGTTGAGGAAGTGTAGTAACTCTGAAGAACTTTGTCAGAAATTACTAGCTTGCCTTTCCTTCATTCCCCCTTTCAATTGCATCATTGATTATCCTTGAAAGAAGTCAATATTTACTATTTACAATGAAAAACCAAAATAATCATAAGTTACAGAAAAGTAGAAGCCCAGCATCTAAAATACTATTTTCATGGATAAACAAATTTGAACTAGCTTTAGCTTCAGTTAGAAAGTAGCATGTTTGTATGGTTAAATGAAAACTTTTATTTCTTAATCTGAACTCAAATTCTAGAAAGTAGCTACTGTAAATGGAACTTGTAAAGTAAGATAATATACTTCCTTCAGACCTAACAGTGATTTCTCTCTCTTCTGTGTATGTTTATTTTCTGAGAAGATGCTTTCATATGCCAAGGACCTTATGATGAATGTGGTCCTTTTCCATAAGCATAGCAATTTTTTTCTTCATTAAATGTTTTAGTCCCATTTCTAGTAGAGTTGTCTCCACCACCATCATCTTCATCATTATAGTTAATTAGTACTGACTGTTCGTTGAATGATAAATGACAAGTTAAACTGAAGCATAACACACTTGAAGAATAGCAAAATGCTATTGCCTCAGAATATCAAAGAACTAGGAATGAAGAAAATAATAAATCATATAGCACACTTTTTTGTGTAAGCCATATCAGTGGACACAGTTCCACAGATCCTAATCCTCTGCTTATTCCTCCAGCCTTCCAAGGGAGTTTCATAGCAGATCTACCCAGTGAAACTCTCACACCTGAAGAAAATGGAGGGATTTGGTAGAAAAAGTCAATCAACATGCCACCAAATATCCAGCTAGAGTGTCATTCATATACGAAGGAACATAAGTGGAGTTTTAGGGACAGCTGAGAGAGTTCATAGACATGAAATCCATTTTTTTGAGAAGCATTTAGAAGACATGATAAATGTGTCAGTGCTTGGCACTGAAAATGGCACTCATTCATAGTGCTTATTATTGCCCTTCACTAGTATTATAAAAAGGTTTGTGTAATCCTTGCTTGCTAAGAAATTTTATGATGTGTATTTTTTTTTGCTTTTTGGGTCACACCTGGTGATGCACAGGGGTTATTCCTGGCTCTCCACTCAGAAATTACTCCTGGTGGTGCTCAGGGGACCATATGGGATGCTGCGAATCGAACCTGGGTCTGCCGCATGCAAGTCAAACGCCCTACCCGCTGTGCTATCGCTCCAGCTCCAAAATTTTATACATTTTGAGTAATAAATCAAAATTCTATTATTTTTTTTATATCCACAGAGTTCTTACTACAATTGTTTAATTATTAATGCAGATACTTAGGCAGTATATGTAGTATAATATTCTAAGTATAAAATCAATATTTTCTTTCTTAGGATAAAACATGCTATTGTAATTGTCCTTTAAAATTTTCTTAATTCTCTTCACTCTGACTAAATTTTATAATTGCACAGCATATCTATTTCATGTAGATTTTAAAGTTTATTCACTTGTATCACTTGTATCACTTGTCTTCCCGTTGATCTTCTATTTGCTCAAGCAGATCATCTCCATTTGTCCCTGTTGCGTGCTAGTGTAGCCCAATGATATCTGCTCACTCCAGGAACAGGTAGAGCCTCAAATCATTCATTCGGGGTCTTAATGAAGTAGTCTGACCATCTCGTTGGTGGGCGGCCACTCGGTCTTTTGATGTCCCATGGAATATAGCTGGTAACTGCTCTAGTCCAGCGGTCATCTCTGAATCACATTACATGTCTGGCCCATCTGATTTTTGATGTCTTGGCAAACGAGACAGCATTCCTGATTCTTGATCGTTGACAGAGGTCGGAACTTTGGATTCCTTCTGAAAGGAAGTGAGTGAGACATGATACTCTTAGCATAGCTCTTTAGATTCCTCTTTGGGATACCCGAATAACGTTCTCATCCTGTTTGCATAGGGCCCAGGTCTCTGAGGCATATGTTAGTGCAGGAAAAACAGTGGAATTGAAAAGATGTGCCCGGAGTCAGAGGTCCTTCGTCCTCTTAACCACTTCTTCAACGCTCTTGATGGTGTTCCACGCTGCTTTTTCCTCCTGTGCAGTTCTGGCTCCAAGTTGTTCCTCATGTTGAGTTCTCAATCCAGGCACACATAGCTGCTGCATTCGGAGATGTTTGTTCCATTCGGAGATGTTCGTTCTATTTTTCTTTGTCCAGAAAGTTTATTAACAAAGAATTATTACAAACATTAATTTTTTAATTTGATATACCTGTAAAAGTATAGTTTTTAAAAAATTCAACTTATCACTGATTAATAATTTTGTGGAATGTAGAAGTTTAGATCTATTCATCTTTTTGTTTTGGGGCCACACTCCAAAGGAATCTAACCCATGTTGCCTACATGCAAAGCAAACTCCTTACCCACTGTACTATCTCTACATACCTCTATTCATCTTTATGTGTTTAGATATAAGTAAAAAATTCCTTCTCCCATATGTGGAATAGATATCTTATAGCCTACTTCTCCCACTGGCAAAACTACTGGGAGTTTCCTGCCCACATGGGAGAGCCTGGCAAGGTCCCCATGGTGTATTAATATGCCAAAATCAATAAAAAGCTGGGTCTCATTTCTCTGACCCTGAAAGAGCCTCCAGTGCAGCATCGTTGGAATAGGAAGAAACATAGTAAGACTTGGGCAGAGTCACACTAGGAAGTGCTCATGTCTCCTGAATGCTTGCTCTGTACTCAGAGATAATTCCAAGTGATACTTGGGGGACCATATGGGTTTCTTGGGACAAATTTGGGTCAGCCAAGCACCTACCCATTGCACCATCCCTCTGGACTCATGGTTTTCTTTATAATGATGCCTAGAGTTATAGGATAGTGAATCTTTTCATAAGTAAATGATATATCCAGTGTAACCTCTTAAATATTAACTCCCTATTTCAATGTCCCTAAAATGAATAATAATTAAAGAAAAAGCATTTCTATGTTTGGAAGTCCTTAAATTTAACATTTGATCTGACAGGGGCCAGAGCAATAAACACTAAACCAGGTAGGGCAATTGTTTTGGTAGACCCAAATTTGACCCTCAGCAACCTATATGGTCGTCTGAGTCCACCAGAAGTGATCCCTAAGTGAAGAGCAGGGAGTAACTTTTGAGCACTGCAAGGTATGGTTCAAACTTCCCACCCCCACAAAAATATAAAAGTTGAGCTGACATAGCAAAACTATAAAAACATGTCTTCCACTTTTTATTTGAACTTTTACCCATTCTCTCAAGAGAGTTACTTCAAATGATCATTTTTGGAGACCTATAAATGAAAATTTTGATCATTTTCACTAAGAAGTAAAGGTAGCAAAAGAGAAAATTAGAATCTCTTTGCTTAAGTCCGGACCTTAAGTACTGAACTCCTGTCTACAAAGTCAGTTTTTCTCTTTGACCACTAGAAGCTATGACTTTACAGATGTAACTCAGAAAGGAGCAACTTCTGTCATACCTAACCCAAGGGTTAGTATACATCTTACAATCAAAACAACTTTGGATTCCTTTTCTGACCCTTTCTCATGTTCCTGAAAAATTAATGAATTCAATAAACTATCAGTGTTGTTAGAAAATAATTGCGAAACACACACACACAAATATACATACGTTGTTTACACAGTCAGACCATTGGATTTCAGTTTATTTAGTTTTATCTCAGACTTGAGCTTTATCTCTCTAATACACACATAATAAACTAATTTTCTTTCTTGCAAAAAATAATGAAGTAGTATTTCTCTACACTACTAATATGATCATGTAATCACTGCACTTACATTTCTAATATGACACATTGGTCTCAAGAGTTAAGTAAGAACTTTAGCATCACTAAATCTACTTATGACTAGGCTGCTGCTTACATCTACAACCTCATGTTTTTATCCCTCCAGTTTCTAGCCACATCAAGCTACTTAAATTCTTTCCAATTCTCCAAATACATTCTCTGGCCTCTGACCCTTTGCATGTGCGTTTACTTCTGCTTAAGTGTTTGTTATTCAATATGTAAGCCTCAGCTTGGATTTTTCCTATCTCTCAAAGACTTAACCTCACCCTACTAAGCCCCATACCTCGCTAAGTTTGCACCAATCAATGTAATGACTCAAAAACATGCTCCTGTAACCACCTAACCATCTATGCCTAACAAATTAAATGAGGTATTGCAATGCTTTTATTTTATTTTTAGTGGGGCATCACGGTATTTATAACCCTACCCTTAACCTGGGGGTAATTTGGGGTCAAACCAGGTGATACTCATGACTTGCTCCCGGCTCTGCACTCAGGAATCACTTCTGGCAGTATTCAGGGGACCACATGGGGTGCCAGGGATAGAACCCAGGTTGACTGCATGCAAGACAAGTGGCCTACCTTCTGTATTATCACTCTGGCCCCAACAACTTTTCTTTTTTATTATAAATCATTCACTAAGGAACAACTTGAACAGAGAACAGTCCAAACTGCTTCAATTCATAGCATATCAGAGCACTCAAGAATTCTCAGTTGAACAAATTTTTGAATAAACAAGTGAATGAATAAATCTCAATATTCATACCATCAAGTAAAAATCTATGTCCCAAAGATAAATCTGTGCCCCAATCAAAACATCTGAATATCTCAGGCATCTAGAAGCTCAGAGAAATAAGCTCATTATCACTGGCAGTCACTTTCTTGTTGGGCCCCTTGCTGAGGAATTACCTATTCTCTTACATCAAATGGTTGGTTGTGTGCACTACAAAGTCCAAAGATTCCTTATCCCTGTACTTTGATCTTCTCTCAGTATTCTGGAGGTACAGTGGCTAATACCTGTGCCATGAGAAGGCAAAATCTGGGTCTCTGCTCAAGGACTGTTTCAAATAATATGTCATCATTTATCCCTGCCCCCTTTCTCCCTTTCCTCCCTTCTGCATATCTTCTCTCATAATCGAGTTGGGGCTCAAGCACACACAGCACACAAACACACACATATGAATTATCACTTACAACCTCTGGTCATAGACTAGAACAAGCAGAACAGTCATCATTTCACAGCTGCTTTGATATTTACTAACCAACATCTGTCCATTGAGTGCCTTAGTATATTTATTCTATCTAGTATTATTTTCTGTCTGGAGTTAAAATTATGAGCTTACCCTAAAATACTTGTCATGCCTGTGAAAGACCTAGGCTTGATCCTTGGCACCCCATATAGACCACTGACCCCAGAACCACTGATCCATGATCACAGAACCAGGAGTAAGACCTGAGCTTCATGGAATATGCCCCCCCCCAAACAAAAACAAACAAAGAAACATAATGCAGGTGTATGCAACATGTCATGTAGCATTCTGGTAGAACCTGTTCAACTTATCCTATTGTAGGAAGATGAGAAAAAAATCTAGACCCAGAAATATTCTGAGCATCTGTTTCATTTTGCATGGGTTAAGGGAAAATATAGGAATGGAAGACTTGGTAAGTATGGTATAAATTATCTGGTTTTAAAGGCTGATTCAGCCCTAAAGAGAAAAAGAATAAAGCCTCTGGCTATTTTGACTAGAGGAACATCAAGTTTATTAGAAATTCTTATGGGGGAAAGACTGGGAAGGACATGAGAGGGTGTCTGGTTCCTCATTTTCCTCGGGCAGCTGAAGCCCCTAAATGTGGCACTGATAATAAGATGATATACTTTCCGTCAATGATGTGTGTGGTTTTCCTCTCCTCCCCCCAGCTATTAAAGCTGTATTCATTGGGA
This sequence comes from Sorex araneus, assembly GCF_027595985.1. Lineage (NCBI taxonomy): Eukaryota > Metazoa > Chordata > Mammalia > Eulipotyphla > Soricidae > Sorex > Sorex araneus. Next base: position 329,925,077 of record NC_073313.1, on the reverse strand, counting down.
GACACATAGTAATTTGTTGAAAATCACAATTTGCTAAGAAACTCTCACAAAACCCCAAGAGCCCATTATATTAGCAGAAGTGACAAGAAAATAAATGTTTTTGACAAGGGAGTGCTACTATCCGGGGAAGATGGCTGCAACATCGGTGATTATTCAGCGAATCAAACTTATTTAAACACACTGTCTCTAATACTTAATAAATGTTAGAGTATGGCTTTTTGTGGCTAATAAAACTTGGTTTACATTCCACCCCGTGTCTTCTATGATTCGCCTCCCTGGGCTCACTTAAAGTGCATTAAGAAGCAGCAAGCAAGATCAGGACGATTTGCTGCAAAACTTAAATAATTCATTTATGCACCACTGCTTTCAGACTGTGTTTTTACAAATGCTATAATGAGACAAGCTGTGAAATGTGTTATATGGGGAAAAAGGCAAGGAAGTACTGAAGGAAAATTCCCTTTCCATGCCTTAGCTCTTGGAGGGCAAAAAACAATGAATACAGGTCTTTAAAACATTGTGTCTCTGCCTACTCCACATCAGCCATCCCCTGGCTTTAATTTGTAGTTTTTCTCTTAGTTAGAATGGAAGTCAAGCCATACTTGGGAAACTTCATTCCTGGTTTAAGGTAATAAACATAAAAGGTAAAATTTTAGAGCTATTGAAGGAAATATAGGAGAATACTTCTATAATATATGAGGATGGATGTTAAAAAATGATGAAAACAGGGCAATGAAAAATTGTAGCATCAAAATTAAGATGTCTAGTCAACAAAAATGGAAAAAAATGAAAAATTGAACAATAAGACAGTTATTATAAAGGAAAAAAGGCAAGCATAAATTAGAACAAGATAGACAAAATGCATATAATTTCCAATATTTATCATCTGGAAGCTTATTGAAGAGAGAAGAGCAATAGAGGGGATAGAAAGGAGAAAATGGAGGGAAAGGGACAGTGAAAAGAGGTAGGAGGTAAAAGCAGATGTGGAAAAAAAATAATTAGAGACACAAAGTTAAATATAAGCAAACATCATATACATAAACACAAAGAGGAATACACAGGCAAAGTTAACCCGAGAAAGAAAGCACAATCTCCTTATTAATCAAAGTAAACCAGAATAAAAATATCAGGTAAACATGTTAAAATATCATAGTACCAAATGAATATAAAAATGTGAGGAACTGGAGAGACAGTCCCTCACATTTGGAAAAGGTACTTGTCTTTTGTGTAGCCTATCTGGGTTTCCTGATATCGGAGCTAACAATAAGCTCTGAGCTCAGCCGGGTAGGGTCCAGAAAACAAACAAAGAAATAGACGTGAGACTCTAAAAGCTCTCAAAGCCCCGAAAAAGCATTTTTACTTCTACCAAAATCAATTATCACCCATCACAGAAATAGTATTTTGTTGTTGTTGTTTCATTTGGGGACCACACCTATCTATAGTGGAGATAATTCCTGGCTCTGTGCTCAGCAATTATTCCTTGGGGGACTATATGGAATGCAGGTGGTTCAACCTGGGGTGGCCATAGGCAGGACAAACATCTTATTCACTGTACTTACACACTGTATTCTCCAGCCTTCAGGACATAGCATTATTGTTCATAATAACTCAAATTTAAAACTACTCAAGTGTCCAACATAGTAAAATGGACAAATTCTGTTTTATTTGTACAAAAAGAAACACCATGAGGCAGAGATGTAATGCTAGTTGTACAGCATGTGGCTTGCATATTCAAAACTCACAGCTACCCCTGCCCCCTCCCCTCCCCCAGCACATATAGCCATTATGCAACAGAGCACAACATGTTTGTTATCAGTTTTATAGTATGGAGCAAAAAAGCTAACCAAAAAAGGTTGCACAAAGAATGGTAAATGCAAAGAAAGATAAAATTGTAGACAAAATTAAATCGTTTATTGCTTCAGGTCAAGTGCATAGATGATAAGATATAAGGAAAAATGATGAACAGAAGATCCAGCAGACTGACCTCTGAAGAACAATAAGTTTGATGAGGGTACAAGGGAGCAACACTCGGAGTTTTAAAAATACAGAACAAACTGTGAGCCTATGTTTTTTAGAACTGTCTACTCTTATGCATAATATATTTCATAATTTTTTAATTCAGAAAAACTTCTAAGGCAATAGTGAATTCATGTGACTTTAAAATATCTTGTTGGGGCTGGAGCAATAGCACAGCGGGTAGGGAGTTTGCCTTGCACGCGGCCGACCCGGGTTCGATTCCCAGCATCCCATATATATTACCGCCAGGGGTAATTCCTGAGTGCAGAGCCAGGAGTAACCCCTGTGCATCGCCAGGTGTGACCCAAAAAGAAAAAAAAAATCTCTTCTGCTTATTGTGACTTCAAAATATCTTCTCTTCTGCTTATTTGCACTTTCTTATTCTGTAATTAATAAACTTGACTACTTGTGTTATAAATTTTAAAACATTTATGAAATATGATGACAATTTGTTCATTTATTGGCTATGAAATTCTGCTAAAACTGGCAGATACAAATACAAACATGCTAATGCTTACAAAGAACTTACAAATAGTATTTGTTATATGAATAAATGAAAGTTTCCAGAAGATTACATGCCTAAAATTACATAAGACAGTTAGAGATTCAAATATTTTAAAGTCTTTATTTTAAAACATTATTCCTGTCCATCATCTGCTTTTCTTTTTGCCTGGAAATATAGACATAACTTTAAAAAGTTTTTTAAGCATATGAAAGAAAACATACCACCCAATTCTACCTATATCTTAAGATCAGCATAGTGACATTGCCTTGCATTGGCTTTCATCACTTTTCCCCAACATAGTTCACAACTTTTAATGCTAGTGAAAATGTATTCCTCACTCCACTTTTTGAATACTTGATATTTCAAAAGCACATTGCAAAAAAAAATAAATAAAAACAAACTGAAGAGAAGATAACCTTAAAAAAAGAAAAACATTTGAAAATGTGATATCCTATTAAACGGGCCAATTTTACATGACAATGGAAAATGATTTACTTAACAAAGTTACCATAATTTACTTAACAATGTTCTCAATAGTCTAGTTATTGCTTTAAGGTTTGCAAAATGTTTAAGCCATAATCTTTATAATTACCAATGTTTTTATGAAGGAGCAGAAGCACCTAAAATACCAGCCTCTATCCATGTTCTCCCTGGCAACCAGCCCCATCCTCAGCTGTTTTTCAAAAGGCCACCTTTATTTACACAATAAAAGATATCTTTCTCACATATAATGACTAGGAAATAACTAGGCATTGGGATAAGTCACAAACTGGTTGAAGACCAATTGTATGTGAGAAATATATTTTGGACATCAGCATGATATATAATATGTATATATAACATATATGTATATATGTGTACAAACATATTATACACATATATACACATATATCACTGTCACTGTCATCCCATTGCTCATCAATTTGCTCGAGCGGGTACCAGTAACATCTCCATTGTCAGACTTGTTACTGTTTTGGGCATATTGAATACACCATGGTTAGCTTGGCGAGCTATGCCGTGAGGGCGAGATACTCTCAGTAGCTTGCCGGGCTCTCCAAGAGAGGTGGAGGAATAGAACTCCGGTCGGCCACATGCAAGGCTGACGCCCTACCCGCTGTACTATGGCTCCATCCCATATATATGTTATATATATAGGATATATATATACAACTTATATATATTTATATATATATATATCTTTTCCCAATGCTTCCCAACCATTGGGAAGAATGAGTAAAGAGAGGCTGCTAAAATCGCAGGGCTCAGACAAATGAAGACGTTACTGGGCCTGCTCGAGATAATTGATGATCAACGGGATAATAGTAATTTATATACTTTATATAAACCACAATACTGCAAGATGCTTCTAGAATATTCCTGCATTGGAGGGGTGGGACACTGGATCATTTCTACTGCCTTCCAACTCCTCATGTTTGAGGGTTTTTCCATTCTCTAGCTGTAGAGGAAACTAAGAATAAAAAGACAAATGTTACCTTCTAGGGATGTTGAGATTGCCATGACAGCTGCTGCTGAAAGCAAAGTTGGAATGAGAGACCATGATGCTAGACTTCAAACGTGCCTGATACACTCCTACTAAAAACCTTGAACTTTCTTTTTATTGGCAATGGGATCTATGAAAAAGTGTAATGACCGAGGGTCTGTTTTGTGTAACTGGTTTGATAACAGGAACACTTGGAAAGAAATAAGGAAAGTGATATGGCAAATTGATAGTTTATTTTGGCATATTTTGTTTGTAAAATATCCTCAAACTGTAAGTATTCATCTGAAATTTGAAAATGCTATTTGCAGCTCAGAGGATAGGTACAAATCTAGATAACCCCTAGCAGCAGCTAGAGCCAAGGAACAAGACGAATGAGATCATCTGGGGAAACATGAAAAGGGAAGAGAAGGCCACACTGAGCTGTCTGAATCACAAAGGGTAGCAGAGTTCACAAAGGAGCAGAGAGAAATGCAAAGTTAGCAAAGGAATAAAGTGAAATGACTGCAAGGCCATTGAATGGGGACATTTATGAAGGGAACAAACAATAGCAGTTGTGAGGAAACAGATTAAAAGAATACATTAGATTTCACATTTGAGGAGGAGGATAGAAAGTCTGTCACTGTCACTGGCGCTGTCACCCCATTGCTCATCGATTTGCTCGAGCGGGCACCAGTAACGTTTTCATTGTGAGACTTGTTACTGTTTTTGGCATATCGAATACACCACGGGTGGCTTGCCAGGCCCTGCTGTGCAGGCAGGATACTCTTGGTAGCTTGCTGGGCTCTCTGAGAGGGACGGAAGAATAGAACCCGGGGTTGGACATGTGCAAGGTGAACGCTCCTACCTGCTGTGCTATAGCTCCAGCCCAGTAAGTCTGATAAAAGAAAAAAAAATTTCTCATAGAATAATATGAAATCTGGTGGGGACTTTAGTGGAGCATAAATCTGAATTAAGGAATTGCTAGCTATCATTCCGTGAATATGAGGCGGTGAGAGTATAAACAATAAATTTAAAAAATAGCCAATAAAAGGATGAAAGAAAAGTTGGAAACTACATACTATCAAGTTTTTTGAAGTACATAGCTGAGGCAGAAACAAACAGATTTGGCAAGTGGCTAAACTATCGGTCATGAGCCTAAGGAGGATAGTTAAAGGTGTCTTTGAGGCTTCAGGGTGTAGATGATGCATCACCCTCCTGGAATACATAAGATGGAAAGGTTTGGATAAAATAAAATTCCATTTTGGAAACAAGATGTTAGATGACAGAGTTGGAATATTTTATTTAAAATATCTGGAAGATACTTGGATTTATAAATCTTGACTTTCCAGAAGTGATAGAGAACAAAATACAGATTTGTGATAAATCTGCAAAGATAAGCAAATAGAACTAAAATACTCCATAATGTCTTAAGTACAGGTAAATATTTAGAAGTTAAGTGTATAAAACTAAAGAGAGAATCAGAAGAATCCATGTATGAAACGTAAAGGCTCCAGGAGAGGAGCTATAAAGAATCCAATTGCATATAAAAGGGATGCCTCTGTTCTTACACAAATAACAGCCTGAGAAGTTTCTGCCTTTTCTCAAGACAGGATAGAAATATTTGAAAGGAAAGAGGAGAAACTCTGACTTAAAAATCCTCCTACAGATCCCAAATCCAAAGTTGTAAAATGAACTGCAAGATAAGACCAGACTTCCAATTTGTAAACAAGGAACAGTTCTCAACAAAAAACTTACATTTGGCTCTAAAATGAAAATTCATGGAGTATGATTAATTAAATTATTTTTTTATTCTACAATATCTTGGTTTCTCTGCTTTACTGCATGCCTCTGATAAGACCATTACATTAAATCTCTTTTAGTTCCCTTCACCTCTGTAATGTCTCATAATCTTTTAGCTCTTTAATTCTCATGCTTTTCCGGAAAATAGAATGGAATATTGTTCTCTGATCCGTTACTCTGGTGAAGGAAACTAGCCTGGATTAATCAATTATTGGATCCATTTTGATAATTCTTGTATTGGTTTTCTTAAGTTGCCATTTAAAAAATACTATAGACAAGGTGATTTAAATAGCAGAAACTTACTTCCTACAGTTTGGGGGGTTAGAAATCCATGATGTGATTTCTGCAGGGAATTCTCTTTCTGGATTAAAAGCAGCTGCCTTTTATATCCTTATGTGACTTCCTTTAATGAGATACAAGAGGAAAGGAAAAGGAAGGAGAAGAAGAGAAAGATAGGGGAGGAGATGGAGAGAGAGCATCTGAAATGTTTCTTCCTATTAGGACATTAACTTCATCAGATCAGAGATCTGCCTTATGACCTCTTTGAATCCAATAACCTTCTTCTTAAGATCTTCTCTCCAAATACAGTCATCAGTTATTAAGAGCTTAGCTTAGAAATTTGAAAGAAAGGGGACACGATCAATCTTAGGCAATGCTTATCTTGCTAAAGTAATTCAATAGTCAGAATAATCAGAATCAAATGGTTGTGCATCTTGAGTACCTGTCTAAGCAATTAAAAGGATATTTTAGAGACTCTCATGAGGATAGAAGGTTGCTAGCTGAGTTTTCACTTTTGGTAATTTAGAAAGTTGGTTTTCATAAACAACTTTGAAATTACATTACTATAGTTTTTAATGTGGAAATATTATTTTAACTAGAATAAATGATCAGTGTGCACTCTAACTTTATATAAAGCTGAGCATGTCTCAATCCTGGTGAGCTTTAATTAATGTCATGGTACCATTGTAGTAATAGTTACATGGATAAAATGTTAGAGTATAGTTTAAACTATAAAATGACTTGAAAATTGGGTATGTCATAGTGATGAGGACTATTTGAGCATGAAATAATTGACTCTTCCTCAGAGAAGATTCAAAAACCACAAAATAATTCCCTGTATACCCAATGGCTGAGAAGGTGGAAACCAATGAACTGTGTTGTAACATTAAAATAAAAGGATGAATATTAGCCGCAGTCATAGCTCTGATCTGTACTTGTGAATTTTATTCCAATGTTAGCATTTGAAACATGAGATTAACCCCCAAATGAGGAAAAAGGACACAGAGATGTTGAAATATTCAGGGAGACCCAGTTCTATCCCTGGAATTCCACATGGCTGCCTGAACACCATAGTGATCCCTGAACCAGAAGTCATCCCTGTGGATTGCTGACTGTGCTTTTCCTTCAGAAAAACAGCAAACATATAGAAATGATAAAAGAAACTTGCCTGTAATACTGTAATACAAAAATTTAAAGGTACCAGAGTCTCCTGGTTAGACAGCAGTAAAGATCATATATCATTGGGAAGAAAAGCTTCTCCTTAATTCCATGCAGCACCTATACAAGCAGATTCCATGAGATTTTACCAGTGTTGCTGAGGTCATACAAGAAAAACAGGGATTTGTTCCCAACGGGGTACAATGAGAGATGGGAATGTCAAGCACAGAGGGCATGGGTGGAACTCTTTGGAGCCATTTAGTGGAGAGTTCAGAAACCTTTGAAACTGAACAGAACTGATATCTCAGATATCAGAGGTCTTTCCTACAGACCATATGCCTACGCCTACTGCTAGAAGGTACAGAGTTTCCATTTTTCTTCCTTAAGATGGCAAAGGCTGAAATCGAAGGTATGTAGATGATTGTAGGCCTTTGAATATCTGACTACAATCTTGGTAGCATCTCAAGTAGTCAGGCAACATCAGTTGAACTGTTCAAATATGGCCTAAAACATACACTTACCTCATACCCAATGGGTAGATTAGCAGAAATAATTCTCTGAAGGCCGGAACTTATCGGTGGTGACTATACCCTGTTACTTGAAAATCACTTATAGAAAAGGACATGATTCAGTAGCTGACTCACAAAATGTCTCTATATTCAAGTGAATACAATTGTCTTGAACAAATCACTCCCTTTATACATTACCCCCACCACACACACACACACACACACACACACATATACACACACATGCACTTACACACATGCATGAACACATATACATGTGCATGCATGAGTTTCTTTTACCTATTTTTAAACTACATTTTCAACCTACCCCAGACATGAACACAAAGTGTGGATGTAAATTATTGTTATTCTTTCAGGTTTAACTTTGATATATTCACTTTGGCCTTACTTCACTTGAAAGTTTGTTATAGTAAGGAGAAACCATGACTTCCCTCTGAGAAGAGTCAAGGAAGGAGGAAGCTGGGTTGCTATATAACGTGCTCCAGTTTTAATGCATTCTGTAGACAAAGCCTTGATGACACCTTCTAAGTGCCCTTTCAAGCAAGGGAAATTGAGTAAATTCTTACAAGTCCTGCTTAAGAAAGAGAGTACAATAGATCATAAACATATAAACATCTCTCAGTGCTCTGGTCTAAAGATGATCAGGATTGAAGCACAGCCCCAAAACTGTATCAGCTGGTTTACCTCAACTTTTGCCCTTTTTTCCAACATGCACATATTTATAACCTGGGTTTCCCAAACAGATTACTCTGTATTTCCGCCATCTGGTTTATGGATTTTTTTTTTTAAACATTCTACAAGCTGCCAAATGGTAAAGCTAGTAAGATTCTAGCTTTGAGGGAAAGCAACTCTGGCAGAGTTTTATAAAATGACAGCACATTAGCTACTTGGAAGCAGTAGCACAGCTCCAGAGACTTTAAGAACGTTGGAAAACTTAAAGACGGTGTAATCAGGATGCAACCAGACTGTATTATACATTTTGGCAGGATATTGAAATGTTCTATTTTATAAATAAAGGAAGAAATTTACCAAAAGGTAAAGGGTAAAATGCTGTGTCAATGATCTATTTTACGACTGTTTCTTCACTGTGGAGAAAGGATGTAGTTTCATTTATTCAGAGAATTAGTTATTGTATTTTTGTTGCTCCCATTTTTGACATGAAATAGGATCAAGATCATGTTAAAAAAAAAAAAAAGACCTTCCTCGTTTAATGGAAGGTCCCATAAAGTTCATGTCACAGCAACATTTTTTGTTAAATGAATCCTATTACCCTGTTCAATTCCATTATAAATGTCAGAGATTCAGTCTACGGGAAAAGCACCAGGCCCTGAATAGAATGAAATCACACAGGTCTTAATGTGGAAAATGTCCTTAAAACACTTATTTAAAGGAACAAATTATAATGGTTAGAAAACATTATCATTCAAAATATGGTTGAAAGTATTTTGTTTTCAAATAATAATGTAAATAACAATTGGGTGAAAATTTTTCATCTTCTCACCTAGATGTATACATTTTATCTAATGTTGTAAGTACTATTTTAATGTCAAAAATTTGTCTGGGATGTTTTATTTTGTCTGATAAATTTCAATTATCTTGATGATTTTTACTTTATATATTAATTTGTTTTGGATGGTGGCAATGAGGTAGATTTTTTTGTATTTTCATATGAGTCTTCCCAGATATGTTCCTTTGCATTCTCATACTAGGAAAACAAAACAAATAATGAAAAATGCAATACCTTTCTATTTTATGAGGAATTTCTGATCTGATGTTTTAAAAAAGTGTTATATAGCATATGGCTTTGTGGCATGATTGACAACAGTTATATATTTTGTGATTGGCATGTTTTTAACTTGAAGTTTACTTCCTTTAGTTGATAGTATTTTTCTCACATGGGCTGTTAGCATATCAATTGTCTTTTTGAGTTTAGAATAATTGTGAACACCAGCCTATTATATGCATTTATTCATTCTTTCGTCCATTCATTTATTCATTAATACAATGTTAACATATAAATATGGCATCCTAAAGATATCCACAGTGCTAGAAAAATACTTGAGTTTTTCTAAAATGTTGAGTAAAGTATGTCAAACCTGTCATTTAATCGCACTTCTTAAAACAGGGGTATTTTTACTTCCATTTTTGAAATGTGTCAGGTAATGTTCATAAAGTCTGTGTAATTTGCTTATGCTTAAACTGGCATTAATGAACAGAATCCAGATTTTAAAACACAGGATTTTCTGATGCAAGCTCATGTGTAATAATAATTCCATTGATCCTTACTAGTTTAAGAATAGGAGAACAAATAACAATGCTAAAACAGGATTCCTAATTCCCAGCATGTTTGTTTAAATCTATAAAATTCTTAAATTTGGGATTTTAAGGAACAATTACAAAAGAAAGGAGAGGCGAATAAAAGGGAAAGGAAATATAGAAGTTTGGGATTTTGAGAGGCTAATTATTAGATATGAGAGAGGAATGTACTAACTAAAAGAAATTCCCAGAAGTGGCAATGTCTTCTAATATATTTAGTGCAGTTAGAGATATTGCTGACATTAGTTTAATGGTATAAAATATATCATTGTGGAGGCTGGAGCGATAGCACAGCAGGTAGGGTGTTTGCCTTGCATGAGGCCAACACGGGTTCAATCCCCAGCATCCCATATGGTCCCCTGAGCACTGCCAGGAGTAATTGCTGAGTGCAAAGCCAGGAGTAACTCCTATGCATCGCTGGATGTAACCCAAACAAACAAACAAACAAACAAAAAGTCTATGATTGTGTGATCCATCATGTCATTGCTATCTGCCCAAAACAGGAAATGAAAGATGATAAAAAGTTGATTACTGAAAATCTTTCATAGTGATCTTTCTCCAAATTATTTGCAGTTGGAAAACTTAAGGGGTTTATCATTCTTTTTTTCCCACTATGATTCATTTCTTCCCTCATAATACACTAGGAAAGAAGAAAAACATTTCAGGAGTCAGGAAGAAAGAGAAGAGAGAAATGTAAAGTATAAGAGAAATTAAGTCAGAAAATATGTACAAGATATTTTCTGTACATTAGAAATAGTGGAATAAAACATAGTCCTCAAAATTGCCTAGGATACTATTTCATATTTCTTAAATTTCAAATTCTAGAGGGGAATTTTTTTCCCTTAACATAAGTAACCCAGACACAGAAGTACATAAAGTATGGATGATATTAAATGAGGAAATGTACTACACTCAAGTGGACTCTGAGGCATTAGGAATCAGTAGAGCATTCAAATATAGTTTTATGGTGTCTTGAAATCAAATGTTGAAACTTATGAAACTCTAACTAGAAGCTCAGTAGTCTTTTGTAAGGAGTCTCTTCGTGGTTCTGGGTTGATCTAAGGTTTCTGAATAATTGAAGGAACCCAGATTAAATCTTTATTTTTGAAATTCATCACAACTTCTCACTCATTCTCAGACATGAACCTAAATTGGCCTCTGTTATACTGTGGAAGACAAAATGAACTAAGCAAGGTGGTTTAGTCACAGACTTAGCATTCTGTAACTAGTAAAAAGTGAACTTAATCTTTTCTTATCATGGTGCATAATGCTAAAGGATAATAAAATTCCCAGATTAATTTATTTTTATTTATTTAGTCTCCTAAAAGCTTTATTTTATGAGACTAGAGCGATAATACAGCAGGTAGAGTGTTTCCTTATATCTAGCTGACCCGGTTTTGATCCCTGGCATCCCATATGGTCCCCCAAGCACCTCTAGAAGCAATTCCTAAGTGCAGAACCAGAATTAAATCCTCAGCATCACCAGGTGGACGCGAAAATTAAAAAAAAAGATTTATTTCATCTGTATCATCTTTTTAAATTAGTTAATATGAAATTATAGTTATTCATTTTGGTTTTCAGGCATACCTTATTTCAACACCAATCTTTTCAACAGTGCCCAGTTTCCTCTACTAATCCCCTTCCCTTTGCTTCCCACCCACCACCAGTTTGCCTCTATAAGGGCAAACTTTAAAAATTCAAAATTTATATATATATCTATATATGGATATATATGTATATGTTTGTGCATGTGGTATACTGTACTGTTGCCAATAGGGTTTTTACATAAATCTTTATTACCTTTCAGCACCACCTCTTCCTCCTATTTGATCTTCTCTCTACCTTAGTGATGGTTGCCTCTCTTTTCTATCTCCCAGTTCCTTCAGGTGATTTGTTTCCTTATATCTGGAGGTACTTGTAGCAGATTCTTAAGGTTTTTAGGTCTAATTTTGTCTGGATCCCGTGCTGTACGCTTCTTTAGCAGTGAAATGGCATGTTGGATTTCGGAAGGGAGAACACTGGGAATGATATATCCATCTTGCAGAATTTGGTGTGTGGGCAGGTGGATGTGGCTATCAAAGATATCGGAGTAGAAGTCATGGAAAACCTTCTCCATTGCCCTTCTGGAAGATGTGATAGATCCATAAGGACATCAGATGACAGTCATCATGGTCTTGTAGTTGGCGAATGACAGGCAAGTATTGTGAATATTTTTCCCGGCTGCTGCTGCATCAACCAACACTGTTGCTCTTCTGTCTTTGAGGTCTTCTTTTATCTCTTCTCTGCAAAACTGTGAGCTAAGACATTAGCTTGTGATTGCCTGAAGTTCTCACCAAACCACGTTGGTGAATGAGCTCGAGGGTTTCTGAAGACAGGTGTCTTTTTGTGGCTTTCTCTCTCTCAGCATTCCTTGCACAGTCATGGATATGCTGAACCAGTCAACTGTAATTCTCATCAATGTTGTCAATAATGGCATTTTCCCATGTTGCTGCAATAGTGCCAAAGAGCTCCCAGTTGGTTGTCATTATGGGAGCTCTTTTCTTAAACTTTGCAGCCCTTGCCCCCTGCTCTGTGAAGTAGAATTTCGCACAAAAGAGATGGTGGTCTGATCCAGTTTGGAATTTTGGGACAACAGAGACATATTATGTCAGGCAAAACCATCAATTGAATAGGATGTGGTCTATTTTATTGTGGAACTGTCCATAGGGAGACTCTCAAGTCCAGCATTTAGATTCAGCCTTCTGGAACTGTGAGTTACCTGGGATGGTCTTGGTCGAAATGATGAACTCAGACAGTCTCTCACCCTGTTCATTCCATTCTAAGCTGTGGGTCCTAATGTGGAGTTCTTTGGGCGACCTTCTTGGTCCTACGTTGGCATTAAAATCACCGACAATGACCTTGTAGAAAGTGTGGTCTTCTTTATAGAACTTCTCCAGCTCCATGTAGAACTTCTCAATTTCTTCTTTGTCGTAATATGTCAATACACTGGCTCTGCTCTTCACATGCTACCTGTCTGAATGCAAGGTTCCATCCCAATGGAAAACGAGCAGGACCATTCTGTTGTACAAGAAGGGAGACATCCACAACATCGGCAACTATCACCTGATCTGCCTGTTGTCCGTTGTCTACAAGTTGTTCACTCGAGTCATCCTGAATAGGATTAGCAGAACACTACATGAAGGACAACTATGTGAGCAAGCTGGGTCTGAAAAGGATTCAGCACAATTGTCCATATCCAAACGATGACCAAGCTCATTAAGGTTTCGTGAGAGTTCAAGATGCCGCTTTGTCTAACATTCATCGATTTAAAGAAAGCCTTTGATTCTGTTGAGATTGATTCAGTCATTAATGCCCTAGACAAACAGGACATTCAAATTCAGCAATCAGGATCCTCCACGAGCTGTATTACAGATTCACCACCAGGATCTCACCATTCTACAAGGAAGTGTTTATCAACATAAAGAGAGGGGTTTGTCAGGGTGATACCGTTTCACTGAAACTCTTCAGTGCCACCTTTGAGAATGTCATGTGATGAGTGGAATGGGAAGGAATGGGAGTGAAGATAGACAGTGAGCAATTACACCACCTCCGCTTCGCTGATGATATCCTTCTAATAACACCAAACATTAGCCATGTGGCACAAATGCTGGCCAACTTCAACCGTGAGTGTGGATTGGTCAGACTGCAGCTGAATATCATGAAGACAATGTTCATGAGAAACAGACTAGTTCCTGATATCCCATTTGCTCTCAATAGAATGAACATCTCCGAATGCAGCAGTTATGTGTATGTGGGTCGAGAACTCAACATGACGAACAACTTGGTTAAAAAAGAACTCAGAGTCTTTCTAGAATTTGTATTGGAAGTGACAAAGACTTGGTCAGTCTGGGTTATTCATGATCCCATGGTGGTTGGAACCATAGCATGAATTGTTTAGGTTTCTACTGTAGATTTAGGAAACTTATGCCTTTTCTGTTGGGAAAAGTCTTTTGATTTATGATCACTGTTTATAGCTTCATATGTTCTACTGAATTTTATTAAATATTTTGTTTTTTAATTTTGGTTAAGAGGGATGCTTACCAGATCAATGATAGGTGCATAAATGCTGAGAGGTCTCTTTGTAGTGGACGTGTACTACTTGAATGGTGAAGGTGGATTAATGGCATTTCTGTCCCACATGAGTGTGAGACAGTCTAGAAACTGCTCAATTCTCTCACTCTACAACCATAAACTTGAGTTGTTATGATTGTTGGTAGCAGTTGTACTTTAAGCCATGAAGAATGGTTATTTTCAAATGATGATTCATGTTCTTCCTTAATCACTATCTTCAAAGGCCTTGATGTTTCTACATTGTCATAGCTAGAGCCAGAGTATGCCTATGTAACTGATGGAAAAACTTTGATGGCACATTTATATCTATCTGCACAACCACAAGAGTAAGTTCATTTTACTATTTGAATATCTATCACCTAATTAAAAATATCTCTTTACTTTTTATTTAAAAAATATTGTTCCAAGCTTACCATTTATTATTTTCCCAAGAGAAAGAAACCATGAAATCAATCATTTATCAATTAGAATGTTATTTTTGTTAAAAGAGTTTATTCTTAGGATAACATTAGGTACCAGAAATGTGGAGAAGACAGAAGTGATATGTGACAAGGTGCTTACAGTCTTAGAAGAAATACATTAAATGCAATGTAAAATATTTACAAACAAGGGGATATTAAACATTATATTCAGTTAACAGGACATGAATTTGAATTATGCCACCAATTATTCCAGCTCTGTGGCACTCATTATGTAACCTTAGGGCTTTACTTCCTTGTCTTCAAGAGCAATTATGATACAACCGACCTCTGAACACACTGTATTAGCTCAAAGAGTATGTCACTTACTGTGGTCATAATATCAGTACTCAGAGAAAAGGAAAATGGCTCAAATAACTAGTCAGTTGGGTCAGCAATGGGTGATGTGTCGTTATAATAAAGACAGGCTTTAAAAGTAGCAAATCATCCAGGAAATTTTATTAAGAAGCAAAAAAATCAAGACTCTAAACACAAAAGTGTAGTAAACATTAAACATATCTCAATAAAGGAATTGAAAAAGTTAAAAGTATGGTTGTTTGAACATCGATAGTATGTTCTGCATCTATTGTGGAAGGTACTGAGTCCAAATTTCTATATGCAAGTCATATTCCTTACCACTAAAGCATATCCCTGGCTCCAATTTAAATTTTAATGATCATTATATTTGAAAAAAGTACTTATTTTTACCAGTTTTTTTTGTTTGCGCTATGTTTTCTCTTTAACTTATTTGTAAGCTCCATAAGAATAGAAAATTTTATTGTTTTGTACTGAAACATTTCCTCACCAGAAATCCTTACCATTGAGTACTGGAAGAGTACGAGTGCTCTGTATGCTGTTTTTTGTTTGTTTTTTTTTTTTACTTTTTGGGTCACACCTGGCAATGCACAGGGGTTACTCCTAGCTCTGCACTCACAAATCACCCCTGGCGGTGCTCAGGGGACCATATGGGATGCTGGGAATCGAACCCGGGTCGGCCGTGTGCAAGACAAATGCCCTACATGCTGTGCTATTGCTCCAGCCCCTCTGTATGCATTTTAATTAGATGAATTAATTAGATGTTCTCTACTATGGGCAAATAATATTTGAGGCTGAAAACCTACAATGACAATTATGAAAAATGTTTTCACAACTCTTATATAAAATGAACCCTTTATATGTTTTCTCTCTCCTTCTCCTTCACTTTCTTTTCTCCTCCTCTTCTTCCACTTACTATTTTTACTTCCCCCTTTCATCTTTCTTCTCCACTTCTGCCAACAACCCTACTCTCTACTTCTCATTCTTCTCTTTTTTTCCCTTTTAAATGATGGTGCCCAAGTTCTTGTGAGACTTCAAGACAAAATGAACAGCACTGAGAGCAAGGTAGAGGTGACAGAGTGTGAGAATAATTGTAGTGGTTGGTACCTTACTTGATGTTTCACTCAATTTTGAACTCCCAGATCTATGAATCAGGGTTTCTTCCACTCAAACATCTCCTTTGACCACACACATTAAATCTTTTCCAAAAAGTTGAATGAAAGTTTATGTGTTCATAAAGAACCTGCCAAGAAGTATTTCATAATCTTCGAACTACTTTATACCAACAGGTATTATCTAAAGTTCTTTTATTACTTTACACTAACAGGTATTATTCAGATAGAAGAAGATATCATAAAGCCTAGACTTGTCTAATCACAAAAGGGTCCTAAAAAACTTACTGCTTTTTTTCCAAGCTAAGAAATTAAGATAGAAAAAAAAGCATATTAGGTACCAACTCAAAATCTCATATATTCAAGGAAAATACTTCATTGCTAAACTGTATCCTTGGTCATTGTATCACTGTATCACTGTCATCCCGTTGCTCATCAATTTGCTCAAGCAGGCACCGGTAACATCTTCATTGTGAGACTTGTTTTTACTGTTTTTGGCATATCAAATACGCCATGGGGAGCTTGCCAGGCTCTGCTGTGTGGGCAAGGTACTCTTGGTAGCTTCTGGGCTCTCCGAGAGGGGCGGAGGAATTGAACCCGGGTCGGCCACATGCAAGGCAAATGCCCTACCCACTGTGCTATCCCTCCAGCATCCTTGGTCAGAAAAGAAAAATTAAAAACTGTCTTAGTAAAAAGAAAGTAGAAGTTGCCTATTTTCTCTGAAGGCTTTGATAATTGATGTACATATGGTAGTGCTAGTGTTTTCACCTATGCCCATTTTTCAATCTCATATTTAGAAAATACATGATGATTAGTGGAATAGGTTGACCCAATCATCCATTAGCACTTAATTTTCCTGGCTATATTGAAACTCTCTCTATTCACAAGTAGTAAATTGTCAAGTAAACTGATGAGACTTAAAAGAACACTTATAGTTCTAGTTGCTATAATAGCTAAAAACCTTTCTGAGGGAAAATTTTAGATCTATTTGCTACCTGGGAGCATTTAAAATTTTAACAATAGATATATCTCTTTCTTCACACAACCGCTTTTCTGCTTATTTCTTCTGTAGTATTATTGTCCTTATGTACTTGAAATAACTTAAAATAAAATGTAACATTTTTTGTTAATTAGTCATTATTTCTTTATTTCCAGCACCACACATTCACACACATTCACATTAAATTGTAAGCTTCACAAGTGTGGGATTATTGCTACCAAGTGTAGAACAAAATGCCAGCAACTTGCAGAGGGCCAGAAACAAAAGGATTTTCACTTGCATTGGTATAAGACAATTGAATAATTTTATAAAACCTTTTTGAAATTATAAATCCAGATTTGGAAAGACATACTCTCTAAAGTGCTCTTTAGTTAAAAAACATTTTTTTAATATAAAACTTTTTTCATCCACACAAAACACATTTATCTCAAGGAAGAATATATTATAATTACACAGATTCACTCAATCTAGGGCAAGGAAATAATTTGAAGACTTTTGGGCTACTAAGTAGTAACATATCTTAAAATTAGAATGACCTATTATTATCACCTGTACTTTTGGCTATAGATGAATCATCCTTATACTGAAACTAATGCAACATAAAAATTAATTTCGAAAGGCCAATTATTCTACACTTTTCATTGGACAAAGTGGGAGGCAGAAATGGGCCAACTCAGGTGAAAGCATAGTGGACCAAATACTTGCACTAATCTTGTTCTGCTTCTCTAGGTGAATCTTTTTTTTTTTTTCTGAGAAGAATGTATCCCTGCACCGGAATGCAGCAATACCCTTGATTTCTTTCCTCCTCTATTTCCTTTGCCCCCATACAAGCTTCCCTCATTATTTGAGAAGATGCTGTGGTCCAGTGATCTGCAAAAAGTTAACAAGTGCTGAACAAGTGTGGAATCCATATGATCCCTTCAGTCCATTAGTTCCCCTAGGGTTCAGTATCCAGTTTCTTTCAATAACTACCATCCGTTGCTCCTGAGTAAAACTCACTACTGCATGCCTCACAATCAAAGGGGGCTTGTAAAATAGGTCATTGGAGGGCTTCCCAGCCCTGGGTGTTTGGAGTGCCATATTTCCTCCATGAAGCAGGTAGTCAACCTGGGTGTTTATTCACTGAAAGTCAGGGTTTTGTATTATAAAACTTCTAGCAGATGTGATAAGCAGTAAATTGCAGATCTATCACTTTTTTTTGTTCCAGAAAGTGTGTGTATATGAAATCAGCAGAATACTGCCTTTCTATGATTTATGGCCTGCTTTTGACCAACTCTTATCAGGTTCCCACAAGCCCTTTTCTGATGCAGCTCATGTCTGAATGACAATAGACAAACCGGTGCCATTATGCACCAAAATCTCTCTCTGCATTCTAGACACCATGATTACATCTACGGTATTGATTTATTGCTGCTTCCCCCCACCCCCATCCCCCAACAGGGACCAGTTTGCTTGGCCCCGAACAAGATCGACTATTATTAAACGGAGCTAACAACTCCATGTGAACTTGGGAAAGAAGTAATCATTTGTTCCCACCTTTCTAACAACCTGGCATATAAGGAAATGATCACTTTGAAATATTTAGACTGCTTATTTGTCTCTGCTGTTCTCTGCTTTGAGTATGCAAAATAAGATAAAACAGGCCTCTGGAAGAAGAGGAACTTTGTAGTTTCTCAGATGTTGAACACAATGTGCTTCTTTTTATAAAGCACACTGAAATGATTACAAATCTCTGCTTTGGCCTGTATTTCTGAAACACCTACTGTATCTGTAGCAATGAGGTTTTATGATGGCTTTAACAGTTTCTGCAAAATTTATATGTTCTACCAGTAGATCATTTTGGGGAGTGATATAAATTTTACAGCACATCAGAGTTTTATATCACCTACAAATGCCTGATGTAGGATTCACATCAAGCAGGACCCACATCTACCCACAGTTTTCTATTCTTCGGGGTATTTATGTTTGTCAGGCAAAGGGCTTTTCAACACTTTTCACTTTACAAATGATCATTCCTCCTCCCTCGTTACCTTTCAGTTTAACATCATTCAGTCGATTTGTCTATGGGAACTTCACCCCTCAACACACATACACATGCTCACACTATCAATTTACATAATAGACACCCTCTGCACTGCCTCCACTCTAACTTCCACTTAGAAGTACAGACTATTTCTGGGGTTTCTGGACTCCTGTAGACTTAATTGAGCTAAATAAACACAAAAGACAGAGATCCTTCACAAGGAACTCTTACTTTCTAATTTCCTATAGTCGGATAAATGCTAGTGAACCAGCAAATGACCCAAGAATAGAAAATCTTGGTACATTGTTGCAAAGTGTATGGGGAATGTCTGAGACTTGTATCCTTCAACTTTAAACACACTGAAATTAGGAACAAACAGGATCAATTCAGAATCAAGTTAACTTGAAATCTAGAATCACAGTGGTAGGCAGTTCTTCCATGTGATACTAAGAATATCATCTTGGGGAAGAATTCTGCTACCTCCATGCACTGGGGGGAGAAATCACTTTAATGTTTCTTGTTCCCAGCCCTTTTCTCAGGCCTGAAAATGTGTAAACTGTCATGTAGATATTTAGTTCTAATGGATGACTAAAGTAGATGTGTTGAGGACCCGGGAACAAGCTCAGGTGGTAGAATAAATGCCTAAGCACGTGCAAGGTCTTTAGATTGACCCTTAGCACAGCACTACATGTCCTTCCTTTTCTGCGCACCACCAGTTATAACCTTGGCAAGCCTTTACATGACACACCTCCAGAAACATATCTGGGAAAAAGGTATGGCTCCCCATACCTTAACACCACTAAAGGTAGCACTAATTTTTTAAAATACAAGTGAAGAAAAGTATGTACTGGGGCTGAAACAATAGTACAGTCAGATGTCTTGCATGATCCTGGCATGTGATATCTTTGCTTGAGACCTACCAGAAGCGATTCCCAAGCAAAGAGCCAGGAGTAAATCCTGAGCCCCAAAACTAATTAAACAAAGAGAAAAGTATTTGTTGAGAAATATAGTGTATTGTAAGCATATGCAGTTCACTTTCCTCAGTGTAAAAACGTTCTTACCTGCAATCCGCACTGCTGTCCAAAATCATCATCACCATCATTATCACCACCATCATCATCACCATCATTATCATTACCATCATCATCATCATCATCATCATCATCATCACTATCATCATCATCATCATCACCATCATCATCATCACCATCATCATCATCACCATCATCATTAGCAGCAGCAGCATCTAGCTCTATCATTTGATTTTAGTTGGAGTTGGCCTATTGATTCAGGTTGGTTGATTTGTGACTCAGGTCTAGGCAATTAGAAAACTTTCCTTTGTTTCTATGGAATTATGAATCATATGAGAATAAAGGTGCAGGGCTGCTAGAACCCCGATTTCCAATGGAGAAAATTTTTCTGAGAGTGAGAAAAGCAGAACCCAAAGACAGAGACAGAGTTTTACATCCACAGAGCCCCTACACATAGCTCTGTCTAAACTCCACCTATTGAATTATTTATTTAGATTAGCCAATAAATCCTCCTCTTTTACTTAAGTTAATACAAGAAATACAAGAAAGAGGGGAGATAGCAAGAAATTAAGAGACAACTTAGAGACCCTTATACTTTGGGCACAGCAGAGCCTATTCAATTTACACAATAAACAAGATCATTGGTATCTTTATGTCCTGTGCTATGGTCATTCTTAAGTTATGACATTATGGAAAGAGAAATAAAAATTATATAATGTAGAAATAACCCAAATATCATGAACAGATGACTGGATAAAGAAATTAGAGTATATATACACAATGGAATATTACTTGAATATAATAAAAAGGTGAAATCATGCAATTTGCCGGTATGTGGATGGATCTCAAAATTTTTCCAAATAATGTAAGTCAAAGAAGGAGAAGGTCAGATACAGAATTATCTCTCTCATGTAGGAGATATAAAGAAATATAATAACAGGATAAAAATTGACAGCAAAAGAGCTCAAAAACTGGTCTATAGAACTGAGCTTACCATGGTAATGACTGTGGCAGGGGTTAGTTTTGGGGGCACTCTGATAGAGGGTGTGATGTTTGGACATTGCATTTGTGAAACCCTGTCACTAAAAGTATTGTAAACCATGTTTACAAAAATAATAAATAAAATCTATATAGGGATATATTGGCATCATAATTTTTCTATTGCTATGTCAATTACTTTTAGGTTGACCAAAGAAGTCAGTCTGGACAAGAAGAACAAGAGCAGAAGTACCTAGTCTCTATCCTCAGAGTGAAGTAATGTAAGAGCTTGAGCAAAGGAGTGACAGTGACAGCTTCCTTTATAAGGGCCTAAGACTGACAGTCATGTGAAAAAGAGTTGGTGATGGATTAATATTCTTGAAAGGGATAGCCTTTTAGCAGAACAGGGAGGTGATGAAGGTCTAATTTGGGGATGTCACTGAATTTATGATTTACTTACAAATGAAGTGAAAATATCACTCATTGGAAAGCTATTGCCATAGCACTGGATTTTTTTGAGGAAAAAATTTCTTTCCACCACAGCAAAGAGAGAGAGACACACACAGAGATTATTTAATATCAACCAATGAAAATCTCAAATTCCTGCTTAAGTCCTTCGTGGACATCTGATAAAATTAGTGCATTAATACTGGCTTTCAATACATGATAGGTACTTTTTAATTAATACTTGCATATTAGCTTATTTCTTCCTAAGTTCTGCTCTTAGGAACAGAATTTGTGCAATAAATAATAATATTCGTTCAATTTACTACTTCAACTTTACAAAACATGTAAGTTCCAATGCTAGGTTTTTTCCTTGTAGTAAAGCAAGATAGCCTTATTGAAAGAAATTTACTTAAGGAAATATGAAGGGATGGTGCCAGAGTAATAATACAGTGGGTAGCATATTTGCCTTGCATATGGCCAACTGGGTTTTGATCCCCAACACTGCATATGATCCCCTAAGCCTGTCAATAGTGACCCCTGAGCACAGAGCCTAGATTAAGGCCTCAGCACTGCTGGGTGTGACTCTCCTAAAAATGGTATGAGAGGAGAAAAAGAGAGAGAGATAGACACATTCTCAAGAGAGAACATAGACTTCCACAGAGTAGAAAAGTGGAAAATGGCTTGTAGAATAAAGTTGCTTATGAATTCCCCGAATTTTCTTCACCTGTAGTTCTCTGCATACTTAAAGTTTAATTTGGGTGTTGTCACAGGGAAAACCTTGGAGTTTTGATGGAACTTTTATAGTTCAATTAGGACATTTATATTCTCCTGTGTTCTTTTCTGAAGGATCCAGCCTTCTCTGTGTAGTGCCTCAATTTCTATATCCAGGTGGTGCCTCGGTTCTCCATCTCCAATGAGCTCTGCATTTGTATCTCAAAGGAATATGTTCCTCATACCACTTGGGATACCTCAGAGTTTGGCGATTTCTTCTTATTTTTATTATTTCTTAAAAATTAGTATCAGGGCCCCCTATCTATCTGCCTGAAACAGTTCTTTCTAGAGATTTCACTCTCTTAAATCTTCAAATGGTTCATGGGTGAAAGTTAGTTTTCTATAACTGCTTTCTTCTTTAAAGGATATGGAATGAAATCTCATGCTAACTTAATATGAATGATTCCCATCCAATCCGATCCAGGACCTGGGTTTTTGACTTATTTTATACATTGATTACATTATCTGTACTATGTTTTATGGAAGTCTCTGTGTGTGTGTGTGTGTGTGTGTGTTTATTCTGTTGTTTTGCTCTCCCACGTAGTGACTTTCCAAATAGATTATAATCTCTTTGATGGTAGTGTCAAGATCTTATGTTACTTTGTATTCTTCTTTTAAATCAATAATAATAGCTTTGCTTATTAAGCATAGGTTCCTAGCCTTGTGCTAAGTACATATCGTATTCCATTTATTCAGTCAACTTCAATTACGTGGATGAGACAGTTATTACTTTGTTTTTGCAAATGGGGAATTTGAAACCTGAGGAGATTGAATAACCTGCTTATAGTCACACAGTAGGTGGTACACCTGGGCTTTAAACTCACATCAGCACTAACCTCTGGACTATATTCCTCCCATGCAGAGAAGATATGGAGCAGGATCAATAATGAATCACTTACAAATTGATTTTACACATTTATGAGACTGAATGTGTGGAAACTATCTCTCATAGCACACCTAGTCTCTCTTGCTAGGAATTTTTCATTTTTTTTCTCTTAATCTGATGGAGAAATTTGAGCAGGACTACAATCAAGTGTTAGATTCAAAACTACACTGAAAACTCAATCATCCAATTCAGAGCTCAGAAGTGTTCAAGAATGTATACAATTTGTCTACTTGAGTTTGGAGGTGAAAAAATATAACAAAGAGAGAAAAATTTGATTTCAGTACATCAGGCCATAAAATGTAAAGAAAATGGTGTTATGGAATTATTTGAATGATGGTACAGTTTAAATGAAGGATATGCACATTACTGAGTTTACGCTGAACTTAACCCACCACAAAAAAGTTGCAGTCTATAGTTTTTGCTTTAAGACTATTTACCCTCTCAAATTCAGTTCAGTCATGATTTCTTCTCCAACTTAGTAAAAGTATTCTTCAGCACTTTGAAGAGTCTTTAATATCTGTTTATCTGTTTGTCCCTTTAGAGATGAGGAAAATAACCAAAAATAAAATATCTCCCAGTTGATGTGCTTCTCCAGATTGGGATCAAATTGTCACCTTTTTTCAACTGAACCCCTAAATTGAAAGAGTGGTAGCATAACAAATAATGCAGGCTTGCTGTCAAAGTTGCTTTTGTAAGGAAATCATCTATTGGGTGATTTGTCTATATCGTCGTCCAGACACTTGATCTGACCCAGATCTATCAAAGGGAATAAAAGAGAATGGGGGAAAGATATATTGACTTCCTTGATATGGAAATCCACTGTTTGGTTCTTCTTGCCATAGGCTGACCTAATTTTAGGATATGGCATATAGCAAAGTTAGGGTAACAAAAGACAGAATTTGATTAGTTCTCAATTTCAGTACTATGTTGGCTATGTAGACACACTGTCAGCATAAAGTCATTCATCAAGATAAAATGTCAGGTGATTCTATAAGTGGTCCAGCTGCAAGATATAAAAAGTTTCCCATCATCACTGCACAGATAAAATGGAATGACCAAAAGTCAGAGAACAAATTCCTGAGAGTAGAGCTAGGAACTTAAAAAAAAAAGGAAAAGAAAAGAATATATATGAGTAGCAGAAGACCTAGAGGATGATTGTTGGGTAAGAAAAGTAAAGGGAACCGTTCTTTCCCATTATCAACCTTGAAAACTTTATTTCCTGATAGAATTCCTGCTACATCTGCCACCCCAATCTACTTGGGACTCATTGAAGATGAGAGATATTTTCAAACTTTCATCTCTAACCTGTTATTGCTAAAGAAAAACTGTTAAAATACAGTAAAAGAAATAGAAAAAAAGAACAGGTACAGAAAAGAAATAGAAGAGGGAATGAAAAGAAGCAAAAGAGAAATGTAAATGAAAGGTTTAAAAAAGGTTAAAAGAAGAAAATAAAGGGAAAGAAAAATGGGGAGGGAAAAGAAGAAAAGTGAAAGGGATAGGAGGAAAGAAATAGAAGGGAAGTTGGGAAGAGAAGGGGGAGGGTGTGGGAGGGAAAGAGGAGAGAAGGGGAGGAAATGGAAAAAGATGAGAGGGGAGGAGAGGGAAGAGGAGGGAGGGATGGGAAGGGAAGACTGATACTGGATTCTTCTCTGCATAAATCATGATTTTTGTTTTCCTTTTTTAACTTGTGGAAACTAAGTAGCACAGTTAATTGTGCAAACTCTATAACATTCCATATCTTTAAAGAAAAACTTCTCCTTGTCCGTTTTTTTTTAAAGAATCTAGGACACAACATTTTTTTTATTAGTTTATTTTTAATTAGAGAGTCATCGTGAGGGTACAGTTACAGATCCATACATCTTTGTGCTCATGTTTCCCCCATACAAAGTTCGATAAACCATCCCTTCACCAGTGCCCATTCTCCACCACCAATAAACCCAACATCCCTCCCCCCTCCCCAGTCCCATCTCCCCCCACCCCACCCTGCCACTATGGCAGGGAATTCCCTTTTGTTCTCTCTCTCTGATTAGGTGTTGTGGTTTGCAATAAAGGTGTTGAGTGGCCATTGTGTTCAGTCTCTAGTCTGTATTCTGTATTCGGCCCGTATCACCCTTCCCCCACATGACCTCCAACCACATTTTACTTGGTGGTCCCTTCCCTGAGTTACCCAGAATGAGAGACCAGCCTCTGAGCCATGGAAACAATCTCCTGGTACTTATTTCTACTATTCTTGGGCATTAGTCTTATAGTCTATTATTCTATATTCCACAGATGAGTGCAATCTTTCTATGTCTGTCTCTCTCTTTCTGACTCATTTCACTTAGCATGATACTTTCCATGTTAATCCACTTATATGCAAACGTCATGACCTCATTTTTTCTAACAGCTGCATAGTATTCCATTGTATAGATGTACCAGAGTTTCTTCAACCAGTCATCTGTTCTAGGGCACTCGGGTTTTTTCCAGATTCTGCCTATTGTAAACAGTGCTGCGGTGAACATATAAGTGCATATGTCACTTCGACTATACTTTTTGGCTTTTCTGGGATATACTCCCAGCAGTGGTATTGCTGGGTCAAATGGGAGCTCAACGTCTAGTTTTTTGAGAATCGTCCATACTATTTTCCAAAAGGGCTGAACTAGCCGGCATTCCCACCAGCAGTGTAGAAGGGTCCCTTTCTCCCCACATCCTCTCCAACAGTGGTTGCTTTTGTTCTTTTGGATGTGTGCTAGTCTCTGTGGTGTGAGGTGGTATCTCCTGGTTGTTTTGATCTGCATCTCTCTGACAATTAGTGATGTAGAGCACATTTTCATGTGCCTTTTGGCCATTCGTATCTCTTCTTTGGTAAAAATCCATGGCCTTCCTATATGCAAACAATGAGACAGAGGAAAGGGACATGAAAAAAGCAATCCCATTCACAATTGTGCCCCAGAAAATCAAATATCTTGGAATCAGCTTAACTAAAGAAGTAAAGGACCTCTACAAAGAAAACTATATAACTCTACTCCATGAAATAAAAGAGGACATGAGGAAATGGAAACATATGCCCTGCTCATGGATAGGGAGAATAAACATTGTCAAGATGGCAATACTCCCAAAAGCATTATACAGATTTAACGCGATCCCTATAGGGGTACCCATGGCATTCTTCAAAGAAGCGGAGCAAGCAATCCTGAAATTTATATGGAACAATAAACGCCCACGGATAGCTAAAACAATTCTTGGGAAAAAGATTATGGGAGGCATCACCCTCCCCAACCTTAAACTCTACTATAAAGCGGTGACAATTAAAACAGCATGGTACTGGAACAAAGGCAGAGCTGCAGACCAATGGAACAGTGTGGAATATCCCCCCACACAACCTCAAATGTATGATCATCTAATCTTTGATAAAGGAGCAAGAGATGTGAAGTGGAACAAGGAAAGTCTCTTCAACAAATGGTGCTGGAACAACTGGACAACCACATGCAAAAAAATGGGTTTAGACCTTGACCTGACACCATGCACAAAAGTAAGATCAAAATGGATTAAAGACCTCAACATCAGACCACAAACCATAAGGTACATTGAAGACAAGGTCGGCAAAACCCTCTATGATATTGAAGATAAAGGTATCTTCAAAGATGACATGGAACTAAACAATCTAGTAAAAATAGAAATCAACAAATGGGACTACATTAAACTAAAAAGCTTCTGCACCGCAAAAGATACAGTGACCAGAATCCAAAGACTATCTACAGAATGGGAAAGGATATTTACACAATACCCATCAGATAAGGGGTTAATATCAATGGTATATAAAGCACTGGCTGAACTCTACAAGAAGAAAACATCCAAACCCATCAAAAAATGGGGCGAAGAAATGAACAGAAACTTTACCTAGGACACAAAATTTTTATTCTTCACAAAAATAAAAATAAATTGGAAATAAATCATAGATTAAAATGTAAACTGAAAATGCTAAAATTCCTAGTATATAAGATAGAGTAGGCCTAGATAACCTTAGCTATGATGACATTTTAGATAAACCACCATAGACATAATAGGTCATTGATATTATTGAAAAATGGAATTTCTTTAAAATTAAAACATCTGCATTACACAGATCTCCTTGTTCTTTGTATTAGTATGATTGGGGTTGAGAATGATTGTTCTTTTATTTAGGAAAACATGTTTAAAGTCATACTAATCACAAAACAACCCATATAAGAGTGTGTAGGGCTCAGAAAAGTCTCTCGATAGCACACATAAATGTGGTATGTCTTGAACTTTTGCTCTTCAAGTGTGAAAGGATGGAAAAGAAAGGTGAGCAGCCTTACCTTGCAATGTGTCAAACAGTTGGCTTCTAAGGAAGATAGTTAGTTATAGGAAAATAGTCAATTAACTTAAGAAATAATGATGCCTTCTATTATGAAATCTGCTTCTTTGTTATTCCTAGTCTTTATTGAAAATTTTATTCTTACAATGGCCCCTGCTAGCGCCACTCTGGAGGGAGTTAGTGGGTGATATGCTCACTATTGGAAGAAGACAGAGAGGGGAGTTATTATTCATACAAATCACATCTGCTTTGAGACTAGCAAGGTGCCAGTTTCATTACTTGTTAGGAAAGCAGTAGTCCTGCATTTCCAGAGAGTGCCCAGCAGCCAAATTTTCTGAAACCCAAGGGCACCTAGTGGAAACCATGGAACACAGTGAGAATTAAGCAGAAGGTTATGTGTAAACTGACTCCACGAGGAGAAGCAAGATAAATTCCCATTTTTCTAAACATAAAGGCAGATGGGATTATTGAATGGGAGAGCAGTAGGCTAGATTCAGCTAATATGTGTCTTTGGACAAACCAGATGGCTGATAATTGAGTTATAATTCATCCAATAAGTGTTTATTGAGCACCTGTTACATGGCAGGCACCATGCCAGGTGCTAGGGATATAAAACCCAATTACACAGACAGTGTCCCCAAGAAATGTTCATTTAGAGGCGAAGATATGGGTTAACAATTACTCATCGAAAGGATGATGAATATAACTGATAACAGCACTTATATTGCCTTTATTTTTAGTTTATTATTTTTTGCTACACCCAGTGGTATTCAGGATCTATTCCTAGCTCTGCACTCAGGGATTATTCCTAGTGAGGTTTGGCAGATAATATGGGATACTAGGGATCAAATATGAGGTCAGCCCCGTGCAAGGCAAGAGCCCAATCCACTGTACTATTGCCCTGGCCCCTTATCTTGTCTTCAATTTGTACTTGGGATTGAATTAAATGCATTCCATGTGATACAACATTCATCTTTCCCATGTGAAAAAAATCTCTTTAGTAGCCCCATCTTGCAGATGAAGAAATTAAGACTTAAAAATGTAAGTTTTTTAGTTCAAGTTTATAATACTGATCTGTTTCCAAATTAGAATGTCAAACCTCATATTCTAATCTCACAGTTTAATCTATCCAGAGGACACTATGAGGTACTAGGAAGGAGACCTGGAAGTAGGTGCACTTATTGGTCACAAGGAGAAGATATTTGCTAGTATTTGGCTTTATATGAAAATATTTATTTTATTAAAAAGGGTAGGGTGGGGGAAGATTTTACTACAACTTGCAAGCAGAGAAAATGACTATGCTCCATGCAGAACTGAAACTGTTCTAGTTTTGTTGGTAGGCATGAAAATGGGTGTAATGGGGAGAGGGGACATATAAGAAATGAGTGTAGAGAGTATGTTTCACTCATAAGAGGTGTGAAATTCCAAGTGAACAAGGTAGATATTTAAGATATTTATTATAAAGGCTTGAAACCTATAGAAAATTTTTAAGAAGTAAGATGAGCTGAAAGACTATGTTAGAAGTCACATGGGGAGGGATGACTTTTAACAACAGATCAAGGAGATGAACAGGAGTAAGGAAGGGGCAGGGGTTCTTACTGAGATGGTGCTGCTAACCTTAATTGGCTGGATCACATTCATGAAATATGTTTTAAAAATTCAGGAAGAGAAAAAAACAAGAGGATAAAGAAAGTGATTCACAAGAAGATTTGTAGTGCAAATATATTTTATGCACTTTCTTTACCAGTTCTAGGATCCGATGTGCAAGCAGCTATGAACTTATGAAACTGGGCATCATCAATGAACTTGATCTTGAAACCTGGCTTACTTTCAAGCATATCACAAACCAAGTCATGAGACTATAAAAGGAAGCTGAGTTTAGACAGGAACAGTGCAGAGCTTAAAAGATTATACTCTGGAGTCAAACTCCATGCATGAAAATCCCATCCATACTCCTTCATGTTCTTCTGGGAACTTTCTTAAACATTCGTGTGCTTTAATTTTATTATCTATAAAAATAATTCTTATTAATAAAATAAAAAGAGCAACAACAATAACAGTGTAAATTTTCTAAATGAATAAAGAACTTAGATAATAGTAAATATAAAGCATATAGAATGCTGCTTGGTAGATGGAAAAAGTTACCAATTATTTTCCAGATAACCACAGACCTGATTTCTGGGGATTCTCCTATTCCTGCCAAGCAGGAAAGTGGCTGTCTGAGTTTGAAGCCAAAGCCTTTTGGCACGTATAAACATTTTCCAAGAGTTCTTTAGGCTCTCCATCTCTGTTGTGGAGGCCTCTGAACTCTTCCTGTGGAAGAACAGGAAGCTGTCCCCTGGCCTCTGTGCACTCAGCATTTGAGTTGACTTCTCACCACCGCTGACTCTCAGGTTCCTGGACAAACTTCACAGAGCCTCCTTTTTTCCATGAAGCTTAATAGTCAGGATAAGGAACTTTTAAAAATTCTGCTTGTAAATAAAAGCCTATCTTTTTCATTTGTCTTCTACAATGGGGATTTTTGTTTGTTTGTTTGAGCCATGAAACTCTCAGTTACCTTCCCTTGGCTAATCAACAGAATCAAAACCTGTGATCTGAAGTGTCCATCTTATTTTGTGCCTTCCTAACTGATTTGGCAAATTAGCGTCTGCTTTTATCTTCCTTCATGAAATCTTCATCAAAAAGAGTCAAGTTCAGATAAATTTGAAGCCTTAGAGAAAGGACTTTGAGGACTCCTAATGCCACAGACCATCCAAGTATAGGCACAGAATCTAGAAATATGGAATGTAAGTTTCTCAGTATAATTAAAGCTATTCAGTAATAGTTGAGTGCTTCCTGTTTGTCTGTATCAATTACCAATCTTCTCAGGGATATAGCCAATATAAAACTGTAGCTAGGGCATTCTAACCTTGAAAGTTCAGGTAGTCTCCTCCACTATCTCAATCTCATATCCTTGATTTCTCCACCACTGACTGTAGTAATAGTGGCACTGTAGCACTGTAGCACTGTCATCCCATTGTTCATCGATTTGCTACAGTGGGCAACAGAAACATCTCCATTGTGAGACTTGTTTTTACTGTTTTTGGCATAGCGAATATACCATGGGTAGCTTCCCAGGCTCTTCCATGCAGGCGGGTGTCAGGATCCTGGCCAGTCAACCCTGACAAACTGGGGTAAGATCCCCCAGCCACCAGACTTACTCCCTATAGGAGAGGGAAGTGGGAGAGGGGAAGCCTCTGCCCTGCCCCCCTGCGCACCGCGGTCACCCACACCGCCAACACCGAGAAAGAACCACGCAGAGAGGGGAGAGTTGGAGGTCAACACAACTCTCATTTTATTGAGCTCACATACCAATATTTAAAGAAGAAATTTTAGGGAGGAGTGGATGGGATGGACACCTGGTTATCGTATCTGAAGAAAACATTTTGCTAGGCCCTTTACAGATGTTAATTGATGGTCTATGTTCCCTCCCTTCCAGGCTGGGTATGCTTAGCTCAGACAAGTGGTGACTTTCAAGTTTCATCCCACTATCTCCTCAACCAGGGAGCCCTTCTGGGTGGAGTGCTGGCACAGGGCCTTGGGGCCCTGTTTGAAGAGAGCCTGTTTCTGTCTCTAAGGGCAGGGGATTTGGCCAGGGTCTCAGGCTAGCTGCTAAGACCCCAACAGGCGGGATACTCTGGGTAGCTTTCCAGGCTCTCCGAGAGGGGCAAAGGAATCAAACCCAGGAAGGCCGCATGCAAGGCAAACACCCTACTCGCAGTGCTATTGCTCCAGTCTGTAGTAATAGTAATAAAGGTAATATTTCAATTTTAATATAATGAAACTGATATTAATGGAACACTAAAAATACCTGTGAAGATGAACCCTCCACAATCAGGAGCAACTGAGTAAAATTAGAAGCAGATGAAGCTAGCATGTCCCTGAATGGCTCTCATGTCCATTATCCCTACCTCTGCATTATCTGTACTTGAGTGTGCACACGTTGACAGAGATTTCCCTACTTGAGCCATTGTTAAGACAGAAACCTTACCACCAATATAAAACAGCTGGTGCTAACTGAGACTAACATGAATGAGCATTCCAAACACGTCTGTTTTTAGCAAATCTAAGTTCCGGAACCCCCTAAGCAACATCCGCTCCATGAAACAACTGACAAGGTGTTCCAGCAGGAGACAGCTGTACCACATTGCTGATCACCCCAGCTTCCCACTACAGTTCATGCGTCACTGTTCTTCAATATTTAGATGTGCCACTACTGAAACCAGTCCCCTTAAAATATCAGCTCCCAGGACATTAATTATTCTGGAAATGATAAAGATCAGTGCTTTCAACTACATGCACTTTTAGACACCCTCACTACTAGATGGGCATGTTCCATCTCTTGCAATAGTGTCACTGTGCTTATTAACAAATTCTTTCAACATTGGACTTTCAACTATAGCTTATTCTACATTCCAAATTCTGAACATCGTAATATGCCTCTGTGCTGCCTGTCATAAGTGGGAAAAATCTACATAAATTATAATAACAGTCATAGACAAGCACGTCTATTTGTGAATATTCTATAGCCAGAACTTTCTGTCCACATAGTGCTATGGATTTGTTCTACAACTTATAACTAGACTTGAGTGCTTAGAAACTACATCCAAGGGAGTACATATGTACAAGTCACCAACTTTTACTGAGAATCTTAGTATGGACATAAAAATAAACTAAAAAGATGGATCCTTAAACCCCTGCATGCATAACTGCTAGTCTTACACACCTTCCTTTTCTAAAAGTTGTCAATAAAAGAAACTAGTAGAAATCAATTCAACTAAATGTACTAATAGAAATTTTGCAAAATATTCCAAATATCAGTTAGGATATGTTGACCTTTACCTAGTTTTATAGAGATATATTTTACAAATAAAAACTATTTATTTAAATTATAAAATATGATATTTGGTGTATATATATTATAAAATGGTTACCATAATAAAGTGACTTGTGTATCTATGACTTCATAAAGGCATCATTTTAGTGAGAATAGTTAAGATATTTTTCATAAGTTCCAATAACAAAATTCAACATTACTAATTATAATTACAATGCTTTACTTTGGATTTCCCAGAACTTATTAATTTTGTGTAACTAAAACTGTGGTCTTTGACTATCATCTGTACATTTGTCCCATAGTCAAAGAGAAACTATAACCATTATCCATTCTCTGCTTCTATGATTTGGAAGTTTCTAGATTCCATAAGGAAGTAAAATTATGCCTTTGTATTTCAATGCCAGGCTTATTTCACTTAGCATAAAATCTTCTATTTTATTCAGCTGATTGTAAACAATGATGCTTCATTCTTTTTTGAAGATTGAATAATATTTTATCATGTGTAAGTATGCCTATATATCCTATTTTCTTTCTTCAGCTATGATGGATTCTTGGGCTGTTTCCTTGACTATTGTACATTATTGCTTTCTTGACTTTTGTAGGCAATGCTTTAATACTTTTCAATAACCATGAAAATGCAGATATCTCAAGATAGTATCTGACTTCATTTACTTATATACTCAAGTCTTTATATATTCAAAAGTATATTAGCTTTGAAAGTTAATAGAAAGTGGTAAAATAAAGTGCATAATTTTAAATATGCAGATTGTTATATTGTGATTTATTTAGGAGTCCACTGTGCTATTTCCCCAGCATATTTCTTTTCTTTTTTTTTGAGCAACTATTGTTAGTATTATTATTAATATGTCCCACTTCATCTTGAGAAACCAAGAGCCTAAGTTGAAAATGTGACATGGGAAAACTTCCATGATGTGTTGTGATATGGAGCTTAATAAGAACAATTCACAAGTGAAACCACTAAAAATTTTGCATTCATAGGGGAGTCAGAGGGAGAATCACATGATATGTACTTTCAAGTATAAGTGGGTGGTCTCTGCGTAATTAGGGGGATTTCAGGAAGAAGGAATGGCAGAAACAAAGATATGGAGTCCGGAAAGAGGAAGGTATATATTAGTTGGGGTATAAAACTAAGCTTTCATAATAAAGAGACTGAAATATAGAGTGACTCAAACAAGATAGCAGTGTATTTATTTCTCTGTCCAGATACAGGCGGGCAGTCTGGAGCCAGAAGACATCTCTGCTTCATGAGGTCAGCTGGGTTTCAGATTGCTTTTTTCTTTGTTTCACATTTGCCAGCAATCACCAACACTAGAGTGGCTATGTTCCAGCCCATGAGAAAGGAGGAAGAAACTGGAACATAAGCTGTTTCCTCTTATATGGCATGACCTGGAAGCTGTAGAGATCACTCTATTCACCTCTTCACATCCCAATTGCTTAATTTAATAACATCAAGTTTCAAAAAAACTTGGATAATGTAGTTTCTAATCAGCCTCCATAGCCAGCAAACACTCAGTAGACTTTACTATGGAAAACAAGCAAGGGATGGTTCACAGAGATAGTACTAAGGTTAGGGTACTTGCCTTGTATGTGGCTGACCTGAGTTTGATCCCCAATACTGTACATTATCCCCAAGCCCTAAATGGAGTTATTCCTTAACACAGAGTCAGGAGAAAGCTCTGAGCACCATCAGGTGTGACCTAAAAATAAAATAAAAGAGAAGGAAAGAGTGTATAATAAGGAACAATTATAAAATTGATTGCACTGTTGGAAAAAATTTGTGTAACACTTACCTTGAGTACGCAGGAGTATTAGAAAATAAAACTTTGCAGGATGTCTTTTCTCAGGGAAGGAAAACACAGTTTATCATCCAAGCAGAGGAAGCAGAGTATGAGAAGGGGTTCAGGAAGACAGCTCTAAAGAGTAGAACAGCTGCTGACTTAATGCTTAGAAAAGACAATTGCCAGTTCAATTGCTGGCACCACGTGATTCTAGGAACACCATACATCAAGCCCTGCTGAGTGTGACCCCAAATCCAAAATAGACAAACAAAAACCGGAATTGTACAATTTATAAATAGATACAACCATCTATTTCTACAATTGTTATGACAGTATTGTATATATTTCAGATATGATGGCTTCATGGCTGCTTAGAAAACATCACACTAGAGAACAAACCAGAAGCTTGCAATTGGCATAGAAAGATTACCAATTCTTTGCTCTTACATTTTACCAAAATTTCTCATAAAAGAGATTATACTTGAAGGTTGTATGAAAATTCTTGTGAAGTAAAAAGAAATGACATCTCTATTAAAAAGAAAGAAGGAAAGAGAAAGAAAGAAAGAAAAAAGAAAGAAAGTGAGAGAAAGAAGGAAAGAGAAATAAAGGAATAGAAAGAAAGAGGAAGAGAAAGAAGGAAAGAAAGAGATAAAGAAAGAAAGAGAAAGAAAGAGAAAGAAAGAAAGAAAGAAAGAAAGAAAGAAAGAAAGAAAGAAAGAAAGAAAGAAAGAAAGAAAGAAAGAAAGAAGGAAGGAAGGAAGGAAGGAAGGAAGGAAGGAAGGAAGGAAGGAAGGAAGGAAGGAAGGAAGGAAGGAAGGAAGGAAGGAAGGAAGGAAGGGAGGGAGGGAGGGAGGGAGGATGGAAGGGATATGATGTGCTTTGCCATAGTTTTTGGTCACCAAAAATAAATGTCTTATGCTACAAGAATTCTGAGCTTTCTGTATGAGATCCTGCGTTTGATCCCTAAGCAGCAAAAAAAAGGTTAATTCATAAAAGGCATTTAATATGTTTCAGGGTGTGTAAAAGTGTCAGAAGTATAGTTAGTTTCACTGTGGAGTCATCACACATTTTATTTTGCCTGGAAAAGGGGTGTAATCATTATTTTAAACTGTTAAAGATTGTTTTTATGTCAAGAAAGAAGGGGTAAAATAGCACTACAAAACAAACCAATAAAATTCAACTTAAAACTCAGAAAACTAAAATATTAAGTAAACAGAATACATACATACACAAAAGAATTCTGTCATTTTTTTTCTGTCATTAATTGGATCAAACTGTGCTGGGTAAGCTATAGTCTGAAACTGGAAAAAAAATCTCAAAACAGGAGGAGGTGTAAGGTAAATGAAGTGTGAAACCCATAAAATGGGTATACCATGTAAGATAATTTTGTGTCAGGAAAATATTTTCCTGTCATAAACAGCACTTATGCTAATTCTTGCATACTGAGACTAAAGTTAACCATATCAACTAAGAAATTTCAGCTCCTTTTAAAAAATTACAGAGGAAAATCATTACTTTGGGAATCTCTTGATATTTCTTGTCTGACAAGGGAATCGCCTCTGGAGTTTCTCTAGTAATTGCATGGTATGTCCTTTAAAAAGTGACTGCACCTAAGAAAATCAGATTGCTTCTGATCTAAATACTGTGAAAATGCAACTTATATGCAGAGTAACAGCTCTCTCCATAGACAATGACATTTTATTTTTATACCACGATGCTCAGGATGTGTTAACTTTACAACCATACTCTCCTTTAGGTGAGGATCTACTGGAATAGTTAGCAGGTGAGAATTAGGAAGTACTAGTGACAGAATTTTCCTCTCATATCCACAAGACCAGCTGCTCCATGGTGACCCCACTTTGGCAAGCTCCACTGGCAGCTGGTTAAATGTGTTGCTTTTGGCAAGTACTCACCAGCTGTTCCCACCTGTGGTCATATGCAGGATCTGTCAATTATGCTTATGTGATCTGTAAATTCAAGGAATATTTCAACCTGTTACAAAGTGCCTCATGCATGGTATATGGTGTATGGATGCTAAAATAGTGAATCTTCTTTTAGTACACAATTGTTTTACACATGCTTGACATTTTAGTTCTGATGCCACACAACCATGTAGTGCTTGATCAAGAAACTAATTAATTGGAAGCTATTCTGCTGTAGACTAGCAAACACATAGAGCACCACATCTTGCTCCAGTACTGAGATGTGACCCTGCTCAAAATCAGTGATTCAAGAGCCCCTTGTTTCTTTCCTCACTCTTCTTCATTTGCATAGGAGTTTCTGTCATATACGTTACCATCTGAAAATTGCATAAGGTGTAGAGCACGAAGTTCCCTGAGAAGTGATCTTATTAACTGGATTTTTACCACACAGAATTATAGTAAAAGTGTAGAGGATAGGCAAAGTTAGTAGTTTTTTCCTTATCATTCTCTTCTCTGACTTTCACACAAATGGAATTTCTTCCTATTGCATTTACTAGTCCTTTGTCCACTTAAGCAAGAAATAGATTAAATATGGCGCTTTCTCAGTGGTCCATCCAATATTATCACAAAAGGTCCCAAAGTAATTGACACTACCTCCCTTGAACCCGTGTGATGAATCTTCACTCAGTGGCCTTTCTGCTATAAATACAGGACCTGTCCCGGCTGACATACTTGTATTATTGGACAGACTTTAATCTCAGCATTATACAGGCCCACATTTTTCCTCCGCCAAACACTATTTGCAGTTCTGTCCCAGATGTAACAACCTAATCAAAACAGAATTTCATAGAGCACTACACAGAGGATTGGTTTCTGGGGGCTGTGCAACAGGTATCTCAATGTTTACTGCCTTCTCTTCCTTCTTTTATGAAACGATATAATGCAATTGGCAGATTGCACATTGAATAGTGGGATTTGAGTCATAAGTAATGAATTGTGAATAATAAGGTTTAGCTGCAGCCAAAAACTTTCTAAAGTACTCATATCACCACCTTTCTCAATGTTGACATCATTGATGTCAAATTAGCATGGTACATTTTCACTTTTCCTACATTATCTTTCTCAACAACCCATAGAATCAACTTAATTGTATCCCTGACAATGAATGCTGCCAGGTTTACAACGGGTAAAAAATGAAACCCTTAAATGACCAACAGAGACAGGGAAGCTTTTCATAGCATGCTGCTTCAGAAATAGTAAAAAAAAAAAACAATTAGAAATGACAGAACTATAGAAGTTTTGAGCTTAAAGAGTTTTTTGAATTCACCTACCTGGAAAATATACATTTTTGGAGCATGCTTTATAAGTAGGAAAACAATATTACCGGAAAGTTAAAAAATCTTACTTGGGGAAAAAGTACATAGATTTAATCTCTACTCTATCAAACATTAGTATCTTAAAGGCACTAACATATAGCAGCTTTTTTTAGGCTTCATTTATCTCATTTGTCAAATTACTGTTCATAATACCTTCTTCAATCCCTACCTTTTCAAATTACTTAAGTTACAGGTTAAATATTGTGACTGAAAGAACTTTTTATCTCTTTTCAGAATTTTTTGTTTGTTTGGGGGCCATATTCAGGGGCGCTCAAGACTTAATTCTGACTCTACAGTCATGGATACTCCTTTTGAGGCTCAGGGAACCATCTGGTGTTCCAATTGAGGCAGTCTACATGCAAGGCAAATGCCCTACCTGCTGTATTGTACTATCTCTCTAGCTCATGAAAAAACCCTTGATATATAAAAACCCAAATAATTATAATGTATTATTAGGGTTCCTACCAATATCATTATCAGATCATCAAAATTCTTCAGTACGTGAATGCAGAAACTGAGGCTTGAAGATTCCAGAAAATTCACTCAAAGCACCAGATGGAAGATACTAAAGTTAAGCCAATAACCAAAGCCTGCCATCGCCCACTGGGTACACTTTCCTTTATAGAGCTCAGAAGATTCACAAAAGCCAAATTTTCTAGAAAATAAGAGCAAGGCAAAAGTGTGATATACTCTCCCAAGAAAAAACTCCAACTATTCTCACACCCCCTGCTGTCTCTACAATTTTAGCACTTCTATAATATATTATACTTGCAAACTGGGATCTAACAATTAGTTAATTGAATTTTTGCAGCAGATGGCAGAAGTTTATGAATCGAATCAATTAATGAATAAATAAAAATAAACTGTTGCTCTCATTAGTGTCCCTAAAATATGTAAATAGCATACATTTATTTTCATAGTTCACAGATGGAAATTTTGAGGCCCATAGAGGTTCCATTTGCTCCTGGGCAGGTGAGTAATAAACAGACATTTTGTCTAAAAAGAAACTTCAACAGATGATCATTATTTTTTTTCATGCTTTATTCAGAACAAAAAACTTATTAGAGACTGTTTACAGTCCTTTCTTCCTGTCTCCTTATCTACCATTTCGAAATCCAATCTGGCCTTGGCATAGGACAGCTATGAATTGCACAAGCTCTAAGCACTCTGGATATCAGTCAAGCCTCTGTCCTTTTTCTTCTGAAAGTTTTCACATCCACAGGGTCACAGACAGAGGAGACTAGAGGCATTGAAACAAGTGTCTGCAAGGGTATGATGGAATCTTCCACTGTGTAATACATTTGTCATAATCTAGTTGCTCTTCTTTCTTGTCAATTGTTTTTATGCAGAGTAATCTAAAGGAGATACTTGAGCTGACCCTTTCTAATGATCTTAACATAGAAAGAGACTTTGCTTCTCATCCAAGAGGAGTTCTGAAAATAACCCCAGAGCCATATCTTCTCTGTAAGCTTCCTTGGTGGTAACTGATGTAGAGTCAGACCTTCCAAAACATTTTGTTCATGCTATGTTTGTTCATACTATGTAACATTTCATTGATGGTTAGCACCACATTAAAATGTCATTTCAGGCAATTAATATTTTATTTATAAACATTATAAATATTTATTATGAGTGACTATTTAAATAACAGTTCATGAAAAAACAAATCTATTACTTTTGTACTAAAACATTTTCAGATGCTTCATTATTGGAATATTTAGACAAATCATTAAAAATATACGCCAATTTTCTTGAGATTTCTAAAACAAACCTAGTAAGTTCTCCCCATTTAGCTGAGGATGACAGATTTGATAGAATGTCATACAAAAAGGAGTACATTTAATTTCAGCTGCCTTTTTAAATAAATTAGACAGATTCCACGTTTAAGAAAGTGAAACAAAAGAGCATCTTTCCTTTCTTTTTCCTTGTTATTTCCCTAGTGGTTCTCAGAGACCATATGATGCTGGGGATTAAACATGAGGCTCCTTCATGCAAAGCATGAACCTAGTTTGTTGAGTTATTTTCCTTGTCCATGGCATCTTTGGTTTTACGAAAAATATTTTCCTTAAACTTATAGAAAATATGAACTCATTCTGGAGAGATATTCTAAACATACTTAGAATTAAAATATGTCAGGTGTCTAAATGTATCTTATTAAGCATCTTCCACTTCTTTAGCTATTTTAATCTATTCCCAAATAGGCAATCGACAGTTCTATTTTTCAACTAAAGAAAAATAGTTATTGCCTGCATTGATCTGTCAGGGAGCACATGCACTAACCATACTCAGGATGAAAATATAAGAAAATTTTCTGTGCTGATAGTGATCAAAGTCTAAGAATGTAGGTATTTTTCTTTATCATGGTTTTTAACTTCAGGATAAAAAGACAGTAAGTGAGACTGAAATTGCCTTAGCTGGTTGTAACTTATCTATTGATATTGAGAAGTGTTGTAATTTCCACACATTTTGTGCTTTTCTTTCAATTACTACACTATTTGACTAGCCTTTACATAACTTTTTCCATGTATTTCTGGAAATGTTCTTTAAAAACAAAATGTGTTTGCAGCTTTAAAAGTATAGTTTTGTACAAAAGTTGCAATTCCTACATATAGTTACAAGAATTACTCTTCAAAACATTCTGTTGTTGTCACAACATGCCTCTCAGTTATGCATACTTTAATTGCTCTTGGCCTTTGGTATGAAACAAGTTCACTCTAATACATTACCAAGTGGTTTGAAAAAACATCATAATCCTCAAGGGTCATCTTGTGAATTTTAAGACCATCCAACCCCTTAGCTGTATTTAATGACCTAATATATATTTTAAAAAACTGACATTTTTATTTGGAGAACATCATATAATATGAAAAATATGGACTGGATATTTCATGTAATCAAATCCAGATAGAGATGGGCAAGCACAGGGGAATAGAAGTGAGAAATCTGGAAGGACATGCTGGATGGTGATATCTGATGGGCACAACTTTGAAATAAAATCCAAATAACCTGAGGAAATCATTCTCAACTTTAAGAAAAAAGAGAAAGAAACAAAAACATTAGAACAGCTAGTTCTTTACTTGGCTTTTTACTTTATTTTTTTTTAATTCCAAAGACAGTAAACAATCTGGAGTGCACTTACAATATTGAAAACATTGTTTGGAAATATTTGCCATCAATTCAATCACCAGTGAACTACCCACTGGAAGCAAGCTCTATGGCATTTAAAAAACAACATTTACAAATGCAAATTTGAATCACTTGTCCAGTTCCTTTCTTTCTTTCACCAGAAAAACCACGATGCAGTATTGTTATTTTTACTCCAATAAAATAAACTGCTATAATTCTCAAAGCAATGAGACCTGTCAGCCGATTCCAAAAACATCTAGACATCATCCCACTAAAATTGTAGTGTTTTGTTTATTTGTTTAGGGGGTTGCACTTTTATTCTAGAAGCAGTGGCTATTTTTGGAATTCAACTTTTTATTCTCCCTTTAATCACACCCAGAATGCAATGCTTGTAAACTGTACCAATGTGTCACCTATCCTCTATTTATTACATCTTATGCTTTAAATATCACCTCTGACAAACAAAAGAAAAGCAAATGTCCCTAAATTTCCTGAAGGGCTGAAACATCAAGCCCGGATTATTATTGTTTATGTCTCAGCTTTAGCAGCTCCAGTGTCTCCATGGTCTGCTGTGTGCTGGGCTGGCAATGATGGATGGCCATTACGGCAGCTTATTGGAAATGGCTTGATTTATAACCTGTTCTCCTGCCTCAGTCTAATGGCTTCATTTCTTTCCTCCAGTGCGTGATGCCACAGCCAAGGTCATTGCGCCAATGGCCTTTTGTTGTTAGTCTGCTGATGACCAGTGTGCCCAGGAGTCAGCATGGGGAGAGGTGAAGGGGGGTAGGAAATAGGGCGGGGAGAAAAGAAGGGGGTGGAGAAGCGCCAACCTTTACATTTTAATTTTTTTTTC
This sequence comes from Sorex araneus, assembly GCF_027595985.1. Classification (NCBI taxonomy): domain Eukaryota; kingdom Metazoa; phylum Chordata; class Mammalia; order Eulipotyphla; family Soricidae; genus Sorex; species Sorex araneus. The sequence goes on along the minus strand of NC_073313.1, from coordinate 329,883,595 downwards.
ATCTCAGTCCCTGATAACTGCAGTAGAACAGTAGATTAAATGCTGTCTTCTATTTGCTTCCCGTGCTTGCCAGACAAGGAGCTGCTTTATGATCCTCTGTGGGGAAGTCTATTACTCACCTCTACTTTAAATGACCAACATCAAATATATACAGCTCCCATTAAAGCTGAGATCAATAAAAATGCCATTAAGATAGTAAAAGTTGCTGATATTAGTGAAGCCCCCAAACAAAATATTTGATTTTCTTTCAGGTTGTTAGTGAGATGGAATACGAACATATAAGTGAAAGGAGAACTGGTCATGCCTATGGTCAATAATTTATCTCAGAGATTCATTCAGCCTCTCACCCAATATTTCCCTCCTGTCTATTGATTCCTCATCATTATTTGTCATAAGCTGTCCTAACCCAAGGAGAAAATATGCCCTGCTGGTCCAACGGGAGTCATACCTGGAGAAATAGAAAGGAATTTCATTAAAACCAAGAAAGAACTGCTGTGGCTTTGAGAAACTCCAAAAGCAAGTTGCCAGGACATTTTGTTAGAACCTTAAAGCAAGTTGTAAGACCCTCAGCAGCAGAGCACCTAGTCATCACCATGCAAACTGAACTGAGGTTGTACTCAGTGTTTCAAGAGAAATCATAGGTCTTCCCTTTGTGAGTGGATGTGTGTGTGTGTGTGTGTGTGTGTGTGTGTTTCATTTCAAATGCTCCCTTTTCAGCAGAATGTTCTTTTTTTTCTTTTTTTTTTTTATGGGTCACACCCGGCGATGCACAGGGATCACTCCTGGCTCATGCACTCAGGAATTACCCTGGAATTACCCCTGGCACTGCTCAGGGGACCATATGGGATGCTAGGATTCGAACCGCGGGTCGGCCGCATGCAAGGCAAATGCCCTATCCGCTGTGCTGTCATTCCAGCCCCCAGAATATTCTTTTTTGTTTGTTTGTTTGGTTGGTTTTTGAGTCATATCCTGCAGTTCTCAAAGCTTCTTTTATCTCTGTGCACTGAGATCACTCTTGGACCATATGCAGTGCTAGAAATTGAACCCAGGTAGACCACATGCAATATAAGTGCCATATCCCCTGTACTATACTCCCTGCCCTTCACCAGAATGTTCTGAATTTGTTTTCCCAGCTGGAATTAGGAACCTTATCAGAAGCCAAGAGTTTTAGAAATACATTAATAAGGAATATATAGTATTATGCCAATGTTATTAAGTCAAATTGAAACCCCAGAGGTAAAAGCATGACTTTGGAAATAGGATTAATTTTTAATGCAAAACTATTTGCTTAAGAGCAGTTTTTAATAAATGGTCTATATTTTAGTTTAATGGGATACATGTTTATGTTAAAATACTCATTGGTAATTTTTGAAATTGGTTTGGGACAATGGTTTGAGAGTTTGCTTTATGCATTTTCAGTAGAGGATAACAAAATTTTAAAGCTACCTAGAGATGGATAATTTCCCAAACAAGTGATTTTATTTAGATTTTCTCAAATATGAAGTCAGTTTATAAATTAAAAGGAACCTACAGGAATACCCAGCCCCATTCTTACAATGAATAACAAGTATGCCGATGTTGCTACTAATCATTAATATTAACCCACAGCTTAGAATGTGAAAGGTATTGCACTAAGCAATTGACACCTTCATCACACATTTATGAAGTGAGTGATAGTCCCATTTTATACAAACATAAACAGGTGAGGTACCTTGCCCAAGAATATATTGTTCAGAGTGGTGTTGTCAAGATTCACACTGAGTTCAGTTAGATTTCACAATTAATGATAAACAGAATATTTCATATCAACTAGAAGAATCTGATCAATTCAACTAGGCTCAATAATAAATACTTCAAATTGGAAAATACAGAAAAATAAATTGGGGATATTGAGAGTCCCTTTTATTTTAGAGATTCAAGAGGGAGAATTTTGATCTGAATTATACTTAAGAATGAAAAGCAGAGTTCACATATTAGGAGTTCTAGACACAATTTCGTTTTATTTCTTTGTAAATAAAAGAAAAATATCAGCACCAGTAACTCCAAATGTCAGCACCCACAGGATGTCAAAGTGTAGGATGTACTATTATAGGGATAAAAATTATAATTCATTTGGATATCTTGCTGTCTAATTTGATTTTATATACTTTGAAGATTTTGTATTACTCATGTCTACTTCTTTCCATTAGTTAACTTGCAGCTCATAGAACTATGTATTTTTAATTTCATGGCCTCGGACATAAAGTTTGAATAAGCCTCTTTAATCTCCTTATGGTCTTGAATAAAACTTCTGAAGTAAAAGTAAACATGGTTTTGTTTGAATTCATATAATCAGAAAATGGGACTATCTCAAAAAAAGAGGAGGAATAGCTCAGGCAACATACAGAGGATCAGTTTCACCATTCGAAACAAATTATTGAGTTGTTAATTATGCACAAACCAGTTAATCTGAGTGGATATGACTATGCTTTTAGGTAACAAACTTTACCATCCTCTCAGATTTTTTTATATTGCAAATGTGACTCTACTGAATGATTAACCAATGGTAAGGCTCTACTCTGAGCCAGAGTAGATTAAGGTCCAAGAAGGAAAACCATGCGTTTAGTCCTTATATCATGTTCACACGAATAAATAAATAACTTGTGTGCCACTGAACCAGTATCCTGCATTACATTTGTCTGGATTATCATATTTTTCAACTATTAGAAAAACTAGGGGCCGAAGCAATAGTAGAGTCAGTAGGGCACTTGCCTTGTAGTAGACTAGGGTTCAATATCCAGAATCCCAAAACACTGTTAGGAATAATTCCTGAGTGAAGAGCCAAGAGTAACCCCTGAGCACTACTGGGTGTGACCCAGAAAACAAAAAAGAAATAAAAACCCTATGTTGGTAATGTCTTCAGTGATAACTTGAATTTTCTTAGAATAAACAGAGAATAGTTAGGTGACCCATGATGTGTGTATTGAAAAAAGTTTTCAGTAAAACTCAATATGCAAGATATATCACATTTCTGTTTTCTTTCCTTTAAATTACTAGACATCTAATTTACCGCTCAGACTGAGGGATTACTGTAAAATTAAAATTCAGGACTTTGCATGTGTGAGACTCTGCCTCTGAATTACCTGAATGGAACCCAAGATTCTCTAACTTGTTATCATTTCAACATTGTAGTCCCAGTACCTTCCTTTTTCAAGCACATGAACCTTGAAGTTTCTGGTGATTTTTTTAAATTTTTCTATGGGGCTATCCATCGGTTTTAAACATAAATAACCATTGTTGATATTTACAGAGACATTACTATGGGAGAAACCCATTCTAAGGATCTTCTATGGATGAACTCATTTCACGTTTATATACTCTCAATTGGATTATTTTAGTGTTATTTTTATATAGGATAAACAGAGGCATAGAGAATAGAATAGAACAAAGGTTAATAGGTTTGCACTGCTAGTTTTGGATAATAATTAAGACATTCTAACCTAGAAGACATGCCCTTTATCATAATACTTAATTTCCTCCCAAGGAACAATGGTACAGGTAGGTCCTGTCACTGCACATGGCACTCCTGGAGAGTGAGACCAGTTACTTTCACAGTGACATCTGCTTCTCGACTTGGGCCAAGTGGGGGCAAAAGCAACTTCATCTTCCTGTACTAATTTTCAGCTCCCTCTTCTTCTTGCAGAATAGACAGAAATGAGAGCATGTTTGGTAAGAAATCAAAATGAGAAAGGCTTTTCTGAGAGAAACTTATGCTTTCTTCTGGAGACAGAATACCCATAAGTCAGTGGAACATTAAGGTCTGGCTATTGGGAGTAAAGAAGAATATACAGGACTAATATTTAAACTAACAGTTCTATGCATTTTGCTGCCAGTTTATTATAAATTCTTCCCTTGAAGAGTTTTTCTGACATCCCTTCAGATCTGGGATTAGACTCTTATATTTGCTTATTAATAAATAGACAACATAAAACTCTGTACAATAAAAGATTTTTTTCCTTGAAGCATTACATGGAATGGATATCTCTGAAGTTGCCCCATGATATTTAAATCAGGAATGGCAGAAACAGCCTGTCTGGGTCAGATTAGAGTGGAGAATCTACAATGGGAGCTATCTCCTGACATATGTCCTCAACACGCTGGTCTTCAGAGCACATTGCTTCAGCTACTGAGCCTACCACATGTTTAGTGTTGGCAATTATGAAATATGGGCAAATGTGGACTGAAGGTAAATAGCAAGCAGGGTCCAAGTAACATCATGGAATCAAGAGATAAATGTCTGACGGTTGAGAAATATTGCTGTCAAGGCCAAAACAAGCTCTGTTTCTGTTTTGTTTCTTTCCCCACACCTTTCTTCATTAATCACATGTTCATTCTTCAGATTGGTTTAAAATACCTCCAGAAATCTGAAACCAAATTCTTAATCCTAAATATTTGATAAAATATTTATTAAATATACATAAATGTGTTTCAAACAAAAGTTAATGGTCAGGGTTAGTTTGAGTGGGTTTGAATTAGTTTGAGTTAGTTAGTTTCACCAAACTCTTAACTTTGCATTTAAGATTCTGTATATATAGACTAAGAAGAATTTAAGGAGTAAATGCAGGGCTATGACCTGTGATCTTACAGGGTTTTGTAAGTCTCTACTTGCTAATTTATCAGTGACAATAATATATCCTGCCAGTTGTTGGTAAAGGCAAGCTTGATGAGGTAATGCACACGTTTAATTACTGGCCTATAATGAATAAAACATTGGCAATGGCAGGCTAGAAGGAAAATGGGTTTAAAATAACAAGTACAAACCACTTACTAAGCCAGGATTATGAGAATTAGGTATAGCATGTTTGGGGAGCAAAAAGGAAATAACACTGATGCAATAACCCAGGAAAATGAAGTTAAACAATGATCTTTTAGCGGCACAAAATCCTAAGAAGTCAACAATCCATCCAATAAAATCCCCTAAATTCCTACTGAAGAATAGGTGAACGCCACTATTAAGAACCCAATGCTTGGTGTATATTCTCCCTCTACCTCAAGTTCCTCTGAGAGGCAGAGGTGGTATTTCATAGCCAATAACCCTTTCCTTTTAATATACTAGTCTAATTAATGAGTTTTAACTATAATTATTGTATTCTTTTCGACTGGAAAATGAAATAAAATCCCTGTTGGATGATATAGTGTTTAAAAAGCTCCAGACAAATACCAATTTCTTATTCATAACAATACATTTAACATAAAAAGCAAGTGAGGTCTTAGGAAGAAAGTCATGAAACATTTAAGTGGAACTGGCAGACTTAGTTCTATAAACTCATAAAGGACAGAGGGCAAAGACACTTATTTTTCACTAATGTTGTTTAAAGTGTTTGCTGGGACTGAAGAGATAGTGCAGTTGTAAGACTCTTAACTTGCACAGTGAAGACCTGGGTTCAATGTCAGCACTGCATATGATCTCCTTATTCCTACCAGCATCCTATACCTGAGCATAGAACCAGGAGTAAGCCCTGAGAACTGTCAGGTATGAACCCAAGTAATTTTTTAAAAAATCGTGTCCGTCACCATTCCTTGCCCCCCAAAAAAGGAAATCTGGGTATTCTCTTTGGGGCTGGAGAGATAGTACAGCAGTTAAGGCTCTTTCCTTGCATGCAGCTGACCTGGGTTCAATCCCTGGCATCCATTGTGGTCCCTTAAGAACTTTCAGGACTGATTCCTGAGTGAAGAGCCAGTAGTAACCCCTGAGCATCACCAGGTGTGGCACACAAATCAAAGGAAAAAATTCTTTTCTGGAGGGTGCCATTTCAACTTTCCCCAGTCCCAGCTGAGAAAATTGCTAAGGTTTCCACAGTTTCTAGACTCTGAGGAAGAGAGGCATATATTATAAGTATCCTGATTTTAAGTCTTAGAATAATCTTGGCCCTGGAAGTATAGTCTTATACTGACGCAGGAGCAGCATAGGACTGTGAAGCTGCCAGAAGCATCTTAAGACACTTGGTAGGACTAGAGATGTGAAAGGAGATTATCCCTCTATGACATCCATAGTGCTGATTGAGAGCTCTGACTCTAGAGACAGGATTTAAATCCTAAATCCTTAATAACTGCCTGAACTTGTACAAGTATTTAATCCTTTTGAGATTTAATTTCCTAATCTGAAAAGGGGGCTAGCAGAGGCACCTGTCCTCTTATGCAGTGGTCCTCAACTTAGGGCATTTTCTCACCAAAGGTCATTAGGAAGGTCTGGAAACAATTTTAGTTGTCCCAACAGGGAAGTCTGTGGGTTGAAGGATGCTACCATTATCTACTGGGTTGATTAATATTGATAAACATTCTATAGTATGTGGGAAAGCCACACAACAAATTAATATTCAGGTTCAAACCATCATTAACATTCAAAATATATACCTTAGAGTTATTTTTTAAGAATTCAATGCAATGATCTGTGTGGATGTTCTAAAAGGAGCACTAATACCATAGCAAGACTTGTATCATTATTATGTATCTTCTTTCCTAGCATACTGTACATAGTCTAACTATGAGCAAGTCAATTGAAATATATATAAATATATGTATATATTTGTATACATAACTTGTTATCCGGAGTAAGTAATTTGCTCTCAACATTCATTACTTGTTTGATACACTAATATTAAATTGCTACTCTAAAAGATGAAAATGCTATTTAGCCTATGGTGGACCTAAAACAGCCAGTGCTATATGGCTATTGAGTTGAATACTAAAGCTACCTTCTCTCTCTCACAGCTGATTTCAGACATAACTGATGGACAAAGCAGCAGCTGCAGCAGCAGTCACCACAACACTATAACCTATCCATTCTGTCCTCTGGGTGCTTCACAGGAAAGAAGGAGTGCTTCTCTCTAGAGGCCTCTGCTTAACTGGCCTATTTCATGGCTGGACAAACATAGGAGCCTCAGCCTCTTTTATATCCTTGACTGAACTGTAAGTGTCCAACAGTGTGACATAAAGCGAAGTTGGAATGCTGTTGCAAGTGCAATGTTTAAAAGAGAATTGCTTCCCAGACAGGGTGGCCTCACCCCTGAGGAGACAGATAGTGGAGCAGCAGGTCTCCACAGGACCAGAGAACACTGTTATTGATGGAGTGTTTGGGTGGATGCCCTATCTCCTACATTTCATTCTCAGGCAAGGCTGAGGTCTAATGTCAAACAACTCGTATTGTCAGGTCAGTGGATTTTGCTACTGAGGCAGGCATTTCTGTGGAGCCAATGTCCCCCAGATAACTTTTCCATTCTTTGACAAAGTGGGAAGGTCCTGGAAAATTTCTTTAGGTTCAGAGAATGCTGCTATGATGAAAGACATTTTTATAGACCTTCAACCTTTCATTCGCCTTTGCCTGTCCTTTGCGCAATCCTAACTCTAGCAACCTGTTTCTGAAGAGATAGTTGTTATTGAGGGGCATTTCTATAGTGCTGCAACAACCCTCCAGATGTCCTGCTTGGTATTTGGTGAGAATATAAAGTCTAATGCATCAGGTACAGAGACAGCTATAGTGAGGAGTTCATGCTTATGCACAGAGACGATGCCTTTCGCGGGTTCTTCCCAGTCTTACAAGTTTGCAGTGCAGCAAACCTCAAAATCAGAAACCTCTGACAGTGACGGATACAAAAGATGTGGATTCTATTTCTAAACCACTCTTCTACATATTTGTTGAGATCTAGAGACAAGCTCTAAGTCTTTTCAGGTAGAGAAAAATCCTAATATTGAAGAGAAGTTCTCTCAAAAGTGACTGCCTAGGAGGGTTGTTTCTAGTCCTTGGGGAGATCTGAAGACATGCAAGAAGTATACTTAATTCCAGAGGGTGAATGTGGTAAATAGATCTGGTCCAAGGAGGAGCTACCTCCTGTAAATCTTTCCCAAACGTTATTTATTTTATTTTATTTTTATTTTTATTAGTAAATCACTCTGAGGTATAGTTACATACTTAAAATTTTCGTGTTTACGTTTTAGTGATATAATGATCGAGTACCCATCCCTCCACCAGTGCCCATTCTCCACCACCAAAGATCCCAAGAGCCCTCCCACCACCCGCATCCCATACATCCCTCACCCCCACCTCTGTGGCAGGGCATTCCCTTTTTTTCTCTCTCTCCTTTGGGGTATTGTGGTTTGCAATAGAGTTATTGAGTGGCCATTATATTTGGTCTATAGTCTACTTTCAGCTTATATCTCCAGGTCCAAGCAGGTTCTCCCAACACCCTTTACTTGATGTTCCCTTCTCTATCTGAGCTGCCTTTATCCCCAGCATATGAGTTCAACTTCCAAGATGTGGGGCAAACCTCCTGGATCTTATCTCTACCATTTGGGGGTGTTAATCTTCTATTCTGTTAATTTAAATTTTACGGATGAGTGCAATCTTTCTATGTCTATCCTTCTCTTTCTGACTCATTTTACTTAACATGATACTCTCCATGTTGATCCTGAAATTCATATGTAACAGCAACCCCCCACGAATAGCTAAAGCAATTCTGGGGAAAGAGAATATGGGAGGCATTACCTTCCCCAACCTCAAACTCTACTACAAAGCAGTAATAATTAAAACAGCATGGTACTGGAACAAAGGCAGAGCAGTATACCAACAGAACAGGGTTGAATATCCTTACACACACCCTTAAATGTATGATCATCTAAACTTTGATAAGGGAGCAAGAAATGTGAAGTGGAGCAAAGAAAGCATCTTTAACAAATGGTTCTGGCAAAACTGGACAGCTACATGCAAAAAAAAATGGCCTTTCCCAGACTTTAAAGAAGCCAGAACACAAGCAAGTCTTTTCAGTGTAAGAGCTCTTTCCTGACAAGTCTAAGAGTTCTGAAGATCAAATACTCTGACATCGTTTCCAGACCTTAAGAAATCCATATTATGCACAAGTTTTTTGTTGCCTAAGAGAGCTTTTGTAGAGTGAAGTGTATTTGAAATTAAGCCAGACACTAGTTAACTTCTCTAAACAAAGCTAAGGTGAAGGAGCTGAAGGTGAAGGAACTGAAGATAATGTCAAGAAAATCCCAACCCTTATTACCAAACTTATATTTTGTCATTTCTCCGATCTGGATAAAACTTGTTAGTGGACTAATTGTGAACAGAAGCACAAGAGTAGAAATTGCCCTTTACTCATAAAGTTCTGAATTTTTTTACATAGGTATCAGAGAATATCATAAAAGATATGAGTTTCTATGAATCCAACCAAAGAAACCCTGACTTTCTTGAAAATAGTTATAAAATTTATAACAGACACTAAAACATCACTTGTGTCACTTGTAATCCCGTTGTTCATCGGTTTGTTCTAGCAGGCACCAGTAACGTCTCCATTCTTCCCTGTTGCACGTCAGTGCAGCCCTATGGCACCTGCTCACTCCAGGAACACAAGAATATTCACAACACCCGCTTGTCCTTCGACATCTATAAGACCAAGATGACTGCCCTCCGATGTCCTGATGAATCTATCACATCTTCCAGAGAGCAATGGAAAAGGTTATGTACAACTTTTACTCAGATATCTTTGATAGCCACATCCACATGCCCACATATGAAATTCCACAGGGTGGATTTGTCGTTCCCAGCGTTCTCCCTTCCGAAATCTGTATAAAAACTTTTGTATAAAAATTACAACAGACACTAAAACATACCTCCAATAAAATCTTTTTAACATCTCATGAGAAGAATCCTATCCCTGGAAGAAGCAGAGAAAAGAGAAACAAGATAATTTTAGTAAATTAAAAAAAAAATTCTACACTCAAGTTAATCATTCATAGCTAGGAAAGAGAGAGAGAGATAAAGACATGTCTTGGGGATTTATAAGTACTCCAAAGAAGCTTACCAAGTTTTTTCTTTTTCTTTTTTTTTTTTTCAGAAAGGCTAGGCCCAATCTGAAGGTGTGACCACGCTGCTGGTAAAAAACAACAACAACAACAACAACAAAAACCCAAAACTATTATCTAAATATCATGCGGAACTTACTTATGCTAAAATAAGCATTTGCCATTTAAGTGAATGTAATTTTCACTGTGCCCTGTGTTTTAGTTGTTAAATTTGACAATCTTAGATGGGATGTATTATTATTGGGGATTGTATAAGTACGTATATTGAGGTGGATAGAATGTGCCCATTGGAAGACAGAACTCATAGGTATTATATTTTAATTATATAAGGGTATATGTCTGTGTATATAGGTAAATATGTGTGGGTGTGGGTATATATGTTTTCTTCAAAAATAGACAAGGCAAGGAAGGTAGTGGCATAAGAACAGGATTTAGAGAAGATGACTAATCTAGAGAACAAAAGACATTTTGCATTGGGAATACGTCAGTGGTTCATATGATCATTGATAAATCACCTCTCTGTTATGATGTTTCATTATATAGGAAGGTTATATTAATATAAAGTATAAAATAAAATCTGTTTTATTTCTACTTCACATGAAAGCAAAATGACTCAGATATTGTTTATAAATTTCAGGATTAAAAGAGGAGCAAGAGATGGGCATTTTGTTATTATTTTGTCATTTGGAATAAAGAACACAGAAAGCTCAGGAATTTCTTTGGGAAGCATTCAATAAATAATGGTTCCACCCTCATTTAGGATGCACTGACTACAAACTATACTTTGTTTCTAGGTCCTAATTGAAATACCTGAATGTTTCCCTCCTAGCCAGCAGTCAGCTCCTAACCCAGTCAGCAGCAATTAGCAAAATCAGACACCAGCTCCTTCTTTCCTCTGTTTAAAAGAGAAGCCTATACAACCCAGTGATTCCCTACATTTCTTTTTCACATGTGCCAAAGCAGCATGGCATCATCATGATCTGAGCTGGAAGCAAGTGCCAATAAAAATTGTTTTTTTTTCACTGTGGCATTTGTATTGAATTGATGAGTGAATGGGGCTATACTTGTATTTAAAGACAGAAGTCTATCACATTTTACTAGGCTTGTGTATTTTGTAAATACTACTGAAGCAGCTCAAGAGACAAGAAAGGCAGAAGGCAGCAGGTTGTGGACTGTCAGTGGTATTCCCAAACTCTGCCATTCATTGACACTTGTGCTCAGTATAAAAACCAGAGAGAACTACCACAGAGGGCACAAGAAGTAAAGAATAAACAAGTTTGAAAAAAAGGATGGAACCTACTGACCCAGACTGGAAATAGGCCATGCCCTGTGAAACAGGCCCCTAGCCCCCATAACACTCTCTAATACAGGACAGTTTTACAATAGTGGATGAAAATCATGAACTAATCATTCCTTCTTGGTCAATTTCGAAGGACTTCCATATCTAGCAGCTCATTTTAACCTTATTGACTCTGTGAGGAAATTGAAGCTCATAAAGGTAAAATGACCTACTCTAATGCCTATTGAGGCAATATGCAAAACCAGGTCTACTGGAATCAAGGCCAATTTACTGTAGAAGCCAGCAGTGTGTTTGAAGTATGTAAATTAATATCCACTAAAATATCTATCTTCAAACCCTTTCTTATACCTGCTAAAGTTCACACCATTGGAATCCCTTTTGAGGTTAGACAAAAAAGGTAACAAATCATGTATATCATAACATATGTTCTATAGTGAACATATGCTTCTTTTCAAAAAATATAAATCAAGCAGCAAATTTTTCTGTATTATTTATTTTGAGGTCATCATAGAAAGTTATATAGAAAACTATTATTTGCTTGGATGTTCACTCATTTGTTCACTGTTATTCACTAAAAATCTGTCAAACTTTTATGTGAAAAAGAGAAATGGGACTATCTCTCAAGGAATTAATGGCATGCACATTTAGGCAGATATTAAATGTGTACACAAGGTGCTCCAAAGGAGAATATTCATGATTTCAGAATAAAATATAGAGGAGACTTTTTCAGCTGAATGAAGTTCACTTTTGGTGAAGCTAGTCAAAGGCTGAAAGAATATCTCATCTTTGGGCTAGTAACCCAAATGTGAAAGCTTATAACTGTCTCATGGTGATTCAATAAAATTTTTTAAAGAATTTTTTAAAAAAGAAAGAAACATAATGGTGCAATAAGAAATACCCAGACATTGGAAACAATAACAACAACAACAACAAAAACATGAGAACTGGTCTTCTCTAGGAATATGCTACTTGAAGATGCTGGGGGATAGAATTAGGACGGAGGAGGGGGCAGTGTGCAAGGCCTATGATGGAGGGTAGCATTCAACTGAGAGGAGGAGGCGGTACTGAAAGGTGATAAAATGGCATGCATGAAACCCTAATGGGAAGCAAATGGGATGGGGGTGCTGTTAGTGGCAGGAAGTGAACACTATTGAAGGGATCAACACTGAAGCATTGTATGCCTGAAACCCAATCATGAAGAACTTTTCAACTTCACAGCCACTAAATAAAAACAAAATTAAAATATAAAAGGAAGAAGGTCACTTTGAGTGGAGACCTGAAAAGTGAGAAGGAACACTTCCAGTGAAGAGAGGAAAGATAAAATTGACAGGATTCCCATCAAAGGCAAGGGATCTGTCTTTCCAGGGGTCAAAAGAAAGCTCCTGGCATAGGAAAAAGAAAAGGGGCCAGTGGAAGGCTGGTGAGGAGGCAGAGGTAGCTGAGAGTGGGAATGATCAGCCTAAATTATTAATCTGTGAATCCAAGAACTACAGGAGGACCAAGCCTCTGCATTGGCAGGGGAAACACCAGATTCCAAGAGTTGCAGAAAGCTATAAGGAAATTTCAACCTAATCCAGAGTCTAGTTTGCAATCCCTGTTGCATGTGGTGGTCCTGACACTACATAGCAATAGAAGTGGTGCCATCAGCTTTGCTTCACTGTGAGCGTGCACAAGCACACATACGTGCTCTCTCTCTCTCGCACACACACACACACACACACACACACACACACACACACACACACACACACACTGAAACACTGAATACTGTTTCTACAATTAGCTTCACTCAAGATGCCCAATTCCAATTCTATCTTTCCAAATACAAACAGAAGAGAAACAAGTCAAAGATAACCCGTGGGTATGTGAAAAATATTTTTCCCAGTCCCCTAAAGATAGAAATATAAACAAAGATTTCTGACCAGCTCCTGACCAACTATGAAGGCAGCCACTTTCTGATGCTGGTTCCACTTTCTCCCCCATCTTCTTTGCTGTTTGTTGCTTGAGTAAATCCCTTTCTCAGTGCTGGGCAGCAGATCATTAGTAGTAACTGATTAACAGCTGCTGCTGTAGAAGTTCTGGAGTTTTGTTTTCTGCAACCTGAAGGGTGCTTGCTTTATGATTTTTTAATTAGAGTGTAAATATTGCAGCCCCATAAACCTCTTGATTTATTGCTGACAGGTGTGAAAGTTTGCACTTGCTGTAAAAGGTCCCTAGTCTTCTGTTATCTCCAGCCTCCGTTTTCTCAGGCTCTCCTGGCAACTGACTCTTTTTGTGTGGGGTTCTTTCTCTGCTCAGTTTTAGACACAAGGGCAGCAAAAAGAAAATTTTCCAGATGGAGAACTTATCTTCCAGTCTCCTCTGAATATTATCTTCACAATAGTCTCTTCTTTAGGGTGTCCTTTCTGTAATTTTTCCCCTTATTTCTAAAACCACCATGTGAACTCAGTCCAGTATAAAAACTCCATGCAATGAGTCCATTGTTGCAAGTCATGCCCTTTCGTTCGGTTTGTACTGTGACAGCATCATTGCATATCTCTTTTACCAGTCTCTTTAATTGCTAATGAACAGACATTCATTTCATTACTTACTTAGTGATGCATCTAATTCCACAAATATTACTGAGTGTGGCTATAGTGAACACATTGTTCAAAGTATCAAAGAGATGGAAGTGAGAGCATTCAAGTCCTTGTCATCATAAAGGATCTATTCTTATTAAAGGGGGATAGGAAATACACATGCGCAATGAAATTTAAAATATCATTTCAGGGCCAGAATTATAGCCCAGTGCATAGTGCATGCCTTACTCGCAGCTGATCCTAGTTTATCTCTAGCATTTCATATGGTTCCCTGAATAAATAACCAGAAGTAAGCCTTATGCATAGCCAGATATGAAGGAGAAAAAGAAGTAGGAAGAGAAGGAGGAAAGGACAAAGAAAGAGAAGAGGAGAAAGGAGGAGGAGACAGTGAAAGAGAAGAAGAAAAGAAGCAGAAGCAGAAGAAAAAGAAGAAGAAGAAGAAGAAGAAGAAGAAGAAGAAGAAGAAGAAGAAGAAGAAGAAGAAGAAGAAGAAGAAGAAGAAGAAGAAGAAGAAGAAGAAGAAGAAGAAGAAGAAGAAGAAGAAGAAGAAGAAGAAGAAGAAGAGGCGGAGGAGGAGGAGGAGGAAGAGGAAGAAGAAAGAAAAAAGGAAGAGGAGGAGAAAAATATTAAAATATTTCAGATACTCTAATAACTATAGATATAATCAAATGTAAGATTGGGACATGTTGGGACCCTGCTATGACCAGAAGAGAAAATTAGCTGATTTTCTCCACCTTACACTTGAGAAGTGGCCTCTCACTTCACTTTCTTTTGAAAGACCAGTTTTATTCTTTTCGCTGTTGCCTTATTAATTTATCTATATACACATCCAAAATTAACCACTCAGTCTCTCTTTTCACTTTAGTTCAGTATAAGCAGTTGCATATACAGCTGTCTTCCCTGGGTCCTTACTCCTGGAAATTTGAATCTGATCGGTCCTCTCCTTTGCTCTAGACAGGGACAGGAGAGGCACTGGCTTTAGAGAAGAAGGAAAGTATTTAGTCTAGCAAGAGATTATTACCAAAGCAAGATTTTATTTTTACATAAGAAAAGAAGAGAAGGAAACTATACATATTATAATTTATATTATAATATTTGGTCCTTATTGTCTTTATTTTTAGTAAAGCAAAATATTTGTATTAAAAGGAAATGTACTTAGAGAAATGTGAAGGAAGAGTAATAGAAATACATGTTCAAGAGAGAAAACAGACTTCTCTAAAGTGGAAAAAGTCACATCTTTATTTTCAAGAAGCTTACAGTTTCAGAAATAAGATCTATGAGCTTGAAAGCACTATGCGATTATAAATATGATTTATAAATTATTTATTAATATTAAATACATTTAATAATAAAAATAAGAGCTTAGAAAACTATATAGTATTCCAATAAATAACCGAGCTGGTTTAAAATGCTTCAGATAAAAGATAGGTGTAAAAACAAAACCCAAAAATAAGAATGAAGGAAAAAGAAAAAATATAGACACAGTCTTTTTCAAGATTTTTTGAAAGGTTAAAAATTATATAGAATTTGTTGTTATTAACTGAAAATTAACCAACTTGCAATCTTGCTTATTGATAAGTTTTGTAGACCAAATCATTCTTGCTGGAAGCCGATATTCTTAGAAAGGAATTATGGAATGTGGACATTCTACCCTGTGAGATTCCCTAATTTCTTCCTGGGATTATTCTACTCTGTGGAGGTAGAATAAGTGCCATAAAGAAACAACGGGAATTTTAGAACCAACACGTTGTAATAAACCAAACTTAATAATACAATTATGTTTGCAGGCTTGAAATTTGAAACTTGGGCATCTCAAGAAAGCATCTGATGTTAAATCCCATTACTACTTAATGTACTTTCAAAGTTCTCTTGGGAAGGAGTTAATATTGCATTTCAAAATATTTTGAATTTCAAGCTTCTTAATTCCTCTGATCAGGTATTAATTTTTGTCTAGGGCAATCACTCCATGTAACATAACAACATTTACCTGGATAGTCATGCTTTACACCTTTGGTGTAATTACTAATAATGCATTTTCACTTAAATTTGTGTCCCAGTTGGACTATAAAATGAAGGTCATCATACTCCTGGGAAAACATATAAAACAAATATCTGTCAAAATTCAAATAGCAAAATATAAGACAGTAATTCTCATGTTAACATATTTGAATAACATGAAATTTGAGATTTGAAGTTACGTGGGAGTTCATAGGTAACTATGACAGCAGCTTAGAGATATGCAGGTATTGTCAAACTCTTCTCTCATGATCACACTTTCTCTAATTCTAAATGCATCAGGCAAATGGCCCAATCTTAATTCTAAAGTTTATATTCCTACGGCAAAAAAGGAGCAAGAATTCATCACAGGCTTTTGGTGAAATGACAGTTATTGCTATCTTTGGCCAGAGAAGTATTTTTTGACAATAAACCAAAGATTGAGCAGGGTTTTATCAGCTTTTCAAATGCTAAAGTGAAAAAAAAATAAATGAGCAAAGGATTTGTGTGTCATTCAACAGCGTTTTAGTGTCAGACATAACAGTTCTTAGTGAAAAATGTTTAATACCTTCTACTTAATCAAAGCTAAATTCATCATAAATGACTATTTGATAAAAAAGAAAGAAATGTCTATTAGTAACTTATCCTACATTGTAGAATTGTTCCCCAATTCCAAATAATAAAGCAAAGCTTTTTGAGAATATACTAAGTACAGTATTAGGGTTTTTATAAACACAATAAAATCTCAAATACCAAATTGCTCAGCCAGGAACACAATTGGATAACCATGGACAAGTTGATCCTCACTGATTATTTTTCCTCAGAAGCTTAAAGTGTGAATAAAATGCTCTGGTATTTCACTCTCTCATCAGTTTTTACATACAACGTATTCAAGTTTCTCATATCCTTCTATTCTATTATCCTTCTTTATCTCTCTTGGAGTCTATTCTGGGAATTACTCATGCATAAAGATTGCGCAAGAACCCTTCATCTCTAGGGCTTTCCAATTGTCAAATTTACAGTAAAGGGGCTAATAACTTTTGAGCTTGATTGATCTAAGTTTTTATAAATGCTGAGGCTATTTCTAGACAGAAGAAGCAACTGTAGCATAGTTTGCAGCAAGCTTAGCAATCAGATACTTTCTAAATTTTCAAATATAATATCTAAAATATATAATATTCCTATGATCATAGAGAGAAGAAACAATATGCCTCGCTGGAAAGGCACATCTGATTGTCCACTAAAACAGTTCTTTCATTCTCTTTATATATTCAAGCTTTGACCCTTTTTTGTGCCTAGACAAGTCTTGAAATTAGAGATGATAGGAAAATTATATATATGTATATATAATTTTTCCCCTCGGAGGGGATGGGTTGAGTTTCCCTCCCTTCCCCAAGCAGAGCCCCTGCAGCCAAGGCCCTCCAGAACCCAGCCACAGCCATGCTCAAGGCCCCTCTCCACATGCTTCGACGAGCCTCACACATAAGCATAAAGGAACAGGCAGAGGAACCCAGGTGTGTGAGACCCAGGGCTGAGATGTCCAAGCCTGCTCAGATCAGGACTGGGCCTCTTCCACCCAGATCCCCCATTTTCCAGTAGCTAGGAGGTCACACCCAGAAACTGCCCCGGGTGCCATGTAATCCCACCAATAGCCAACATCCAGACACTATAAGACTAAGCTTCTGGAAGCATGCCGCATGACATCTTGTAGCCTAATTCTCCCCTTTGGGGAACCTGGCAAGCTACTGAGAGTTTCCTGTACGCATGGGAGAGCCTGGCAAGCTCCCTGTGGCATATTCATATGCCAAAACAAGTAACAATGATGGAGTCTCATTCCCTGACCCTGAAAGAGCCTCCATGTGGCACCATTGGGAAGGATGAGTAAAAAGAGGCTTCCAAAATCTCAGGATTAGGACGAATGGAGACGGTACTGAGACCACTAGAGAGAATAAACAATCAACAGGATGCTGCTGCTGCTGCTGCTGATGATGATAATGATGATGATAATGATGATTATGATGATTTTTACCCATGAAATTGGTTGCCTTCTACTTTAAACCCCATTAAATGCTGTGTGCTACCCTTGGCAAATCAGTGGCATGGCCGCAATCTCCAGGAATTCAAAAATTTAGAATACGATTATACAATAGATTCACTCATGGGTGAGGCTCCTTCAAGCTGTGGAGAGAGGCCACGAGCATGGCAGCAATTGAAATCTGGAGGTTTTCAGCTGCCGGGGCTTTGTTGGGGCAAGGAGGGGGAACTTACTTGGCTTCCTCTGTGTTCCCCTTGTTAAGACAGTCTACCACAGCATCTGGCAGCATCTCTGCAGCATGTTGTTTTATGTTGCTCTCTTTCAGGATTTTAGCTATACTTTTAATATAGCACGGCGGGTCGGGCGTTTGCCTTGTATGCAGCCGACCCAGGTTCAATTCCTCCATCCTTCTCAGAGAGCCCAGCAAGCTACCGAGAGTACCTCGCCTGGCAGAGCTTGGCAAGCTATCCGTGGCATATTTGATATGCCAAAAACAGTAACAACAAATCTCACAATGGAGATGTTACTGGTGCCCACTCAAGCAAATCAATGAGCAAGGGGATGACAGTGACAGTGACAGTGATACAGTGAAAAATGCCTGACTTGAAGTGGAACAAGAAAAACCTCTTTAACAAGTGGTGGTGGTGCTGGGAAAACTGAATAGGCAATTACAAAAAAAATGAACTCTGACCTCTGTCTAACACCAGGCACAAAAGTCAGATCAAAGTGAATTAAAGACCTCAATATCAGAAATTAATCCATAAGTACATGGAGGAAAATGTAGGCAGAACTGTGCATGGCTAAAGGCTAAAGGCATCTTTGAAGATGAAACACCACTGACCAAGCAAGTGGAAACAAGCATAAACAAATGGGACTACATTAAACTAAGAAACTTCTACGCCTAATAAAACAACAACAACATCAACAAGCCAATGACCAAAATACAGAAAGAGCACATGAAATTGGAAAAATATTTTCTCAAATACCCATCAGATAAGGGGTTAATATCCGAGATATACAAGACATTAGTAGTACTGGACAAGAAAAAAAAAATCCCCAACCCCATCAAAAAATGGAGAGATGATTTCAAAGTAAGTTTCCGCAAAAATGAAATACAAATGGCCAAAAGGCACATGAAAAAATGTTCTACATCACTAATCATCAGGGATATGCAAATCAAAACAACAATTAGATATCATCTTACAGCACAGAGACTGGCACACATCAAAAAGAACAAGAACAACCAGTGCTGGCACACATGTGGGGAGAAAGGGATGCTCTTTCACTGTTGTTGGGAATGCCAACTGGTACAGCCTTTTTGGAGAACAATATGAGCATTACTTCAAAAACTAGAAATTGAGCTTCCATTTGACCCTGCAACACCACTTTTGGGAACATATTCCAAGGGTGGAAAAAAAAAAGCACAGTAGAAATGACATCTGCACTTGTATGTTCATTGCAGCACTGTTCACAACAGCCAGTATCTAGAAACAACCCGAGTGCCTGAGAACAGATGATTAAAGAAACTTTGGTTACATCTACACAATGGAATACTACGTAGCTGTCAGGAAAGATAAAATTATGAAATGTGCTTAAAAGTGGATGGACATGGAGAGTTTCATGTTAAGTGAAATGAGTCAGAAACAGAGGGACAGACATACAATGACTGCACTCATTTGTGGAATATATAGTAACATAATAAGAGACTAACACCTAAAAACAGTGGAGATAAGGGCCAGGAAGATGGCTCCATGGCTTGGAAGGCTGCTTTATGAGCAAGAGGAGAGGGCAGCTGGGATAGAGAAGGGATCACTAAGTCAATTATGGTTGGAGGGATCACTTGGGATGGGAGATGTGTGCTGAAAGTAGGTAAAGAATCAGACATGATGGTCTCTCATCTGTATTGCAAACCATAATGCCTATAAGTAGAGAGAGAGTAAGAGGGAAACTGTCTGCCAGAGAGGCAGGGGGATGGATGTGACACGGGGCATGGGGGGAATATTGGAGACATTGGTAGTAGAAAATGTACACCAGTGGAGGGAGGGATGGGTGTTCGATCATTGTATGACTGAAACTCAAACATGAAAGTTTTGTAACTGTAGCTCACAGTGATTTAATACTAAAAAATAAAATGGCTGATTTGGAATCAGAGAGTTAGGACAGAGGATAAGGTATTCACTATGCATAGTGTCAATGCTGGTTTAATTGTCTGGCACCGCATATGGTCTCTTGAGCATCTCCAGAAGATATCCATGAACACAGAACAAGTAGTGAGTCGTGAACACAACTGGATATGGGCACAACTGGGTATTGTCCCCCACGCAAATCCCCCTAAAACAACAATAACAAAAGAAGCAAAACTTGACTTAGAGTCTACTTTCTACTTTCAAAGACCTAGCTCTGTTACTTGCTTAGGGTTGACTGGTTTCATAACAGCTCTTAGTTTGCATAGGATGTCAGTAGTATCAGCCTTGATGGGCTGATACTATACAACAGCAGAATCTGGCGTAGAGTAGAGCCATAATAAATTGAAACCATATTACTTCCAAAAGTAAATAGTTTAGATAATAAGCTCCGGAAAGCTATTGACCATGTTTTTCTCCTTCAATAATTCTTAGTTTCTACTGACATTCTCTCTTTACTCTGTAATACATTCCCCATTCCAACCTTATAAACTTCTTTGTCCTTTTGGCACAGATTAAACACCATGCCTATCAGAACCTGTTGACTAAGGTCAGAGGAAAGCAATCATTATGAGCACTTCAAAATGTCTTTGGACTAACTCTGGGATAAGGACGCAATCAACTTATTATTTATTTCCTAATAAAAGTGAAATCAGCACTGGTATCATATGAAAGTTGACCTTGAATTAGGAGGAAATATTTTCAATGAGTTGCATTTCTTACAACTATAGTCATGTCAACAAGATTTAGACACTGTGCCCTCTGGCTTATTTTACCTACCAGATAAAGCAGATAAGACTGGTTCATGGCACAATTGTTCTTCAAATTACACATTTTATGGTTGCAACTTTGAAAATATTCCTTAAATGCATACAAAGGACTTTTATACGCAGTTCTATAGAGGTAACTGTCTTTATCTTCAGTCATATAACAGGGGAAAAAATCTTCATCTGTTAACAAAGACATTCAGCCTAACATGATCCTTACCAATTCTTATATAATTGTGTTCTAGTTTTCATAAGCATCTCAAGGTTCAAGTCAGTCTTTTTTCTTTTACACTATTATTTTTGTTGTTGGTTGGAGGCCACATTTAGCAGTGCTAAGAGTTTATTTTTGGCTCTGCTCTCAGGAATTTCTCCTGGCAGTGTTCATATGGAGAGCCAGGAATTGAACCTGGGTCAGTCACATTCAAGGATAATACCCACTTGCTATACTATCACATGGCCCTAGAATTCTTTTCTTTTTATTTCTTTATTCCCTTTGTTTTATTTTTTGGCTTTTTGAGTCACAGTCAGTGGTGCTTAGGGTTTATTCATTGTTCTGTGCAGGAATCACTCCCGGCAGTGTTCAGAGAGAACCATATGAGGTTCTGGGGATCAAACTGATCTCCAGATCATTTTGCAGGCTGACCACATGCAAAGTAAATCTTTGGCCCCAGGTTTTTATTAGAATTTCTTAAATTGTTTCATTTACAAATAATACAATTCACTGTTCAGAACATATATTCTTTTTAGAGATAAAAGATATTGAAAACTAAGATAATTTGGTATATCATCTGGTACTGTTTATTATATTTTTTCACAAAACTTATCTAAACTCTCTTTCAAAAGCATGGTTTTATTTATTTCTGTTTAGTGTACAGTAGGTCTCTTTTCTGAAATATTTACAAAATTTGTAATTAAAAAAATCAATGCTAATCTTCCTCTACCTGTTGATTCCTCTGTAACAGAGTCAAAACTTTGAACTGAAACATAGATTAATGTCTATAAAGATTAATTGTAAGTTTCCTCCCTTAGTATTAGCCACATGTTGAGATCACTGAAGACAGTATGTAGAAAACACTGTTTCAACATGTCTTTGTTTCACAAAGAAAAGGTTGCAAATAATTAAATTACTCCTATTCCATTTTCATGAAATTATAGGTTAATAAGGGACAGGATATTAGATATAAATTCTAATTCTAAATTAAAAGAAATTCTTTACTATTGTGTTTATTTTTAATCTTGCTTCTCAATGCCATAAATTCCTTTGATAGTATACAATTGCTACCAATAAAAAGATTGCTCAAGATAAGAGAATAATAGTCACGACAATGAGAGGCCTCATTTGGGGCCTTACACTAAGGATAGAAGTAGAACAGGAAGAAAAATTATTTTTCTCAGGCAAAAGGTTAAATGCATTAAAATAAAAATCATAATAGAACCAAAGCAAAGATCTGTATCATGTCCAAGATTTCTGGTGGGGAAGCTTAAGCAGTAAAGAATTATTTCCCAAGTGGGGTTATTAGTGAACAGCTAAGTTTTTGCAACAGAAACAATGCAGTTTGTGTAGATCCATACAGACATGATAACATTCTTCATATCAAATCAAAAGAGGTCAAGGTATTTATTTATTTTAAAAATTTAGTCTACTTCACCAGGATCTAAGTAGTCAATTAAATATAAATTCTGTCATGTAAACTAAATTGATTAGAATAACAGCATTTTTTTTCACTTAAGTATCTATACTTCCAAAAACAATCTAACATTAGATTATTTCTATAAACTTTATATAAATAAATCAAATCACCAGCTATATGTCTTTCTTTACTTCCCACTCACTGAAATCCTCTAGGTTTATTTCAGCCACCGACACTAGTTTGAATACCCTCTGTCAAGGTTAACAACTTCACCTATGGGGCCCCAAAGAGTAGTAATATTTTTGTTCTCATTCTAGTTTCTGACCCAGAGGTATTCAATGAATTTATAACATTCTTTCTTCTAGAAATGTGTCCTTTTTCTCAGCTTTTTCGACTTTTCCTGGTTTCCATCCAATTTATCAGATTTTTCTATTCTCAGTTACTTTTCTTTTATTAATTTTTAAAAAATTTTAATTAAGGCTTCAAGGTTTACAAAGTTATTCATAGTTGATTTTCAAGCACACAGTATTCCAGTACCAGTCCTATCACCAGTGTCAACTTCTATCCACCAGTGTTTCCAGTTTTCCTACATCTTCAGTCTTCCTCCTTTGATTGGGGGGTTGGGGATATTGGGCCACACCCTGCAATTCTGCAATTCATAGGGGTTACTCTTGGTTCTGCACTCAGGAATTACTCCTGACAGTGCTCAGAGGACCATATGGGATGCTGAGGATTGGACACTTGCAAGGCAAATACCCTGCCCACTTTACTATCTCTGGCACATCAGTCTGCCTCCTTGACAGGAACATTTTTCTTTTTAATTTGGTTATTGTAGTTTCATCTCATGCTTTGAGTTTTATTGATTCTGAGATTCAAATATATAGATCATTTTCTTTCCTTTCTTCTTATGCTTCCCTTTTCTAAATGTTCATTAGCCAGAGGATAAATACTGACCCCATCTTATCTGTATAAATCTCTTTAAAAGCATCCAGTTCTGGGAGACTCCGCATACCAATGGTACCCAACAGTAGTCTAGAAGCCTAATCACTCCTTGATCTAGCTCTTACATCTAACTGTCAATTTAATTTGTCCAGTTATTTCCTTAAAAGAGATCTCACCTTAGGTATTTAAGAACATATACTCTTCCTTCCCTGCCATTCACCCTTTAGCATGTATATTTAAACCCCACTTCTACAAATGTGCTTTCATCATTAGTCATCCTCTCTTCAGTGAGGATGTAGCCATTTAGTAGCAAAAACCAGAACTTTTGAAGATATGTTTAACCTCTCTCACAACCTCCTCAGATTGCCTCCCATTATTCTATTGCAAACCACCATATTGTCTTTTGTTATCTCCTAATAGTCTGTTAAAGAGTGTCTTTGTTTAAAATTCTCTGGTCAGAAAGCACAAGTCAAACAATTCATTATAGATTATAGAGTAGTAACAGTGTGATTTAGCATATTCCTGCATTCCCAGCCTCATTTTTTTTGCTTTGTCCAAAGCCACTCTACTATAAATATAATTCTTCTTCTTTCCTTTTTTATTGAACACACTTACCTAAGGGATTTTACAATAATACTTAGCCTTTGTCTCATTGAATGAAGTTTTCTTTCTCCTTCAGCTATCATTATAAATGTAGTCAATCCCACTCCAGTACTCTGTCACTCTTTAGTCACTCATAGTAGCACTTGCTACTACAGAAATTATTATATTTACTTTTGGGTCTTTCTCTTCTGATTAAACAGTGTAACCTAAAATAGAGAAAGTTTTGTCTTATTTATCAGTGTATTTCAAATATCTCATTATAGATGCTCAAAAATTTAAAAAAATATCTTCACTAGAAGCAAATTGCAAATTGATTTTTTATTTTGCAGAATATAGTACCTAAATAATTCTATAATATTTAGAAACATGAGAAGGATATTCCATGTATATGTCTTACTTTTACAGTAAAGTCAATCTTTTATAGTAAGAGTCAAATCACTCACTTCTAAAAAATAAAATAAGCAAAAACTTCAAATGTAGATAATATTAAATGGACATAATCTTCAAATAAAATTTTAAAAGTGTATATGTCATTATTCTATGTTAAATAAAAAATAATTTGACTTCTTTTTTTAATTTGGCTCCTTTGATTTCCTTTTCTTGTCTGATTGCTTTTGCCAGGACTTCTAGTACAATATTGAATGAAAGCGCACATCTTTGCTTATACCTAATCTCAGATGATATGGTAATATACATAGAAGATCATAAAGAACCCGTTAAAAAGCTGCTAGAAACAATAAACCAATACAGCAAAGTGGCTGGCCTCAAAGTCAATGAAGCAATGAATTAGAGGGAAAGAGATCAAAAAGTTTATCCTACACAAAACAACCTAGCAATGAACTTATCAGAATAAATCTGTACCATGAAAATTTCAAAACACTTAAGAGTGAAATAGAAAACCTTATAAAATTAAAAACTATTACATGCTCATGTATTGGAAGACTCAATATTTTTTAAATGACTGTCCTACTCAAACTGCTATATAGATTGCAAGCAATCCCTATCCAAATTCAGAGAACATTCTTCAAGGATTTAGTATGGTGAATAGTAAAATTTGTATGGAATCATAAAGACTTCACATAGCAAAATACATACTGAAAAACAAAAGAAACAGGGAGGCATTTCAATATCTAACCTGAAACTATAAAGCCATAGTGTTCAACAAAGCATGGGAAAAATGTACACCAAAAAATGCTCTATGTTGCTAGTCATCGGGGAGATTCAAATCAAAACAACAATGAGATATCTATCTCACACCACAGAGACTGGCACGCATTCAAAAGAACAAAAGCAACCAGTGCTGGTGTGGATGTGGGGGGAAAAGGGAAGCTCTTTCACTGTTGGTGAGAATGCCGACTGGTCCAGCCGTTCTGGAAAACAATATGGACAGTCCTTCAAAAACTAGAAATTGAACTTCCATATAACCCTGCAATGCCACTTCTGGGAATATATCCCAAGGGTGCAAAAAAAAAAAAAAAAGAAAACACAGTAGAAATGACATCAGTACCTATATGTTCATTTCAGCACTGTTCACAATAGCCAAAATCTGGAAGCAACCCAAGTGCCTGAGAACAGATGACTGGTTAAAAAACCTTTAGTACAACTACACAGCGGAATACTATGCAGCTGTTAGGAAAGATGAAGTAATGAAATTTGCTTATAAGTGGATAGACATGAACAGTATCATGCTAACTGAAATGAGTCAGAAAGAGAGAGACAGATATATAGAGGGATTGAACTCATTTGTGGAGTATAGACACATGAGGCTGACACCCAAGGACACAGGAAGCTTAGGTATATCACAGTGCTCCTGAGGCACTTCCATTCCACTGCATTTATCTGTAAACTCCTCTCTATGCTCTCTTCCCCAACTGGTCTATCACCTTTCCCTTCTAATCAAATTCTGTTAACTTGCAAGGTCAGATTTCTCAAAAACCTATGATTTTATATGTATGAGTGAAATACTGCCTTTCTCCTTTACTTATGTCTTTTGAATAGTTTACTTTAAATCAATGCCCTTTTTGAATAGACACAGGAAGACAATCAATATTGTGCTTTATAACCTGGGATTTAATTGGCTTTGAATATTATTCCCTCCCGGGCATCTGCTTTCTTGACTTAAGCCTCAGTTGCCTAGTACCCCAAAAGCAGGGTCCCTACGAGGAACTGAAAGGACCCAGGGCAAACTGTGACTACCCTGGCATAGATATAGGCCAGGGCAAAGTGCCACGATTCTTAACTATAAGTTAAGAGCTTGATCATGGACAAATGCTGTCATGATCCAAAGGTAACGATGAGACTAGAACCCTGCTAGCAATAAGAAAGACTAATCTGGCCTGAGTACTGTAGTCTGAGATCGAGATGACCCCAGGAGAGCAATTCTATAAGTTTAATGTATCTCTTACTGTGTCCATACAAAATGAGTAATGTTATGAATGTATGCTTGTTGGACTAAGAAAAGGAGAAATGCACCCCTACATGGTATTTCGCCCTTAGGTGGGTCATCTTGCTGTATGAGAATCTGTCCTAGAAGCAGCATCCCCCGAGGGAAAGAATTGTGACCACACTTATGTGTAAGCCCCAACCCCTCATGCTTGGGGATTTAACTGGGCTGTAAGTGTGGACTGGGGGGAATCCAGATCCAGATCCAGAGCAAGAAGGAGAATGAAGTAACATGGGGGAGGAAGAAGCAGGAGGAGAATCAGAGGAGAATGTAAATGGGAATGGAATAAACTGCAACTGAGACCAACCAGCCTGGCTCCCATTCCTTCCTTCGCCTGCCCATTGTCATCGACCTCCCTAGGGTGGGGGAAGCAGTGTGAGACTATGGAATGCAGGCAGGGGAGAGATAGAGCACCACTGCCCCCCTTTTTTGTGATTGCACAATAACTGGATGAGGACATGCAACGGTTTTTTTGTTATTGTTCATGTTGTTGATTTGGAGGTGAGGCACACCTGGTGGTGCTCAGGAGTTGAACTCAGGAATCACTCTTGGAAGTGCTTGGAGAACCATATGGAATGCTGGGAACTGAACCTGGGTTGGTGGTGTGTAAGACAAGTGCCTTACCCATCTGTACTATAGCCCCTACCCTGTAAATGCAATGTTTTAAAGGAAGGACAGTAGATCACCCTTAGACAGAGAATATAGGGAGAAGAAGGTTAAATGAGGAAGGAAATTGTGGGAGGAAGAAGAGATCAACAAGAGTCAATGGGAGGCAGGGGTAAAGGAGATCAAAGTATATAGATAATGTAAAGGAGTGGCATAGTTATAAGTGCAAACCACAAAGTGAACAACATTGAAAACAAGAGATACAAACTTCAGCAGCCAAACTTAAAAATGTGCCTGTCAGGGTAGCAGGTTGGTGGGTCTCGGTGGGAAGGATCATGGAGACAATGGTGGAGCGAAATTGACACTGGTGTTGAAATTGTTGCTGGAACACAGTAAGTATGTCTAAATGTTCAATCAAATGTTTTATCAAAGTTCATGGAGAGTATCATGCTAAGTGAAGTGAATCAGAAAGAAAGGGATAGACATAGAATGACTGCACTCCTATGTGGAAAATAAAATATCATAATATGAGACTAACACCCAAGAATGGTAGAGAACTCCAGGAAGAATGCTCCATGGTTGGAAGCCTGCAAAATGAGCTGGGAGAGAAGGCAGCTGGGATAGAGAAGAGATCACTAAGTCAAAGATGGTTGGAGGGAATGCTTGGGATGGGAAATGTGTGCTGAGAGTATATAAGGGACCTAACATGATGGCCTCTCATTATCTGCATTGCAAAGCATAATGCCCATAAGTAGAGAGAAAATAAGAGAGAAACTGTCTGCCCTAGAGGCAGAGGGAGGGGTGGGATGCAGGGTGGAGGAGGTGAGGTGGAGATGGTGCTGGGAACATTGGTGGTGCAAAATATACACTGGTGGAGGATGGGTGCTCGATCATTGTATGACTGAAACTCAAACATGAAAGCTTTGTAACTGTAGCTCATTGTAATTCAATAAAAAACATGTTTTAACCATGAAGTCCAATATACATATGGAAAAGTGTTAGTCTCTTACTATTACATAATCTAGAATACTTATAAAGAGTACTTCAGTTATGCAAAATTTATAAGAAAAAATATTGATATATCGATAGTGGAACAATCAGAATAGTATTTGCCTTTGGAAAGCTGAGAACTCAGATTGCTTAGAGAAGTAAATGAGGACATTTTATGGGTATCTGACCAATAGGAAAAAAATATACATGAAAATATGTGATTAAGTATAATGATGAATCTATAGAGACATTTTTTTGATATTGATTGCAATACTCAACAGAATATTAATTTTCAAAATTAAGAGAAATCTTAATTTGAGACTGAAGTGGTCATCAAAGCCTTAGCCAAGCAGGGTGTTCAAACTCAACATATCAGGATCCTCCATGAACTGTATTACGAATTCATCACCAGGATTTCACCATTCTACAAAGAAGTGATCATCGACATAAAGAGAAGGGTTCGGCAGGGCAACACCATTTCACCGAAACTCTTCAGTGCTACCCTTTAGAACATCATGCAACGACTAGAATGGGAAGATGGAAGTGAAGGTAGATAGTTGGCTACTACAACACCTCCGCTTTGCTGAAGACATCGTTGTCATAACACCAAATAACCAAGTGGCACAAATGCTGGCCGACTTCAACTGTAAGTGGGAAAAGGTCAGACTGCAGCTGAATCTCACAAAGACAATGTTCATGAGAAACAGACTAGTTCCTGATGTTCCATTTGCCCTCAATGGAACAAACATCTCCGAATGCAGCAGTTATGTGAACTTAGGTCGAGAACTCAGTATGACAAACAATCTGGCACCGGAACTGCTCAGGTGGAAGAGAGAAGCATTGAATGTCTTCAAGAGCATCGAAGAAGTGGTTAAGAGGACAAAGAAACTCTGGCTCCGGGCACATCTTTCTGACTCCACCATTCTTCCTGCACTGACATAGGCCTCAGAAACCTGGGCCCTACAAAAACAGGATGAGAATGCTTTTTGTGTATCCCAAAGAGGAATCAAAGAGATATGCTTGGAGTATCATCTTTCAGTCAAGTGAGAGAAGGAATCCAGAGTTCCGACCTCCATTAACGGTCAAGAATCAGGGATGCTGTCTCCTTTGCCAAGGCATCAAAAATCAGATGAGCCAGACACGTAATGCGATTTAGAGATGACCGCTGGATTAGAGCTGTTACGGACTGGATTCCAAGGGACATCAAAAGACAGCATGGCTGCCAACCTACGAGACCCCGAATGAACGGTTTGAGGCCTTTCATGTTCCTGGAGCCAGCAGACGCCATTGGGTTACAGCATGAGACAGGGACAAATGGAGACGTTACTGGCACCAGCTCAAACAAATCAACACAATGGTATGACAAGTGATACAAGTGATACAAGAGAAGTCAACCAAAATATATTTAAAAAAGTGATTCAATAAAATGTAATTAAGTAAAATGATTTTTATATAAATTAAAAAACTAGATAACTGATAGAAGTTTCACTCCATTCACTCCACTAATGAGACTCACAGTGAATACTACCAGAATATATAAGAATCAATTCATATTGGTAACAAAAGCTGAATGAATATGGCAATATATTTGACAACATATTTCAACAATATGAAGAAACTTACAGTTTTCTAAATGCACAAAATCTGACCTGGAATCCCATGAATTTCAGTGTAAAATCTGTATTATTATAAATGAGGTGCAAAATTCTCTTTAAATTTAATTCAGTATTAGTGAAAGAAACATTATTAAGTTAAAATTGATTCTAAAGTATATTTAGAAAAATGAATAAAATTATGCGGGAATATTAAGTAAATATTAAAATAGGATAATTTTAGGTGGTGAAATAATCATATATAAGTAATTTCAACAATGCTGATTAAATAAAAAAGAGACAAAAATGAGATCCAGAAATATTCTTGTAAATATGACAATTTATCATATCATAAATATGTCATTTTCAGGAGGTTGAAGAATTGACTTAAAAGGGGTTTGCACATTATATGTAAATATAATAATAAAATAATATAATACAAAACATTAGAACATGCTAATATCAAGTCCCTAAAATACTTTCTGGCTTTCATGGGGGTACACATGCTATAAGTGATGCTGGCAACCAAACCTAGGTCAGCATTGTATAAAGCAAACTATCTCTCTAGCCCCAACATGGATTCTGAATGAAGTAAATTTCTAAACAGCACAAAATTGTAGATTTGCTGGAAGAAAACAATGCATTATTTCGTTATATTGTGGTAGGTTATCTCTTCAAGAGAATAAGAAAATCAAAAGCCACAAAAAATAAAATTGGGGACAGAGAGATGGCACATAAATCAGGCAGTTGCCTTGTGTGCAGTAACCCAGGTCTGATGTCCTGCACCATCTGAGGTCCTTGAATCCCCCCAAAAGTAATTTCTGAGCAGAGTCAGGAGTAAGCCCTGAATACAGTCATGTGTGTCCAAACCACCCTCCACTCCCAAGAGACAAAGTTAATAAATATGACTAGAGGGTGGAAAACCTCAAAAAAAGAAAGGAAAGAAAAGAAGGAAGGAAGGAAGGAAGGAAGGAAGGAAGGAAGGAAGGAAGGAAGGAAGGAAGGAAGGAAGGAAGGAAGGAAGGAAGGGAAGAAGGAAGGAAGGAAGGAAGGAAGGAAGGAAGGAAGGAAGGAAGGAAGGAAGGAAGGAAGGAAGGAAGGAAGGAAGGAAGGAAGGGAAGAAGGAAGGAAGGAAGGGAGGGAGGGAGGGAGGGAGGAGGGAGGGAGGGAGGGAGGAAGGAAGGAAGGAAGGAAGGAAGGAAGGAAGGAAGGAAGGAAGGAAGGAAGGAAGGAAGGAAGGAAGGAAGGGAGGGAGGGAGGGAGGAAGGAAGGAAGGAAGGAAGGAAGGAAGGAAGGAAGGAAGGAAGGAAGGAAGGAAGGAAGGAAGGAAGGAAGGAAGGAAGGAAGGAAGGAAGGGAAGAAGGAAGGAAGGAAGGGAGGGAGGGAGGGAGGGAGGAGGGAGGGAGGGAGGGAGGAAGGAAGGAAGGAAGGAAGGAAGGAAGAAAAGAGGGGAAAAACGTTTGAGTTCTTCAATAAACAACATCAAGTCATCCCGTTTCTCATCAATTTGCTCAAACAGGCACCAGTAACGTCTCCATTGTGAGACTTGTTGTTACTGTTTTTGGCATATCGAATACACCACGGGTAGCTTGCCAGGCCCTACCGTGGGGGCAAGATACTCTCGGTGGCTTGCTGGGCTCTCCGAGAGGGGTGGAAGAATCGAACCCAGGTTGGCCACGTGCAAGGCAAATGCTCTACCCACTGTGCTATCGCTCCAGCCCAAATAAACAAAAGTAATTTAAAATAAAACCTTCTTTAAAAAAGAAAAACAATTAAAGTTTCTATCTTGATTTTCTTGTCTGCGAACCCTCCTTACAAAATCTTTTATAAGTTAGTCCAGTCACAAAATTACAGTGAACTCAGCAGGATTTGGCTCAGGAGTATGGTGTGCGCTTTGTGTGTGAAAAGACCTGAGTTTGATCCCTGGACACAGACACACAGATAAAGTATAGTGGGCTAGAAAAATTGATAAGTAAAAATTAAACATCAAAGTTTAAAAATAAGATATAAAAATATATAAGAAGTAATAAAAGCAGAAGACAAGCATTAAATACATTGCTACTGAAACAATTTGTTAATCAGAAGTTCCAGTTTGACATAATATGAGGTGGACACCCAAGGACAGTAGACACAAGGGCCAGGAATACTGGCCCATAGTTGGAAGCCTGTCTCATGAGCTGGGAAAGAAGGCAGCTGGAATAGAGAAGGGATCACTAAGTCAATGATAGTTGGAGGAATCATTCAGTATGGGAAATGTATGTTGAAAGTAGATAACGGACCAAACATGATAACCTCTAGGTATCTGTGTTGCAGACCATAATGCCAAAAAGTAGAGAGAGAGAGTATGAGGGAAATTGTCTGCTATGGAGGGTGGGGAGGACTGGAAAGGGGGTTTATACTAGGGACATTTGTGGTAGAGAATTCCACCGGTGGAGGGAATGGGTGTTTGATCATTGTATGATTGAAACTCAAAAATGAAAGCTTGTAACTGTATCTAAAGGTGATTCAATTAAAAAAAAGAGTTCCAGTTTGAAATCTATATAATTTTCATTTTCTCTTCTGAATCTAGAACCATTTAACAAATTAATGGTTCTACTTAGAAATGTCACATAAAAACTGGCGTTGGTAACTTTAATTTTCTCACTTAATACCTTAAACTGAAGAATTTAACTTTTCATTATGCACATTATTGGTTCTGATTTCTTCTCCTTGTACTGCTTGTATTACAAGGATAGATCAGCATAGATGAGTAGGATATAGACACTTTGTGGCCTGCACTGTCCTCAGAATTTCCACTTCAGTGTCTGTACAACTTCCATAGGATCTTTGTACTTTGTAGCTTTTGAATTTCCAGATTTTAGAACTGTACTGACTCCTTTTATCCTCCAACTTTGCTTGTCTTTTAGTTGAAGTGGTGGTGGATGTCAGTGATGAGTCTGGAGTCTCTACGCTGGAACTAGACTCCTCATCATCTCCATAAGTAAGATATTTTGGCATTTCCTCCTACTGATACCTCAAGTACTGACCTTCTACTTTTACCAGAATATTCCTTTGGAAAAAAATTTATATTTTTCCTTCTAATGTAAATATACTCAATAAAAAGTTTCTAGTCATAAGTTAACATTGGAAACTAGAGTAATTTTAAATGAAAGATAATGTATAAAAGCAAAACTTTGATTTCCTGACCTACAAAAGAGAACTTTACCCTGACTTCCACTCTGGAGAGAGGCCTACAAATAACATGTACATGTATATTAATAACTTCAGGAACTCCAAAACTTTTTTACCCAAAATTTAATGTTCATAGCATGAACCTAAGCATCCACTTTCTCAACTCTGTTATTCAGAGAGGTGAGGGATGCTTCTCCACCTGCATTTACTTATGTCTTTAAAACCAACTAGCAGATGCATCTGAAAACTAGTTTATAGTGAATAGTGAATAGTGCTATTGCTGCTGACTTAAGAAACAGACACAGCACCAAGTGAGGGACTATTTAAGCAATGAAAGCATTTAATGAAAAAGAAGAGAAGTTAACTTGTCAAATTCTTCTTCTAAGACAGCACAAGTACAATAGATTCTTGCATAACAAAGTATAATTTTCAATATCAATTTCCTACTTCTCTTCATATTTTCACTTTTTAATTCCCAGCTTATATTTTTGGAAAAAAAATTGTGCAGTATTTGCAACAATTGCTCAGGATAACTGCAAGAACAGTTTTCAACATTAAAGTACAATTTTCTAAATTTTGTATATATAAAGGACATGAAATATAATGCAAATTTATTTTGTGCTGGTATATAAATCAGGATTTTATTTCCAGGGTTGGTAAGCTTACAACATACATACTAATCTGTATGAAAGCTAAAATATTTTATAATGATAGTTTATTATAAGCAGTCATTTTAATATTTATCATTATATACAAAAAGTCTTATTTAATTTCTAAATCTAACTGCCTGGATAAGAATTTTTATTGGCTATTCAGGTCATTAATGCAATAGCAGAGTGAAATTTCTGAAACTAATATTAATAAAACACTCTTTAATAACTACATTGAGTCAAGAAGTTTGTCAAATTCAACTTTATTGGCAGTAGTACATAAATTATGCAAATATCTCTATTACAGTAACATAATCAGTGATGTTGCTGACATGAAATAAAGGAATATATTTTATGTAAAAATATATGCAATTTATGAATTATTTATATCTTGGCATTATTACTTATCCAGCATCATTGCCCTATCTATACAATATACAGATATATGCAATAAAAATTAAATATAGCCTTCTTTCATGCTTTGCCAAATTCCAGTGATATAAAACTTTTTATCTTTTTAATTCATTGGTTAAAGAAGAAAATAGGCCTCAAGTCTGTGAGTTGACTTAGGTCTTCAATATCTAGTCATGAAGTATACAGTTCTCCAGTTCTCCTCTTGTCTTGTTTTGGGTCTTACAAATTGTAAGCAAGCATCATTAATTTCCAAACAGTTTAAACACTTTGTCTTCTTTGTCCCTTTCTCCTACTCTCAACACCTGAGAACATTGCACAAAGCCAACAATCCTGTTATGCTTCTAATATGCAGCTTCTTCTCCCTCTGCAAGTTAACTTTTTTACTTTATAGTTTTATCCTCCTAATCTGTTTTTCTTAAGAGAATTCCACCTGGGGACCTTGTCCTTCCTGTATCTGTTGGATAAATCTAACTCGAGCAGCAGCAGCCCTAGGATCCAGAGCAAAAAGCTCTGGACACTGCACAGGGACCCCAACTCACAGAACCCTGCTGCTGCCAAGGCCCCCAGGTCAGCTCTAAAGAGGTCATGATCTCCCCAGTGGGCAGCCACTAACACCCTATCAGTTATACCTCCCCTGTATGTATAACAATGACATCCGTTTCCAAAAAGTCCCTATATAGTTAGTTATACAGGAACACCAAAAAGGAAAGGGGCATCCTAGAGGGAAAAAGAAGAAATCACCTCCGACTGCCGTAGGTACTATGGGAAAATAGCACAGAAACTCACCACAAGAAGTAGAAGAAGATAGGGGCCCTGAAGCCTCAACAAGACATACCTGTATACAAAATCTCTTAGATAAAGAGTTTAGATATGAATCGGTGAGAATGTTCAATGAGCTCAAAGAAAAATGTAACAAATACCCAATAAAACACGGAAAAATATGACAGAAACAGTGGAACAGGTAGCCATTAAAAAACAGGAGGAAATGAGCAGAAATAAGAAAACTACAAACATTAATAAAAGAATTAGTGGATGAAATAAAAAAAAAAAACTTAGTAGGTGCCCTCAATGGTAGTATTACAACAGCTGGAGGTAGAATCAGTGAGCTTGAAGATGAGCTGCAGAAAACAACCAGGCAACAACAGAAGATGGGAAAAGAAGTCAAAATAGCTCAAGGATGGGAAAGAGAAGGATGGCTTGAATTCAAGAGGAACAACATAAGAATCATCAGAGTCCCAGAGGGACAGGGAGGCCCACCCCAATGAGGTAATAACAGTAAAATCATTGCGAAAAATTCCCAGAACTGGAAAATGCAGACATCCAGATCTAAGAACCCTAAGGGTACCAGCTAAAAGCACTGTCCTTGCAATGTCGTCCCAGTGTTCATCAATTTGCTCCAGCGGGCATCAGTAACATCTCCATTGTGAGACTTGTTGTTACTGTTTTTGGCATATCGAATACACCACGGGTGGCTTGTCAGGCTCTGCTTTGTGGGCGGGATACTCTCGGTAGCTTGCCGGGATCTCCAAGAGGGATAGAAGAATCAAACCCAGGTCAGCCAAGTGCAAGACAAACGCCCTCCACGTTGTGCTATCACTCCAGTCCCAGCTAAAGAGTCTCAGCTAAAAGAGACCCCAGTAAAAGACTCTAAGACATATCCTAATCAGAGTGATGAATACCACAGAGACAGATACAATACTAAAGCAGCAAGATCAAAGAAGGAAATTACATACAAAGGAGCATTCCTTAGATTTATAGCAGACCTAACCTATGAAATTCTCCAGGCTAGAGGTCAATGGTAGGATATAGTTAAAAAACTTAATGAAAGGAAGGCTTCATCAAGAATATTTTACTTGGCTAGACTCTCATTCAGATTTGAAGTAATGATACACAACTTCATAGAAAAACAACAGTTCAGGAATTTCATAGATTCAAAGGCAACTTTTTTTTTTTTGCTTTTTGGGTCACACCTGGCAATGCACAGGGGTTACTCCTGGCTCTACACTCAGGAATTACTCCTGGCGGTGCTCAGGGGACCATATGGGATGCTGGGATTTGAACCAGGGTTGGCCACGAGCAAGGCAAATGCCCTACCCGCTGTGCTATCAATCCAGCCCCTCAAAGGCAACTTTAAAAGAAAGACTGAAGGGACTAATGTAAGGCAAGACAAACCCCACAAACACAACAAACTTCTACAGAAAGATGGCACAAAACCCCACAACACTAATCTCTCTCAATGTCAGTGGACTAAATACACCAATTAAAAGACACAGGATAACAAAATGGACTAAAAAACTGAATCCAGCCTCCTGCTGCCTACAAGAAACAAATTTGAACAGTCAGAGCAAACACAGACTCAAAGTCAAAGGTAGGAAAATAATTGTTCAAGCAAATAACTCTTTCAAAAAACCCGGGGTGGCCATACTGGTATCTAGTGACAACAATTTTAGGCTAAAAAGGTTATAAGGGACAGAAAAGGGCATTTCTTAATAATTAAGGGGTATGTACATGAGGAAGAAATTACAATCCTAAAGGTATATACACCTAATGAGGGGCCAGCAAAATACTTAAAATAACTGCAAGAAGGAAATTGGCAGCAACATGATAGTAGTTGGAGACTTCAACGCTGCCTTGTCATCTCTTAATAGATCAAAGAGACTAAAATTCTGCAAGAAAATACTGGCTTTGAAGGAAGAATTGGGAGAGGCTAGTAGATATATACAGGGCTTTTCATCCCCAGAAAGTCAAATACACATTATTCTCCAGTGCACACGGACCATTCTCCAAGATAGACCACATGCTGGGCCACAAAACATACCTCCATAAAATCAGGAAGATAGAAATCATATCAACTATCTTCTCAGACCATGATGTACTGAAAATAGAAGTTAATCACACACAAAATGGAGAATCAAATCAATCACCTGGAAATTAAACAGCTCACTAGTGAACAACCAGTGCGTTAGAGAAGACATCATAAAAGAAATGAAAAGATTCCTAGAAACAAAGGATAATGAGGACACATGCTACCAGAACTTGTGGGACACAGCAAAAACAGTGTTAAGAGGAAACTTTTATAGCTCTACAAGTGTTCATCAGGAAGGAAGAAAGGGCCCATATAAACAACTTGACTTCATAGCTTAAGATCTTAGAAAATGATCAACAAATGGAGCCCAAAGTAGGGAAGAAGAAGAAAATATTAGAGCAGAAATTAATGAACTGGAATCCCAGAAAACAATCCAAAATATCAATGAAACCAAGAGCAGTTTCTTTGAAAAAATAAACAAGAAGAATAATGAGTAATCACCAAATGCTTAAGAAATCCCTAGGCTCTCTCTCAATGCCTGCGTTGGGTAGTCTAGTGTTGCTTCCCCACCAGTGATGGCCTATGCCATGGGTGGACGAAGGAGGAAATGAGGGCCAGGCTGGTTGGTGATCAGTTGCCGTTTATTCCATTCTCCCCACGCGCCTGTTTCAGTCTCACTAAGCCTCTCATTCCCATCTCCTCTTGTCTCCCTCGCTCATCTCTCTGATCTCACTCACCTCCATGGTCTATCTCTAGTCTCTCCCAACCTCCCAAATCTTGGTGGTAGCAACCACACTCAGGTCAGGTAGCACAGTCAACATATTAAAGTTCTTCCTGATGGCCTGCAGCCAGGAGATCAGGCTCAAGGGTGAAAAATACCACCTAGGGGTTTTTATCCTTTCCTTAGTCCAATAACTTAATTAATATCTTAATTAAACATCTTAATTCAACTTCTTAATATTAGTTATTTTGCATGGACATAGTAAGAGATACATAAAACTTGTAGGGTGGCTCTCCTGGAGACTTCTTGCTATATATATCAGACTGTAGTGCTCAGGCCAGATTAATCTTTCCTAACCCTAGCAGGGTCCTAATCTAGTTGTTACTTTTTGGATCATGAAAAATTTGTCCAGGATACTGCTCTTAACTTATAGTTAGGTATTATATATAGCACATTGGCCTGAACCATTTTGATGACAGGGTAGCTCACAGCTTGCCCTGGGTGCATCCAGTCCCTTGTCGGGATACTATTTTTGGGGTGCTTGAAAGCAAGGACAACTGAGACTTAAATTGAGAGAATAGATACACTGGAGTGAATATTATTGAGTCAATTAACTACCAAGTTGCAAAAGCACAGCATTAACTGTCTTCCTGTATCTATACAAAAAGGACATTACTCTGAATTAACTATTAGTTCTGTTGTACAAAAAGGGAGACAACCACAACATCAGCAACTATCACCCAATCTGCCTGCTGTCTGTGTCTACAAGTTGTTCACTCGTGTCATCCTGAATAGAATAGGCAGAACACTAGACGAAGGACAACCATGGGAGCAAGCTGGGTTCCAAAGGGGATTCAGCACGATAGACCATATCCACACAGTGACCAAACTCACTGAAGTTTCATGAGAGTTCAAGATACCGCTCTGTCTAACGTTCATTGACTTAAAGAAGGCCTTCGATTCTGCTAAGACTGAGGCGGTCATTGAAGCCCTGGCCAAACAGTGCATTCAAACTCAGTATATCAAAATCCTCCTCAAGCTGTATTGTGGATTCACCACCAGGATCTCACCATTCTACAAGGAAGTGATCATTGATGTAAAGAGAGGGATGCAGCAGGGTGATACCATTTCACCAAAACTCTTCAGTGCCACCCTCGAGAACATCATGTGATGACTGGAATGGGAAGGAATGGGAGTGAAGATAAACGGTCGGCAATTACACCACCTCCAATTCGCTGATGACATCGTTCTCATAACACCAAACATTAGCCAAGCAGCACAAATGCTGGCCTACTTCGACCATGAGTGTGGAAAGGTCAGATTGCAGCTGAATCTCAACAAGACAATGTTCATGAAAAACGAACTAGTCCCTGAAGCTCCATTTGCTCTCAGTGGAAC
Organism: Sorex araneus; assembly: GCF_027595985.1. Taxonomy (NCBI): domain Eukaryota; kingdom Metazoa; phylum Chordata; class Mammalia; order Eulipotyphla; family Soricidae; genus Sorex; species Sorex araneus. Next base: position 329,844,929 of record NC_073313.1, on the reverse strand, counting down.
GAACATCTCCGAATGCAGCAACTATGTGTACCTGGGTTGAGAAATAAACATGAGGAATGACTTGGTGCCAGAACTGCACAGGAGGAAGAGAGCAGCGTGGAATGCCTTCAAGAGTGTCGAAGAAGTGGGTAAGAGAACACAGAACCTCCGACTCTGGGCACATCTTTTCGATTCCACCGTTCTTCCTGCACTAACATATGCCTCAGAGACCTGGGCCGTATGCAAACAGGATGAGAATGCTATTAGGGTATCCCACAGAGGAATCGAAAGAGCTATGCTGGGAATATCATGTCTCACTGAAGTGAGAGAAGGAATCCGGAGTTCTGACCTCTGTCGACGGCCAAAAATCAGGGATGCTGTCTCGTTTGCCAAGGCATCAAAAATCAGATGGGCCGTCACGTAATGCGATTCAGAGACGGCCGCTGGACTAGAGCTGTTACAGACTGGATTCCACGGGATGTCAGAAGACCTCGTGACCGCCCACCAACTAGATGGTCAGATTTCTTTGTCAAATCCCTGAATGAACGATTTGAGTCTCTTCCTGTTCCTGGAGCGAGCAGATATCATTGGGCTGCACTAGCTTGCAACAGGAACAAATGGAGATGTTACTCGCGCCCGCTTGAGCAAATCGAAGATCAACGAGACTACAAGTGATACAAGTGAACTATGCAGAGGACATAAGGAGAGGAGAAAAGCAATATTTATAAGTTAACAGAGCCTGATTAGGATATAAAGGTGATTGACTGGTTGGGGAAGCAGAGCACTAAGAAAGAGCTTACAGATAAACGGAGGAATGAGAATGCCTCGGGAGCACTGTGAATGGGTGTAACCCTGTAAACCTTAGCTCCCTGTGGCAAGCAGAAAGGACAAACCGGTGTTATCCTATATGATAAAGCACTAGCAAGGCTTACAAAGAAAGAGAGAATGAGAATCCTCATAAACCAAATCAGAAATGAAATGGGGGAGTCACAACAGAAACCACAGAAATTCAAAGAATCATGAGAGATTACTTTAAGAATCTGTATTCCATGGTACAAGAGAACCTACAGGAAGACTTGGAATACCTGAACAAACCTATCACTATCAAGGAAATTGAAATGATAATCAAAAGTCTTTCCAAAAACAAAAGCCAGATTAATTCACTGGTGAATTCTTCCAAACCGTTATAAGGACCTAATGCCAATACTTTTCAGATATTTCCAGAAAATTGAGGAGCATATACATTCCCAAACAGTTTCTATGAGGCAAATATCGCCTTGATACCAAAAGCATACAGAGATGCTACAAAAAATAAAAAAAGAAGAAATAGAATTGCAGTCTGAAATCCCTTATCCCTGATGAACACAAAGGCCAAGATCCTCAGCAAAATACTAACAAATAGAATTGAATGACTCACCAAAAAGATCATACATCATAATTAAGTAGGATTCATCCCAGGGATGCAAGGATAGTTTATATTTGCAAGTCAGTCAACATAATACACCATATAAATAAAGGAAAAAATAGAAACCATATTATTATATCAATAAATGCAGATATAGCATTTGATAAGAGCCAGCTTCCATTTTATGATATAAATTCTCAACAAAATGGGAGTTGAAGGAACTTTCCTCAGTGTAGTTAAAGCCATCTACCACAAGTCCACAGCAAGCATTATCCTCAATGGGAAAATAACTAAAAGTCTTTCCTCTAATTTCAGGCACAAGACAAGGTGGCTTACTCTCACCATTTCTATTCAGTATAGCACTGAAATTACTTGCCATAGAAGTTAGGGGAAAAAAGATATTAAAGGCATCCTGATAAGACAGGGAGAAGTCAAGTTCTCATTATTTGCAGATGATGAGATATTGTACTAAAAGAATACCAAAGACTCTACCAAAAAGCACCTGGAAATAATAAATTTTTACAGTGAAGTGACAGGTTACAAAATCAATACCTAAAAGTCTATGGTAATCCTATATGCAAATGATGAAAGAGAAGAAAGTGATATTTAAAAAAAATCCTGTTCACAACTGTGCCTCAGAATATCAAGTACCTCTGAATCAGTTTAATTAAGGAGGTTAAGAATAAAAAACAAAACAAAAACAAACAAAAAACTCAGACCTCTACCTAACACCATGCAAAAAAGTCAGGTTAAAAATGGATTAAAGACTTCAACACCAAATATGAATCCATAAGGTACATGGAAAACAATATAGACAGAAACCTCCATGATATTGAAGCTAAAGGCATCTTCAAAGATGAAACACCACTACCAAGCAAGAATACACAAAGATAAACAAATGGGACTACTTGTATCACTTGTATCATTTGTCATCCTGTAATTTGTCAATTTGTTCGAGCAGGTGCCAATAACATCTCCATTCATCCCTGTCTCATGCTAGTGTAGCCCAATGGCATCTACTTGCTCCAGGAACACAAAAAGCCTCAAACCATTTATTCAGGGTCTTGACGAAGAAATCTGACCATCTTGTAGGTGGGTAGCCATGCCATCTTTTGACATCCTGTGGAATCCAGTCCGTAACAGCTCTAGACCAGCAGTCATCTCTAAATTGCATTACGTGTCTGGCCCATCTGATTTTTGATGACTTGATAAACGAGACAGCATCCCTGATTCTTGATTGTCAATGGAGGTCGAAACTCTGGATTCCTTCTCTCACTTGAGTGAAACATGATACACCAAGCATAGCTCTTTCGATTCCTCTTTGGGATACCTAAATAGCGTTCTAATCCTGTTTTCATAGGGCCCTCATCTCTGAGGTATATGTTAGTGCATTAGTGCAGGAAGATGTGCCCAGAGCCAGAGTATCTTTATCCTCTTAACCACATCCTCAACACTCTTGAGGGCGTTCCATGCTCCTCTCTTCCTCCTGAGTAGTTCAGGTGCCAGGTCATTTGTCATGTTGAGTTCTCGACCTAGGTACATAGCTGCTGCATTTAGAGATGTACATTCTGTTGAGGGTAAATGGAACATCAGGAACTAGTCCGTTTCTCATGAACATTGTCTTCATGAGATTCAGGTGCAGTCTGACCTTTCCACACTCACAGTTAAAGTCAGCCAGCATTCGTGCCGCTTGGCTGACATTTGGTGTTATGAGAATGATGACATCACTGAAGCAGAGGTGGTATAGTTGCCGACCTTCTATCTTCACTCCCATCCCTTCCCATTCCAGTCGTCACATGACACTCTCAAGGGTGGCACTGAAGAGTTTAGGTGAAATGGTGTCGCCCTGCCAAACCCCTCTCTTTATGTCGATGATTACTTCTTTGTAAAATGGTGAGATCCTGGTGGTGAATCCATAATACATTAAACTAATGGGATTAGTTTAAACTAAATGGGACCACATTAAACTAAAATGCTTCCGTACCTCAAAAGAAACAGTAACAAAGATACAAAGACAGCCCACGGAGTGGGAAAAAATATTACCCAATACCCGTATGATAAATGATTAATACCAAAGATATGTAAAGCATGGTGGAATTTTACAAGAAAAAGACAACCAACCCCATCAAAAATGAAGAAAAGAAATAAATAGAAGCTTCCTCTAAGAAGAAACTCAGATGTCCAAAAGGCACATGAAAAAATGTTCTATGTCACTAATTATAAGGGAGAGGAACATCAAAACAATAAGATATCATCTCAAACTACAGAGAATGGTACCATCAAAAACAGCAACCAGTGCTGGTGTGGATGCAGGGATAAAGTGACTCTCTTTCACTGTTGATGGGAATGCTGATTGGTCTAGCCATTTTTAAAAACTAAATGGTCATTTCCAAAGAACTAGAAATTGAGTTCTCACTTGACTCAGCAATACCACGTCAGGGAATATACCCTGGGTGCCCAAAAACACACAGCAGAAACATTATATCCACTGCACTATTCAGAATAGCCTGAATCTGGAAACAACCTGAGTGCCTGAGAGCAGATGACTTGATAAAAAAATATGGTTCATCTACCTAGTGGAATACTACACAACTGTTAGGAAAAATGAAGTCATGAACTTTTCATATAAAGGGATGGACATGGAGATTATCATGTTAAGTAAAATGAGTTAGAAAGAGAGGGACAGATATAGAATGACTGCAATTCATTTGTGGAATATGAAAAAAATAGTATGAGATTAATATCCAAGGCCAGGGAAAATGGAGACCAGGAGGACTGGTCGATGGTTGGAAATCTGCCACAAGTATGTGTGTATTGTGTGGGGGGGGATGGGGTGCACAGAGGGCAGTATGGATAGAGAAAGGACCAGTATGACAATCACTTGTATCACTTGTCATCCCACTGCTCGTGGATTTGCTCGAGCGGGTGCCAGTAACGTCTCCATTTGTCCCTGTCACATGCTAGTGTAGCCCAATAGGGTGTGCTCGCTCCAGGAATATGAAAGGCATCAAACCGTTCATTCTGGGTCTTGACGGAGAAGTCTGACCATCTGGTAGGTGGGTGGTGAGTCGTTCTTTTGCCATCCCTTGGAATCCAGTCTATAACAGCTCTAGTGTAGTGATCTTCTCTAAATCACATTGCATGTCCAGCCCATCTGATTTTCGACGCCTTGGCAAAGGAGACAGTGTTCCCGATTCTTGATTGTTGATGGAGGTCAGAACTCTGGATTCCTTCTCTCACTTGAGTGAAATGTGATATTCGAAGCATAGCTCTTTCGATTCCTCTTTGGGATACACAAATAGCATTCTCATCCTGTTTTCGTAGGGCCCAGGTCTCTGAGGTGTATGTCAGTTGCAGGAACAATGGTGGGGTCAAAAAGATGTGTTCGGAGCCGAAGTTTCTTCGTCCTCTTAACAACTTCTTCGATACTCTTGAAAGCATTCCACACCACTCTCTTCCTCCTGTGGAGCTCTAGTGCCAGATCCTTTGTCATGTTGAGTTCTTGACCTAGGTACACATAACTGCTGCATTCGGAGATGTTCGTTCCATTGAGAGCAAATGGAACATCAGGAACTGGCCCATTTCTCATTAACATTGTCTTCGTGAGATTCAGATGCAGTCTGACCTTTCCACACTCACAGTTGAAGTAGGCTAGCATTCGTGCCTCTTGGTTAATGTTTGGTGTTATAAAACAATATGGCCACTCTAGATAAGAACTGAATGTTGAAAGTATATAAAGGGATATGCATGATGGCCTTTCAGTATCTGTATTGTAAACCATAATCCCCAAAACATGAGAGAGAAAGGAGAGAGGAGAGAGAGAGAGAGACAGAGAGAGACAGAGAGAGACAGAGAGAGACAGAGAGAGAGAGAGAGAGAGAGAGAGAGAGAAATGCTTGCCATAGAGGCAGGCAGGGGCGATGTGGGTAGCAGGAGAGAAAGTGGGACATTATGCATTAGTGGTTGAAAATGTACATTGTTGAAAGGATGGGTTGTTGGGGTATATTATGACTGAAACCCAATCTTGAACAACTTGCAACTGTGTATCTCACAGTGATTTAATTTTTTTTTTAAAGAAGAACATTTAGATTAAAAAAAAAAACTAACTCCCTTCAGTGGATTCAAGCATTGATTTTATTCTACTTGCTCTAATGCTTAGAAAGACATATTATCAGGTTTTTCATTTGTAAATAAAAGAGAAACATAATAGTTTTTTTCTTACCCAAATCTTACTGTAGAGTAATATTTAAATTCTCTACCTATCCTACAGTACAATTTGCAGAGAAAGAAATTGAACTCCTAAAACTATCAATTAAAAAAGAATGAAGTAGAAGTAGAGACTTGGGAGATACTGAGCCAAATAATTTACAATTATTGCTCTTAAAGTTACCATATTAAGTGCTAAAATGTGTAGACAAGGCATGATAGTAATAGTAGAAGGTACATTAAATTCTCTGAGAAAATAACTGGGGTTTCTTTTCTGCATTATAGGTCTACTGCAAGAAGTAAGAACTGTTTTCTCACTTAGCTTCACTAAAAGGTAAGTAGAAGTTAATACTCTGGATATCTCAGATTATCTTCAAGGAAAATTTAATATGCTTTTGTTTTTAAAACATCACTTAAAAAAACAAACAAGAACTATTTTCCAAGGTGGCCACACCTCCCTCTTTTGGAATGTGATTGCTTCAACTCTAAAATCTTATTGAAGCAACGTTTGACTCCTTTAACTGGCCTGTCAGGTGATTCATTAGATAGTCTCCAGCTTTTGTTAAAAACACTCAGAACAAAAGTGACATGCTCTGAGTTCAAACCACATGGAGAAACCATATGTTGGTGGGCCTGTTGACAGTCCCAACTGAGTTTCCAGCTGACAGCCAATGTCAGCTGCCAGCTGTGGGAGTGTGTCTTCATGGACACACAGTCAGTTGAGCCCTCTGCAAGAGCAGTTCATCATTTGAGTGTAGCCATATGAGATTCTTCAAGCAAGAGTTGCTCACGAACCTTATCAACCCATGGAAAGGAATTAATAAAGTTTTACTTTAACTTTGGGAATGTCTTATTATAATGGCTTTGAATAATCAAATTGTAAGGTTTGAACTGAAAATGGGGTAATCTACAGTATGGGTTCCAGTGGAGGAGGATTGTAATTCAGATCCAATGTAACAGTTCTGAAGACAGAACATGTGAAAGAATATGAGCACAAAGGTCTAGACGCTGAACCAGTAGGAAACTGCCCATGGGGTTTGTGAGTGAACATGTTACTGAGGGACTGGAGTGGAGAGTGGAGTCCCCAGAGATTATAAAAGAATACCTTGGAAGGTGTTGGAAAGAAAAAAAACAAGCAGATATCTTCAGAATCAATGCCCATCTTAGCAAGCAGAGATTCAAGGCACGACTTAATTTAATGTCTAAAGAAAAATAACGAAGTGTACAATTTGTACCTTGGGCTGGAGTGATAGCACAGCGGCAGGGCGTTCGCCTTTCACATGGCCGATCCGTGTTCGATTCCTCCGCCCCTCTCCGAGAGCCCGGAAAGCTACCGAGAGTATCACGCCTGCACAGCAGAGCCTGGCAATCTACCCATGGCGTATTGGATATGCCCAAAACAGTAACTATAAGTCTCACAATGATAGACGTTACTGGTGGCCGCTCAAACAAATCGACGAGCAATAGGATGATAGTGACAATTTGTACCTTATTATTTAAAAAACACTAATATCTAAATTGATGCATATTTCAGATGTTCTTTTATATAACTTGCATATGTAATATAGGTGAAGATTTATCAGCATTATTTGAAAATTTCAGAAAATTTCATAAATGAGAAATATTCATATTGAAAATATTTAAATGTTTTTAAAAGGATGTTTTTCCTACCACTCATTTTTTCTTTTTTGTGCCATACCCAGTTGTGCACAGGGCTTACTTAATTCTGGCTCTGATCTCAGGGATCACCCTTGTTGGGTTTGGGGGATTATCTGGGGTGCTGGGGATTGAACTCTGCTTGGCCATGTATAAGCACCAGACCTACTGTACTATCACTGGGCCCTAGTCATATCTAAATCTAACATAGTCTATTGAAGATGGGACTAAATTTATCCCTTTTTCCCTAATTATTTCCTATATCCACCTACCACTTTTGGTTTCAAATAAGTTCAAGCATCAAATTGTTTTTTTGTTTGTTTGTTTTTGCTTTCTGGGTTATACCCAGCGATGCACAGAGGTTATTCCTGGCTCTGCACTCAGGAATTACCCCTGATAGTGCTCTGCGGACCATATGGGATGCTATTGCTCCAGCCCCATAAAATCTTTTTTTTTTTTTTGGGTCAATCTTGGCTCATTCACTCAGGAATTACTCCTGGCGGTACTTGGGGGACCATATGGAATACTGGGAATCGAACCTGGGTCGGCCACGTGCAAGATAAACGTCCTACCTGTTGTGCTATTGCTCCAGGCCCCAACCATTGAATTGTTTTGCCTTATCCCTATTAGTTTTCAAGAGAGAACTGTTTTGAGAGTGTTGTTTCTCATTTTTAAATCTCCTGCCCTATCTTTCACACCTGCCCTGAGAAAATTTTAGTTTTAATAAAAAGCATAGAGAGGATTAAACTCAAAACAAATACCATATTAGTCTTAGGAAAGTAATGAACCTTTCATAAACAGAATGTAGCTGGAAACAGGAAAGACTGAACATCTTAAATGCAGAATGAGCTTTTGTCTCATTTGCTAAAGACAGAGCCTGGAATAGTTTGGTATGACCCTTGCTGCCTCTCTATCTGCCCCACAGTTATTTGTTGGTTTGTTTCTTTTGTTTGTGCCAAAGCACCACTTATTAAAAGAGACTGGCTAAAACCTTCAACAAAAGAAAGAAAGAAAGAAAGAAAGAAAGAAAGAAAGAAAGAAAGAAAGAAAGAAAGAAAGAAAGAAAGGAAGGAAGGAAGGAAGGAAGGAAGGAAGGAAGGAAGGAAGGAAGGAAGGAAGGAAGGAAGGAAGGAAGGAAGGAAGAAAGGAAGGAAGGAAGGAAGGAAGGAAGGAAGGAAGGAAGGAAGGAAGGAAGGAAGGAAGGAAGAGAGAAAGAAAGAGAGAAAGAAAGAGAGAAAGAAAGAAAGAAAGAAAGAAAGAAAGAAAGAAAGAAAGAAAGAAAGAAAGAAAGAGAGAGAGAGAGAGAGAGAGAGAAAGAAAGAAAGAAAGAAAGAAAGAAAGAAAGAAAGAAAGAAAGAAAGAAAGAAAGAAAGAAAGAAAGAAAGAAAGAAAGAAAGAGAGAGAGAGAAAGAGAGAAAGAAAGAAAGAAAGAAAGAAAGAAAGAAAGAAAGAAAGAAAGAAAGAAAGAAAGAAAGAAAGAAAGAAAGAAAGAAAGAAAGAAAGAAAGAAAGGGAATTCATCACAAGGGAATGTAGTTGAAGCTATCATTCAAGGATAATTAGCTTTCCCCCTCACCTCCATTCCCCACCCCAAGAGAGTAATGAAAGGCAGTAGCCCTTATCAATCAGCTGTTTTTTTTTTTAAACTAAAATTTAGTTTTGGGGACAAAAGTGACCTCTTAAAACTAATATTAAACATGGTAACATATTTTTTCAAATGCATAGATACCAAAACTAAGAAGATAGCCCCAAGGTAGAAAAAATTCATGTCATGCCAAAAGGGATTATTTCCTTTTCATTTGTAAAAGTTCATACTTGATTAATATCTGATCTAACCCAAAAAGAACAGTGTTAACTTAATGAAGGATTCTAATTCTCTGGATCTTGCCTGAGCCAAACAACTTACTTGATGGACACTGATGAGGCTGAGATAACATTGGACTGGAATGTGTGGCATTTTTTGCTCACAGCTAAAATGTATATGAAATATGGCATAAGTGGAAGAAAAGTATATAAAGTATATCCTCCAAGATGATGACAAGGTTAAGTTTCTGTTAGGGTCTCTCGTTCTTGCCTGAGGGAAGAAAGAGAATGGTGGGGTTGATAAGAGAATTTTATCTGATTCCATTGAGGAATTACCTGAAAATTCAATTCTCTAGATTTTTAATATGAGCTCACTTTTGTTCTCTGGATATTGGAATGTGCTCAACATTGTATGACCATTCGTTAGTGGTTCATGAAATCATGGTTACCTGGGACATTCCCAGTCCTAATTCATTTGCAACGTAAGTATTGGTATTGCTAGCATTGCATTTTATTGTGAAATGTTCTATTTTATTATGCTCATAGCTATCTTTTTTATGGACTAGAAAATTTTATTTTATTATCTCCCTTTCAATACACACATATGAGCACATATACGTTCTGGTAGGATTTCTGAAATGTCCGAAGAACACTGGATGAAAAAAAATAGGATGAACTATTAAGCAGCATATTATTTTTGACAGCAATGTAGTATGCTAATGAAAATAATTTTAAAACCAAATATTTCATTTCCAAAATCTTCAAGCAGGCATCGTACCGTTGATTGATGGTGCTTGATATTAGTATTTTTTAACTGACTCATCTCTTTACCACCACAGATAGACGACATTAGTTTAAAACTTGCCTGTTGAGTCAACTGGTCAAGATCAGAAGTCTCAGTCCTGAACTGAGAAATTTCCAGGTGAATGTTATTATCTAAAAAGAATTAAAAATGCTAAAAAAGTTATTGAAACTATACCACATTTTAAGGAACACAATTCCTAGAATCGGGTTAGTGGTATTTAAACTTCAGATTTTAAAAGATAAGTAATCTTGAGAATGGTATTTAGCCTCTTTGCGTCTCAGTTTTCACATCTGGAGACTGGGCATGATAACTAATCTCATTATTTTGCTGTGCAGATTAAAATTATTTAGATATGTTAAACATGGCAAATATATTTATCATATTCCAAACATTAGTTAAAAATAATATCTACCTAATGAAATTATTTTGATTAGGTAAATTCTTGCAAAGTAGTTCTTGGCATTTATAAGAACTACAAATATACACCAGTACTGCACAAACTGGAAAATATTTCTACCTCCCATTGATGAGAGTCAGAAAACAATAATAACAAAATGATCAAAGCAGATAATCAACCTTTATTTCACATACTTTACTATATTTTACAGAGTCTCTTGCCCCCATGCCTGGCTGTCTTACCCCGGAGGGGGTGGGCTTCAGTTTCCCTCCCCACCCCGAGCAGAGCTCTCTCAGCCAAAGACATCTGGAGCCTAGCCACAGCCATGCTCAAGGCCCCTCTCCACACGTTCAGATGAGCCTCACACATGAAGGAACTGGCAGAGAAACCCAGGTGTGTGGGACCCAGGGCTGAGACCTCCAAACCTGCTCGGATTGGAACTGGGCGTCTTCCGCCCGGATTCCCCATTTTCCAATAGCCAGGTGGTCACACCCAGACTGCCCCTGCGCTGTGTAATCCCATCAACGGCCAACATCCAGAGACTATAAAACCAAACTCCTGTGAGACATCTTATAGTCTAGTTCTCCCCCTGGGAGAACCCGGCAAGCTACTGAGAGTTTCCTGCCCACAAGGGAGAGTCTTGCAAACTCCCCATGGTGTATTCATATGCCAAAACCAGTAACAATGATGGATATCATTTCCTGACCCTGAAAGAGCCTTCAATGTGGCACCTTTGGAAAGGATGAGTAAACAGAGGCTTCTAAAATCTCAGGACTTGGATGAATGGAGATGTTACTGAGACCGCTTGAGAAATTCGATGATCAATGGGATGATGATGATGATGATGATGATGATGATTTTACCATATTCAACTATTCATAGACATGTGGATATTTCTTCAAGAGTAACACTCGCCTGCCCTAGAACATGCTCAGTTTTGAACATCCAATGCCATGGAGTGGGATGCGGTAGTAAATATGTGGGGAGTAAAACTAAGAAAGGGAACAAGATAAAGGAAAGAAAAAAATAATGAAGAAATGCTGGAGTTCTGCTGTTGAAGATATTACCAACAAAGCTACTCTCCTCAAATCCTTACATGGAATATGTTTACAACCTTGGATAATTTGCTGAACACAAATCTTGGTTGTTTTCTCACCCTGCTCCTCTGCAGAAAGGTGACTTTCTTCTTGGTGCCCACTATGTTCTAGCAGGGCTCCCAGAGCTGGCTTGCCATTGAATTAAAGTCTTAGGGCTATTCACCCCTCATACCAGCCAAATTCATTCCATGAAACTGTGTCACAATTTTTGCTTTGCCCTTTGTTTTGGGGCCAGACTCGGAAACACTAAGGACTTACTCCTGGTGTGTACTCTGGAATCATTTCTGGCTGGACTTGAGGACAGTGCAATAGGGGTGATTGAACCCTGGTCCACTGCATATAAGTCAAGTGCCCTACCCGCTGTACTGTCTGAACTTGAAGGTGATATCACCTTGGAGGCAGACTTGGAGTCTGTCTGCTGGTAAGGGTGCCAAAATGCTAAATCATATAGCCCCAGACTGAGTTTGCTTTTCTCTAGGTAATTTTTAGCCTGTGAGGAGGGGAAAGAAGATTAGAGGGAGTGAGGCAATAATTAAGTTCCCTTTTATTTCTTCTGCTGTGGAATATTCTGAGGTGCAGTTTCTTCAGAGTACCTAACAGACATACCTGCTGAGAATCCTGCTGTGTCACATTATAGCTTACTAGAAAGCAGATGTCAACCCAATTTACTCACAGAATAGCATTGCATTGCATCTATCCTTGCTTTCTTTCTTTTCATTTCCCTCTTCATCATGATCTTCTATCTCTTAATTGTAAAGAACAGTTTAATCCTTGCCTGAGGCTCTGCTTTCTAGATAACTAACACACGAATGTCATGTCTATATACTAACACAAGAATATCATGTCTATATATTAACAGAAGAATATCATGTCTATATACTAACAGAAGAATATCATGTCTATATACTCCTCTGGCTCTCATTTCCTAACACTTTTTATCACAACTTCTGAAAATCCTGAATATTGTTCTAGAGATCATATTTAAATTCATTTCTTTAGACCATGGCATTGAGTTATTCAGGGCTTTAATGCATCATTTGTTCTAAGGATCTGGTTAAATATAGAAAAAAGTTCATGGAGACTAGAGCAAGAGTAGAGCAGATAGTGTGCTTGCCTTGTACATGGCAGACTCAAGTCAGATCTCCAGCACCCCATATAGTTCCTCAAGCTCTGCCAGGAATGACTCCTGAGTAAAACTCCAGGAGTGAGTCCTGCACAGAGCCAAGTAAAGCTCAAAAACAATTTTTTTAAGAACATAAAGAATTCACACCTATTGATGTTAGTTTTATTATTAACAAGGATCACAGTTAACTCTTATCAGTTAACTCTTATCAGTAAGTGTTTTTTTGTTTTTTTTTTAGTGTTTCCTATAGTTGTCTAAGAATAATACAGATTCACTAATTTACTCACACATTCATTAATAGTTTGCCATACTGTTTTTATGCGCTAGAACTACCCTAAGTATTGAGACATACAGGCCTGTATCTATATGTGGCATTTGCACCACATACTCATGCATGATCATTCACACAGCATCTCAAGGGAAATTATAAAGACTAAAAATAAGACATCAATTCACAATCCATGGTAAAACTATATAGAATCAATGAGTTGACCACGAACTGAAGTTTTATGTTTTCTAATAAGTAGCAAAAGCAGATGGAAGTTATATTGAAATTATAGTTCCACCCATAACAATACCAATGACAATTAAAAATTAAAAATGGAAAATTATGCACTTAAATGATAACTATATGACAGGAAACTATTGGTTTAATTATTTAAATCAGTTTAGACTTATTCTAATTCTTCTTTCTCTTTATGTGAATATATGTGTTTATATATTTATACATATATGTATGCACACAGAAACACACATGTATAACCTCTATTTCTTAAATCTCTTTTTACCATTGTCTTTCTTGAAAAGTAATTCCCCTGACTTGCCTCATCGAGCATCAACAAAAACAGATAAAATCAGAGTCCTTGCTTTCTTTTCTCTTAGCATTGCTAGCTTCCTGCTTTGTGTAGCCTAGTGTACACTGATAATTCCTTTAATCATGTTATTATTGCATTTACCGTGAATTTTCTAGAATCTATGAAAATACCTATAATTGTTAGAGGAAGCAGAAAAAAATTAAATTAGTTTTATTTCTTTTTTGGTTAAATATGGATTTTAAATTATAAAGAAAATCACTTGATAAAAAGTTATCTTGTCCATTTCCCTATGTGATTCTCTCTTGACCTTAATTGAAGACTTGGACTAATGAAAGGCAAAAGAAGCATTAAAACATGTCAATCACTTATACAAAATATTAAAATTTGGAATGGAACTGCCTGAGAATATTTACCATCATCACTGAATATGTTTATGAACCATTTCTTATCTGGTACTGTTATTTAAGGACTTATATCAGAAAACAAAACTACTATGTCCTCAGGCTAATTGTTCCTTGAAACAATTCTCTTTTTTTTCCTCTGGGAAGACTTTTTAATGTGGTGGGACAATTGGAATTCTTACTCAAGTATCTTATTTCACCAATGAAAGTGGCTTGTGTAACACTGACAGAGCACATTAGTCAATATCATCTCTGTTATTCTATTGTAATAAGATATCCCAAAATCTCAAGGTTCAATCTAACCTACCCATATTTTCTTCTTGAGTTACTCCAAATAGGTTAGTATGAGCTCAGAACAAGGAATGAGGTTTTGGAAGATCCATAACTGAATTTTCTATGATATATGGTCACAGACTAACATATACAAAAGACAACAGGAAACCTATAAGGCCTTAAGTCTAGGACTGACATTTTCCAATTCTATTTATATTTACTGGCAGGAACGAGTGACAGGCCTTGCTTAACTTCAAGGAGGATGGAATAGTGTGGGACTAAAAGTAATGGCAAGTGTGTTTTAGAATGTATAGTAACTATCATGTAAATTATTTGATACAAAAATTAGACATTTTTAAATCACAATTTTAATATGTTTAAAGATTTGAATGTGGCCCTCAACATGATTATAAATATGTGCATGCTATAATAATTTTTAAATATTTTCCTTTTTTAAATATTAAACTGAAGGCCTGGAGAGATAGTATAGGGAGTAGAGCATTTGTCTTGCACTCAGCCAGTCTGGGTCCAATCCCGGACATATGGTTCCCTGAACACTGCCATAAGAAATTCCTGAGTACAGAGCCAGGAGGAATCCCTGAATACAGCCAGGTGTGGCCAAAAAAAATCAAAGTAAAACAATATCAGACTGATAGTGTTGCATTCTACAATTCCTCAAAGTATCACAGTGAATAGAAAAACATTTTATTATATTAAAATTTAAATCAGACTGTTTATCCCTGGGTTATTCCACTTTCTCTCCCCCAAAGAGTATGTCTTCATTTCCTATACTTTCAATTTGCAATAATGCAGAGCTTTCTTGACAAAAGAAAACAAAATAAAAAATAAGTGAAATGAATGCAATTTAAATCAGCACTAATACAATCGTGTCTTTTGATATAACTAAATTACCAAAAAGGGGGCCGGGAGAGCTCCTTTGACCTCTTTGCTCTCCTTCAAGATTTTTTCTGGTCTTTAGCTATGTCAGGGAAACACTTCAAGTCTTGGAGGGGTTGGTTCTATCGTCAGTGAACTCCTGTTCTCTAATATAGTTTTGAAAGGCTTAGCATCACTGGGCAAGCCACCCGCCACCTCTGTCTTGTGCAGAATTTGCATTATCTAAAGATCACTCTGTAAGCTATGGTCCATTCGCCTTGGCAAATACTGTTTAAATATAGCATCCATAAATAAATGTTAAATAATTCATGAACATAATTTTGTAAATTCTGCTAGGCCACACCTCTCTGGGGGCATATTTATGAACATGCGTCAGCCCGGAATCAATGTGTCTGCCAAGCTCCTTGCCTCTGAGGCAGAATTCCCACATCTAGCCCAAAATGCTGCAAACGGCTCCGATTCCCCTTCAGTAGTCATCCATCATACTGTCACTTTAATTCAGATGCTGCTACTTGTTTTAATAACATACATCTTACACAAAGAATATTGCTAACACAAGAATCTTGGGGTAGATTTTTACAACCTCATAAAATGGCATTAACCCTATGATCTCTGACTCTCTTTTCACATAGCACAGGCTTTTGGTCGCATTCCTGCCCCTGCCTCCCTCCCGCCAATCTTCCTGATGCTTATCAATAACCTCTGTTCAATGGGGCTATATAGCACCAGGACCTGTCATCAATCACTGCAGTAAAAATATTATTCCTCCAGCGTTGCCCTGAAGAATTATGGAAAGAATAAAAGTGTTATTGCAGGAATTATTTAGCAAACAATAGATGGATAAAATGTATTACGGTAAGTGTTAAATTATATCACCTCATTACGAAGGGCTGACTTCAGAGAGCAGGAAAGTAGCTTGCTGCCTTTTCTAAGTGGTTCAAAAGAACAATGGGAAAAACCGCAGAAGAGTTCAAAAAGAAACATCAGCCTATCCAGATGAGGATAGACTCTACTGAAGAGAATTTGTTTGAGGGAATGATTTGGAATAAAAATTTCCTCTTGGCCTGTTTTGAATATTAAGATGGATTTTTTCGAAAGAGCAAAGGGTGTTTATATTTAGTTGTTGAACATAAGATGCTATTCTAGGAAAAATATTCCCAAAAAAGAAAATAGCTGTGTGGTCTATCCACTCTTCTGCCATGACCCCTCCTCATACTCCCTACACACTCCTAAAGGCAGGGATGGGGTATTGTTTTCACTGGTGAAGGAAATTTACATCTTGTAACACTTAGGTTTTAGTCCATTGTAGAAAAGTATACCATGCCAACATTTGTAGCTTTGGCCAGTGTTGGAAAATTTTATTCCTAAAATGTCAGATTAAGCCAATTGCTAAAATCAAGCTTGCATTTTAAATACTACTAAGGACAACTAAACAAGGTTGAAAACAATGGGGTTTTGTTTTGTGTTTTGTTTTTAACCAAGTAGTCTTTTATCAGTTAATGCAGATTTTTTTTTTCAGGCATAATGTTACACTGGGCCCCTGGGATTCATTTGATCAACATGATTAAATTATTTCCTTACTCAGCTAGAAGGAAATTACTAGTTACCAGACATTATGTGTCTGTTAATTATGTGCAATAAGGCTCTCTCCTATCACACCAGCTCCTGCATTCATGTTCTGTGCATTTTAAAGGCATTATCATTAAAAAAATTTAAATATTGAAAAGGGACAGCTATAATTTCATTTCATCTACTTAATAAATAAGTAATCTGTGAAATCAGTGGTACAAAGTGTCTCTTTGCTCTTTCTGCCAGTGTACACATTCTTTAGAAGTACATACTGGGAGACCTTTTTGATTTCTATTTTCACAAAAGAATATTTTTCCGTCAGCTTTCTAGGGCAATGGACAGCCCTCTATTATTGAATAGAGGAAGTATAAGCATTTCCAAAAAAGGAATCTATGATTGTGTGGCTTTTCAATCTAGAGAGCTCACCTGGGTGGGTGATGGTGCCAAATTTACATTCCCACTAGTAGTTCAATCTACAATCTTAGGTTTCAAAAGATTTTTTTTTTCAAAAGAGACAACATATGGTAGCTGAGAGGTCTTATTTTGTCTCTTAATGAAATGATGTGCTTCTGTTTCATATTAAAGTGTTAATCGGTCTGAAATTAGGTCTCACAAAAAGAATAGTGCTTTTAAAATGCTTAATATGATTCATTTTCCGCAGTCAAAACCAGATGACTTTTATTTTTGTATCAAAAAGAGAAAGTGGAAAGTTAGCTCTTCTTCCCCTGCCACCCTCAAACTTCCCCCATCTGCTCAGGCTTGGGATCCAGATTCAATAACCGGTTTATAGAACAGAAAGCTCTTTAGAGCCGGAGCTTGCACTGAAGCCTAGAAGGTTTTGTTTGAGTTTGAGAATCTTCATAGGTTTATGAAATCTCAACTAATATTTCAAAGAAGGAAGTTTCACATTTGAAGTAGGTGATCCTATTAGGCGCTGAGAGACGGCGCCTTTGTTGTGGGTCCAGGCATCATTTTATGTAAGATAGAGCCGTGTCCCACTAATATGCCAAGACATCACTTTCATGCCAGAAACAGATAGGGCTGAACTTGTTTCATGCACTTTGGCTTTCATTGTTAATAATGAATGACGAAAGTTCAGAGGAGAGGAGCTAAGTGGATACTCGACTTTAAAAGAATGAATTTTAACTAGCAACATGCCAAACTAGTCAAAAATACACTTAGATGGTCAGCAGAGAGCACAAAGAAAAAAACTCATCCTGGAGGCCTGTCCACTGCTACCAATTTGAACAAAGCCCACAACAAGAAGATTGGTGAGTCACTTTCCAGAGTATTCCAAGGCCTTCTGGAGATCACGTGATTGATGTTCCCATCAAGATCCAGGATTCTGTGAAGAACCAGGTGTGATAGGGACTCTCTTACCCTGATTTTAGACTTGGAGATAGAAACAGAGCTAGGAAAGTTGATTTATAAACATTGATTAAATTAATTAAAGTCACTTCTAAATGAAAGCAACATTTAAAATCCCAGAATTTCCTCTTACTTTCTTTTGTTTTTTCAATTTTTCTTCTTTATATTCTTTCTTTCTCTCTCTTCTTTTTCCTACTGCTTCTAAATTCTTTCTTTGATACTTTCTTACACTTTATTTTTAAAATTTTACTTTCTTGAAAAAGACCTCTCAAAAAAAAAGGACTCACGCTGATTAGCATTCATTTTTTACGGTTATACTTAGCAAACATTTATTGGGTGCCTGTGTAACTTGTTTCATGCTAGAACTCTAGTAAGTACCTATAAAAATGAACACAATGAAAGCAGCACTTGAGCTCATGGAATATACAACTAAGAATCATAAAATTTGTGTTAATGTGATTAGTGTGTTTTCAATTCAGTTTCTTACCCCTTCAACACAGCAAGACGATAACTGATCTATCATTTTGATCATCAGAGAGTCTAGTAATTTCATTAAGGTAACATCTAAACAAGGAAATATATATATTAGAAACTGACAGGTTAGAAAAGATTCTTGACAATGAGGAATAAAACTATATGACTTGGTAGTTATAATGAAAATGTGAACTATTCACAATATCAAATCCTCTGGGCAACACATTTGAGGTTTGCTTATCTGTGAGAAGAAAGAGAAAAATGCCTGTATGGGTAGTTATAGCAAGGCAACTATAGTTTGCCATTATTGTGCATTCTAAATGACCTTGAGCACTCTCTGCTCATGATTCTCAGTAGTCTGATTTGTTATAGCACTGCCTGCTATCAATGCCTCATTGGGTTACTATGAGAATGAATAAGAACATGAAATAAATAGACTTAACTAGTCTAGCTTATTTTGATAGTCTCACACCACAAAGACTGGCCCACATCCAAACGAACAAAAGCAACCCGTGTTGGCGAGGATGTGGAGAGAAAGGGACTCTCCTTCACTGCTGGTGGGAATGGCAACTGGTTCAGCCATTTTGGAAAACAGTATGTTTGATCCTCAAAAAATTATAACTTGAGCTCCCATTTGACCCAGCAATGCCACTGCTAGGAATATATCTTGGACAGGCAAGAAAGTATAGTCAAAATGAATCTACACTTATATGTTCATTGCTATACTGTTTACAATAGCCAAAATCTGGAAAAAAAAACCCAGTGCCCGAGAACAGATGACTGGTTAAAGAAACTTTGGTACATCTACACTATGGAATACTATGCAGCTGTTAGAAAAAATGAAGTCATGGAATTTGCATACGAGTGGATCGACATGGAAAGTATCATGTGAAGTGGAATGAGTCAGAAAGAGAGGGACAGGCATAGAAAGATTGCACTCATTTGTGGAATATTAAGTAACAGAATGGGAGACTAACACCCAAGAGTAGTAGAAATAAGGAGCAAGAGGTCTGCTCCATGGCTTGGAAACTGGCCTCACATGCTGAAGGAAAAGGCAGCTCAGATAGAGAAGGGAACACCAAGTAAAGGATGCTGGGAGGACCCATTCAGGCTGAAAGATGCGTGTCAAAAGTTGACCATTGACAAATATCATTATGGCCACTCAGTACCTCTATTGCAAACAACAACACCCAAAAGAAGAGAGGGAGCAAAAGGGATTGCCCTGCCACAGAAGCGGGGTGTGGTGGTGTGGACGGGGTGGGGGTGGTGGGAGGGATGCTGGAACCATGGTGGTGGAAAATGGGTACTGGTGGAGGGATGGGTACTCGATCATTGTATGACTGAAAGCACAAAGCATAAAAACATTGTATGACTGAAAGCCTTTAACTCACGATGATTCACTAATAAAAAATAAATAAATTTAAATATATATAAATAAAAAAAGGACCCAGCAAGCTTAAATTTTAGGCCTTTAAAACTAAAATTTAACAAGTAACTACTTGACCTTGATCCCGTACAAAAGAATGTATTAACTTTGAAGAGTGCCCTAATTTTAGCCACTTTCCAGAGATATTAAATCTATTATTCTAGCATTCAAAATAAAGCATCCTATTGATAGTAAATATACCAGCAGAGGACATTCCAGTTTAACTCCGAGAATTTGCTTTAGGACATTTTTTTCATCACAGTCAGATTACTGCAAACCAATTTTATAAATAATCACACTTTGGTGGCTCTAAAAACGGTGATGTGTTTCTGATTTAATCTTTTTACCACCTTAGAAAGTCATACTGATGCAGATGGACTATGAACTGATTATAAGCTTGTATTTGTTTCAAGGCTGAAAAATGTGGCAATAACCAGTTTGGCTTTGTTTTCCTAGTAACTGAATCCACCAATTGTCTTAGTGCCATATCTATAGCCTTGCCCTACAAGTCTTGCCAATTGTCCTTTACCCCCATTTGCATAGCTTGTTGATTGATTTTGTCTTTCCCCATCTGAATTTAGCCTTCTGGCTAAAGCTTTTTAGAACATAGGATTGGGTGTGAACTTTCATGTTACTTTGTACAGAATTGTTTTTCTTTCTGGTACAATACACCTCTGAGCGTTCCCCATTTCTCATATGTTAACAACCAATCCTAGAAAGTATAGCTCATGTAATTTTCTATTAGGTTTTAAATTTGGGACTTCATGTTCCTTCTCTTGATATTTCTTTCAGACATCTAGTTGGAAAGTTCCTTAATTTCCCTTATATGGCATATAATCACATACTAGTACTTTTAGATCATTTTTCCCCCAATTTGGAACCTAACCAACTTGGTCTTATTAAAGAATACTCCTTTTACAACTCTTTGTTATTTGTTTTGTCGTTTTTTGTTCTCAGTAGTTTAAAACTTCCTTCAACTTAACCAAAACCTTAACTGAAGATTTAGTTTATTTACTTTGATTAAAAAACCTACAAAATTCCCAGGTAGATAAGCTATGCAGGGAAATATAATGCATGCATTCTTGGTGGGAGTTTATATTGAACAACTTATACACAGGCAATTCTTTAAAGATTTATATCATATAGATGTCTTGTCCAAGTGATTATAGTTTCTAGCATTAATTCTATAAGTGATCATAGACATCTAACCTAAACAAAACAATGTTATTTATAACCTACAAAAGATAGATATTAGTCTATTATCTATAGATTAATGACATAATTTTCTATACAAATATCAAAGAATATTAATTAGTACTAGCAATATGCATAGAAATGGATATTACTTACACTGAATGTGTTTATAATATAATAAGTAAAAATTGACAATACTCTATTTTTAATACATATACTTATCTACATGATTTCTACTTTTATATTTAAAGCAAATGATGATTATCATATTTCACTATATAACCATCACCACCACATAATCATTGCACCTTGGTTTTTCTTTTTTTCCTTTTTAAAAAAAATTTTATTAGTGAATCACTGTAAGACAGACTTACAGGTTTTCATGCTTATGTTTCAGTCATACAATGATCGAGTACCCATCCCTCCACCAGTGCCCATTTTCCACCACCAATGGTCCCAGCATCCCTTCCACCGCCCCCACCCTGTCCCCTTCACCCCACCCTGCCTCTGTGGCAGGGCATTCCCATTTGCTCGCTCTCTCTTTTTGGGTGTTGTGGTTTGCTACAGAGTTATTTAGTAGGCATCATATTCGGTCTATAGTCTATTTTCAGCCTGTATCTCCCATCCTTAGTGGACCCACCTAGTACCCTTTGCTTGGTGATTCCTTCTCTATCAGAGATGCTTCTTCACCTAGCATGTGAGGTCAGCTTCCAAACTGTGGAGCACTCCTCTTGGTCCCTATCTCTACTATTCTTAGGTGTTAGTCTCCCATTCTGTAACTTTATATTCCACAAATGAGTGCAATCTTTCTATGTCTGTCCCTCTCTTTCTGACTCACTTAACATGATACTTTCCACTTAACATGATACTTTCCATGTTGATCCACCTATATGCAAATTTCATGACTTCATATTTTCTATGACATAGAAAAAAAAGTAAAAACACATGGATTGAATAGTGCTAAAAACACAGAACATCAGATAATAAAACCAAATATAATGAGGCAGTATCCTTAGACACAGAAAATTTACCATAATATTATAAGTATACACCTTTAAATATTATGATAAATTTTCTGTAAATGTAATATTTCCAAAATATTCACAAATCAGCAACAACTAATGCATTATCTTTTTTTCATACTAGAAAAATGTTTATTAAACTGTTACAAAGAAATGAGGTGCATCAATTTAGACTGTCACTGTATCACTGTCATCTTGTTGTTTATCGATTCTCCCAAGTGGGCACCAGTAATATCTCCATTCATCCTAGCCCTGAGATTTTAGCAGCCTCTCTTTACTCATCCTTTCCAATGGTGCCACATTGGAGGCTCTTTTAGGGTCAGGGGAATGAGACCCATCATCGTTACTGTTTTTGGCATATCAGTTAGACCACGGGGAGCTTGCCAAGTTCTGCTGTGTAGTCAGGATACTCTCAGTAGCTTGCAGGGAGTAATCCCTCCAAGTATCCCTTCAAGAGGGAGAACTAGACAATAAGAGGTGGCTTCTGGGAGCTTTGTTTAATTGTCTCTGGATTTTAGCCATTGATGGGATTACACAGCCCTGGGGGCAGTTTGTGGGTGTGGCTGCCAAGCTATTGGAAAAAGGGGGAATCTGGGTGGAGGAGGCCCAGTCCTGATCCAAGCAGGCTTGGAGATCTCAGCCTCGGGTCCCGCACACCTGGGTTCTTCTGCCCGTTCCTTCATGCATTAGGCTCATCAGAGTGTATGGAGAGGGGCCTTGAGCATGGCTGTGGCTGGGTTCTGGAGGTTTTTGGCTGCCGGGGCTCTGCTCGGGGCAGGGAGGGAAACTCAACTCATCCTCCTCCAATTTTAATGTATTTTCACAGGTATTTTATGTATCCTAATTTTTCCCCAAAACCTTATTACTAATTCTAGTAATAAGGATTTTGGGGTAGCCTCACATCTTATGGCACTTAAGAGTTATTCCTGGCTCTGTGCTAAGGAATGATGTGTGGTAGTACTCCAGTTATCCTTTGTGGTGTCAGGGAACAAACTGAGGTTGATGTCATTATAAGGTAAATGTTTTAACCCCAGGTACTATCTCTCTGGCCAGTAATAATGATTTTCAAATGATATTAGTATACATAACAATCACACCCACCTTTATGTGAAAGTAAATTTGACATAAAACCTGTAAATTTGGGAAGTATAGGTATATTTTGTTCGCTTTTTATAAACAGATAGCATTCAGATTTTATGTGTTATATATATTAGTTTGGAAATTTTGAAAAAATAAGAAAAATTAGGGAAATTTCTCACCAATGTAGATCTCGTGAATACCTTGGGCTTTTACACAAGATTTTATTCACTCAGGACTGAGAGTGAGTCTCGTTCAGTGTCCACCATTAATTTCTCTAACATCAGATTTCCTATACACAATGTGTACCACTACATATTTTTTGTCTTTTCTTAAAAATTTTTATACCACTACTTTTGATCAGTGCATTATATAGAGGAAGGTTACTCAGAATTGTTACTAAATTAAAATAAATACAAAAAATTTATTTAATACATTTTGTACCTTTGTGTCAGAGGTACAGAAAAATAATGCATCACTAAATTAATGTTATAATTTAGGTCATTTATAAACATGATTAGATTATAGTTCCAAGCTTTTCACCACTCCCACACCCATGTCTTCTCCCACATTGCTGCATACTTACCCCAAGCACAAGAGACAGAATTCTCCAGCCACTGAATTTGAGCTTGATTATATCCTGATTATAGGATATTAATAAACATAACACAAATAGAGGCATAAGACCTATTCTATAGTTCAGTCTTAGTTAAGAACTTCTGTCATTATTGTGAAAAATAATGTTTTTACAAGTTTACTAGTCCAAGAAGGATGAGTGACACATAAAGAAAATATGAATGCTAGGGGGCTGGAGCGATAGCACAGCGGGTAGGGCGTTTGCCTTGCACGCAGCCGACCTGGGTTCTAATCCCAGCGTCCCATATGGTCCCCTGAGCACCGCCAGGGGTGATTCCTGAGTGAAAAGCCAGGAGTAACCCCTGTGCATCGCCGGGTGTGACCCAAAAACCAAAAAGAAAATATGAACGCTAGCTTTTTTTGGAGATAATTTTAGCTGAGGACAGATTGTATCAGTGAGTTAACTACATCCACTACTCTGATAAACCAACAGTAAATGTGTGAATGGAGATTCACAACTGGTGTTTAATCTATTGCTTTTGGGGTATTTTGTCACACAACATCAGTGTGGAATTGTGTAATGGAAAACACACTTTTACTAGATGCTAAATTTTATTGTATTAATATTCAGGTCTGAGAAATTAATGAAACTTGATTTTGAAAGTGCATCATTTCAAAGATGACTGTGATGTCACATATGCTTATATTGGAAATCAATAATGACTATATATTTCTGGAAAATTGACAAGGCAAGTCTGAAGATTAGGAACAGAAAGAAATTGAGGTGCTTTCTTGAAGTCAATACAGGCAAGGCAAATCATCCAATTGAGTTTTGAACATTAGAGGTGAGATCAATTCTAAATAGATCCCAGTGCCTAAATATACTCACTATTTTGCCTTACAGACTTGGGTTTGGGTCTCAAAATAAAAGAGAGGAGCATTAGAAGTATTTAAGAATAAATTTAGTGGGAACAGAGTAAACAGAGATAGAAATCAATAATTACCAAATTTGTGTAGGAGCAGATATGAGACACCCTATAGAGTTTCCCAAGATTCTGAAACACATTATTTCAGGGGATATTTCTTCATTAAAAAATAGTGTAGATGCCCAGTATAGATAATGATTTTTTACTATTTTACATGACTATATTAAGATATTCCCATTTTTCTTATGGCCTAGTAATTAAAAAAAAGTTATATGGGTGATGCTCCAGATGAATGAGTGAAGATAATTTTTATCATATTACTGCCAAATGGGGTGTTCCACTAGAGCTTATCACTAGTTCAAAATACTAAACACTGGGAAATTTTCATTTCATTTATTTCATTTTAATGTTTTAATTTTAATTTTAATTAAATTAAATTTAAATTAATTCATTTTAATTTCATTTTAATGTTTCTTTATAAAGTTTATAATGAAAGTAAGTTACTTTTCATAAGACCATAGAGTCTCAAAAAATAAAAAGTAGCATAGTGTAGCCAGAGAGAGAAATCAAAGCTTCACTAAAGGTGTTCCACATCTGAGAAGCATCAAGTTTAAAAAAGAAAATATCTGTTGCTTTACTCTATTAATTTAAAACAGAGCTGTTCTTCTCTTTATTTTGAAACATGTTTTAAAAGAAAATAATGGCAGTAGACCGATTTAATATGTTCTAGTAGTTTCCATTGAACTCCTACTTTCAAAAAATCATTTGTTTTTGGTAAAATTTGAGTGAACCATAACTATATGGACACCAAAAATTAAAATAATATCTAAACTTTGACCAATTGTTTTAATATTCATCAACCAAGGTACATTAATGTTTTGATAGCCTTTTTGACCTACCCTGTCTGCATCTTAATCATTTTCTTGTTGTGCCAATATTGTTTGCATAACAGTAGGTTTATAATTTATGTTTTTTATTAAAAGGTGTCTGTGGAAAAGAGATTTACCATGACTCTACAGAAAATTATATTTTTAATCAGCTGTAGAAATTCATAGTACTTTCTTCATATGGAGTACCTGATTACAATGATCCAAACAGACCAAAGTCAACAAATAATCTTGTCTGTCTATTGTTAATTCTTAAAAGAACAAACATATGTTTTGAACATCGTTACTGCTAAATTAGCACAAGCAATCAGGCATCCTTGGAGAATAAAATAAAAATGCAGAGAACCATACTATAATTACTATTTGCATTTAAATTGTGTGCTATACTTTTCTAGCACCATGTGTAAAGTCAAGTCTAATATTTAGTGAGTTCTTTCTGTGTATCAGTAAAGAAGATGGTTATATGTTAATATTTTTAGCAATTTCATAATACAGATAGTAAAGTTATATTCATTTTGCATATAAGAAAAGTGATACTTAGAGAGATAAGCTCTCCTTTCCAAAGTTGTGGTACAGCTTAGCAGAAACTACAATTCAAGCCTTGCATGCTTTATCACTCACATGTTATTATATGCTTCAATTATAAATCAGTTCATATTAGGATTACAAATTAAGTTTTGCATAGCAGGGTTCAATTATGAGCAAAAAATATTTAAATTGAAGAAAATAAATCACTGAATCACTATTAACTCTAATAAGTGAGTTGCATATATATTAGGAGCTCAATGGTAATAGTTACTCTTTCTAGTAATTTTTAAACTTTTCAAGACAAATATATCACTGTATCACTGTTATCCTGTTGCTCATAGATTTGTTCAAGCAGGTATGTCTCCATTGTGAGACTTGTTACTGTTTTGGCATATCAAATATGCCACAAGTAGCTTTCCAGGCTCTGCCATGCAAGCGAGATACTCTCGGTAGATATATTATTATTATTTAAGTATCCATAATATGAAATATTTGTCTAATGCAAAAATATGTAGGATAAGAGTAGATGTTCGAAATTGGAGTTCACATTCATCTAATCTATGGATATTTATTGAGCATCTACAATATCCATTGAACTTGAGATATAGAAAAAACTATGAACAAATCAGACAACACTGTTTTCAAAGAATTTGTATGCTAATTATATGCTTATATGTTTAAGTTCTTAGTAAAAAAGTAATGTTTAAGCTCTTAGAAAAAAACTAATGTAAATAAAAATGTGGTTGTGAAGAACAAAAGATTGCAACTTTACTAGGTGAAAGGGACTGTGCTGTCATAGCGTATAAGTAGGTTAAAGTTGCAAGATTGCTGAGAAATACACCATCTACCTTGGTGAAGGGATAGACAGCGGTGATGGCTGTAATGTGGAACACTATGTACCAAAACCTATTATTAGCAGTGTTGTAAATCTTGGTATCGATGCAAAAATTGGAGCATCCAAACAAATCTGTCATGAGCCATGAAAACAAAGCCTAAGCACAACTTAGTTTCAACAAGGAAGCACATAGTTGAGTCTGACTGAAGTTGAGTACAAGGAAAAGGAAGCAGAGTGTTCACATGAAACAAACCTCTAGAATGAAAGAGAAAGAAGCTGGTATTTGAATTCTTTAAGCATGTTCTGCCTCCCTCCCGTTACCTCTTTTCTTCTGTCCCAATTCCCCTCTCCTGAACAATGTAAACTCAAAAAGATCCATCTACATGGTTCAAGCATAGAGCATGTGCCTTGCCTGGACAAGGTTTTGCATTCAGTGCTCCCCCTAAAAATGAATAGGTGTAACACCTATATTCTCCAGTATTGATGGAAGTACTCCTCCCCTCCACCTAAAGTCAAAGAAAAGGGAAAAGGAGAGGAAGAGAGAGAAAAGATGGGGGTAGGGTGATAATATAGTGGGTTTACCTTGCATGCAGCCAATCCAGGTTCTATCCCCGCGGGATTGGGGAAAGTGGAGGAATCCAAATACAAAAAAACAAAACAAAACCAAGTAAAGACAGGCATACAAAACAGCAAATACAGCAACAAAATATCTATATCATGGTATGGATCTTATCCACGGTGGTGTGTTTTCATTAATTGATGAATGACATTGTTAACTAATCTCTTCCTATGAATAAGCAGATATAAGTACTGATAGAATTTACAATTCTTGCTTGCAAGAAAATTTCAAGAAATAAAATTTATATATACATATATGATATATATGTAAAAAAGGAGATGGAAAAAAGGGTCTATTACACTCAAGAAAGCAGAATTCAATGAGCAGTGCAAAATGGAGGGTCCCTGGGTGTTGAAATATGTGTGGTTTAAGCCAAGTTTTAGGTAATAAAAAAACTGAATTGAAGTTTAGTAATGGTAGAGTTTGATTAGGCAAAGATGTGCTCATCTCTCCTAGAAAACTGAACCTCCAAATAACAGACTATTTATTAAATATATTTATATTCCAACAGATATCTTCTTATGGTGAATAGTTTATAACTATTCCCAGAGAAATTAGAGAAGTCTAATTAGAGAAGTCTGAAATATGTGATGAGACAAAGATTAGACTAATAGGTAAGATGTGAGATTTACATTCCTTCCACCCATACATTCTTAGAGATTCTAATCTCTGTGAACCTCATTTTTTTTTTCAGTTGGATAAATGAAATAATTTCTCAACCTCTTTATCAAGATTGCAGAGATATTTTAATGGGAAAATGTCATGGTGTGGATTTTTTTTTTTTTTTGCTTTTTGGATCACGCCCGACAATGTACAGAGGTTTCTTCTGGCTCTGCACTCAAAAATTACTCCTGGTGTGCTCAGGGGACCATATGGGATGCTGAGAATCGAACCCAGGTTGGCTGCATGCAAGGCTAACACCCTACCCACTGTGCTATTGCTTTAAGCCCTGGATTTTTTTTAAATGATTATTTAGTCCCACGCATCATTAAAGGCTGACAGATATTTTCCCCTGAGAGTAAGCAACACAGAATAGCAGTTTTACAAGGGTGTTAAAAGTTACTCTTCAGGGGTTTTAGAACATTTAGGGTTGGCAATTCCTAAATTTTACCACTTAGAGAAACTGAGTTTCAGAGGGCTTATGGGACAGATTTCTATGCCTAATTCCTCCAAAAAAGTTAATTCCCAAGTTTCTAGACTCCCGGGACTCTTTCTACTTTGCACTATGGGTTGGGTCATAGCTGGCACCAACCCCAAAAGAAACCCTGCAGAAACACCGAATAATTTAACTTGAGATGTACTTTAGGTTTGTGGTCCCAGCTAAAGCCTTATATCCAGGAAATACTTTGATCCGGAAATAGTATTCAGCCAGTGCCTGGGAGGTGTCACTTCCTCCCACCCCAGGCACTTTCAATGTGGGAAGACAGTAAGACTTATGGCAGACTAAACTGAGAAGTGTTACCTACTTAAACTGTTTTTCTGACTTAATAAGAATTTTTCATCTACAGCAAGCCATTTTAAAATATTGTCTATACACAAACAGTCACTCTGAATAATAGGTCTGCACACAGTAAATGTCACCTCTCTAAATCACAGGAGACCTCGGCAGCACGGCAGAGGAGGCTCCATAACAGTTTAAACTTCAGCCTCCCATTTATTACGAATGTGTTTATAAATCTCAGAGGGCACTCTTCTGCCTCCTGGGAAATCGGAAAACCATGTGTTGTTTGTCAGGATGACTTGTCCAGGATGTGAAAGTCCGGGCCATCTTTCTTACACCCAGAGCCCATTTGGTCCCAAAGTGGGTCGGCCAAGGTTGTTGTCAAAGATGCCATTTTCTCATCTTTTATGATGAGAAACTTATGCTCCAGACAAAAAGTATATGAAGCTTTGAAACCTGGGGTTTAGAGAACGGCTGTAGGAGGATTTTTTTTTTTTGCCTTGAATAAATGATCTTCTCTATGAAAGTGCTTGGAGTTTCTCACATGAGGGAAGCAAAAGATAGCTTACACAGCAATGGCATTGAAAAACTCCTTAGTCGCTCCCATCTGTCTTGGTTAGTATGAATACTTTAGCATTAAGTGGAGAAAAGGAGAATCCATCAATAGTTAATAACTGACCTTAAGATGGGAATTCAAAGTTCACCACAATTATACCCAAGTGTCGGAGAACACACATGGGACATTGTCAATATATTTGACTACAAGAGCCTGGCATAGCAATTTTAAATACCATCAGAGAAAGAACGGAGCATTATTTTTAATGAGAAAATATTGTTACCATATCCAGCAGTGCACACTAAGATATTCAGAACCAAAATTCTAGCTAGGGATAATGTAGAAAAGTAAGTACTAACTAAAAGAGCAAATAAGAATCAGACTGAAATTCTGTCATGTGGCCAGGTAGTAAAGAAAAGATTTTGTAGATCCAAAGATTAGCTGGATTTTTAATATTAAAACATTTTTAGGTTAAAAATGTTTGAGGAAAATATGTTTTGCAGGTATTGCACAAAATATAGTCCATCCAATAAATACAACTTAAAACAACAATGAGGTATCACTGCACTATAAAGTCTAAAATTTTAAAAACAATAACTTGATATCATGAGAGAACAGAGTTGATGTTCTCTCATACACTGATAATAAGAGCAAAAAATGTAGAACAACAATGCAAAGCCCTTTGTTGGTTTCTTACAAAGCTAAATATGCCCCTGTTTTATGACTGAGCTATTTAATTTTGGATATTTACTGTGTTGAAATAAAATATTTCTTAATAAAAAGATTTGCACAAGAATGTTGATAGCAGTTTTATTTTTAATAGCAAAATTCTGGAATCATCCAATGCCATTGAAAAGGAGAGCAAGCAAACATTATGTCATGTTCATAAAATGAAATACTACTCAATGATACAACAGAAAGAATCATAGGTATATATAAAAAAAGAGATGGATTTCATAGACATTATGCTGGGCAAATTGAGTTGGACACATATTGTATGTATAAGTTAACTCAGCTTATGTAAGTTTAAGAAGAGGTTATACTAGTCTATAAGAATAAAAATCATAACAGCAGTTTCTTCCTCAAAAAATTGCTCTCAGGTTTTGCTCCAGCAAAAGCCAGAATGTGCATTTAGTGTAAAACCCAAAAGAATCATAGGCATATTATTGAAAAAGAAGCATTTCTACAATGACTATTTGCTGTTTAGGAGTGAGGGAAGTGGCTTTGGGCCCACAACAGCTTTTTTGAGACAAAAGCAACACTCTTTAGGGAAATATATTCTCTCCATTTGTATAGTCCTGAGGTCACTACTCAGTCTTTCTTAGGCTAAAAACTGAGCATCTTCCATAGCTAAGCCAGTCATTTTCTGTCCTGAAGTGGAGGGAAGTAAACGTCACAAAATAGAGAAGCTTATACATTCAATGATCGTGCCAAATAAAACTGTATGGTTCATGTGCCATTGTCTTTTCACATTTTTATATTTGCTTGTTTTGAAGTCTTATTTTCCATTTCTGCTTATAGTAACACAAGTTAATATTGAGCTCTATTAACGATCTGATTTTCCAATAACTCACTTTTGGTTGTTATTCAGGTTTGAATGCTATTGTTTGGAGTCAAAAGCCCTTACTCACTTCATGTGTATGTCCTCCAGAATGCTTAAGGAAACTAACTGTAGATTTTACTACTACAAAAGAAATTATTTGGTTTTGACTTTTATAAATGCTGAAGAAATTCATTCGCTAACACAGGTCAATTCAAAAGATCACAATCACTACCCCCATATTATCTATTTTATCACTAGAAGACTTGAGTTCTAGAAAATTTGTCCTTTATAAAATAATTTTACATGATGAAGCCATTAACATTTACCATTCTCTGTATTTTTCCAGAAACATAACAATAGCAAGTAGAGAAAATTGGTGGAAACTGTGCAAAGTCAACAGCCAAGAAGTAAAATTTATTGGAGATCAATAGACTGGCAAGGTGTTATCTGAGTGGCCTGCTCACTTTTAAACATTAGTACCTCTGAGGATAGCATAACATTGATTTTATATATATATATTTTAAATAATTTATTTTTTTAATTGAGTCACCATAAGAGCAGTTACAGGGCTTTTAGGATCAAGTCTCAGTCATAATATGATCAACACCCATCCCTTCAACAGTGCACATGTTCCACCACCAAGAACCCAAGCATACCCCCCCCCCCACTACCCCTCTGCCTGTGTGGCAGATGATTTTCACTTTATTCTCTCTTTACTTTGATTACATTCAATTTTTTACAGAAAACTCACTATCATTATTTGGAGCTTTTCTCCCAACAGTCAGACCTGTCGGAATGGCATCATTAGATTGTATGTTTTCTATTGTCGATAACAAAGAGCATATGATGTTGCATGGTGGAGAAAGCAGCCGCCCAGTTTTGGGATTCTGGTATTAAGTCCAGAAATATTTCTGCCAGCAGCTGCTGCATTCCGAGATTGGTTTATGTGCCTCTGGGATCATGGCTGCTCAGGAGTGAAGGAGCTGTTCATGGGCAACTGCTAGGGGTCTTATTTGGGCAGGAGGCAGGGCCGGTTCTGCACCCCTTATCTCGAGATTCTCCATGCATCTCATCACTTTAAACTCCTACCTCTCTGTCCAATTGGTTCTGAATGGTGGCGGTTGCCATGCTGCCGCAAAGGGGAAGAGGCCGAGGGACAGAAACCCTTCCCCTCCCGGGGCTGCCATAGCTTAGTTCAGAGTCCAGGAGTATATCTGCCAGCAACCGCTGCGTTCTGAGATTGGTTTCTGTGCCTCTGGGATAATGGATGCTCAGGGGTGGTGGAGCCGTTCCTGAGCTTTTTTTTTTTGTATATCAGGAAAAGTATGTGGCCGCACGGTTTGGATAGATATCCCAGTCCCACATACTGGAGCCGTGTTAATAGAAGCTCAGTGTCAATGGGACTCCATCTGGAGAAGGCAGGTTGGCTGCACCTTCTCCATCTGGCACCCTGGTGCTGTTGGCCTGGTTTGGGGTCCGTTGCATTCTCCCCCTGTGGTGCCCATTGGCCCAGATTCTTCACTGCTGGCTGTTGTGGCAAGATGGCACTGAGGGCAGGTTGAGGGTGTGACTTCCGGTGGCAGGGGCGGGCTGGGAGCTGGGCTGGCGCCGCCCTGTTCCAGTGCTCCCCCCCCCCAGTTTGGAGATGTCCTAGTCCCACATACCAGATGGTTTTATATTTTGAGGTATAAAATTTTGTTTTTTCAGTAGCAGACTGGATAACTGTGTGATAAAGTACTCAGATGACTTTCAATTAATTTTATTGCATGCATAGATAACAAGAAACCTTTTTCTAATTAAAATATTTTCATCCAAATGGTCATTAATTAATAGTAATATAATGCCTCTTCATAAATGCAATGAAATTAGTTATGGTAAAATCTATTTAATCATTTTTATGTATATATAGATGATTTTAAAGAATGAATATACTTTTTGAACTCATTGATTTTCTATTAAATATCATACTCTTATTAACTTTGTATTAAAAGTAGTAAATATGCCATTAATTTCACTTTAGAGTATACAAAAATGAGGATTATTTTAAGTTTAAATAAATTTTTTATTTGCATTTTAATAGACTAACGGCAGAGAGACACATAGATTTTCAAGGAGTAGACGTCAAAGTAAATCAAATCAGATATCACTCAACATTCATCAGCAATGTCAATGCACAAAATGTAAGTGATTAATTTCTGCATAGTAGAAATGTCTTTTTTAAGGACCAAACAACCAAACAGTGTGGCACAAAAATGATATTTTTAATTAAAGATGAATGTTTCATGCAGGCATAACTAGTTTTGATTTATTTTGTTTTTTAAATCCAGAATATATTCTTTTTCCCCCTAGTAGAACCTGTATTTACTCTGAACGATAGTGAATTTAGCTGAGATACTCTATTTACCTGTTCCTATCTAAACAACCTGTATCAGTAAAGTATAAAAAGAATTCACTGAGTTGAGGAACATATCTAGAAATTTCTTCAAACTATGATGTAAGTAGTTTCAGGGATTATTTCTCCTTTGATGCTCAGGAATCACTCCTCGTAGTGTTCAGTGAATCATATAGAGAGCTGGGGACTGAACCAGGTTGACCACATGCAAGACAAGAACCCATCCATTGTGCTATATTTCTCTAGCCCCTCAATCTTATTTTCAGCCCCATTTCTTCTGCACTAAACAGAGAAGGAGAAATGCACAGTGATAACTAGAACATCCATGCCATCTTGAATAATAAGGAAACCTCAGGCAAAGAAAAATACTTTGAGAACTACCATTTCTGGGTAGAGATAAGAATCTCAAGACACAGCCAACAAAACTATAAGCATGATATCCAAACTATAACAACCAAACTTAAAAATATGCCTGTCAAGGTGGCTGAGGGGTGGTAGAAAACTGCTGATGGGACTGGTGCTAAAACACAGTATGCCTGAAACTCAACTTAGAATAAATTTGTAAATCACGGTGCCTTAAGGAAAAGCAAATTAGATTTTAAAAAAACTCTCTGGTCTATGTGAGTCTTTAGGTACTGCTTAACTAATTCTAACTGATATTGGCAGAGGAGATCTCTTCAGTTGGATTAACAAATCTTTACTATTTCTGTATGACATATTTCCTCATTAGATTATTTGGCCCATATAATTATAAGGAGAACATATTGTTAAAGAGTTTAGAAAATTTCTAGGCAAAATCCGCCTGATTATATATGCAAGATAGGGCCCAGGAGTTTTTGGTTATTTGACTAGTAGCCTGCTTGGAGTTACTTATCTAGGGTTAACTATCATCAGTATTTATAAAGAATTCATTATTACCTTCTCAGTGAGATACTTTCTAGTACCAAGAGCTCAGACTTCTTTCCAGGATTCTTCTTGTGCCTGTCAATGGATTGAATTGCCTTCCCTTGTTTTAATCTATAAAAAGGAAAAAAATGGAAATTATATATACATTAGTGATAAAAATATTAGGGAGAAAGGTTTGTCTTTTTAAGCCCTACTACAAGCCCCATAGTAAATATAAGTTGACAGAGAGTCAATGATCATTTTGATTCCAGTCCTCTGTGTGTGTGTGTGTGTGTGAGAGTGTGTGTTTCAAGGAGAGATAATGTGAAAGCCATTTTTAGAGAAAGCATCTCAAACTGTTGAAGGAGAATGATGGCTGACAAGCATTTCTTTTATTGAATAATCCAGTTTACAAATGCTAGAAGACAGACTGAGGGGACTTAGCCAGGCTAAAAATATGACAACCACAATCAAAGCCCAGATGGAAAGTGTGCTTTGAATAATAGTCATAGAGCAGAGGAAGTTTCTCTTCAATGAATTTGGATATTTTAGTAAACCGCCTAGTCTAGAGATGTCATTGTTCTTCTTTACTGAAAAATCCCATTCAGAAAAAAAATATAGAAGAAAAGGAGAAGATTGAAAAGCTCTAAGTGCTTCACAAGATCTGCAACTTGTGTGCGTGTGTGTGTGTGTGTGTGTGTGTGTGTGTGTGTGTGTGTTTGAAAGTCTCTGAAGCACTGCGGCCTGGGTGCACACTGACAGCTGAAAGTAAATCAAAGGAGCATTTGGGGAAAAAGCACTTGAGTAGCCAACTTGCCTCTTTCATAGATCCTTACAAAGAATATAGGCATGCTGGGGCATTTTTGTCTTAGCAATTACTACTGAGATTCACCATTGCAGCGATCCATGGGGATTCACTGAAAAGGTTAATGGCATCTATCAGATTTACAGGGTACAACAAGGAAGTTGGCACATTCCCCTGGTGCGTGGTGTAATGTCACCTGTGTGGGCAGAGCAGTCCACATTCATTACCATTCATTGGCCAAATGGCCTGGGTTTTAACCAGCCTTGGAATGTAATCTGTCAACAGTTGAGCATTCATAATGGGGAAAGGAGCTAGGGAGATTCTAGTAGAAAAGACAACAGAACTGGCATATCATGCTATCAGCTGATGAACCTTTCAAGAGAGTCAAGAGAGATCAGTGCTTGCAATGAAAAGTTGATACAGTATAAAACCAAGGTGACAATGAATATCCAGACTCTGGAATGCAACTCTTTTAAAAATAACTTCATTAACACGCCCACAGGCATCCTACTATTGCTTGTGTAAAGCTGTTGTTTCTCATCCACTAGCTCTTACATACAGTTTTCAAGAAGCTGTTCAGATTTGTGTAAATATGTGACCATAATTGGCTTTCCAATTTCACAGCTTATCAAAGGCAGAAAGGGGGGCTCACTGACATTTCAAAGACAATAAGCACATTTGATGCAATGGTCTATGATTCTCCCCAATGTTTTTAACCCATGATTGGAGAAACAGATGGTTAGATTTTCTAGGAAGCTTAAAACAGAAGCTGAGCTAATAAAAAACTGCTCAGCTATCTGATGGGGCAAATCCATTCAATAGCCTTTTTTTTTTTCTCTTTCCCAAATCACAACCCATCAGAAGAAGGATTTAGCTTTACAAAAAGATATTTACCAGTAAGCTTTCTGCAAAAGAGGAGGGCATGCTTTGTTAAACCAGATGCATTTTATTTTTCCTGGAACCAAGATTTATGAAAGCAGTATGCTCATATTTCTCCATATACAGTAATTGGAACTCATTATGCTAATTGTATTTCCATTATCACTAATTAACAATCAGAGTGACCTGGCCCACAGTCTAATTTGTCTTTAATCTGTTTTTGTATAGGGAGTTTTACCCTGTAATTTCAAGGTGATAATTCTATTCAGTGCAACTTTATGAATTGCAGAAGGTAACACTTCTCATGTTCCATACTATCCCTTTGCAACTGTTTGCAGTAAAATGGATGTACCTGTATGAGCCTTCTCATTGATGAGCTAGATATTTAATTTGACATTACATAAATATTCTTCATATTTTTTCTCAGATTAAACATCCAGTAAAAGCAATGGGACAGTTGCCTATATTCAAACGCCCCTTCTCAATTTAAAATATGGTGTACTTAGTCTAAGAAGCAGTTGACATTTGCTGTCATCAAGAAGGAAACATTGTGTTTCAAGTACCTCCTAATGATTAGTTAACACCTTATAAATATTTCCAAATGACAACTCTCTGATAAAAGAGAGAAATGACAGGTTTGGATCATCAAAAAATTTGCATGTCATAAAAATGAGATATTGATGGTAGGGGAAGATGCAATGCATTTATGGTATTATATCTCAGAGGTCATGTTTATTACTTAACAGCAATTTTCTAGTAAGATGGTTTAGAGGTAGGATGTTAGATTTGGAACCAAAGATTCTGAACTCAAACCAATTTACAATACTTAGTAAAAATTACTACTCTCTCCAGATGTTCGGTTAATATAGGTGTCAAGGTGCATCCCTTGCATGTGGAAAACCCCACTTCAAACCTCACCTGGTGGTCCAGTTAATTCCTAGCATTGTAGGGCCTGTGTAGCACTTCTATCTCTGACACTAGTATTGAGCCCTAGACCAATTACATAAGAATCACAGGATGAGGGTTGCTGAGAACTGCTTAGGAAGAAATTCCAATCCAATTAGTACAAACAAAAATAAGAAATACCACTTTATAAACTTTTGATTTTTATCAACTTTAAAATTAATGATATATTTAAGATGATTTATGGGGATTGTATCAAGCAGAGATAAAGATTGAGACAGGAATTAGAATGAATTCTAATTTTGACTTCTCCATATATTATAGGTAACTTTAGGAATTCATATCTATGTGATTATAAAAGTGGGCATAATAAGATTTTCTTCTCCATAGATGTTTTTTAGTTAAACTGATTGAAGATTAATGTCTATAAAATTCTTTCCCCACTTCTGAAGTGGAAGAAGTAGCCAGGGTGATGTGCTTAGAAAAAAAGGATCTATTTTTTTGGAGAAGAGGGAATATTGGGGTCACCCCCAGCTGTGCTTGGGGGTTGTTCCTAGTTCTGGGTTCAGTGGTCACTCTTGAAAATGTTTGAGTGACCATGTGCAATGCCAGGGATCAAACCTAGGTCAGCTTCTTGCAAGGGAAGCTCCTTAACTTCATACTATCCCTTTGGCACAAAGATAAATTCAATAGAGATGGCGTTGTAAAGCCCCTAACTCAGTAGAATGTGTTTTGTTTTGTATTCTGAGGGTTGATGTGAATATTAGCATACTGATCCAACCCAAAGAAAAGACTATTTTTGGGAAGGACCAAAAATCATGTTGGAGCAGTGTGGAGTTAAAGAGAGAAGATAAGAAATTTAAAAAAACTTGGGGTAGTAACTAGCAGAGTGATTAGAGCTCATATTTGACTGACCTAGGTCACATCCCCAAAACCACTTGAGTCCCTCAGCACTATCCTTGATGCCCTTAGTACTAAGGTGATCTGGATATCCCTAGCCCTGCAGAGTCTTAGCAGCATCCTATATTGAATAACAGTTCCACATGGCTGAGAATTGCTTGTGGAGACCCTGGGCATACTGAGCAATGCTTGGGAGAAATCTTTTAAACCATTAAAACTAGCAATAATAATATAAAAAAGAGAACTTTATGTTAGAAAAAAATATGTCTCTAATTGTCCTGAAAAGTCACTGAGATTTCGATGGCAAGTCTCCAATTAATTTTTTTCCCTATGTTTGTTTCTCCTCTAAGTAAACAAAATTGCAAATGGCCTCAGGATCTGTAGGTTCCATGAGATATATCTTCTAAGACGGGATGACCTGGATTCCCTTTGTATGTCTCTGAGTGCCACCAAATTAGCAACTTTGAGACTCCTTTAAGGGAAAATAAAAAGCAGTCTTGTATGATATCCTACCCCCACTGCTATCTGGCTCCCCTCCAGAACACTTCTAAATCAGCTGGGTCTCAACATGCTTCTTCCTCCCTTAGCACATAGAGTTTACATAATCTCAGGAAACTCTATTTTTCAGTTCATCTCTTTCTTTGCATAACCAAGATTCTTTTTCAAGATTCCATGTTCAGATACAAAAGTAGCTCTTTAGTAGAGCCTGATTCCACATACACATACGCTCAAATGTTATTTGCTTTTCCTTGTTCATGATATAAATCACAGGATATCACCTAATCAACGAAATAATCTTAATCAATGCTTCACCGTCTGGCTTTCCACAACAATTCCAACTCCCTGTTGATGTTTTCCATCTTCCCTTCTGTTAGACCAGATGGTGCATGTTCTAGCCTCTTTATTATCTTTTCTGGCCATACTAGTCTGTCCAAAGATTGTTGTAGGAAACCCCCTGCTCTGTCAGCATCAATGGCCCTGTCCTGACTAGTAAATATCTTGATGACTCAGGCAGCCTTTGATAATGATTAAATATTTTTTGAACCTGAGATTTCTTCAAAATCACTGACTGACTAGTCCATAATTACTCAATAATACAACCATTTTAATCTTTACATGTCAGTGTGAGCTTTCTTCTTCAGGTAGAGACAATCTAGCTGGAGTCTTTTGCATATGGCATGATGCTCTTTCTCAGAGAGAGCTGGTAATTAGCATTGACCAATAATTGCAATAGCTTCATTCCTATTGTGCAACAAAACAGAAAAGAATCATCACCGCTCAACACTGGAGAAAACTGGTCCATTACATAATTTTATATTCAAAATCATAATTTAATTGCATGACTCTTCCTAGAGGACTTTCTTCCATGTATATGTTTGCAGAAGCCAATGAAACACATTTTGAAAAAGCTTAAATAACTGACAGTTGAACATCAGTGATACTGTGGTTTGACAAGAAGACAATTGGGAGTCAATTACATCTGTGAATCATTTTGAACAGTGATCACCAAGCCTACTCTTGTCTCTCTGTATGTGTGTCTTATGTGTGTATGTATGTGAGTAAAATTATTAGCACTAAATTAACTCCATTATAACATGACCACCCTTGTATAAATCATTTTAAAATGTATACATTTAGATAAGTTTAATTTCTGAACTTTGTTCTATTTCCAAACCACAATTTCATATAATACAATGAGTAGAAAATAAAAGAAATCTATATAGTTGGGAGAAAGCATCAGTATCTAAATTCCAAAGAATACACATCAGTCACTGAGTGGATAGATATGCTAACTCAGCATCATTTTTCTATGGTATCTGACAGAACTGAAAATCACAGTGCAGAGAGATTTTATCACGAAGGATTTTCAATTCGTTGTTTAGAAAGATAGATCTGCAAGTATCCTCTTTATCCCCAATGACTATAGAATGTAAATAATCTTGTTGTAACCATATTTCATGTAAATTTTATCTCCAGATAAGGTAGATTTCCTTCTAAGCAATTTATATTTTATTTTTTTCCCAATCTAGTGAGGAGTATAATGCATGTTTGGTCCCATAGTTAGACTAAAGCTCTTTGTGGGCCTTCTCACTACGGGAACACATCAACTGCATTATGGGAATAGTCTCTTACTTTGCCAGGCTGACTGTGTGTAAAAGATTTCCTAGAGCACATAT
Organism: Sorex araneus; assembly: GCF_027595985.1. Lineage (NCBI taxonomy): Eukaryota > Metazoa > Chordata > Mammalia > Eulipotyphla > Soricidae > Sorex > Sorex araneus. The sequence goes on along the minus strand of NC_073313.1, from coordinate 329,805,091 downwards.
AATCTGTGTCTGAATCTTATAGCATTATCCAAACCACAAACAAAAAATACAGTCATTAGGTTGTTGTTAAGGCTTCCCATTTCCCATTGACTTTCATGACCATAACTCTAATACCTAAGGAAAAATAACAACCAGGGCTTCTTTGCCCTGTTCATAAATTTAGTCTGGTACTAGAGAATGCAAATTTTACCCCAAGCAGTATATCAATAGAGGGTAATGTGGTTAGAGTCTTCCTTGTAGTCGACTTAGCATAGACTTTACATTATTCTAACTTTATTGGTAAGTTTTCTAAGATTTGGGACACTTTCAGCTCCTCCTTTCCTATACAAGAAGAGGAATAGAAATGTTCCATTCTGCAATTGCTGAGTATATTACTGTTCTCTATTTGCATACTGTCTGAAGATTTGCATGTGAGGGCAGCCAAAAGGTCTCAGAATCATTTCTTTATAAAACCATTTCTTTGCTTATAAGATTTCCCATAAGCATGGCTAGGAAAATGGGTGAGACTGGATTTCTGAAACTGTTTAAGGAAACATCTTACAGACTGAAAATATGCAACAGGCTTAATAAAGCATCTAAAATGTTCAAGTTTTCTTCAAACTGTGCATGAAAAAAATCCAAATTTCTCCCTTTCCTACTCCTTTCCCAAATATCTGAAGAATCTGAGCCTAATTTTCATCCTGCAGGTCCTTAATGATTTTGCACCTAATAATAATCGGAGTCTTTTTGTTGTTGTTGTTGCATTTTTTGGATCACACCCAGTGATGCTCAGGGGTTACTCCTGGCTCTGCACTCAGGAATTACCACTGGCCGTGCTTGAGGGAACCATGTGGGATGCTGGGGATTGAACTCAGGTCGGCCATGTATGAGGCAAACACCCTACCCACTGTACTATAACTCTGGCCCAGATCGAAGTCTTCAATGCATATTGATTTGTCTTTCCTTACTTTCTACAAAATTGTTATTATGAATAATGATCTCTTTCTCAAATTATAGATTTATTTAAATACTTTTTTCAGCTTCATTCTTTTCCCAAGTAAAATCAAAAACTTAATTCAAGGGCCAGGTGATTAGGGTGCATTCCTAGTATACGCTGGATCTGAGTTTCATTTTCAGCACCACATGGTCCCCTAAGCATCACCAGATGCAGCCCTGGAGGTCCTCTGAACCACAAGGGTGTCCTGTGTAATCTCTATCACCATAGGACCTGAGTAGGTTCATGTCCATTCTCAGGCCCTTGCATTAAACTGCCAGGTGCTTAGCTGAGAAGTCCCAATGTAGATCCTGGGATGCCTGAACACTTCTTGGGGGTCCCTGTACCTCAAAAATAAGTTCATCCATTTATGATGGATGGATTTAAGATTTTTGAAATGTTTTTTTGTATTTCCAGACATTTTACTCTTCGTGATTTTATTCTTACAGAAAGTAGAATGCAAAAATGATTTAAGTAATTTAGTCAAAGTAACAATTAATTTGAAAATCCTGCAGAGAATTCTACTTTTCTGCTTAATGTATTCCTCTTGAACCTTGTTTCTTGGGAAAATTTCCTCCTCTCACTGCCATGCAAACTGAAAAAAATGAAACAACTCAGAATTTCAAAGTAGGATAAAATGTCAAGGTTCACCAGAATGACCCATAGAAAGTTATGTGATGTGTTTTAAACAAAGATGGTTGATTTTAACTTTATACAATTTATGCTAACCTATTTTTGCCTAGTGAATGTAGATAGCCATTTCACTTTCTCAACTGTTCCTCCATTTGCTAACTTTAAAAATGTAAAATGACCTAGGTGAAAAATCATTTTGTGACTTTTAGACAACGGACTGATTAAAATACAGATACTGTACTGATTGCAAGGAATATGTAATGCTAAATAGAGAGTACAACTAAAGGACTAAATATCAGTTTATGAGAGTAGGGACTTTTTTAGTCTAAATAGTTATCAAAATTGTCTGGAAGTATCTGGCACGTTAAATGTGCTTTTTGTGGGAGCCAGAGAAATGGTGCAGTGGGCAAGACACTTGCCTTCTATATGGCTGACCTGGGTTTCATTCTTGCAACCTATATGATACACGAATACTACTAGACTGATCTCTGAGCAGAGCTAGAAGAGTGCAAGAGTGCAAGAGCTGCAAGAGTGGCCCAAAACAAAAACAAAAAATTGTTTGGTGACTATTTCTTGCATGATTAGTAGGATAGAATTATGGCTTGTCCGCTTTTTTTTAATCTGTTCACTATTATATTCCCTGCACCTAGGACAATGTCTCTTCCAAAAAAATAGTAAATATTTAGCATTAGTAGGGTGACTGGTTTTGTGAGAGACATATGCTAATCAGGATCAGGATCATGATAAAATATACTGGCATTTACTATGTGTCAGAATGTGTCTGAAAGCGATTTATTCTTATAACACAATTCTATGAGGCAAGTACTATTACTATCCCTACTAACAACAAGGAAAAGGAAAGTAATTCAGATAAAGCATATAACTAGCATTTATGGAGCTAAGACTCAGAAGCAGTGGTCTGCTCTGAAGCAAACCCTTTAAAATACTTGACTCTTCTTTCCAATGCTTGTTTGCTCAACTGATTGGATTAAGCTTTAGTAAGACCTTTTAAAGTCTTAAATACTTTATAAAGTAATTAAATGTCTTTAAATGTCTACTCTCTTGTTTCATTCCCTACTATTATGAATACTGCTTCTTATATTTCTCTATCATTCACATATTTAACGTTGATTACTCCTTATTGGTGGGCTGCAAAAACTGACTCTATCTATGGTTTATAAGAAATGCCAAAAGAGGAGAAAACACTGGAGACAAGATAGCAAGTCAGGGCATGAAAAAATTATCTGAGTAATAAGTAATTCCTCTAACATAGGTCATAGTGGAAATAATATGCACAGTTACAAAGACCATCTATGCATAGTAAAGGAGGGAAAACTAATTGTTTAAATACTACTGAGTAACACACTAGTGGTACCATTTACTAAAATTAAAAACTGTACAAGCGGATAACAGTTTCAGGACACACAGCCTAAGGAAGACTTTTAAAATGTTGACTAACCACACTGAGACAATAAGGGAGGGAAGCAGATACTGTGAAGAAGGGAGGGTGTTAGAACATGGTATGCAGGAAAACTATTATTAACAATTTTGGAAATCATAGTGCAGGGGACAATTGTCTAGAATTCCACTCAGAAAACCCCTTCCCTCTACTATATGGGAGCTTTGCTCTTGTTCTGTTTGTATATGTTGTTAATAAAACATTTGATGTACCTTTCAAAGAAAAGTAACAAAATGTTGGTAATATTTGGGATACAATGTGTGGAAGTTAAGGTAACTAGAATAAATGACTAAGAAAAATAGATGATTATCAGATCACTCACATGTAGACCATAGCTAAATGAAACAAATGAAATGGCAATAAGCAATAAAACTAAATACTTCTTGATTTGGTGAAAAAATATGGTGGATATGTGGGGGAAATAAACAAAGGGGTCTTTTGGTGATGGAATGGCACTGTACATTTAGTGGTAGGTACAGTGAAACATACAAAAATACAGGTGTTAAGGTATGCTATTGAAATTCTATAATATCATATATTAGCACTGTCGTAGCACTGTCCTCCCTGTTGTTCATCGATTTGCTCTAGTAATGTCTCCATTGTGAGACTTGTACTGTTTTTGGTGTATCAAATACACCACGGGTAGCTTGCCAAGTTCTACTGAGTGGGCAGGATACTCTTGGTAGCTTGCTGAGCTCTCCAAGGGGGACGGAGAAATCAAACCTGGGTCGGCCACATTCAAGGCAAACACCCTACCCGCTGTGCTAGGCGTTTGCCTTGCACGCTGCTGACCCGGATGGATTCAATTCCCAGCATCCCATATGGTCCCCTGAGGACCGCCAGGAATAGTTTCTGAGTGCAGAGCCAGGAGTAACCCCTGTGCATTGCCGGGTGTGACCCCAAAAAGCAAATATCATATATTAATGATAAATAATAAAAAGTAGATTTCCAACTCCTTCTTCTACTCTTCTTTCTTGTTCTCTTTTACTTCTGCTTCTCCTTTCTCCACTTCTTATACCCTTCATTCTCCCCTTTTGCTTACTCCCTTCCTCTCTGCCTTTCTCCTTATTCATTCTTTTTTCCTTCTTTCTCCTCTCCCTACTATATGTGAAGGTGCATATCAATGTCATCTTCAAAAAAATCATAAAAGGGAGGAATTAAAATCAACTAAAATACTTCTGTTGAAATTGTTAAACTATTGGTTTAACCCAAAAGTCAGAAAACTATAATCTATAGGACAAATCATTCTCATCATTTTTTTAAATAGAATTTTCTTGGAACATGGCCATAATATTGGTTTATGTATTATCTATGACTTCTTTACAGTTATACCAAGACATTCTGTATATGCACTAAAGATCAGAAAACTTATAAGGCTACAATATTTTCCTTGCTCAAAAATAGTGGTTAACATGTACATGTCCTTGATCTGTTTTTGTAAGTGTGTAAGCATATTTTTAAATGTTCAATCAGTTAGTCAATGTTTCTGAACTCTGAAACTGAGATATATATTTCTAAAACAAACCCCTAATACATAATTTTTTCATGCATCAACCTAATATCAATAGGGTTCTGAGGTCTCCACCTATAATTGAATCAATTTTATTCATTACAACTCAAAAATACTCATTTAATATTGTTCTTAGGGTTAAATAGGCAGTGATCAGATGAACACAGGGAAAGATATAGCTGAGGGGATGAAATAGTGTAGTATTTATCACCTCACTGAGATGTAGAAGTGACCAGAGCAAGGAATTCCGTCAATATAGCTCATTTTCCTTCTCCTGCTACAGTCCGTTTTCTTTTCCTCTCTTCTCTTTGATCAATCCTGAAGGAAGCTTTAAGTCCTGTTTCTCCATTGATAGAGGTGGAGATGTGGAAAAACATTTTATGGAAACCTGGAGGGTCACACTATAGCTCTCTTTTGTTTCTTCGTGATGGTACTTATCAAATCATTTGATTTCCCTGACATTAGTTGCTTTTTCTGTTAAGTGGTGATAATTTCCTACAAGTTGAATGGCTGAAGGATTCTTACATGATATCCTGAGATAATTTCTAGGTCTGGGACTCTGCGCCAGGCTGTTTTCACTCGAAGCGTCCCAGAGGGGGGCACGTGAGAACCCTCCCCACCCAAGGGAACCAGGACCGGCAGCCAACCTCCATTACCCAACTATCACCACGCTCCAGGCCACTTTCTGGCTTATGATACATTATAAGACATTTCCTACCCATTTTCCATAATTACACACTATATTTGATGGAGTTCATAGTAGGCAACAAATCATAAAAAGTAATTCATATCTATATATATTATATATATATATATCACTTGTCATCCGTTGATCTTCTATTTGCTGGAGCGGGTGCCAGCAATGTCTCCATTCATCCCTATCACATGCTAATGTAGCCCAATGATATCTGCTCGCTTCAGGAATGGGAAGAGCCTCAAACCGTTCATTCAGGGTTTTGACGAAGAAGTCTGACCATCTCATTGGTGGGCGGCCCCTCGGTCTTTTGACATCCCATGGAATCCAGTCCATAACAGCTCTAGTCCAGTGTTCCTCTCTGACTCACATTACTTGTCTGGCCCATCTGATTTTTGATGCCTTGGCAAACAAGACAGCGTCTCTGATTCTTGACCATCAATGGAGGTCAGAACAGTGGAGCCGAACGATGCGCCTGGATCGGAGATTCTTTGTCTTCTTAACTACTTCTTCAACACTCTTGAAGGCATTCCACGCTGATCTCTTCCTCCTGCACAGTTCTGGCACCAAGTCATTCCTCATGTTGAATTCTCAACCCAGGTACATATAGCTGCTGTATCCAGAGATGTTCATTTCATTGACAGCAAATGGAGCATCAGGGACTATTTCTCTTTTCAACTTCGAACAATTTCGAATATTGTTTTGATGGTAACTCAGTTCCAGAAGGCTGAATCTAAGCGCTGGACATGGGAGTCTCCTGGTGGACAGTTCCACAACTAAATTGACCACATTATATTCAATCAAAGGTTTTGCCTGACTAATGTCACTGTTGTCCCAAAATTCCAAGTGGGATCATACACCATCTCCTTTGTGCAAAATTCTACTTCACAGAGTGGGGAGAAAGGTCTTCAAAGTTTAAGTTTAAGAAGAGAACTCCCATGGGGCTGGAGTGATAGCACAGCGGGTAGGGCGTTTGCCTTGCACGCAGCCAACCTGGGTTCGAATCCCAGCATCCCATATGGTCCCCTGAGCACCGCCAGGGGTGATTCCTGAGTGCATGAGCCAGGAGTGACCCCTGTGCATCACCGGGTGTGACCCAAAAAGCAAAAAAAAAAAAAGAAGAAGAAGAGAACTCCCAGAATGACCACCAACTGGGAGCTCTTTGGCACTATTGTGGCAACAGGGAAGATGCTGTCATTGATAATATTGATGAGGAATAGGATCGACTGGTTCAGCACCTCCATGACTGTGTCAAAAATGCCTAGAGTAGGAAAGCCACAAAGGGACGCTGTCTTCGGAAACTCTCGAGCTCATTCTCCAATGTAGTTTGGCATGAGCCTCAGGCAACCACAAGCTAATACCCAAGCTTGAAAAGCTGTGCAGAGAAGCGATAAAGGAAGACCTCAAAGAGAGAATAGCAGCAGTGTTGGCCAATGCGGCAGAAGCCAGGAAAAGTATTCACAAGGCTTGCATGTCCTTCGCCAACTACAAGACCAAGATGACTGCCCTCTAACATCCTGATGGATTTATCACATCTTCCAGAAAGGCAATGGAGAGGATTATTCACGACTTCTACTCGATCTATTTGACAGGCACATACACCTGCCCACATACCGAATTATGCAGGAATGATATGTCATTCCCAACGTCCTCCCTTCCAATATCCAACACGCCATTTTGTCGGTAAAGACGCATACAGCACCTGGTCCAGACGAGGTCAGACCCGAACACCTGAAAAATCTGCCAGCAGTACTCATCAATATACTGGCTCGGCTTTTCACATGCTACCTGTCGGTATGCAAGGGTAGTGGAGGATATGAAATAGAATCAGCATGATGCCTGTGCTTTCTACTGCCTTCCAGCAATCCTTCCTTTTCTAGACTTCTAGATACATTCTTCCAATCTCTACTTCTGTCTCCACATGGTCTTCTTCCCTTCCTGGGACTGCTTTTATCTGCCTCCTATATAGACACCATCACTGGTTGTGGAGTTCATTTTAAAACTGGCTTAGTCTCATTTCAGGGTACGTAGCTTAGTAATATCTGTAAAAATTCTAATACAAGTAAAATGCATCCTCCACATTCTTACTGGGGAAACAGTGAACCAGCTACATAAAGTTTTAGTGTATTTAGAAAATTTCAAAAGGAGTCAGAGAAAGCCGTTCTTAGAATGGGCTTAATGCCAAATAAACAGAGTTCTTACACCTAGAAATTCACTGTATCACTGCCATCCCCTTGCTTATCGATTTACTTTAGTGGGTACCAGTAACGTCTCTATTCCGCCTAGCCTTGAGATTTTAGCAGCCTCTCCTTACTCGTCTTTCCCAATGATTGGAGGCTCTTTCAGGTTTAGGGGGATGACACCTATTTTATTGTTTTTGGAATATCTAATACACCACAGGTAGCTTGCCAGGCTCTTCCTGTGCAGGCAGGATACCCTCAGTAGCTTGCCAGGTTCTCTGAGATGTGTGTGTGTGTGTGTGTGTGTGTGTGTTTGTTGTTTCTCCACAAGAGAATCAATCTTGCCAATGCCATATTTCACTTTTGGGTTTCAGAACTGTCAAAAAATATTTTCTGTTGTTTTAAGTCACCAAATCTCTATCAATTTGTTATTCTGGCCCATAGGAAATTAATATACCTTATTAAATGATTTTAGTCTTCTAATGCCACTAAAAATGAAGGATTATTATCTGCTTAATATTTTACCACTTTATAAATTGCTAAAATATTTTGGAATTGTTTGTTAAGTAATAAATCAAAACTTTAAGTAAACAGTATTCCCTCAGTGATTTTGAAGTTTCTTTCAAGCGAGTTTTATTTATTTTAAGATACATTTTATTAGCTGAAAATTTATTTAAAAAGCATATGATCCACCTCCCACAGCCACTGCCATGTTGACTCACCCACTGTTCCTGCTCTACTGATTCCCAACTTAATCTCCAAGGAGATTCATGTCAAGCAGCTAAAATTCACAGAAACACCTGTCCCATCTGCTAAAGTCTAGGTTGTTCTCTGGAGCTGGGCAGGCAGAGTGTTCACCTGCAGAAGCTCAAGAAGTCATCCCCACACACCACTGCTTCAGCCATGCCAAGGGTTTGACTCCACTAATTAACAAATATTCTCTGCAGCAAAGTGCACATAATTTCAGATATATTGGTACCAAGGCTAGAACTCTGGGGGGTCTTCTCTGAGTCGGGCTGTGCAGCCCCTCCCAATCCCCAGTACTTCTGAAAGCCTTGGCATCTGTGTCCATCTCCCGCAGCTGCCACCATGTCCATTTCCAAAGATCCCAAAGTCTCTGAACACCTCCAGATTCCTCAATATTGAAAGTTCAGTAGGAGCTCATTAAATTAGATGAGAATATAACATAGAAGCCAACTAAACAAAAACAGTAACACAGAAGGCTCAACTTGCAAAAAACAACTTAACAACCCCATAATCAGACAACAGTTTTCACATAAAAAGTTTATTTTTATACTTACTGATTTTAATATTGGAACTTTGTTACTTAATCAATTTCAATTCTAGAATTGTATCAACAGTTGTGGCTCTTGCCTGCATAAAAACAAATTAAAGATCAAAAATAAAGACACAATGAAGCTGCTTATCAAAAAGAATTAGCTACCTTACTAAAAAAATTATTTGTGAATCCAAGATATGTCTTTTTCTACATTTCATTTGAGCATCTTCAACACACACTTATTTTTCAATATAGAAAATTAATGTTATCTGTTTTGTTTCTGGACTCCTAAAAGCAAATGATTTATATCTTTAGACAATTTCCCCCACTGGGATAGAATTTTAAAACAGGTGTATTCATAAAGAATCTGGGTGATTACTTTTATTTTGAAACCTAAATTTCCCAAAGTTTATGGATGCTAACTCACATTTACTAGAAAGGTTTCATAAATTATGCACTGGACTGGTAAATGTCACTCTTGTGCTTTACTTCCATAGTAACTATATGCTATATGCTTAGGAAAATATCATATAATTATAAAGTAATTCCATGTTCTAGTAGATTACTTAGTAATTATATTTAATACTGTAGTTCCAATAGTGATTACTATGAAAGCTCATTATAAAAGGCAGAAATAGTCACATATGTATTCCTAATTATATCTGCCACAATAAAAGTTAAAGTTAATTGAAATGATTTATAGTTATTATGGTAACTCAATTAAAGATATATACTAGTAGTGATACCCAACCTTCAAAAGAACAAAGTGTCAAATTAGTATCAGAAAACTTAGAGTTCCCTCCATATAATTGTGTTTTTTTATCTTTACTGAAGAAATGTTTCCACCATTCTCTTCCTATAAACTTATTCATCTTTGTTTCCACAGCACACTAGACAGTATGACACCTGGAAGTTCTTCATGAAAGTGGACAAAATAAATGAATAATTTTTACCACTTACTATTGGTCAGTATTGATGGGTGATTGCTTTATGGGTTTTGTGCTCTCACTTACTCTCCCTTCTCTCTGTCTTTCTCTCTCCTCTTTCTCCTCTCTGTCGTCCCCTCTCTCTCCTTAAAGGAGAACTTCAGTTTGGGCTGGGCTGTGCGTGGTACTCAGGCAGAAGTTGTTTTGATGACTTGAATAAAAGCAGAACCAATTACTGCGCAGCTAGAAATCTGTGGGGCTGGGAATTATTAGTAAATAATTATAAAAAAATAGAGAAATGGTATCTGTTAGTATCTTTAAACCAGTACTATTCTAGATGTGATAATAAAACCTATCTCATTCCTGTTGTAGGGCTGGAGCGATAGCACATCGGGTAGGGCATTTGCCTTGCATAGGGCCGACCTGAGTTTGATTCTTCCATCCCTCTCGGAGAGCCCGGCAAGCTACCAAGAGTATCTAGCCTGCACGGCATAGCCTGTCAAACTCCCCGTGGCATATTCGATATGCCAAAAACAGTAACAAGAAGTCTCACAATGAAGACATTACTGGTGCCTGCTCGAGCAAATAGATGAGCAACAGGATGATAGTGATACAATGATACCATTTATTATTATTCATTTTAAATTAAGTTATGATAAAATCAGTTTAAAAGTATTTATAAATAGTAAGTGAGATACTGATGATTTTAGTACTGTAAGTTAGAAGGACCAAAAAAACACAATGCATAAAAGACATCTGTACTTCTATGTTCATTATAACACTATTCACAATAGCCAGAATCTGGAAACAACCCAAGTGCCCAAGAACAGATAATTGGATAAACAAACCATGGTACATACACACAATAGAATAAAAAAATTGTAGGCATGCAATGTGCTGATATGTGGATGCATCTTGAGAGTATTATGCTGAGTAAAGTTAGAGGGAGAGAGACAAACACAGAATGATCTCTCTCATATGCAGAATATAAGGGAACATAGTAGGGGAATAACAAATGCCCAAAGGCAGGAGAACAAAGTGCATGAGACCTGGTTTGCAACAGGAAGCTTGCCTATTGGGTGTGTGGGGCCCAGGGGTGGTGAGAATAGGTCATGAAGGAGTAAAAGAAGACATTGTTGGAGAGAAGTGTTTACTCTGGAAGAGAACAGAATGCTACAAAGAGTAATTAAGTGGCTGCCTTAGAGGCAGGCTGGGAGGCTGGAGGGAAACTGGGGACACTGATATAGAGAAGTGGACACTGGTGACAGGATTGGTGCTGGAACATTGTATGACTGAAACTCAATCATTAATAACTTTGTAATTCACAATGATTCAATAGTATACATATATATATACATATCAGTAAACTTACAATAAAACATACAAACATACAAAAAAGTAAAAATGTTTTCATGATAAGTAAAAAAAAGTGGGAGGAAGAAAATTATAGAAACATTTTTATTATGTAACAAAATTAAATTCAGAATTATTAGCTATTTGTGACAATTAAAAATGCTTCAGGGATTATTGACCCTTTCAGAATATACTAATGGGTCTTTGTCAATAACATGCATGCAAATACAAATTTGCAAAATCTCTTTCAAGATATTTAAGGACCCTCTAAAAATTGTTCACAGGATTCAGGATGGGAGCAATGACTGGGTCTGGAAAGATAGTATAGCTAACAGGGAGCTTGCATTGCATGCAGCTAATCTAAATTCTATCCCTGGCACTCCACTTGGTCCCCAAATTCGACAAAGGAATCCTTGAGCTCAGAGTAATAAATGAGCTCCATGCTGAGTCTGACCCTAAAACAAAAACTGACTGGACAAAAATGCTCAAATTTTGTGTAACTTAGTTGTTACTTCCAGGCACTTAGAACTAGGTGCATTTCCCAATGAATTGATGGTAGGTTATTTTCTATCCCCACTACTTTAAAAGTATGTGAAGAATAAAATTATAATTTCTCTCCTAGTTATCTTTGTTTCATACTTACTTTTAAATTGTGCAGCATAGAAAATGATGCAAAAATTTCATTTGATAGAATCTGACAAACATCATATATTTCTGGTTCACAGGATTACTACTAAACCTATCAATCACACATCCTTACATACATATACTGGTAAAATGTTGCAGTATTAAATCATCAATCAAAATGAAAAACAGAGAGAGTGACCAGTGCCTATAGTCTTGGACCAAATATTGGGTAGATCCTAGAAATAACAGACAGAGACAATGTTCTTGAAAACCTGTGTTTCCAAAGAAATAACTGGCAGTGCTCAAGATATTTCACAGGGCAATACAAAGGTACATGGTCATAAATGTTTACCAATTAAAAAAAAATAAAAGCTTGTTGAATGAAAGTAGCAGCTCAACTTTAGAGTCAAGGAGATCACTTGTATCATTTGTCATCCCATTGATCTTCGATTTGCTGGATCAGGTGCCAATAACGTCTCCATTCTTCTCTGTTGTGTGCCAGTGTAGCCCAATGATATCTCCTCACTCCAGGAACAGAAAGAGCCTCAAACTGTCCATTCAGGGTTTTGACAAAGAAGTCTGACCATCTCGTTGGTGGGCGGCCACTCGGTCTTTTGATGTCCCATGGAATCCAGTCAGTAACAGCTCTAGTCCAGTGGTCGTCTCTGAATGGCATTACGTGTCTGAACCATCTGAATTTTGATGACTTGGCAAACGAGACAGCGTCCCGGATTCTTAACCATCAACAAAGGTCGGAACTCTGGATTCCTTCTCTCACTTGAGTGAAACATGATACTCCAATTATAGCTCCTTTGATTCCTCTTTGGGATACCCGAATAGAGTTCTCATACTGTTTTCGTAGGGCCCAGGTCTCTGAGGCATATGTTAGTGCAGGAAGAATGGTGGAGTCAAAAGATGTGCCCGGAGCCAGAGGTTCTTTGTCCTCTTAACCACTTTTTTGATGCTCTTGAAGGCATTCCAGTCTGCTCTCTTCCTCCTGCGCAGTTCTGGGGCCAAGTTATTCCTCATGTTGAGTTCTCGACCCAGGTACACATAGCTGTTGCATTCAGAGATGTTCGTTCCATTGAGAGCAAATGGAGCGTCAGGGACTAGTTTGTTTTTCATAAACATTGTTTTGCCGAGATTCAGCTGCAATCTGACCTTTCCACACTCTCGGTCAAAGTTGGCCAGCATTTGTGCCGCTTGGCTAATGTTTGGTGTTATAAGAATGATATCATCAGGGGCTGGAGCGATAGCACAGCGGTTAGGGCGTTTGCCTTACACGCAGCCAACCCGGGTTCGAATCCCAGCATCCCATATGGTCCCCTGAGCGCCGCCAGGAGTAATTTCTGAGTGTAGAACCAGGAGGAGTAACTCCTGTGCATCGCCGGGTGTGACCCCAAAAAGCAAAAAAAAAAAAAAAAAAAAAAAGAATGATATCATCAGCAGAGCGGAGATGGTGTAGTTGTCGACCGTCTATCTTCACTCCCATTCCTTCCCATTCCAGTCTTTGCTTGATGTTCTTTAGGGTGGCACTGAAGAGTGTTGTGAAATGGTATCACCCTGCTAAACCCCTCTCTTTACGTCAATGATGACTTCCTTGTAGAATAGTGATATCCTGGTGATGAATCCGTAATACAGCTTACGGAAGATTTTGATGTACTGAGTTTGAATGCCCTGTTTGGCTAGGGCTTCAATTTCCACTTCAGTCTCAACAGAATCAAAGGCCTTCTTTAAATCGATGAACGTTAGACAGAGTGGCATCTAGGAGTCAAGGAGATAGATTAAAATATATGCAATTCACATTGTTCAACTTTGCTGCAATTTAAACTATTAGGAAAAGAATTAAATAATTGTAAAGGTTCAACAGAGCCTTAAAAGAATGTGACATTGGTTTCAAGAGACTTGAAAAAATGTGTATATTTTGGAATTTCTCTGACAATCTGAATACCTGGTACTGCAAAGCATTTTTTAAGACCTTCCATGCACACCTTTGCTTGTGACTAGGTGAGGTCTAAACTAGAATTGTGGGTTAACCTAGTATGGAACACATCTGTCATGTTATTCATTATATCAACAGGGGATTTATTCTCAGTCCCCATTTCTCAGCGGTACACAACGCTTCCTGCATCTTCCCTAATCTACATAATCACTTGTCAGGATGAGTGATTTCTATCCACTTGTCAACATTGCTGTTTCTTTAAGATTACCTGAGAAATTGGTTTAACATATTTTTACTGACGGTCTTTTCTATGCAACTGGATGTTATGAACAGATATATTTGATAGGCCTTTCTCCACCACCATCCCACTTCCCCAATAATTTCACTGCTCATGAAATGAACTAAATTTCCTTGGAGAATTAAATTCAATAATTCTTCCCTCACAGATTTGGGTGATTCTTGAACACACAGGTATTCTGACTCAAACACCTTCATCCCAAGGAAGTCTATTTTAAGAAGGAATGAGAAGTCTGAATCCATACTGGAATGTGATCTCCTAAGATGTTCGCTAAAACCCCTCAAATACAAACACCTCCAAAAGGAATGGAATTATTTGATACAAAAAATACTTTAAATAATGTATGTGGCCATCTGTTGTCCTAGTGCTGACCCTCAGGCTTAAAAGTCAAATACAAAGGTGCTTTTTTGGCATTTATCAGTAAGAAAGATTCATGAGTTGCTGTTAAGACTCTTAACTAGAATTGGAATTGTAGACTAAGTTCAAGTATGTTTCTTTTCTTCTATTTTCTATTCTCATTTCGAAGACCTAAGATTTGTTTTCACCATTTTAATTTATATGTGAGAATTAATATGTAAACATCAAATTCCCAAAAGAATATAGACACTGTTGTTCTACTATTAAAATATTTGTTAAAGAGAGAAGGATATCTCCATGTAGAGGGAAAAGCTGTGCAGTATCATCCTCTACTACCAGGCAATCAATGTCTTCCCCCATCATAGTTTTTTAATGCTCCTTCCCCAAAGACATGTTATGCTTAAACTAGAAAAACACACGTATTTTCTCTTGCTCTTTTGGGTAGAAATCAGAGTTAGTTAACATACTCCTAAACTAATCTGAGGTGCTAAGTTTTCTTTCTAAGTGAGTAAAAGAGATAGTCTTGTGTATTTAGATCGACAGTTACCTGTTGTCAAGTAAAAGTGACTGTTTCGCTAAAAATAATAAAAAAAAATCTTATTACTCTCCCTTGATCCAAAACTTCCAGAAAAATCATTTACATGGTAGTTGAAGTTTCCTGAATTTACTTATGCAGTAAATGCACACTCACACTTAGTTGGTGTCAGACTGAATTCTAGCACAGGAGGCTGAACAGAAAGCAAAACGAGTGAGGTAGAATCTGAGCAGGGACAAAACTTTTGAATCTGAGGCAGGCACAGCAACACATACTGAAAAGAAATAAAGCATGCTTTTGGTTCCTAAGATTAAAGAAAACACATTCTTGAGGCACTTTTGTCCAACTAGATATCCTGTGAAATGAAAAGTCAAATCACTCTGCACTTCATAAGTTCTTTTTGATTTAATCGTTCAGATAGTTTTAAAATTGACTTGATATAGGTATTGCTTTCAAATGGTTAGTTTTTTTTTTTAATTAATGTGAGAAGAATCAAATGCTTTACTTCACCCCAATCAATCTTTAGTGCATAACTTTTAAACTTTCTTGGTGCATTTGTGAACAGATACAAATATATTTGTAGGTTTTCTACCTTCCTCTTTTAATAGGAAAAAAAAGTAACATGTCTACTGTATGCTGCTTTTCACTCAAGAAGAAATAATCTTGGAATTGGTTTATGCCTACACATAGGTAAGTATTTATTCTTTCTTCTAAGGCTGCATACTACGGCCATTGTATAGATGAACCATAAATAAAATTTGTTCAGTCCTTATTACTGGACTTTTTGGGTTTTGGAAATTCTTTTATGACTAAAAAATTTAAAAAATAATAAACTTGTATACCTGTCATCTCTTATGTATGTTTTTATAAGATAGATTGCTATTAGTGAAATTCTGGGTCAATGGATATATTCATTCATAATTTTAGTAGATATTGATAAATTATCCTCCATAGAGCCATAGCTGTTTTCATCTACATACCATCATGATTCTAGACAGCTTCACTAAAGAGCATATTGTTGAAAATTTAGGTATTTGTCATTCTCGTGGGTTAAAGTCCAACAGCGTGGTTTTTAATGTACTCTTTTTATGAGAGAATTTAAATATTTCAGATGAATCTATGCCTAATTTTTGAGAAACCCTTTGTTTTACTTTTGAACAACTTTTCCTATTTGCTAGTGTGCATGTTAGTATTTTCTTAATTTTTAGAAGTCCTTAAAATTAGGAAAACTGATCTTTTCTAAAGCAAATTAATTTGCTTTCAGGTGTGTCATTTGTTTTAACCTTATAAACCTTTAAATTGGTTAATTTTAATTTTTAGAACAATCTTAGATTTACATAAAAGTGGTAAAGATAGTTTAAATCATCATATACCTCCCAGCCAGCTTTCTTATAAGTAACAACTTACATGATTATGGTTGATTATGGCCCTTATTACAAATAATGAACATTATCAACCTATAATTGATGCAAATTTTCCTTGTTTAATTAAAACTTACTTTGTTAAAATGAAATTTATGTAATGCATTTTACAGTGAACATTTGTTACATAAAGGAATAACAGTGTTATTCAAAACACCATCTTTGTTTGGTTCCATAGCATACCACATCCTTTGTGCTAAGGTCCTACTCCTGGCTCTGCACTCAGTGATCATTGCTAGGGGATTCAGGGGACCTAATGGAGAGCCAGGGATTAAGTCAAGTTCATATGCATGCAAGGCAAGCACCCTATCCATCATACTGTGTCTCCAACCCTGTTGAACATCTTTATTATGTGGTTGATTATTTCCTTACTTTAAAAATTGTCCAATTAAGGCCTTTGCCCATTTCATTAGATAAACTGTTTTGGGAAGTTTGTTTTTTGTGGGGGAGGTGGTAAGATTATAGGAGTTCTTTATGTGTATTATTACAATATCCTTTAATATGTATGATTTAAAAATATTTGTCTTCCCACATGTGTAAAAAACTAAAGCTCCCCGAGGGGTGCGCGCACTCGCGGGCTCTCCAGGCGGCTCTGTCTCACCGCCCACATTCAGTGCCCGGGAACCGCTGTGTGTGCTGTCAGTCAAGGGCAGGCGACGGAAGGAAGAAGGCCAAACTGGTTGCTCGATCAGTTTATTTCATTCTCTCTCTGCTTCTCTCCCGGCTCTCGGTCTCTCTCAGGATCTCTGGATCTGGCCCCCCAACCCACTCTTATAGCCTAGTTAAATCTCCCCAGCACGAGGGGTTTGGGGCATACACCTAGGTGTGGTCAGCATCAATAGGGTAAGGTTCCTTTCCCTTAGGGGATGCTTCTCCTAGGACTTAATTCTCTTTCAGCAGGAGGATCCACCCAAGGGCGGATGAATGTGTTTCTCTTCTCTTCAGCCAGCAAACATAAGAACTCATAATATTAATATTTTGTATGGACACAATAAGAGATCCATTAAAGCTTATGGAATTGCTCTCCTGGGGCCATCTCAATCTCAGACTACAGTGCTCAGGCCAGATCAGTCTTTCCTATCCCTAGCAGGGTCCTAGTCTCATCATTACTTTTGGATCATGACAGTATTTGTCTATGATCAAGCTCTTAACTTATAGTTGAGAATTAGGCACTTTGGCCAGGCCCATCTCGATGCCAGGGTAGCACATAACTCACCACTTGCTCTGGATCCTTCCCGTCCCTCGTCGGGACCCTGATTTTGGGGTGCTAGGAACCTGCTTTTGGGGTGCTAGGAACTGAGGGCAACTGAGGCTTAAGTGGAGAAAGCAGATGCCTGGGAGGGAATAATATTCGAGGCCAATTAATTCCCAAGTTATAAAAACATAATATTGTCTTCTTGTGTCTATACAAAAAGGACATTGCTTTAAAGCAAATTATTCAAAAGGCACAAGAAGAGGAGAAAGGCAATATTAACTTATATAATATAAATTCAGTATCCTAGGAAGGTCTGATCTTACAAATTAGCAGAGTCAGATTAAGGGAAAGCCGCGGATTAACTCTTTTGGGGAAGAGAGCATGGAGAAGTGATTATAGCTAAACAAAGGGATGGGAGAGATTTGGAAACACCTTGATGGGTGAGACTGGGGCAAGCCTAAACTCCGGGAAAAATTGGGACAAGCTATCATGGCAAGGAGGGAGAGGACAAAGTAATGTCATCCTACACACATGTTCTTTCAATTTCTTAATGAAGAACTTTGAAGACTAAAATTTGAAAAACATCAGATTGTTACTATCATTTTTGCCAAACTTAATTCTTTGTTCCTTGATATATTTTAGTTAAATTTAATAAATGGCATGAAATAGTAAAACCTGACATTATTCTTTTATGTGCAGATATACAGCTAATCAGTACAAGTTGCTGAAGATTTAATCATTCCTCATTGGACAATTTTAGCACTCTTCTCAAAAAATCAATCTATGGGATTATTTCTGAGCTCTCAATTATTTCTTTTCCCTGAGTGGAGTGCAGAGTCAGGAGTAATAACTGAGAATTTCCAGGTGTGGCCCTTAAACAAAAAAAATATATATATATGACATATGTTTAATTTAAATGTATATTACAGAACATATGCTTTCCAAAACAACTAAAATACTATAAATATAAGTAGTTTAAAAATTTATATGATAAATAATAAGCTAGAACTAAGTCAGATTTGCTAAAAATTATTAAAATATAAAAAGAAAATAATTTTTGAATTGATTCTTAATAAACTCCGAAAACATAGGTCTGTAGTTTTTAGGAAAAAGTTAGGTACAGGTGAAGGGCCAAAATAAGACCAAGTATGGTAAGAAAATAAATATACACTAATATTTTTTAGTTTAGAATTTAAAAAAATGACCAAAAGGTATAATTCAACCTTATGCTGAATGCAAAATAAATGCCAAAATCAGAATGATTCCAAAAATATAAAAAAATTAAGTTTTATTAGAAAGAAATACATTTGAAAAAGGGGAATAACATTCATTCTATATGAAGATCATTTTCCAGAACTACAAAATAGGACAAGAAGAAATATTTCACTTATAGAAATACACATAGCACCAATATAGAAAGCTACAAACATTTTGTTATTAATAATACAGCATTATAAGAAACAGAGATTGCACAGTGTAGGGCTTCATTTCTTCACTGGGCACCATCTGCCTCCCCTGAGCAGCACCAGTGTGTCCCTGAAGGTGTTTTGGCTACTGTAATTTTATAATAAAATTTAAAATTATAAAGTATGAAGTTTTTTTGTCTTTTTTCAATATTGTTTTGCTTATTCACACATTCTCATAATTTCACATGAATTTGAAGATCATTCTCATTTCTTATCAGAAAAAAGGTCATCAGCATTTTAATAGGGATTCTATTGAAATTATAGATCTCTTTAAGGAGATCTTATCAGTAGTACAGATTCCAATCTGTAAATATAGAATGTCTTCTTTAAGCTTTTTTTAATCAAAACTCTCTGGGTTTAGAAATGAACAGGGACTTCTCTGAGGAAGACCAAAAGATGGCTGATAGACACATGGAAAAAAAATGCTCATCATCACTTATCAGGAAAATCCAAATCAAAACAATAGCAAGATACTATCTCACACCAGTGAAAATAATGGAAACAATCTGTATTGTCAGGAATGTGGTGAAAAATGTGGGAATGTTATCTGGTTCAACCCCTCTGGAAAACAGTATGGTGGATTCTCAGTAAACTTAAAATTGAGCTGCCATAGGACCCAGTAATTTCACTTTGGGGCATTTACCCCCAGGACAGTAAAACATTCATTCAAAAGGACATGTGTACACCTTTACTCACTGTAGGACTCTGTACAATAACTAAGATTTAGAATCAGTCCAAATGTCTAACAACAAATCAGTGGAATATGGAGATGTAGTATATATATATATATATATATATATATATATATACAGACATCATTGGGCTTCACTAGCACAAGACAGGGACTAATGGAGACATTACTGACACATGCTCAAGCAAATTGAAAATCAACGGGATGACAAGTGATACAAGTGAAATATATATACACAATGGAATACTATGCTATAGTAAGTAATGATGAAATCATGCAATTTGCTGCAATGTGGATGGAACTGGAAGATATCGTGCTAAATGAAATAAACCAGAAGGCTAAACACAGAATGATGTCAGGGTTTGTGTGTATGTGTGGGTGGGGGGTGGGTGTGTGGTATTTAGAGTAACTTGATAAGGAAATGCAATGGTTTAAGGGCGGGGGGGGGGGGTGGCGATGCCTAGGTCATCCTTGGTCCCAAAGTATAGGGAAGAGGAGGAAAGAAACTGGAAAGATGAGTAGAAGATGGAGTGCAGAAATGACAAACAACAGGGGGAAATGGTCAATGTACATAGGTGATCTACACTATGATGATATTTTATTCTTTAAAATGAGCACTAATGTTTGTCTAATGTATGTATATGAATATGTATACTATAAATATGTGTACATACATCTTTACATGTGTATTTCTAAAGTGTTGGTGTTTTTTTGAAAAATTAATACTTCTTTATTTTTTATAGATAGGTAAAAATATGCCCCTTCAAAATTTTATTTGTGGAGTGAGAACTATTTTGGAAATAATTCTGAAGCCTGACTACTAGGATACTTCAGTCGTATATTCTTCAGTCGTATATTCAACTCCAATTGTCTTTTATTTCTATATTAGTTAATAACATATACTTTCTGACTTTCAAATAAACAGCTGATTTAAGTCACTTATCCGTGCACTCTTCATGACAAATTTTGTTTACTCTCTGAGTACTGTCAGCTTTATTTTGTCTTCTTGAAGATAAGAAAACTTTTCTAAACAAAGAGAAAATAATTGCTAGTGTTTTTATTTCAGAACTAGTTTGCATACAACTTTTGGCCTTGTATCACATGCAAAATTTGGAATTTAGATGCTCAATAGGTAACCAATAAAGACACTTTAGTTGTTTGTTTGTTTTTTATATCCACTGAGCAAGTTCAATAGCTTTAAAATATAATCGTATATAAAAATGATGCTAGTAAAAATGAAAAACAAATGAAAAATACGTTGGACTCATACCTCCTATATATTCACATACATAAGATATAAGTAATCTAAAATCAAATAGAACATATATTCATTAGAAAGTTAAGAATGATTCAATAAAAAGATGCACTTTAAGGGGCTGGAGCAATAGTACAGTGGGTAGGGCGTTTGCCTTGCACGTGGCCGACCCGGGTTTGATTTCCAGCATCTCATATGGTCCTCTGAGCACCACCACGGGTAATTCCTGAGTGGAGAGCCAGGAGTAACCCCTGTGCATTGCCAGGTGTGACCCAAAGAGAAAAAAAAAGATGCATTTTAAAAATCAAATTTTAACATATTTGTTTGGGCAGTATCACTGAAAGGATGAATTTCTCTTTTCTCCTGTGAATAAAATCTGGGAGGACAGCAGCTATGACATTAACAGGTATTACTATTTAGGGATTTTTTTAATTTACCTCTCATTCCTATTTGTTCACTATAATGAATGATCACCCTCCTCTACACACACACCTTTCCCACCATTTGTTCATTCTCTTCTTGTTATGATATACCCTGAAATTTCTGTTGTAAAGGAAGGGGAGGCAGCTTTCCGATGGAGGAACTCTCAGAATAGTGCACCACTCTTAATTGCTAAGCACAGAATAAACTTCGAGCCTATTCTCCACAAAGCCAGATTAGAGAATATAAACCCAGAACTGTCAGTGAAGAGGACTAATATAAATTTCCTCATTGCATTTTTCCTCTGAGAGGGAGTCAAGGACTCAGGAGAATTATGGAATTTGATACTCAAAAATTTAGATCTTGAGAGTGGAGAGCTAGCTCAATGGCTAGAATGTATGATCTATATATGCAGACACCCAAGACTGATCCTCTGCATCACATGATCCCCAAAATACAGCCAGAAATTACCCCAGTGTACAGAGCCAAAAATAAACCTTTGAGCTCTGCTGGGTGAGGCTCTCAGACAAAATAAAACAAACAAATAAATAAAATCTAGTGTAGTAAAGTGGGCAGTCTCTTGCCCCTGTACCTGGCTGTCTTCACCAGGCCTCTCGAAGTGGGTGGGTTAAGTTTCCCTCCCTGCCCTGAGCAGAGCTCCGGTAGCCAAAGACCTCTGGAACCCAGCCACAGCAACGTTCAAGGCCCCTCTCCACATGTTCGGATGAGCCTCACACATGAAGGAACCGGCAGAAGAACCCAGGTGTGCATCACCCAAGGCTGAGATCTCCAAGCCTGCTCGGATTAGGACTGGGCCTCTTCCTCCCAGATCCTCCATTTTCCAGTAGCTAGGTGGTCACACCCAGAATCTGCCCCCAGTACTGTGTAATCCCATCAACAGCCAACATCCAGAGACTATAAAATGAAGCTCTCGGAAACTTTGCAGCCATGAGACATCTTATAGCCTAGTTCTCCCTCTTGGAGAACCTGGCAAGCTACCGAGAGTTTCCTGCCCACATGGGAGAGCCTGGAAATCTCCCCATGGTGTATTCATATGCCAAAACTAGTAGCAATGATGGGTCTCATCCCCCTGGCCCTGAAAGAGCCTCCAATGAGGCACCACTGGGAAGGACAAGTAAAGAGAGGTTTCCAAAATCTCAGGGCTAGGATGAATGGGGATGTTACTGAGACCGCTTGAGAAAAATCGATGATCAATGGGATGATGATGATGATGATGATGATGATGATGATGATGATGATGATGATGATGATGTGATGATGTAGTAAAGTGAGACTAATAGTCAAGAAGCAATAAGAGTGACAAAAGAAAGAGGTTATTTTATCTCTTAAAATGGTGGTAACCTATTGGTATTCAACAATAGAAAAAAGGTACTAAGACATTTAAATGTACAGACATATCAAACACTGATCAAACACATTTCTAAATGAGAGGTTAGGAGAATTGAGATTCATAAAATCTGTCTGTCCTCTGACACAGCCAGTATCCTTTCTGTCTTGAGACCTGAGTATTAACCAAAATTAAAGGAGCCCTTACTGTTTTCAAGACCCTACACCATTCACATAAAATACATCATTCCAATTATTCCTGGAAAACCATCTAAAATAATTCTATCTATTACCTTTTTCTTTAGATGAGAAAACAGAGATTAAAGCAAAACTCATAACATTGGTCACTAGTAGATACTGATCTGGGACTTGACCCTGGCCATTTTGCATCAAAATTCAAGCTCTTTTGTTACAATTTTCTTCTCTTTGTTGCAAGAAATTGAAGAGTTCCAAGCAAGGTAAAAAGACAAACTTTTACTTGAGTCTGATTTTTTTTCTCTTTTCTCTAGAACACCATTGAAATCTGACATCTGCCCCTCCATTCTCCCTATTTATAATATATATATATATGTATATATATATATACAAAATGTAACAAAACTATTTCACTACCACAACCTGTAAACTCAGTAGTTTCATTTTCTTAAGACTTGCTCCAAGCTTGCACACAATAGTGGGCTATGAAAGAAGGGATCAGCTTCCCTGGGGCAGCTCTAAAGACCTTGCATGCCAAGGCGTGGAGGTCAACAGAAAGGCCATCCCTGAAAAGCAGAGATGACTGATGGCCTGAATGCACAAGGGCTCTGGAATGCTCTTTTATCTTAGTCTTAGTGCTCCCCCAGACTCCACTCCATTCCTCCCATACCTTGTTTCCCATCCCTCATGCCTATGGATTTATTCTTCTTCCTGGCTTTGATTAGCCTGCCCCATAACCAACCTCCATCCTGCCTTCCTGTCCTCCCTTAGAGCCAAGAGCGCTTTGACACGAGGGAAGTACTCCATCATCATGATGGCAAATGTCAGGTGCACAAGATAAATGCAAATTTCATGGCACAACTGCCTGAATTCAGTCAAGTTTTATGAGACTGAGAAAACTTGGAACCTTATGCTGTGGGGCCATTTGGCTGGCAGGGAGCAGAACAGACTTGATCCAAAGCTGTCTGCCGGCAGGCCTGGTGCTAGATTTATACAAAAAAGTGGAGATCACTCTGGCCATGGAGCCTGCTATTCAGCCAGCTGGGGGCCTCTCAAGTGAGGGAAGGTAACGGCATGAATCCTGGGAGACAGCATTCTACCTAAGGCCTCCCAATGGCATCATTAGAATCCCATCAGTGGCTGGAGAACTAGGTCTTGGTGACACTGACCTCACACACAGAATCAGTGCATCCCTGAAATTTCTAGGTACTCTTCTCCAGTGCCCAACAATCGTAATAAAACCTGGAATCCACAGAAAAGTCAGAGCTGGAAATAGATTTCTCTGGTTAGAAGCTGTCTGGCTTGTTATTGTTTTTGTTTGAGTTTATGGCTTTCAATTATAGAGGACATTGCTCCATCTGCCTCCAAATCTATTATCCTAAGGGGGTGTCCACCTGGAAAGAGAAGTTTGGCACTGACTGGGGTGACATAAAGTTGAAAAACCTGAGGTTAGAAGCCAGAATGCCTGTGTTTAACTTCTTTTTTTTATTATTATTTTTTTTTATCTTTACCAGTTCCGCATATCCCAGAGGGGAAAATCTTATCCTCTTTTTATCTCAGTTTTTCTCTTCGTAAAGAAGGCATAATAATAACAACACTTACATCATATGTAGTTGCACAGATTGGGAAAGTTAATAAAACCTCAAAATATGAAGCACTTAGAGCAGGACCTAACATTTCACTGAAGTGCAGTTATTCTTACTTTGGCAAATCCCCTTTCCCATTGCTTATACAGCTTGGTTTTCCAGTCTATGGAACTGAATCTGAAGATCTTGTTCATGATCAGGAATTTCAAAACAGATCCTTAGTCTTACCGGGAGGCTGTTTCCTTGCTAGTTAGCACACCAACCAGTTAAGATCCAGATCGTAGACTCTCAGATAACAGGACTGGTGAAGGGATTGAAATGCATAAAGCTCTGTAATACTTTTGGGGTATTGTATGAAAAGTCCTACTCCTCTCATAGATAAGCACACCTCCAGTTAAAAATTTTTAAATGTAATGATATTTTCTGATCTTCAAATATACAATAGTAGCTGAGATCCCAGAGGATCGGCAGCCGACCTCCACTATCCAACTGCCACCACGCTCCTGGCTGCTTTCTACTCACTTGGGCCGAGCCTCACGCCTGAGCGAAGTCCCATGGAACCCAGGTAATATGAAACTTTGTGATCTTGGACTCTGGGCTCAAAGGGATCCAGGAACAAAGATCCTCTGCCTGCTTCCCCCCAATCTCTGGCTACCCAGGGGTCACAGGACAGCAGCTGCGTGACACATCATTATAGAGGGAAATATATATATATATGTATATATATATATACACACACGCATATATATATATATATATATGACCTGTTTTATATAAAACAGGTCTTATTCCCCTAACCCTGAAAGAGCCTCCAATCGTTGGGAAAGACGAGTAAGGAGAGGCTTCTGAAATCTCAGGACTGGGATGAATGGAGACGTTACTGGCACCCACTCAAGAAAATCAATGAACAATGGGATGACAGTGATACAGTGATACAACTGAGATCCAGACCACAATTCACTGAAAATAGGGTAAAATTCTCCATGGAGGAAAATATTGATATCTTAAAAACCTTGATAACTATTTCCAAATGAGAATATTGATATGTGTTT
The DNA here is from genome assembly GCF_027595985.1 of Sorex araneus. Lineage (NCBI taxonomy): Eukaryota > Metazoa > Chordata > Mammalia > Eulipotyphla > Soricidae > Sorex > Sorex araneus. Next base: position 329,779,697 of record NC_073313.1, on the reverse strand, counting down.
CAAGGTGCCAGGAAAAAGAATAATCACATTTAGAAACTCCAGACTGCTTATCCAGTGCTCCTCTGGGAATCTGTGTCACCTTCCCAGGAGTTGACTTCCCTTGTGAATTGACATTCTTTGTCTTATAAACAAACAAGCAAACCAACAAGCAAAACAACCACCTCTGTACATGCCTTTAGGACATTTCTATCTAGGTGCTGTCTTTGAGCAGAATGAGAGGTGATTAGGGAATAAACTGGGGGTGTGGTGGTGAGCTACTGTTAAAATACATTTGTAAATCTTTTTTTCTTTCTTTTACTGCTTATAAAATACTAAACTAGACATTCTGAGATTCTACCAAAGAGTTTTGGCCATCATTATTGTTATCATTATTGTTTAATATAGCTTATGACCTAATTGGATATAACCACAGAATGAAGCAGAGTAGGATGGGAGTATGTGAGATCTTGACACAAGTGGAAGGCTGTATGAGCCAACTGGACTTATTCTGGACCTGCCAGGCATTTCAGTATAATTTATGGAATTACAGGAATTTATTTAAGATGAACTCTATTATGATATTTCTCCAGATCTTTGGAAAGAAATATTTAGAAAGGGCTTTACCTTACCTACTACAAACATTGTTCTGACTCTTTGACCTAATTAATACCAATGACTGTAGCAGTATAGTGATAAGAATAAGTGTAGCTATAATTTGTGAAACACTGTCTTCGTGCCAGACTCATCGATAAGAACTATTTGCTAACAGATCATTCATTCTATTTCAAAGTTCAGAGCAATTCCTATCCTTCCCGAGTTTTAACAATGTTCTGTTCAGAATATTAGTGCAGCCTCCCATTTGGCCATGCAGAGCTTCCATCTGAGGCATGGAGCTACTTTGGGAGTTCCAAATGAGTGATACAAAATACAATTCATAAGCATGTCCTACAACTTCCTGAGGAAAGAGTCTCCCAGAATTAGCACACTAAATAAAATAGTTAAGGGGGAAATTTAAGGGGAAAAAAAGATTTTTAAATCAATTATACTTTTAAATTATTTTCTTCACAGGATTTATTAGAACAAGAAGAAAACCCCCTAAAGTTCTGAAGAAATATTAACATAACATGCCTGTAACTCATGCTGTGTTTAATGAGAGGTGCTGTTTTTTCTGCCATGGGGGCCATAGCCCAGTGAGTGATGGCTCTGAAAAGGGTCACATACATATTCATCAAATTCGACATGCACATGTAAACTGGTTTTAATAGGCCATGACAGCAGAAGTTGTGTCAGGCAAATAGCTGCACATGTGCTCTTTCCCTCAACTGGCATATTTAGCCATTAACTCTCCGGTATCCATGGATGAAATATTAGCTTGTTAACTCAAGACCGTCAATTGTTGTTGATTCTCAGTGGCAACCAAGGGAAGGGAACCTCTCAGTTACTTTACTGGAAATGAAGTTTAAACTTCACTTTGTTCATTTTGTCTAAGTGGGGCCATTAATACCATTCTACTCCCTGTACCTAAAGTCTAGATAAAAGAATGCAAAATGTAAACTAAACTTTACATTTTTATTATACCCAATCCAAAATGGACTCTTGCAGCTCTTATTTGGACACTAACAAAGAGTGCGTAGATTTTAAACTTGTTCTTAATATGTTCCAAAGCAAGACTCACTTTAGTCAAGTGTCAACCAGTTTGAAGGTTGTTGAAGCATGCATGGTTGGTTAAGCAGACATTAGCAGCATATATGAACTCTTCTAAGAGTCTCCTTGGTTATCTGATGAATACACTGTCAAGCTCAGAAGTGAATTAAATTATCACGAAGTAACTGAACCACAATTGATCCATGAAAAAAGACCATCAAGTAATAAAGTGAGATGTTTATGTCTTCTAGAGGCAAACATACAAGAACAGGATCCCCAAATCCGTTATTTTAAGACATTTAGACCCTCAGTTGCAGTTGATAAATCATCTTATTGTAACCATCTGGAGGCCTCTGGTTACCTCAACCATCAACCTCTGGATACCTATATTTGGTTAAACTGAAGTATCTTTAATGAACCATGGACACTTGGTCTCATGTGTCAGTCAAAGATTTTTTTGGATTGAATTGAGGTTTTGTTCTACTTTGTGAAAAACAAACATCTGTGCATATGACTCATAATAATTTGGACTAACTGGAACATGTCTATCTTTAACATGTTTAAGAGGAACATGTTACTATCATTCACACTTACATTTTATTATTGCCCTCCCCTACATGTTTTCAGCCATCCCCAAATTCACAATTGATATTTGAAAACAGTTTTCTGTTATTTTTTACCAAAAATTAATAGATTGTCACCAATAAGGGTAGGATCAACATCAGTTACCAAAGTTATCAACATTAAAAAATATCCATTTATAACATTAATCTATATGAGAAGAAAGTATATACAAAGAACAATGAATAGAGAAATTTCATTGGATATGTAGTTCATCATGATTATATTTTGCTAAGCAGAAGGGAGTACAGACTCAACCTATGGCCTTCTCTTAACTCTCCACAAACAGCTATGAATGATATATTTTTGTTTCCAAACATATGAGTATGGAATAGGCAAAATTTTCTCCCCCAAATCAAAATGATCTGGTACTATATTTTTCAAGTTAGGCATTTCAAATTTATTCTTGGCATTTAAAAGGAATGAATGTATTTGTCTTCATTCTGTGACTTAGTTCCTTGGATTAAGATAATTTAGGGAAAAATATGATTAACATGGGCCAGCTCTTCACTGCAATATATTAGTGAGCTTAAAACAATTTATTTGAATGCAACATTATAATACAATGATTTTATGTCCCACATCTCAATCATTTAGGAGTTGTTAGTGATTGTACAGCTTTTGAGATGGTCTCAATTGAAAATATTATTACCACGCATATCAGTGATGTGATGATGTGTGTTCATTATTTTTCCAGTTCTGGCTTAAGTTCATCAGACCAGCAGTGCCAAAAAACACAGGACACTTTTTTTTTGATTTCTGTATATTTAGGAGACAACTCTTCATTTCTAATTACTATAATTATATTTCAGCACAATTAAGAAAGCTATCCCTAGAAAGCAATGTTGTTTTCGATGACCAGTGAGCTGAGGGAGAACACAGAGGGCAGCTCTGTTTTGGCACCACTGCCCATATCTAAGAGTCAGGAATGACTGGTGCACTTGGCTGATTCAGAAAAATGCCATCTGGTATAGATTTCCTTTCAACTCATTGGGAGGAATTCAGGATTATGGGCAATAACTGAAAGCCGTTGTCTTTAGGGTGGTATTTTATTTAGCTCTATTTTTTCCTAGTTAGATTCGAGAAACAAGGCTGTCTGAGCTAATATCTACTTATTCTACCTGTATTCACCCTCCTGACAAATGCCCCTTAAGTGAAGAGTGCACACCCATAAATAATGTGCGGTTTGCATTTATTCTGCTCCAAAGTGCTGTAAACATCAAGGCCTACTTATCAGGGGTGTATGCCTGGTAACAGAGGGTCATTGAGAACCAGGGCCAAATGAATTGAAGTAAACAGAATGAATGGTGTAGCTGGTCATAACTGAATGCTGGGTCTGAATTGAGGCCACTCAAAGTAGATCGCATATGCCTTTAATCCAGTGCTCGGCCCAGCTTTCTTGGGGGATAAATCTGTCTCCAGTTTTTATTTACATATTATCATTTTACCGTATGTCACTGTCATAGTTTCAGACTGGAGTAAATCCACATTTAAATAGCGATTTGTCTCCTTTTGATAGTAAATATTCTCCTAAGTGGTGGTTAGGATTAAAGGGAATTTGTCGACAATAGGGAAAGGGGGCTATTTAGGATTAAATGAAATTATACACTCAGCCAAGAAAGCCTTCATTGGGGAGCTCAGTCCGGCAGGTGCCGGTTGTCCCACAAATTCCCCCTTTGAAAATACAGTGATAATTCCCTGAAAGGAGTGAGAGAAAGGGAGGGGGTGGAAAAACAGCACATAGAAATGTTCTCAGCTCTCCCAACCCCCGGGGAGGGGGCAAATCCTGCCTGAAACAGCCCGCTAGACGCCACCATTTAAGGGTTAGCAAAGCACTCTTCTGAGGTGACATTTAAACCTTTAATAGCTCCCAGCCAGTTGGGGCAGGAATAATTTCCCCTCACTGGCGGCCCGGAGCCGGGCACTGCTCAGTTACCTGTCTACAGAGGATGCTAGGGTGTGGATGAAACCCTAGCAGGGTGATTTGGGCGTTGGGGGCGGAGCCCGCCAGTGTCTGCCAGCCCTGCCCTCCCGTCCAAATTGCACCAAAGGCCGAAAAAGCTTCAGGTTGCACATTAGGCCCTCGCTGAGATTAGTAATTATAATATCAGTTTCTCCCAAACTGGGCTGACAGAATGGCTGGGGGAGCAGAGGTGACTCAAAGTTTAGTAAGTCTCGGGGAAAGTTTACTGGCTCCTGCTGTTTTCTGGCTCACAAATTTGGCCTTTCTGCTACCCAGCACTGGCCACAAACAGTAGGAATCCTTTTCAATCACTATTAGCAACACTTCATTTCTGTCATATTTGACCCTTGGCAAACTGCAACTCAGCAAAGAACATTCTTTCCAGAAAGGACCCAGACATCATTCAGCCAGGACGATTTACTGCGAGACACGGAGCTGATTTGCTTTGTTGTCCCCCTGGAGCTACTCAGCCCATTAAAATGAATTGTCTTCTTTTGCACAGCAGTGTTGGTGGGAGGGTCTTTGCTGAGAGACAGGGAAGGGTGGAGGCCAGCTCTGGACCAAAGCTTCATCCTATCTCCTTGTTCTGAGCTGGGATCCTTGGCATGTCCTGTCTATCCAAGTATTATATTTTGCAGATATTCTGGAAAGCAAGTCATAGATTATTGGAGTGGACAGCAGCCACTTTCTCCTCCACATCAGTGCCTCTAGTCTTTGCTCACATCTCAATTTCCTAAGCACAAAGGAAAATTTAAAACAAGCTCATTAAAGCCCGGGAAAATGAAAACCCTTTGCATGAAGTGAAGGCACATGCCCTGCACTGCTTTTATGTACTTATTGCAGGAGAATTTGGGTATTTTCATTTCTTTTAATTTAGGGGCCACTGGCTGCACTCAGTGGCTACTTCTAGTTCTGTGCTGTTCTCAGGGGAGCATGTGTTGTTACAGTAAGAATGAACCAGATCACCCAGCATGCAAAGTGTGTCTTCAGGCCTCTGAGCTATGTCTCTAGCCTGAATTTAGGATTTATTTTACCACTGGTGTTGCCTCCACACCAGTGGTCTGTTATAGGAACTCCTAAGCAGTGCTAAGAAGAATATCACTCAATCATTTTCTACATTTTCTGAATAATTTTCATTGCTATTATACATTTTATTTGAGAGGAAGGAGAGTTATTACTTAGTGGTATGTCATTTTGTTGAGGATGATTGAAAATGAGGATATCAACAGTGATAACGATTTTGCAAATTGTTCTTGAACTCTATACTTAAGAATAGTTAAAATGATGACTATTATACCCTATATACTCACCATGGTAAAATGTTTAGATAATATTAATAATATTAACCCACTGCACATATGGTTGAGATGTCTGATGTGTGCTTTCTGTCTTGCAATTTTTCCTTAGGATGTAGTGTCTGCTAGTGGACCAACTGGTCAGGTACAATAGAGTTAAGTACCATGACAAGTGAACATTAAGTATAACACAAAGCACAATTCTCACACCTATGTCAAATTCATCTGAAAGTAGAGATGGGATAACCATAGTCAGCTCTCACATAAGAGCTTGGATGACCTACAAAAATTTACTTTCTGGGTGTGGAAGACTCAGATAGCTTTTAAGGCTGCAAATTAGGAATAAAATGGGCTCAAGTAACAATGATAGAACTGTCTTCACATAATAATCCATAGGTATTTAAAGAAATAGGAAATATAGATTTCTAGAAAACTACATATATTAGGAGGGTAACTATAATCAGGGTGATTTCCAGAGGCCTTGATCCATTATTTGGCATTTCACAGAAGGTGGCCATAGACTGTTGGTTGGACAACAACAGTGCAAGCTGAGACCAATTAATTTACATTACTTCATGTAGTTAAAGGCAGCAAGGTCTGAGATGTTCACAGCTAGTCTTAACAAGAGTAATTGTGAAAATTTTAAATAGCATATAGATGATTAAATGTATGAGTTTTTTGGTTTTGGGGGTTTGATTTGGTTTGGTTTGGTTTGGTAACAACCAAACCCTAATGGACAAGCATTTGTGAGTTGCCCTGGTCAAACTTTGTGACTGTGTATTTTAGGCAACAAGAGTATAAAATGTGAAATGCAGGAAACAATTTATTCCCCATTAAATAGCATTCTTGTAATCAAAGAATACATATATTAGGTTGATTTTAGGACTTAAGCTATCATTGATTCAAGAATTAGACATCAATGTCTTCATTGCACAGTATGTTTGAGTACAAGATTAGACTTTCTTGAAGACTTATTCATTGGTTGAAACTTACTACCTAAAGCTAGAAGCATGAGACTTAAAATTTCATATGACCTATCAATTCCACTTCTTAGTATCTACCCCAAAGATCAAAAATGCTATTTCAAAATAATGTTTGCTTTTCTATTGTAGCACTACTTACAGTAGCCAACATCTGAAAACAATTAAAATTCCAAAGAACAGATGACCTGACACAGAAATCGTGGTATAGATAGCCTGGCAAGCTACCCGTGGTGTATTCGATATGCCAAAAACGGTAACAACAAGTCTCACAATGGAGATGTTACTGGTGCCTGCTTGAACAAATCGATGAGCAAGAGGAAGACAGTGATACAGTGATATTACTCAACTATAAGAAAAAAAAATAAACTATGTAATTTGCCACTATGTGGGTGGAACTAGTCAAGTTAGTCAAGTGAGGGATAGATACAAAATTGTCTCCCTCATATGTGGGATATAATGAGACATAATATAGGAATAACCCAAGGAAACTGAACCTGAGAAGTGGTCTATAGAACTAAGCTGACCAAAATAGGTACAGTGGGTACTTGGGAGGGAATCCTGAGACAATGGTGAGGGAATCAAACACTCTGGTGGAAGGGGTAATATTGTAATATTGCATGCATAAAATTCTATCATTACTAGTATTAAAAAACACATGCTTACAAAAAGATATTTTAAAAAGAAAAACCACTTTCAAAACAAATAAAAGAGTAGCCTATCCTTGCAAACCTTTCAGATGCACTTCATTCTAGACTGCACTCTTTTTGTCTTCCAATAATTGTGTAGATTTGACCATTCATTGAAAATCTGCTGAAGCTAGAGGGCATTCTGAGATAGACCATGAGGCATACTGAGATAAACTGGGTTTTCTAAGACAGATGAGAGCTTAAAAGCTGTGCTTAGAAGTCATATCTCACCCAATTCATTGTTCTAAGAAATTAGCCATTGCCTTTTTTTTACCTGAAGCAGATGAATGAAATCAAGGAATTATGGAGTATGACATCCAAGAAGTGTTAATTAAAAGGAAAACATCACTTTATAGCAGATTCATTTTCTTGAGGAAGAGGAACTATCAGCAAAATTATATTCCATATTTTCCATAACCCAAACCTGCTGAAATGGAATATAGAATGGGATTCACCTTATTTGCATCTTTGATGAGACTCTATTATGATAAATAAACTGTACAAAAGGATGGCCAAGACTCCTACAATCAATATAGACTCATATAGTAATCATACCAAAATCTGTCTCAGAATTTTTCCCTCTTGGTCAGATCCAGGAGATAAAAGAAATTATGGGAAGGATGAGGGGAGGGAGGCATGTGTAAATTTTTGTGAGAAGTTTAGGGATAATTTTTTTTGGATGCAAAAGTTTAGGGGATTCGATTTATTCTTCTCTTTCCATGGTGAGGGGATGGAATGGTCTTCCTCACATAAATGAAACTGGTCAAGGAAGACGTTTGTTTAGAAAACACTTAGATCCTGGTCTTTGTCCATTGACTATTGCCTAATTCTTGGAACAGTGAACTGGTTTGTGACTCCAATTCCAGAAATGTTGGGAGTCTTGCTGAAAACTTTGATGATGGAAAAGGAAGAAGCAACCCTTAATACTTAAATGAGTAGTTCAAGAGCTATGAGAATGTGGCCAATGGACCAGCATTATTGCATTGAAGTGCTCACAAAGGAAAGATTTGGTTTCAGTACATTCCCAGTTTCAAGGCATGACATTTTTCCATTATAGTATGCCTGTCTTATTTTTGTACTGCTCATCATTTTACATCACCACCTCCTGTGGAAAGAAAATTCTCAGATGAAGATGTGTGTGGGAGATATAAGGTAGAGGTTAGCTGAGATAGAGCAGAGAGCAGGAAGACCAAAATGGCCCCAGTTCCCTTTTCTCACTGCAGGTTTTCAGCCTTAAGCAGCTACAATTAAGAAGCAATTTGAAGTGAAGCCAAATCTTGGTGTTTGGATCAGAATAGAATATTTAATGACTTTGTGACTTCATTCCATGACTTAATGACTTAAAGTGACCCTAGGAGTTTTTATTAGTATTTGTTATTAGAACAGTTTCATTGCAGGGAGCCCATATTTTCACCAGAGCAGAAGACATGGGGAAAAAAATTTAATGGAAACTACCATTACATTTCTATACACCAATTAGTCTACCAACAGTGGTAGTCCCCACAAAAATATTCTTCCTTCTAAGGATATTTTTTTCCTTAAGGATATCCACATGATAGGTTTGATGCAGGTAAGTCAAAGATAACAGGAGAGAAGAAAAACGACAGATTAAAATAAGACCAATACCACAAACACTGACCAAGCATAAAAATGTACAAGTCCTTTAGGAAGTACCTTAGTATTAAAATTAAAATTTCTATTCTACTAAATATGTGAAATTTAATGTCTATTATTCATTAATTGATTGATAAATTAATCTTAAGTGTTTCTATCACTTTCAAATAATTTGTTTTTCTAAAGTGATCATTTCATAGATCTTCTCGTGTGCTGCAAAATGGAAAGAACATAGAGGGCAGTAGTCTGGGCTAATTAGCAAATACCTAGTAACCAACTTATCTAGTCCAGATAACAATGAGATCTAAGAAATCATCTGTTATGCGTTTGTGTAATTGGCCTAATTTAGCAAGACACTAAAGTTTTACCCTTCCACATTTAACAAATATTTGTAAATGAATAAGTTAGGAGGATATTATTTGGATTTGCATTCTTCAACAAATGGAATCTTAGTTTTTTACCCCAAAGTAAGCAAACAAAAGTCCCACTTCACTACTTAGCTTACAAAGTACTGATCATATCATGTATTTAAAATTGATCTACATGCCATTATTGTTATATTACTCCAAATATTTACTAATCCATTTCTTTGAAATAAATGCAGGCCCCAGAGCAAATGAAATGGAATGTCTGTTGGTAGGGATATCTTAGCTAGTTACTATGTGGAGAAGAAAAATGACAGCAACAAAAATTGTAGCTAAATATTTTCTATTTTGCAGATTCTGTTCTTCATTTAGGACTGGAGTGAGAAAAACCTAGAGACACAGTTGACATTTGAAAACAGCAAAGAAATAAAGGCAAATTACATCAATTTATACTGTTGTGGCACACTAACTGCCATAACTGACACCTTTTGGTTGTCTATTTAAAATTAAATATAAAATGCATAGCTGTCACAAAAGATGAAAAATAACATCAGCAGTCTTTTTATCCAAGCCCTAGAAAACAAACAGAACCATTTTCCCATTCTCCATACAAACTGGCCTCCAATGAGCAGAAGAACCAGGAAAGCAGTAGTCCCTCATTCAAGATAGTGCATATTAGAGGATCTAGTGGACAATTTTTGCATTCTCAAAGAAGAGGCAATATTTAGTTTTATTTCCCTGGTTGTCTTTCTTATAGAGACAACCCAGAATCACTGTTTTTCCAGAATAGGACTTTTCTTGGACACAATATTAAAGTCAAGAATGAAAACCTGCCAAGTGTAGTTTCTGAAGAATCATTTTAATCTCAGAGAATTGCTTTTTTTCTCTTGTTCTTTCTCTGCTCTACTATGATGGTTTTGTAAAAAACAACATTGGTTAGAAATTGTAAGAATCCTTTTGGGTCACCATTAGCAACACTTTCTTTTCCCCAAGCTTGACCACAGTAGGCTATAGCACTACTCACAATGTTCCTTTGAAAAAGCAGTTTACCATTCAACTACCATGGATTTATGGTGTGAAAATGACATTTTAAGATTTTTTAAAATGTTAAAAATGAGCATGGCTTTGGTATTATTTTCAACATCAGGAATCTAAATGTATAAATATTACTCCTAATCAATTTGAAAACTGGCAAAACATATGTATATGTATGTATATATATGTATATTCACTTGGCATTCTCAGTCATTGTAATATGTTACTACTGACTTTCCACCTTGAATACTTGCCACAGTAAATGTGTATCTTTCCAGACAATTTTGTTTTAAATTTCCCAAAGATCTGGTTGCCATCCTAGGCTAAGAGCTAACATATTTGTGTCCTAGATAGAGGATTGTTTATCTTCCTCCAAGCAATCTTTGTTGCTATGTTGTATGAGTGTAGATGGTTTTTTGATTGGTAATTGAAAGCCAAGAAATATGTTTTAAAGCAATTTGTTTCCTAGAACATTTTGTCCACTTCATTACAATGATGTCTATTAATGGTCTATTTGCAATACTTAGAAAAATAATTTATAGTCTCCTAATACCTTTATTCATTTCAGTCCTTTATTGCCAATGTAGGTCAAATATTTGGCACTTAAAATGTTTAGCACTTAAGATTCCAGATAGAATAGTGATAACATGTCTTAAACATAGGCATTCTTTTGAAAAGAACTAAAAGGGAAAAAGAAAACTTTAAAATTTCAGCAACACTTCATAGACATGAAATTGATCCCCAACCCAAATAACTATGTTCTATTATCATAGAGTAAATTTCAGAGCTATTTAGGCAGAGCATAAAATTTAGAGAATCACATGACTAAAAACTCCAAGAGCAAGTAAATGCATCAAGGGTCAAAGGGCACTGAGCTGAAAGAAACATCTGGATTCCATCTTTTGAACTTTTAATGGAAACAATGATCACTTGCTGCATTTCTGGGGGATTGGCAAAAAAAAAAAAAGGTATTGCTTTTGCAATGGGGCATTTGCTCCTTTACTATCCTTTCTCTTCAATGTAAATTTCTTTAGTATTTGATATCTTAGACAATTACTAAATCTGTGTTGCTTTACAATCATTAAAATACAGTTTTGCTCTTTAGCTTCTTATTTCAGGTTTTTGTTTAAAAAGGGTTATTTCAGGAAAAAGTTAGGGTGCCTGATTACCTGCATGCTATGGATTTCCTAGGTATGGAAATTGCCTTTTTTTTCATTCCTCAGAGAGCTGTGATCAATAGGGTTAACTGTTTTTAGAATTACAAGATAGTAACTGAGGAATAGTAACTAGCTAACAAGTTTGTAGCTAGCTCACTGGTTCTATATCTCAAATCAATTCCCCCCCATCTGCACATGAAAAATAGCCACTGCAAAGCCTTGAAGGAGCTTTGCAACAATTATTTGGCTCTCAAGAAGCTGGGAAATATGTCTCCAGAACAAAGATTTCAAATCCTTTTGCTGAAACCACTTAACTTCCCATCTCCTAATAATTAGGATATCTTGAGTCATTCATTAACCTTCTTTAGACTCTAGTTTTCTCATTTGTAAGATACTAGTTCAAGGATATTTTCTTTCTAATCTGTTACTTTTCTGCAATTATAGTCTTTATGTCATTATTGTTCTGGATCTCAAACTAAAGATAGATTTTAGAAGTCTTATTGCTTAAAGTGTACTCTTCAATTTTTGCAGCACTCTACCATGTCCTTTTTTGCATTGCTCTGGAGAGGTCAGTGTAATCGTTTCTATTCTTCCCATTTCAAAAAGAGACTAAGGATGTTCAGAGTGCTTGGGAGCTGCTTGGCTGCCACAGAAAAGCTGAAGTCTTTGGTGTTGGGACCAAACTATAGTACTAGAGGTAAGATGCTTGCATTGCACATAGCGGACGTGGGTTCAGCAACGTTTATGGTCCCATGGAACCCTATTAAGAGTGATCTTTGAGCACAGAGCTAGGAATAAACCCTAAGCACAGGTGTGCCCTAATCACCCCCCACCACAAAAAAAACAATAACAAGACTTCAGAATTTGCATCAGAAATGTAGCTCTGTCACTTTCTATGAGACAATCAAGTTTTTCATCCTTGCCAAATCTAAATATGAAAAAGTTTAGCTTCTTATTTCAGGTTTTTGTTGAAAAAAGGTTTATTTCAGGAAAAAGTTAGAAGGCCTGATTACCTGCACTCTATGGATTTATTAGGTATGGAAATTGCCTTTGTCCATTCCTCAGAAAGCTGTGCTCAATAGGGATAACTATTTTTAAAATTACAATAAAGTAACTGAGGAATAGTAACTAGCTAGTAAGTTTGTAGCTAGCTCACTGGTTCTATATCTTGGCTGCCACAGAAAGGCTGAGGACTTTGGTGTTGGAACCAAAATATAGTTCTAGAGGTAAGATGCTTGCATTGCATATGGTGGATGTGGGTTCAGCAACATATATGGCAAGCCATTAACTTCTAGGTTGGGTAACAGAATTAAATGGTACTGATTCTATGGGCAGAGAGTCTCTTGCTCGCACGCCTGGCTGTCTTCCCCAGGGCCCCTTGGAGGGGATGGGCTCCAGCTTCCCTCCCTGACCCGAGCAGAGTTCCTGGCGGCCAAAGACCACTGGAACCTAGTCACAGCCATGCTCAAGGCCCCTCTCCACACGTTAGGACAAGCCTCACGCATGAAGGTACCGGCAGAGGAAGCCAGGTGTGTGTAATCCCATCAACGGCCAACTTCCAGAGACTTAAAAGCAAGCTCCCAGAAGTGCGCGGCCGCTTTGCGGCCGTCCGATATCTTATGACCTACTTCTCCCTCTGGGAGAAACTATTAAGCTACTGAGTTTCCTGCCCACAATGGACAGCCTCGCAAGCTTCGCATGGTGGATCCATATGCTAAAGCCAGTAACAAGCTGGATCTCATATCCCTGACCCTGAAAGAGTCTCCAATGCGGCATCATTGGGAGGGCCAAGTGGAGAGAGGCTTCTCGAATCTCAGGACAAATGGAGAGGTTACTGAGTCCGCTCGAGAAATTGACAATCAATGGGATTTAGTGATTCGTGATTCATGATTCGTGATTCTTTGTAGAAAGAATTGCATATGAGTTCTTAACATTGTAGAAAATATTATTACTACTATCAGTAAAGGAAATAATTTAGAATAGGTTCTGAAAATAAATTTTAAATTTTAGTAAGACTCAACTGGATCCCCTTCCGACAAACTACTACTTAAATGGAAGGAATCTTATCAGGTAATCTGAAGCACTCCCACTGATGTTAAACTTAATGAATTTCTAGTTAGTTTCATCTCTCTGGGATAAAACCAGCTCCCTCTATGTCATCCAGTGATCAGATTCTAACAGAGAGCAAACCAAACTATGGCTGTGAAACTATGGACGTCTTGAAACTTCTTTTTAAGAAAACCCAACACTAAAATCTAAGTTATATGCCTGTTAACTTTGAACATTATTTTTATGGGTGGGTAGTAAAAGCAGAAACAAACACTTCTTTGATCAGCACTGTAGCACTGTAGCACTGTCCTCCTGTTGTACATCGATTTGCTTGAGTGGGCACCAGTAATGTCTCCATTGTGAGACTTGTTGTTACTGTTTTGGGCATATAGAATACTCCACAGGTAGCTTGCCAGGCTCTGCCGTGCAGGTGGCATACTCTTGGTAGCTTGCTGGGCTCTCCGAGAGGGATGGAGGAATCGAACCTGGGTCGGCTATGTGCAAGATGAAAGAAATCTGTCTTGCTTAACTACAAAAAAAGAAAACATCATATAAAATAACAAATGCTCAAAAACATTAGTTTGAAGGCACCCATTTGATATATGAATTAAATGAAAGAACTTTCATATAGTTAAATCGGGGCTGGAAAGATAGTTTAGGGTCATAGCCACATTTCTTGAAGGTACAAACTCCTCCAAGTTTGATCCCAGCACCCCATAGCCCCTGAGCATCATCAGGTGTGGTCCCATGGGCCTTCCCAGCACCATTGGGTGACCTTGCGGTCTATGACTCCACAGGCTAGAGCAGCTCACATCTCTGGGCCCTATCATTGAACTAGGCAGTCCAGTTTGCCAGAGGTCACTGACAGTGGCCCCTAGGTCCCCTAAAAACGGATTAATTTGTCTCCCAAGCCCCCCCCAAAGCTAAATATTACTATATAAAGAAATGGTATACAAAAGCAAAGCTAAACATATATTAACTTTTGTGGCATATATATTATCCAATGGGGTAGGACCAGTGGTACACTATTGACAGGGTAATTGCCTTACATGTGTTTGACTTGGGTTCAGTTCCCTGTATGCTATCTGGTCCTCCAAGCCCACCAGTAGTGATCCCTGAGTGGAGTGCAGAGTCAGGAGTAATAACTGAGAATTTCCAGGTGTGGCCCTTAAACAAAAAAAAAATATATATATGACATATGTTTAATTTAAATGTATATTACAGAACATATGCTTTCCAAAACAACTAAAATACTATAAATATAAGTAGTTTAGAAATTTATATGATAAATAATAAGCTAGAACTAAGTCAGATTTGCTAAAAATTATTAAAATATAAAAAGAAAATAATTTTTGAATTGATTCTTAATAAACTCTGAAAACATAGGTCTATAGTTTTTAGGAAAAAAGTTAGGTACAGGTGAAGGGCCAAAATAAGACCAAGTATGGTAAAAAAATAATATACACTAATATTTTTTAGTTTAAAATTTAAAAAAATGACCAAAAGGTATAATTCAACCTTATGCTGAATGCAAAATAAATGCCAAAATCAGAATGATTCCAAAAATATAAAAAAATTGATTAAGTTTTATTAGAAAGAAATACATTTAAAAAAGGGGAATAACATTCATTCTATATGAAGATCATTTTCCAGAACTACAAAATAGGACAAGAAGAAATATTTCACTTATAGAAATACACATAGCACCAATATAGAAAGCTACAAACATTTTGTTATTAATAATACAGCATTATAAGAAACAGAGATTGCACAGTGTAGGGCTTCATTTCTTCACTGGGCACCATCTGCCTCCCCTGAGCAGCACCAGTGTATCCCTGAAGGTCCCTGAGCACCACTTGTGAGTATCCTGACACTCCCTGAGCACTATTTAGGAAGTCCATCACAAAAGAGAATAAAATATGAGGGATATTTTAATAATTATTTCTGTTATAAGTAGAAAGGTAGCTAGTATTAGTCACTGTCACTGTCATCCCCTTGCTCATCGATTTGCTCGAGTGGGCACCAGTAATGTCTTCATTGTGAGACTTGCTATTACTGTTTTAGGCACATCAAATATGCATGGGTAGCTTGCCAGGCTCTGCCATGTGGGCAAGATACTCTCAGTAGCTTGCCGGGATCTCCGAGAGGGGCGGAGGAATTGAACCTGGGTCTGCCACGTGCAAGGCAAACGCCCTACCCGCTGTCCTATGACTCCAGCCCGCTTATGAATACAAAGAACTAAAATTGCTAAAATCATTATCCTATTCAAAAAATGATAGATTCAATACAATCACACTCAAAATCCCAATGTCATTCTTCAATGAAATAGATCAAACATTACTTAAACCTATATAAAACAATGAAAGACCCCAGTCAAAATAATCCTGAGACAAAAGAATAATAATGGAGGCATCACATTATTCAACTATACCACAAAGCTATGATAATAAAAACAATATGACATTGGAATAAAAACAATGTCCATCAAGAGAGCAAAATTCAAATCACAGAAAGAAATCCTTGTGTATATAGACAGTTAATTTACAACAAAGAAGTTCAGAGCATAAAAACTAGAAAGAAAAGTTTCTGAAATAAATGGAAACCTGGGGCCGGAGCAGGGAGGGCATTTGCCTTGCATGTGGCGGACCCAGTTCGATCCCCAGCACCCCATTTAGAACCCCGAGCATGCCTGGAGTTCAGAACCAGGAGAAACCCCTGAATATCGGCAGATGTGTCCCAAAAGAAGCCAAAAGTTAAAGAATTAAAAAATAAATGGAAACCTGACTAGCCACATGCAAAAGAATGAAGCTAGATACTCTCTCACATCATGCATACAAGTTAACTCAAAATGCATTTAAAACTTGATTTCAGACCTAAAATCATAAAATAAAAAAAAAAATAGGCAAAACATTCCATGCAGTATGCTGGTTTCAGATGTCTTCACGGATCTGGCTCCAAAGGCTGTGGCTGGAGAGATAGTAGAGCAGGTAGGGCACTGCCTTGCAAGTGGCCAACCAGAGTTTGATCCCTGGCATCCCTGCTAAAAACTACCAAGAATGATCTCTGAGCACAGAGCCAGGAGTAACCCCTGAGCTAGGTGTGGCCCAATAACAAAAAGCAAAACAAAGGCACTGAGACTACATCAAACTGAGAGCTTAAACATTTATAACAGCTCATTTTATGAGGAATAGCTATGGAAGTTATTCACCAAACCCACTCAGAAGGCAAAGTACCTCATGAAAAGTGCAAGACGGTCGGGTAGACTGCTGAGAGGGTGGAGCACATGTCTGGTGCACGCAAGGCTCCAGGTTTGACCCCTGGTGGCACAGCCCAACCGCCACACCCCAACACCACAGTACTAGGCCAAAGTACCCCAGGGTGAACCTGTTAAGAGAATGGGCAGAATATGTGGGGCCCGGGATTCAATCCCTCCTACCACAGCACAAAAGGAGAACGGGGAGGCGGAGGAGAGAAGAACACTTTCCCAAAGAAGACATGCAGATAGCAATCAAGCACAAGAAAAAAATGCTGCCAAGGAAATGAACATTAAAATAACAATAAGATACAACCTCACACATGCCAGAAACAACAATGCTGAGAGAGATGTGGAGAAAAAGGACTCCTCAGACTGTGTCAGAAGAAATGTAAATTAGACCCATCTCCATGGAAAATACTGCAGATTTCCAAAATATTAAAAGTAGAATTACCAGGCCGGAGAGACAGTATGGCAGAGAAGGCGCTTCCTTGGACACCGTCAATCCAGGTACGGATCCCCGGCACCACACATAGTCTCCCAAGGAGTGATTTTGGATGCAGATCCAAGACTAAGCCCTGAGCACTGCGGAAACAAACAGAACTGCCATATGATCAAGTTATGGAGGTCGCAACAACACCAGTGAATAGAAAGGATGTGTTATCTAAATATGATAAAACACAATTTAAAAAGATGAATCTAGTTCTTAACAACAACATGGATCGAAATGAAGGGCCATGCTGAGTGAGAGAGACAAATGCCACATGATCTCATATGTATGTGGGATATAAAGCAACACAGGAAAGGAACAATATCCAGTGGGAGCAAACTCTGAGCCCCTAGGGTATACACAGTCTTGTAAACAATATTACCTCAATTTCAAAGATAGAACTGTGTGGGTCTGTCAACAACATCCTACGCCTGGGGCTAAAGGGATAGTGCAGTGGGTAGGTGACTTCCCTTGCTCACATCCAATCCCTGGTACCCTATTTGGTCCCCTAAACCCTCCAGGAATGACCCCTGAGTGCAGAACCAGAAGTGATCCTTGATCATGGCTGAGTGTGGCCAAAAATAGAAATAATAATAAAAATCTTATTCCTGAGTTGAGGGGCAGATCAAAGTGCTGGGTGCAAGCTTTGTATGTGGGAGTCCTTGGTGAGATTCCCGACACCACAAAGTCCCTCAGCACCACTAAGAATAATCTCTGAGCACTGAGCCAGTAGGAATAATCCCTGTGTACCACTGGGTATGGCTAGTATTAGTAGCAGACAATATTAGATAAAATGTTAAATTAGCTTAATGGAAATAGAGTTAATGCAGAGTCTAATAAAACAGGTCACATGTTTTTCAAGTACTAATAAGAATAAATCAGTTATTGACCATCATAAAACATCCATATTAGCCACAATAAAGCTTCAATAAACTATATTTTGTTGTTTTGGGGTCACACCTGGTTGTGCCCATGGTTTATTCAGGATCATTCCTGGCAGTGCTCGGGGAACCATATGAAATGCAGGGGATCAAACCTGGATCTGCCACATGTAAGAAAAAAATCCTACCCATTTTACTATCTCTCTAGACCCCAACTTCAGTAAATTCTATGTTTTAAGTATAGTCCATCACCATAACGTAACAAAAGTAACAATTTTTAGCAAAAAGACAGATAAACTCTTGACCCATTAATATTTATAAACATTCTAACTATTAGATGAAAGAGAAATGAAAATTGCAAGACAGAGCATTAAAGTTTAAAAACAATGAGCATATTGGAATGCAAACCTCAAGTATTGTGATCCAAACTTACTCAGAGGCAAATTTATTATCTGAAATGTTCTCATAATTAAATAAAATCAAAGAATAAAACAAATGAAAATAATTTAATAAATTTAAGAGAATGATGTAATGATCCTAAAGAAGACATGAAATAAATAAGAATGAGAGAAGAATAAACTAGAAAAAAATCAGAATATTTGACGATAACTAAGTTAAATCTAAATTAAATAAATTACTAAATTAACTAAATTAAAGAACATAGACTTCAGAGGTCTCTTTAATTATTTGACTCACTGGCAATGAAACTAAAAGCAGAAACAAAAACAAAATAATGAAGCTACATCAAACTAAAAGCATCTTGGGTCAGAGAGATAGAATAAGGGTTAGGGCACTTGCCTTGCATGCAACTGATTCAGTTCAAAACCCAGAACCTCATGATTCCTCAATACCACCAAGTGTAGTGACCTCTGAATAGATCTTGAAGATACCTTTGGGCTAGATGTAGCTCAAAACATGAGAAAAAAAAAAGAAAAAGAAAATTCAATACTCATTTTATTTTTTTTGCAAAAAGAAATGCCTGCATGCCTGCATGCCTCTGAAAAATGGCTAATACCCACTGTATATAACTGAAATATACTGCCTCATACCAGAGAGAATGGTGAAGTAATGAGTACAGCCAGATACAGTCCTCAAATAAAAATTATAAAGAAACTGTGTTTTATATAAACAATGTAGTACTACCAAGCTACAAAAAAAGATGAAATGCTATCTTTGCTACAGCATGAATGGGTGGTAGATGTTATTATGTACTTGTTGTGTATTTATATATTTGTTATGTATTTATGTAGAATAAAAAATGTTGATTTTGGAGCTGGAGCAATAGTACAGTGGGTAGGATGTTTGCTTTGCACGCAGCCAACACGGGTTCAATTTCCAGCATCCCACATGGTCCCCCAAGCACTACCAGGAGTAATTCCTGACTGCATGAGCCAGGAGTAACCCCTGTGCATAGCCAAGTATGACCCTAAAAGCAAAAAAAAAATGTTGATTTGATTTCACCAGTTTTTTGACATTGATTTTGATATTTCACTCATATCAAAATATAGCCACCTTAGGAAAGCAAGGGAATAGACAAAAGCCAACAACAACAACAACAAACCCTAAGGCTTTAACAACATAATAAGTTTACCAAGGGAGCTGGGAATGAGTGAGTGAAAAGGCAGAAAAAGGGACTTAAGGACAATGGTGAGGAGAAACTAGCACTTTGGTAATTGATATGGTACAGTCATATTGTGTTACTAAAAATGCATTAATATGTTTGAAAATACAAAATACCAAAGTTTTCAAAAGATGTAGGAATTTGAAATCTAAAGTAATTATGGGAAAAGTCATTACCAAATATCTTCAGAATATCCTCAGATATTTTTCAGAAATTCAGTTCTCTTAAGAATATATTCATTTGGTGTTATAAACGAATTTGTCTAAACTTTGATGGAATAGATCATTTCAACATGCTCTATATTTTTGACATTTTCTAGATTACATGTAATTAACATAAAATACAAGCAAATAAAAATGATATTTTACAAACCTTTAAGATAAAAATGATACCCAGAGAAAATGACAAATCAAGAAGCATTGCTAAATAGCAGTGAAAATATAAATAATATCAGTTACATATTATAGGCTATTTTTCAGATATTGTCAGATACATATGATTAGTTATCACAAATAATGCTTTGGGGGATGTTAACTCTGATTTAAGATGTATTAATCGAGACCCAGAGAGAATTTTTTGAATGTAATTTAACCAATTAAGTTTGAAGTCAGGATTTTAACTCAGACTTCTTAGATCAAGATCCATGATCATAACTACTTTTATTTTTCAGAGTCTATGATTTTTAATACTAGTAAGTATGCATGATGGTGCTGGCAGAGGAACCCAGGTGTGTGGGACCCGGGGCTGAGACCTCCAAGCCTGCTCAGATTGGGACTGGGCCTCTTCTGCCCAGATTTCCCAGTTTCCAGTAGCTAGGCGGTCACACCCAGGGACTTCCCCCACGGCCCACACTCAGAGACTTAAAACCAAGCTCCCAGAAGTGCTTCTCGGCTGCTCAACATCTTATAGTCTAGTTCTCCCTCTGGGAGAACCTGGCTAGTTACTGAGAGTTTCCTGCCCACATAGGAGAGCCTTGCAAACTACCAGTGGTGTTTTCATATGCCAAAACCAGTAACAATGCTGGGTCTCATTCCCTTGATCCTAAAAGAGCCTCCAATGCAGCACCAGTGGGAAGGACGAGTAAAGAGAGGCTTCTAAAATCTCAGGGCTAGGACAAATGGAGATGTTACTGAGACCGCTCGAGAAATTTGGCGATCAACAGGATGATGATGATGATGATGTTGAATAAGTATAAAATATATCTTTTTATTTATCAAAGAGAAGAAAATAAATACACCAAATGTTTATTTTTTTAACTTATGATTTGCAAATATTTTTTAAACTAAAGCTAGTATCAATGAATGCATGAGATAAACAGAACTATCATACAGTTTTGTTGAGAATATGCATAATCTTATGCTTTAAATCTTAGGCTTTTGGTGCAGGATCAATTACAGGAAGTCATACCTGAGACACATCATAACTACCACTACCTCTCTGATTCCTAAATTTGTCTAATTTTTTTGAGGACAATATGACAGTATATATCAAAATCAATAAATTATACAAAACAACTACAACTAATGTATTTCCAATTTTAGAATTGCATTTTAAGTAAATAGATATTCCAGATGTATATAAAAATACTATATCATGTTTATTTCTAGTACTGGAAAAACTAGACACAGAAGGGGTGGGGCAACATGGCTGAAAACGAAGCACAATGATGTCTCCGTAGATTCAAATAAATCAGCGATTTTATTAGATCAGTCGATGGCGTGCCTCACACAGATGGTTAATCAAAAAGACGGGTGACCATCTACAGAAGATTCTGACAGAGCACACAGTATAATAGCATATGGAGGCATAGTTGAGGAGCTGCACCATTCTATACCCAGCACGGTGGGAGCGGGAGCTCTAGCAGGGCAGAGGAAGGGGGAGAGGATGAGGAGAGAGAGAGAGAGAGAGAGAGAGAGAGAGAGAGAGAGAGAGAGAGAGAGGGAGAAGCCTGAAACTGGTAATGCTTCCCGAGTACAGGCACCATCAATAGAACTGCAGAACAGAGTCCAAGGCACAGGTGTCCTAGTACACAGGTGGCTCCTAGCTAGTCAGTGGAGAACTTGGAGCACACAGGGAACTGCCTGGCCCTAAGCCCACCATAAAAGCCTGAGGGCAGGAAAGCAGTGCTGGTGGCTTAGCAGCTGTTACCTCTCCTTTCTATTTCTGATGGTGGGGTTGTGAAACATATAAGCAAAGTTGAAGAGACACAAATCAAGACACATATCCCCAGAAAATGCTTGAACCAAGTGTGCATCAGAGAGACACAAAACACAGTAGCCTTCAAGTCTCCCTGAGCCAAGAAGTGGTTGGGCACCTTGAGCATGGGCGTGCCATATGGAACAGGCTGCTCACAGATAGCCTGGGACTGAGAAGGGGTCTGTACACACAGACAAATGTGAGCAAGTGCATAGGCACATAGCAATGAGAACCCCACCTACCAAATAGACCTTTTAAATACAACCAGTTGGACAACTGGAGGCATTTCTGTTATGAAATTTTATCTCCCAAGGTTGAAAAATATATTTCTTACAGATATCCATGACAAGTCTGAATTCTCTGCCTATCACTCTCTAGGTCATTTCAAAAATCAACAGAGTCAGAGGCACCAACCCAATCCTGTGAAAGGATTCACCAGATCACTGCTTGGCCAAGTGGTACTAGGATCTCCACACTCAAATTCCATGTAGGATCAGGAGTATTGAAAATCTGAGTAATTCAGTTTTATCAACAGATACAGGAAGGTTCTCAAAATCCAAGAAGAGTCTCTAAAACATCAGAACTTTCTAAACCACCCAATGATCACTTCATAGCAACTTGATATATATTAAACTGAGAAAATCATTGGAAGTGAGAAGTAATACATTTGAATAAAGTCTGATGGAAAAATGAAGAAATTAATTTAGGAAAAAATGAAGGAGTTAAAAAAATACAATAGTAGGACTCAGCAGCATAATAAGAGAAGTTAAAAATCAAATCAATAACCTCAAAGACAAGGTATATATTACCAATTTTAAAAAGTTGTAAAACCACAGAGACTGGCACACATCCAAATGAACAAAAACTAGTGCCAGTGTGGATGTGGGGAGAAAGGGACTCTCATTCATTTCTGGTGGGAATGCCTACTATTCCAACCTTGTGTAGGAAAATAATATGGAAATTCCTCAAAAAACTAGAAATCGAGTTCTCATTTGACCCAGCAATACTACTTCTAGTAATATAGCATGGGGGTCCAAAAACACACAGCAGAAACACCATCTGCACTTCTAGGTTTGTTGTAGCATTATTCACAGTACTGAGAATCAGTAAACAATTTTAGTGCCTGAGAATATACAACTAGATAAAGAAACTATGGTATACCTACACAATGGAATACTACAGTCTTAGGAAAAATAAAGTCACAAAATTTGCTTATAAATGGATGGACATGTAGATTATCATGATGAGTGAAATGAGTCAGAAGAAGAATAGACATAGAATGGCTGCATTCATTTGTGGAATATTAAAAATACTATGGGACTGGACTGGAGCGATTGCACAATGGGTAGGGCATTTGCCTTGCAGGCAGCCAACCCGGGTTCAATTCCTCTGTCCCTCTCAGAGAGCCTGGCAAGCTACTGTGAGTATCCTGCCTGCATGGCAGAGCCTGACAAGCTACCTGTGGCATGTTTGATATGCCAAAAACAGTAACAACAAGTACCCACTCAAGAAAATCGATGAACAACAGGACGACAGTGCTACAGTGCTATAGTGCAACTATGGGACTATTATCCAAGGCCAAGGAAAACAGGGGTCAGGAGGACTGGTCAATGGTTGGAAATTAGCACAAGTGTTTGTGGAGTAGAAGGTAGTCAAGATAGAGGAACATCCAGTCTGACAACAATAGTTGGAAATGATCACTTTGGACAAGAACTGAGTGTTGAAAGTAGGTAAAGAGATATACATCATAATTTTTCAGCATCTGTATTGCAAACCATAATGCCAAAAATGAGAGAGAGGGAGAGACAGAGAGAGGGGGGGAGAGAGAGAGAGAGAGAGAGAGAGAGAGAGAGAGAGAGAGAGAGAGAGAGAAGGTGCTTGCCATAGAGCAAGCTGGGGCTGGGATGGTGGTGGGGTTTGAGAGGGTGGAAGGGAAACTGGGGACATTGGTGCTGATAAATTACACTGGTGGAGGGATGGGTGCTAGAACCTGGTATGACTGAAATCCAACTATGAACAGCTTTGTAAAGCTCTGTCTCACAGTGGTTCAATTAAAGATAATTTATTAATGAAGGGGAAAGGTTGTTAAAAAGAGAATGTTTCTAATGAAGGGAACTTAAGAAATTTATTTGACATCAAGAGGAATTGACCAAACATCATAAGAATTTTAGGAAAGAGAGATAGAAAAGAATTGATGGAAAAATAATAAGCAAGCATATACCCTAACTGAGAAGGAAATATAAAAAAATGGAAACAAAATAAACACAAATACAAGTGCACAAAGACACATTGCAATAAAAATGGCAAAAACTGGAGGATTAGACTTTTTAAGAAAGAAGCAAAAACTCAGATATAAGGGAGGCTCCATAAGACATATGTCTGATTTCTCAAATAAAACTCTACAAGGAAGAATATTAGAATGGAAAGATATACTCCAAGTAGTGAATAAAGAGCATGTTATTCACAGTGAAGAATTCACAGTGAAGGATTCACAGTGAAAGGATTCAAAATGAAGAATCCTCTGCCATGAAAAGTTTTATTATTCAGATTTGAGGGAGTGATAAAATCATTCTCGGATGGAAAGGAAGAAAGAAAGAAAGAAAGGAAGAAAGAAAGAAAGAAAGAAAGAAAGAAAGGAAGAAAGAAAGAAAGAAAGAAAGAAAGAAAGAAAGAAAGAAAGAAAGAAAGAAAGAAAGGAAGAAAGAAAGAAAGGAAGAAAGAAAGAAAGGAAGAAAGAAAGAAAGAAAGAAAGAAAGAAAGAAAGAAAGAAAGAAAGAAAGAAAGAAAGAAAGAAAGAAAGAAAGAAAGAAAGAAAGAAAGAAGAAGAAGGAAGGAAAGAAAGAAAGAAAGAAAGAAAGAAAGAAAGAAAGAAAGAAAGAAAGAAAGAAAGAAAGAAAGAAAGAAAGAAAGAAAGAAAGAAAGAAAGAAAGAAAGAAAGAAAGAAAGGAAGGAAGGAAGGAAGAAAAAGGAAAGGAAGAAAAAGGAAGGAAGGAAGGAAGGAAGGAAGGAAGGAAGGAAGGAAGGAAGGAAGGAAGGAAGGAAGGAAGGAAGGAAGGAAGGAAGGAAGGAAGGAAGGAAGGGAAAGAGGAGAGAGAGGGAGGGAGGGAGAAAGCAAGCAAGCAAGAAAGCAAGCAAGAAAGCAAGAAAGCAAGAAAGCAAGCAAGAAAGCAAGAAAGCAAGAAAGCAAGCAAGAAAGCAAGCAAGAAAGCAAGCAAGAAAGCAAGCAAGCAAGCAAGCAAGCAAGAAAGAAAGAAAGAAAGAAAGAAAGAAAGAAAGAAAGAAAGAAAGAAAGAAAGAAAGAAAGAAAGAAAGAAAGAAAGAAAGAAAGAAAGAAAGAAAGAAAGAAAGAAGGAAAGAAGGAAAGAAAGGCAGACAGAAGGAAAGCAAGCAAGAAAGCAAGTTGAGGTCATGTGTTACCTCTAAACATGTTCTACAAGAAGTGGAGGATTGGGAGGAAAACTGGGGGCGCTGGTAGTGAGAAATATTAAGTTGGTGAATGGATGGGTCTTGGAACATTGAATGACTGTAACCCAATCAGGAACAACTTTGTAACTGTATATCTCACAGTAATTCAATAAAACAATTTTTTAAATTATAAAAGTAAAGAAACCCCATAAGGAATCAGAAATATTCAAATAGACTAAAAACTAAAGTGAGAATCCATTAAGAGGCTCGAACTAATAGTCTTATCTAAATTTGTTTCATTGTTGGCCCAAGTGATTGCAGAGTGCGTAAGGTGTTTGCCTTGCAAGCAGCCTGTCTGGCTTTAATCCCTGGCACTCATATGGTCTTCTATGCAAATCCAGGAGTGATCTCTGAATGCAGAATAAATAGTAAGCCCCAAGCATTGCCTGTTGTGGCCCCCAAAACAAAAAATAGTAAAATTATTTTTACTTCTGTGTAAAGAGGTAAAAACTTGTACTTTTATTTTATTATACTTTCATTTTAATTCTTTAAAGTAAAACTTATTTTTACTTTTACTTTTTATTTTTGCTTTAGATGTTCAGGTGTTCATAAATTTGCTTCAAATAACACAGAAAATCAATTTGAGTTGCGATTGAAAGTAGTATGATCATAGAGACTAGTTATTAGCACACACTACTATGTTCCCTTAAACAGATAGCACTGCACTGTAGCACTGTCCTCCCATTATTCATCTATTTGCTCGAGCACGCACCAATAACGTCTCCATTGTGAGACCTATTGTTACTATTTTTGGCATATCGAATACCCCACGGGTAGCTTGCAAAGCTCTGCTTTCCAGCGGGGTACTCTTGGTAGCTTGCTGGACTCCCCAAGAGGAACAGCAGAATCCAACCTGGTCCCGCAGTGTGCAAGGCAAACGCCCTACCCACTGTGCTATCACTCCAGTTCTGGGCAATCTGACTGAGACATCTGTCACCCCATTGATCGCCAGGTTTGATTTGGCTGATCTGGCTGGCTAGGCGGGTGCCTCCTTTCTCCCTCACTGCTCCACGTGCGTACCTGCCGAAGCTGCGTGCTTGGTTGAAGAGGACGGCCTTCCTTGAATAGTGATGGACCGGTCTTCAATTGACGGTATAGGAGTAGCAGCACTCCCCTGCTAGAACCTCCAAACAAACAAGCTCCCTAAACAAATAACAATGATAATTTTAGTGTGTACAAGCCAAATGCAAACTGAAAAAATACAGAGGTGGAAATATTAAGATATGGTTAGAGGTCTAAGACTGACTCAGGTTCAATCTTTAGCACCACAGATGTTCCCCTGAGCACTGGCAGGAATGATGCTGAATGCAGAGCCAGGAGTAAGCCCTGACCATCACCAGGTGTGTTGCCCAAAACAAAATAAATAAATAAATACATAATTAAAATCAGATGGATAAACTATAATTCAGGGAATAAGAAATGAAGGTGGCAAATAGAACAGGCTATAAAGGATTCAAACTTTCAGTTATAAGATGAAGGTTTGAGTATCTAATACACAGCTTAGTGATTTTAGTTGACATAACTGTTTTTATGCTATTCATTTTATTTGACATCTTTTAAAAATACCTTTTTATTATCCTAACTCAAAAAATACTTCATTAATTCATTGTTGATTGATTTTCCTCCACTTAACAATTTCCCCATTTAGAATTTCTAGAGATTTATTATATCCAATTCAATGTCATAGTTTTCATTTCACCATGTGAATATGTGAATGCTTTCCCTCTCACAATGGGAAGAATTTTCTCTTCTTTTCTTTTAACTAAATTATTCATTTTCTGTAATACTAATATATTCATCTGACAGTACATTGTGATTTAAATTTATAAATCATATTTTTATCTCAATGAAACAGGTCCCCATGGAAATCAAAATTTACTATGAGAGTAGAATTTAAGTGATCTCAACAACAACAAAATAAACATGAGAGTTGATATTTGATGGATGTTTTAAATAATTCAGTTATTGGAATGATTTCACAATGCCTACAAGTATCAAATCATTGAACTTAAGAATTTTAAAATATATTATAATTTTGTCAATTATTCTTCAACAAAGATGAAAATATGTAATTTAAGAAAAATCTGGGCATTCATCCAAATTTGCTGAATTAGAATAACTTTGAGGAAAATCTGAGAATCATTACTTTGGCCCAGGAGATGATATGCTTTCTTCATTTAAACATAATCAATACATACTTTAAAAGAAAGAATTTTTATTGTTCAATATCAGCCAGTATTTAACTATTTAATTATTTATTTTATTGTTCAATATCAATAGTATAAATTAAAATAAAATATTATGCAGGCATCAACATGATAGAAGCCTAATGGCATCGAGAATTTCCCATTGATTTGTGACTATCAGCTCTTGAGAATCTACAAATAGATAAAGAACAGCTTCCATTCCTTATGGAATGTCATTTTGAAGGACGTCAGGTGGATGTGGTCCTTATTTTTCTCATGTATGTTAGCTTACCTACACAATGGTACAAGGGGTTACTGTCACTGTCACTCTCATCCCGTTGCTCATCGATTTGTTTGAGTGGGCACCAGTAACGTCTCTCATTGAGAAACTTATTGATACTGTGTTTGTCATATCCAATACGCACGGGTAGCTTGCCAGGCTCTGCCATGTGGGCTCAATACTCTCGGTAACTTGCCAGGCTCTCCGAGAGGGGCGGAGGAATCAAACTCGGGTCGGTCGCGTGAAAGGCGAACTCTCAACTGCTGTGCTTTCATACAAGGGGTAATACTTAAAATGCCCAAATTCAAATGTGCCCTAAAGTATCTTGCCAGGACAGTTTAGATTCATATAGGTGGCATTAGAGTAGGAGCTATGGAACCTGCCTACTTCTGAACCACCATGGATATGGTTTAGGACACCTAGATCTAACAATACCAAACTTATTGTTCTAGAATATGCATACTCACATGTAACTTCTATATCTCTGTTTAATTTACCCTTCCACTTCTTCTTTCTTGACCCACTAACACATGTCTTTCAAAACTCAACTCAATAGTCATTTTGAAATGTCTTGCCCACTTCCTAAGCAATCAGTCTTGAACTTCTTTTAGCATCCAAACCTTTGATAAACATTATTTGTGCAGTGACTCTTATCATCTTGTGACTATTTGATAATTTTTCACTGCAGAAATAAGAATGAGCTTTATGAGTTTATTTGCAGCTTCCTAATCCCCACTAAGGGTCATTGATTATCCAGGAAGAAGCTTGATGAATTTCTTGAGTAAAGTGTTTATATCTATGAAGATAAATGAATTATTGCATGAATGCTTCTAATCAAAGTCTCTGGGGAAAGGTCACAGTGCCTGTAATAAGCAATCTAGGAAAGGAAAGGTTCTATGGTGAGAGTTGTGCTACTTGTCATGTTTGGGATTCTCTAACCATTTTTTAAACTAAAAATTCTACAAAAATATTTTATTTTATGAGTACCTGGGGTAATTTCAGCCTGCCATCTGAAATTATTGATACTTAGTAATTAAGAATGCTAAATTGAGCAAAATAAGAGACCACACCAGTGCTTGAGAAAGTAGGAATCATCTTCTAGCTTTTGAAGGATTAATATGTGAGAAGATAAATCTTGTTCTAGATAGCTCAAGGCATAGAAAGATTAACTGGTAGGAATTCTAGTACAAGCTTTCAAAATACTCTATAAAAAGAAATTTATCAAGCATTTATTAAGTATATTTCATTAGACAGAAGTGTGTCTAAAAAGGAAATTCAAAAAAGCAAAAGATAAATGGAAAGATTTATCTGGCCCAGGAGAATATTAAAAGAACATCAATCATTAGCTTATTCATCAATTCATCAAATATTTACTTATGACTATATACCAGGCACTATTCTAAGAATCTGGATCAACAGGGTTTCGGTGGCCTTTCAGGGTCAGTTACATTGACGGTGGTGATTGGTCTAAACATCTCATCCTGAGATATGTAATTCTAGGGAAACCAAAGCCTATTTTCTTTCACAATTTGTAATGGAGTTGTGATCAAATGACTTGAGAATCACAATCTATAGAATTATCTGTGCATTCAGGTAGGGGCATAGAGGTGTGTGTGTGTGTGTGTGTGTGTGTGTGTGTGTGTGTGTGTGTATGCTAATAGATTCTTTTGACTCACTCAAAATTGTTTTATGGTTACATCAAGATAAGCTAGGACTACAACAGAGACTACAGACAAAAAACATAGGGAGGGAAGCAAAGAAGTAAAGTAAAATCAGATGCAGAGTTGCAGAGATTTCCTTTTAAATATCCCATAAATGTGCATTTAGCTCACGTTTATTTTTGCATACTTCACCGGAAAATAGCAACTGTGATGCCTCATTCCTGATTGTAGCTTCAGGCAAAGAGGAAGCATAAAGTGATAAAGATGCACAATAAACAAACAAGCAACAAGCCCCTTCCACACAAAGCAGATTTTAAAACTTTCGCTGTAAATTGCAGCCTCAACAGCCTAAAAGATTTGCATGTGCTTTGGGTAAGTGTTAGCATTCAACTCTTACCACCCCACCACCCCCAGACATCAATAATGAATATGAATATCAATACTCAATCAATAAATATATGATCATCTAAATAAGAAAATAAAAATTTGTTTCCAATCATAAAAATATATTTCTGTGCTATATTTATTTGAAGTCTCCAATGATGGGAGGCCTTTGCTTCCTCCTAATTAATTTGATCTAAATTACCTTTGACTTAATTTTTTTCAGGCTACAGGAAATATTTTTCGCACTTAGCAGATAACAAAATTGAGACATGTGCCATGAGAGATTAAAACACATCTTATCTTATTTTAGTTATGAAGAATACCTCACAAGTTTTATTGAGATGTCTTCTTAGAATAAGTCATATAAGTGCACTTTGACAGCTTTGGCATTTAAGTGCAATTTGACAGCTTTTTTGATAGCTCATAGCTTGTAAAAGACAAAAGGTAGAAGGTTAATTAATCATCTGAGTCATACTATCACCCAAAATAATCAGGGGAGTTCCCAGTTCAATGAACATGCCTTTAGTCTTCTATCCCTTGAAAAAATCCCAGCTAGAGGGACAGTACAGTGGGTAGGGAATTTGTTTTTCATGCAGTTGGCCCCAGGGTCAGTTCCTGGAATCCTATATGGTCCTATATGCTCTTGGGTTACTTTCAGGTCTTGAATATTGTAAGTAGTTCTCTAGTAAACAGGTCTGCCTGTATCTTTTCTAATTGATAATTTTGTGTTTTAGACACAAAAGAAAATGGGAATGGCAGCCACATGGAAATTCTATTTTTTATGTTTTTTAAGAAATCTTCATATCATTTTCCACAGAGGTTGAATCACATGACATTTCCACCAACAGTGAATAGAGGTTCTTTTTTCACACTGCTCTTTCTAGCACTTGTCATTTATGCCCATTTTGATATAAATTATTCTCACTAATTTAAAGTTATATATCATTGTTGGTTTACTACTTCATGTTTATTTCCCCAACCTACACCATTATTACTGCCTTAACCCCTTGCTGGTGTCTCACATGCATTCTTACTTATATACAATCAATTCTCTCTACTATAGTAAAATAGTATTTTTCAAACATAAAATTGTATCAATAAGCTCCTTTATTTAAAGGTCAGTTGGCTTCATTTTGCTTTCAGTAGAAGACAGAAACTCTGAAAATGTTCATCTGAAATGATGATTAGACTCTAACTTGATCGCAGGCTGTGTGTTCCACTTCAGTTCTGTCCTTTGTGGTTTTCATAGTCTTGTTTCTTTTCAGTCATTTAAGTGTAGCTCCCTCTAGATTTGCGCTCTTTGAACAAGCAGGCCATGCTATCTGGAAAGCTAGCTCTACCTTCAATTCTATTTGCTTTGTTAAAGTTTTCAAATTCATCCTCTCTTAAATTCTCCTTTATCCAGAGGAAGTCCATGCTTATTATTTCAGTAGTCTCCACTCAAATACCAATAGAAAGGTAGGAGGTATTACTATTACTAGACTATCAAGTAACTATTAACATTCAGCATTGAAGGTGTGAATTCTTGCCTACCCCCACTAAACAGGAGAATCTCCCTAAAGGCTCAAATATCTCAACTTCTCCTCCCAGTTAGTATTCCAAGCCTAGTTCTGCCCAACCTGTCTTGTAGTTAAATCAGTCTTAGGATGTCTGAAAAACAGGATCTGCTTGACTACTGTCACTTGTTGCTTTTCTGGAGAATGGTTTGGGGTTAGTAGAGCTTCTAATTTTCTTAAGCTAAAAATTGACTCAAAAAATTTAAAACAGTGCTCGCTTTGGCAGCACATATACTAAAATTGGAACGATACAGAGAAGATTAGCATGGCCCCTGTGCAAGGATGACACGCAAATTCATGAAGCGTTCCATATTTTTAGAACTTTCCTCAAGATAGTCGAGGCCATCTAACACAAGCCTACGGCAAGCATTATCCTCAACGGGGAAAAACTAAGGGCCTTTCCTCTGAGATCAGGCACAAGACAAGGATGCCCACTCTCACCACTCCTCTTCAATATAGTACTGGAAGTACTTGTGATAGCTATTAGACAAGGAAAAGAGATTAAGGGCATCCAGATAGGAAAGGAAAAAATCAAACTCTCACTATTTGCAGACGACATGATACTATATCTAGAGAAGCCTAAAGCCTCTACTAAGAAACTCTTAGAAACAATAGACTTATACAGTAAAGTTGCAGGCTACAAAATCAATACCCAAAAATCCATGGCCTTCATATATGCAAACAATGAGGCAGAGGAAAGGGACATGAAAAAAGCAATCCCATTCACAATCGTGCCCCAGAAAATCAAGTACCTCGGAATCAGCTTAACCAAGGAAGTAAAAGACCTTTACAAAGAAAACTACAAAACGCTACTCCATGAAATCAAAGAGGACATGAGGAAATGGAAACATATACCCTGCTCGTGGATAGGGAGAATCAATGTTGTCAAAATGGCAATACTCCCTAAAGCATTATACAGATTCAACGCGATCCCTATAAGGATACCCATGACATTCTTCAAAGAAATGGATCAAGCAATCCTAAAATTCATATGGAATAACAAACGTCCAAGGATAGCTAAAACAATTCTTGGGAAAAAGACAATGGGAGGCATCACCCTCCCCAACCTCAAACTTTACTACAAAGCAGTAACAATTAAAACAGCATGGTACTGGAACAAAGGCAGAGCTGTAGACCAATGGAACAGGGTGGAATATCCCTACACACAACCCCAAATGTATGATCATCTAATCTTTGATAAGGGAGCAAGAGATGTGAAATGGAGCAAGGAAAGCCTCTTTAACAAATGGTACTGGCACAACTGGACAACCACATGCAAAAAAATGGGTTTAGACCTTGACCTGACACCATGCACAAAAGTCAGATCAATATGGATTAAAGACCTCAACATTAGACCACAAACCATAAGGTACATTGAAGACAAGGTCGGCAAAACCCTCCATGATATTGAAGATAACGGTATCTTCAAAGGTGACAAGGAACTAAGCAATCTAGTAAAAACAGAGATCAACAAATGGGACTACATTAAACTAAAAAGCTTCTGCACCGCAAAAGATACAGTGACCAGAATACAAAGACTATCCACAGAATGGGAAAGGATATTTACACAATAACCATCAGATAAGGGGTTGATATCAATGGTATATAAAGCACTGGTTGAACTCTACAAGAAGAAAACATCCAACCCCATCAAAAAATGGGGCGAAGAAATGAAAAGAAACTTTACCAAGGAAGAAATATGAATGGCCAAAAGGCACATGAAAAAGTGCTCTACATCACTAATAATCAGAGAGATGCAGATCAAAACAACCATGAGATACCACCTCACACCACAGAGACTAGCACACATCCAAAAGAACAAAAGCAACCCCTGTTGGAGAGGATGTGGGGAGAAAGGGACCCTTCTTCACTGCTGGTGGGAATGCCGACTGGTTCAGCCCTTCTGGAAAACAATTTGGACGATTCTCAAAAAATTAGATATTGAACTCCCATTTGACCCAGCAATACCACTGCTGGGAATATATCCCAGAGAGGCAAAAAAGTATAATCGAAATGACATCTGCACATGTATTTTCATCGCAGCACTGTTTACAATAGCCAGAATCTGGAAAAAACCCGAATGCCCCAGAACGGATGATTGGTTGAGGAAACTTTGGTACATCTATACGATGGAATACTATGCAGCTGTTAGAAAAAAGGAGGTCAAGAATTTTGTAGGTAAGTGGATGGGCATGAAAAGTTTCATGCTGAGTGAAATGAGTCAGAAAGAGAGAGACAGACATAGAAAGATTGCACTCATCTATGGTATATAGAATAACAGAGTGGGAGACTAACACCCAAGAACTGTAGAAATAAGTACCAGGAGGTTGACTCCATGGCTTCGAGGCTGGCCTCACGTTCTGGGGGAAGGGCAACTCAGAGAAGCGATCACCAACTATAATGTAGTCGAAGGCCATGCGGGGGAAGGGAGTTGTGGGCTGAATGAGGGCTAGAGACTGAGCACAGTGGCCACTCAACACCTTTATTGCGGGCCATAGAAGCTAAATAGAGAGAGAGAACAGAAGGGAATGCCCTGCTACAGTGGCAGGGTGGGGTAGGGTGGAGATGGGATTGGGGAGGGTGGGAGGGACGCTGGGTTTACGGGTGGTGGAGAATGGGCACTGGTGAAGGGATGGGTTCCCGAACTTTGTATGAGGGAAGTATAAGCACAAAAGTGTATAAATCTGTAACTGTACCCTCATGGTGATTCTCTAATTAAAAATAAATAAATTTAAAAAAAATTTAAAACATGGGGCTGGAACAATAATACAGCGGGTAGGATGTTTGCCTTGCATGCAGCCGACCTGGGTTCGATTCCCAGCATCCCATATGGTCCCCCGAGCACTGCCAGAAGTGATTCCTGAGTGTAGAGCCAGGAGTCAGCCCTGAGCATCGTCAGGTGTGACCCAAAACCCCCCCAAAAATTTAAAACAATATCCTAGGCCAATCAAACATATTTTGGGAAGTTTCCATCCTGATTCTAACCTAACACATAATTATCACAAAAAGAGTAATGGGTGCCTTCTTCAAATGGCTGTTTTTTAGGGCTGAAGAAAGAGATCACATAAAAGTTGTACAATAAAGTATATATTCCTTTATTTAGGGTCCATACATATTTATTTCCTCTCTTTCTTACTGAGAAAGATTTATCTTGAAAAACTTGTAAAAGTAAAAACTTGTAAAAGTAAAAGCTTGTAAAATAATTTTTCATTAAACAAAAGGTTCTGTTTTTTTTTAATTTTTATTTTATTGAATCACCTTGAAAAAAATATACAAAGCTGTCAGGTCTAAGTCGCAGTCATACAATGATTAAACCCCCATCCCTTCACTAGTGCACATGTTCCACCACCAAGAATCCCAATATAACCCCCTACCATCCACCCTCCACCTAAGTAGCTAATGATCTTCACTTTATTTTCTCTATACTTTGAATACATTCAATATTTCAATGGAGAACTCGCTATTATTGTCTGGAATTTTCCCCCAACAATCATGCCTGCTGAAAAAGCATCATTTAATAATTTCTTTTTATTGCTGAGAATGAAGACTCTATGAGCTCGCATGGCCATGATAGCGGCTGCATGGTTTTGTATTTCTGATATTTTGGCTCAGTTCACAGTCTAGATGCATTTCTGTAAGAAGCCGCTCTGGGTGTCAAAATGGGTTAGAAGACCTCTCGGATTATAGTCTTTAGGAGCAGAGGTCCGTTTCGCGCACAGCAGCTCCAGATCTGATCTGGGCGGAGATAAGTCGCAGTGTAGGACCCTAGAGTGATCAAATAAGAACAAGAGTATGGATTGAGATCAGATTCAGGTACTTGACTG
This sequence comes from Sorex araneus, assembly GCF_027595985.1. Classification (NCBI taxonomy): domain Eukaryota; kingdom Metazoa; phylum Chordata; class Mammalia; order Eulipotyphla; family Soricidae; genus Sorex; species Sorex araneus. The sequence goes on along the minus strand of NC_073313.1, from coordinate 329,744,509 downwards.
AATGTATCCTAAAATTAAGTCATTATTTGTCAAGAGTTGAATATTGCTTAATCAACAATTTAAGAATTCTTAAACATAGGTTTTATTTTTCAATTAATCAAAACTTTTTTTCACATTTTAATAGTGTTATAAATGTATTTAAAGCAATTGGTCAAATTAAGTTTTAAATCCATTTTATATGAATTATTATGCTTCACATCTGATTCTATATAGTTGAATGCTGCTTGCACTCTCTATGGCAGCAACAGAGTCTTATATTGCCGAGGCCACCCCTTTCCAAAATCATTATCAACCTGTTGTCAGACATCAGTCACAGTCTCTGAGGAGTTTACATAAAGAATTAACACTTAACTTGGGTGTTGTTAAGTCTTAATTTCAAGTTTATTTCTCTTAAGGTGCTGGCTAAATGTAGACAACTTATTTAAGTCTTAGATAAAGTAGCTCATTTCCAAGTTGTGAAATGGAAAAGTTAAATGCTACTCATATAAGATTATCATGAACATAAAATAAAATAAAGTTTGCAAACTTACAATGTAAGCTTCAAAGCTAAGCCAATAGATATAAAGCTTTGAATAGAGCAGATAGTAACTGAAATCAAGGTCGCTTACTTTTGAGTCCTAGCAGGGCCCACCTGGCTGTGCTTAGTTACCACTCCTGGTGGGATTGGGGGACCATATGGGTTGCCTTATAAACTCTACCAACTCTCTGGTCCCTAGGATGTGAATCAATGTTTCATCTTTATTTCCACTAAGTAACCCCTCCCTTGCTCTCTTGTCACATCCTTATACTCATAATGTACATGATTTAAAGTTTCCTGCATTTATTTATAACCAAAGAAACTGGGGGTTTACATGAACAATATCAGATACTGAATTGTATCTATTGATTTAGTCAGTCCCTAGTATGTGGCTGAGAAGATACTTCAATCTAAGTAACAAAAGATAAAGCCACCTCTATGTGGCAAACAGAGTTCAAGACAATTTTACAAATAACTGAGATAAATGCTTCAAGTGTCAAAGTTGCTTAGGATAGGAAAACCCACTTATTTTGACTTCATGTCAAAGAAGTAAGTTCTTTGACATGAAGATAGCCTCGGGATTATTTTACAGGTATTTTTCTATATATTTTTGATGATGATTATGAATGTAATGAAAAGTCCATTCATAAAACTTTTATTCCACTTACATGAACTTAATACACGTGTTCTTAACAATTATGCTAGGATTGTTCATGAAAATTTCATAAGACATTAAACAAAGCTGGCCATCATCTCAAGTTATTTCCCTGTTAACTATTTTTACAGCACATGCATGTTAGGCAAGTATCAAAAAAAAATCACAAAAGCAAAAAAAAAAAAAAGAAAAAAAAGAAAAAAAAACCCTAAAAAAGTTAAATACATGAGTTTTGACTGCTGCGCTTGACATACATGAAGTTATGGATATCAAGCAATTCATTTTTACTGCATCTTTACTTGTACATTTGTTCTTAGGTTGCCTAAAACATTTAAACACAAATAAAATGTGTGTAGCAAAAATAATGAAAGCAAACAGCAGGTAACTTTACAAATAATGGTCCAACTATTTAGACATTCAGGTGACATAGCTGAAAAGAAACAAGCTCCTTTGGTTATGTTGTAAGCCAACAACAACCCCAAGAACTAGACTGTCATGAAGGAACCCCCCTCTACTAAATGATAATATCACTAACATCTATTTCATCTTAAGTGTCTTTAGTTTTTACTTTACAGTTTCTTTCCTTTATTTCAGGCTATCAGGTATCTCTTACACTGGTCACAATAATGTGCCTTTCAGGAAAAAAAATCCCTTTCACAACTTAACACGGTGATGCTTCCTGTTTTACTATGATCAAGGAAATCAGATAACTCTCTGACATTGGGTGCTAAAATCTGAATGAGGACCTAAGAAGAATTTATGGTTGAAATGCCTAGCATTTTATAAATCTATATTATCTCCATCTGGCTTCTCTTATAAGTAGCAGCTTGGCTACTTGATAATATTAAATATTATATCTTTGATGTTGAATAATTGGGTATTCATTTAAATGTTACAACATTAGGTGAGGTGCTTATGCAGACAGCTGACCTGGTTCAAGCCCTGATACTCTATATTGTCCCCTGACAACTGCTAGGAGTGATCCCTGAGAGCAGAACCTGGAATAAATCCCTAACAACTACAGGAGTGGCCTCAAAACTATAACAACTTAGATTACTTTTACAGCAAAACTAATGCCATTAAATGAAGATTTCAATACTTTTAAAGGCATATATTCCAAATGAATATACATCCTACTTCCAAATCTTTTCCCTTTTCCCTGTAGCAATCCTTAAAGTAATCTAACCCCACCTGTTTTTCTTACATTATTCTCCCCTGTCATTTTATAAATATAGTCAAATCATCTTTTACCCTTTTACGTCAATTGTCATTCTCCATCTGGGAAAGAGAAAATTTGATCATTCATACTGAAATAGCGTCTGTTTCTAACCCCTCAAGCTGGTATACTGGTCTCTTTTCTTGCAGCCAAACATTCAGTAACATGTGTTTATATGTATATGTTTATATGTTTTCCTTTATATTAGTAATAAGATGGTAATTAAGGAATGCATAATGAGAGAATGCAGTTTTCTGTCCAGATAAGTCCCTGAGCTTCATTACCAAATTCATCTTATACGTCAGCCATTAAATAGCATGGTATTTTCCACTCTCATTCATGCATTATCATTTAATTTTGTCTAAACGGAATTTTCTCTGTGGCCATAACCATCATCATCTTCATCACCACTGCCATCAAGGAGCATTTATTACCTGCTACAATGCATATGGTGCTATATTTGTTATAGTTCTAGACAATTCTATCAACTTGGTCCTCATCCGTAAGTGCCCACAATAAAAATACAAGATTAATAAGAACAGTGAGATTTGGATTCAAATACCACCCTCACCATTGAAATGAGTAAAAACATAACTTTTTGTGTGGGAGGTATGCCTTATTTGAAAATAAGGTATGAGTTACATTTTCTATGAGCACCTTTTCCCAGTAATCTTAGCTACTCATTCAGATTTGTCTCTCATCATTTTATGTGAAAAAAAAAAGATAATAAAAGGGAGAATTGGCCTGGAACTTTTAAAAGATGACTGTATGCAAAATAGCAATTAACCTCTGGATCTCAGAAAAAAATTGTCTGAGATGAATTTTGTTTCTTACCTGGTTTCAACCTGGTTTCTCTGTGTTCCCCAAATCTTTTATCTCCTTTATTTTACTCTGTATTTCTAACCTTGGCCTTTTCTTCATTTTCTCCAATTCTTGGCCTTCTTATTCAGGTCACAACCATTATTCTTTACTTCTCTCAGCCACTCAGATGAGATAAATCTTACTTAGAACATAGCCCTAAATGGGTCTCAGGGGAAAGTCCAAAGTCATGGGCTGTTTCTTTAAATAGTGGAAACACACTAGGTTTCTGAAAGTACTCACATCAGACAAGGACCTTAAGAATTAAGACCAAATGAACGCAGAGTAGACTCATGACTTTTGTTTCATATGTTCCTGGGGAAATACTCATTTATAGGAATAATAGAGGAATAATTCTTGAAAACTACTTTACTCTCCCCACTTCTTATAACAAATGCATACAGTTTAGGTCTTGTACACTAAGAGTACTTGATTTAATCCTTTCCTATTATAACCCCCTACATAAAGATGTCACATTGAGCTGTTGAAGACTTTCACAAAACTTTATAAGTAACTGAGTTTGTGCCTTTAAAACCACCTAAAGATCAGTCATATGGCTGTTTCTTTCACACAAATTAGACTTTTTCAGTATTAGTTTTTCTTTTCTTTTAAAAATCAATCAAGGAGGCTATTAACTAGGAAAGCTCATAAGGAGCACTTTTGAGAGTTACTCTAAAATTTCACATCCATTTACTCAAACTACACAACATGTAAATCTTTGGACTCTTGGGGACAATTGTAAGTTGGTTTCAAATACCACAGAGCACATAAATCTTCTCCTCCCTTCTTTACCCTCCTCAACCATAATCTGTTCACTCTTTGACCTCCCTCAAGTAACATGAATGCCTTAAATGTACTTGGTTCTCTCCCTCCCCTCCGTTGAACAACACATTTCAAATCCTAATCATAGTTCAGAGATGGATTGAATCAACCGTCTTAGGGATCTTGCTTACTGCCTCAGGTAAGAGGCAATTTACAAAGACATAAACTGCCAAGGAGACACCATTGACCAGAAGTTGGGAGGGTGATTTAGGAATGCAGCTCAGTTTTACTTTTTTGAACCAGCAGAGAGAAAGGTCAGGCCAAAACCTTGCAAAAAATCTAGATAAGGAAATATTTTGGAAGAAATATTGTTTTACAACTCCCCCAAAGGCTCAAGAATTTAAATTGGTCTCTGACTTTATTCATTTATGCTGCTTCTGACTATACTCTAAAAGACCTGCTCTGAGGAATAGATGAGACTAGTTTTCAATTAGCATAACTGTTATAAATAAATGTAGCTTGCAAGTGTTTGAAACAACTTTTTCCTAACTAATCATGATTTTACCACTTATTTATAGTTGTTGTACAAAAAAATCATGCTGAATACAGGTAAATCTTAGTCAAAATGAATATATTTATTTGTAATTTTTTCACAGTGATTCAATAAAATAAATTTTTTTTAAAAATTAATATATTAATTTCAGCATTATAATTAACTTTAGTCCAGCACTAATTAGCTTTAATCTAAGTTTTAATTATGTTGCAAACAAAGTGATACAAACAAATTGAACTTTAATGAATAATAAAATCATTTTATAAAATAATGACTTCTTTTTTCAGGAGCAAAATAAACAAACAAACAAAAAACGTGGTCTACAACCTTTGTGGATATATAAATATATAGTTAATGATAAAAAGAAAAACAACTTTTCTTTCCAAAGCAAGAATTCTATCATAAGCTCAAATTAGTAGAGTCTGAAAGAATTTAAGCATATTCATTATTTTTCCACTTAGAGAAGTCCTCTCTTTGCTATTATTTATTCTATTTTCAAATGCCATGCTCCAAACATAAATGTGATTTTCACTGATGCTCTTCAACTTTGTCAGGCAACTCAACCCCCCTTCTCTTCCTTCCTAAATTTAATTAAAACCAGCATTCAGCCATACTGGAGAGAAACCCTATTTACATAACACAAAGAAAAACAATTTTTAAAAGCCCACATTAATCATGGGCTTTAGAGAAAGTCACCATAAATAGGATGTATCTAGCAGAGCGACAAGCTACAGCCACTTAAGAAAAATGTCTTTTCAGCTGCAAAGATACCAGTGTTACTAAGGAACATAGCTCCTTTGTTCCACAAATTCTTCATTTTTATGTAAAGTTACATGACTTACTTACCCTGATGCCAAATAATGCATCTATAAAGTTGCCATAACTACTTCTAAAATTAAGTAAAAGCTGAATTTTGTTTTATGATATTTCCAGAAGTAAAGAAAAAAATCAAGGATATATGTCAAGAAAAATGTTAGCACTTTTTAAAAGTATTATGTCATTCAGTAGTTCTGGGATCTACATGACTTGCTCCCTTACTCACCTTGAGCTTCGACCTTTAACTCAGAGAGGTACTACCTCTCCCAAACTTCCTACTTTCTTGCCTACATACATGCAGAGACACATTTAAAGATATCAGACATCCACTGTAGCTTTCTACATGTGCAAAAATTTCTTTCCTGATTATTTCATTTCAACCATTTCACTGTGAAACATTTTGATCAGAATGAAATTTAAAAGTATAGAAAGGTTATCAATAGCAGAAACAATATATGGTTGACCAAAATAGAAAAATGTGGACTAATAAAAATTACTACAGGCAGCTAATTGATGAGAAAAAAATCAGAATTATTAATCATCACAGAATTCCCTATATCAGTTTTAGTCTCAGTTTACCTCAAATGTAAAAAAGAAATAGTGGGGTTCTGGAGTGATGGTACTGTGGGTAGAGTACTTGCCTTGTACGTGGCTAATGTGGACTCAATCTCTAGCACAGTATATAGTCCCCCCAAATCCCACAAACACAGATCCAGGAAGGAGTAAGACTTGATTACTGCTGGTTGTGGCCTCCAAATTCAAGACCGTTCTTGTAAATATTCATTAAAATCTTTGGGGTACCATAATTCCAATGGGATATAGGCTTACCAAAGACAAATAACAAAGATTTCTGCATTTATTTATTTATTTATTTGTTTGTTTGTTTATTTATTTATTTATTTTTCTTTTTGGGTCACACTCAGCAATTCTCAGGGGTCACTCCTGGCTCTGCACTCAGGAATTACTCCGGGTCGTGCTCAGGGGACCATATAGGATACTGGGAATCAAACCCAGGTCGCCCTCGTGCAAGGTAAACGCCCTACCCACTGTGCTATCACTCCAGCCTCAAAGATTTCTGTATTTAAAGTAAGCAATGCAGATGCAACTTTGGCTGATATCAGACACATTCTGCCTCACACAAACATTCTACAACCAATTTGAGTTCCTTTAATATCCCAAACCTGAACTTCTTCTCTCGTGGCCCCCAAACCTTAATAATGACAAATTATACCATCTATGGAGAACAGCTAAACATCTGGAACTTTGAATATCCCTGAGCCTCCCTTTAAAATCTGAGCCATTATTTCTAATTCTGGCAAGTCCCTTACTGATGTCCTTTAAGCTCCCTTCTCCCAGCTGTCAACCCACCAACCACAAAGTGCCAAACTGCCAGGCATGAAGCTTCTCTTAGTCCTCTGAGAGGATCCCCAGGCTCTCATTTTCAGAACATATACTGTGTATTTGATTATCACACATTTATCAGTTTCCCAAACATGCTTGTGTTTGTAATGAAGAGTGAAGGTTAAAAAGATCAAAGCTACTCAAACTCAGGAGATAGAAGCTGATCTGTCATTAATAAGCTCTGTAGTATGGCTATGTATTTGGTCTTTCCCAGCAATATTCCACTACAGCTTCCACTTTAAGAAGCACAATTTACAAACAAAGACATGAAAGCAGTTAATGTATAACACCTGATTAGCATACGTAATTTCAATGGACTTAGAATTGATGTTCAACTAATAACTAATTCATAAATAAAAGAATGTTAAAATACCCAGTTTTGCTTCCAACAAGGACCACAAGGCTATATCGTTAAATGAGTGATCTCAAAATTTTTATGATTAGATCCCCAACATATTCAATGACAGAGCATATAACACTATATGTACAATGGCTATAATATGTGTCTGTAATATATGTAAATAATACTAAAACCATGTAAAAAAGAAAAAATAAAAGAGCAAAAAATGGAACATTAAATATCTATAATAAAAGTTCCACTATTGATCACAGTGTATCAACTGTTCTGACAAAGAAATACAGAAGGCATAATTTTTGAATTTCCAAATCAATGGAAGAAAAATATGTAGAAAATATAAACTACCCAATTATCTAAAAATACCATATTTTATTTTGGATGGCCTTAAAGTTAGCACTAACATTTTGAGACTATCAAAAATTCTATGTTTTACTTTAAAGTAAATAATAAGATGATATTGCAAAATCTTTGTGAAGAATGGAGTAACTGACCATTTTCTCTATTTTTCTCCATCTAGCTTATTTAAATCATTACTTTTTTAAGAGAAACAAAAAGGAAGAAGAAAAAGTCTTTTTTTTTCAGTACAGTGTTTTTCTACTATAAGAAAAGTTCATTTTAAATCTTCTTTTAAGTATGGTTGAATTCATGGATAATAAGAAACTAGAGAGATAGTAACTAGTCAAATAAGGAAGAAATTTAGACACTGTTAATGTGTTGGCTGCTGACTATCAATCAGTCCAAATAGACAAACCTCTCATAAGTCTTTTTGACCCAAACAACTCAAAACTCACATACTGTGAGGATCTAGGCACTTTCAAAGTCATCTGGTCTTAATACGCCCTTTCCACAGATGGTGCAAGGACAACATTCCAAGCAGTAAAAGAAAATTCAGTGAAAGAACTAGAACTGGAACTCACGTGCATGATGCTCACTCTAATTAATTAAATGATGTTGCCTAAGTAATGACTTGCTTTAAAAAGTCAAAGGAAAAATGCTGAAGAGATAATTAAGGTGCTTGCTTAGTATGTGGCATGTTGGATTTGATCCCTAAGCACTGTCAGGAGTAATGCCTGTACAGATAGGGCCAGGAGTAAACCCTAAGAATTTCTAGGTAAGACCCAAAATCTAAATAAATAACACTGTATCACTGTCATCCTGTTGCTCATCAATTTGCTCAAGCGGGCACCAGTAACATCTTCACTGTGAGACTTGTTGTTACTGGTTTTGGCATATCGAATACGCCAGGGGTAGCTTGCCAGGCTCTGCTGTGCAGGCAAATTACTCTCGGTAGCTTGCCGGGGCTCTCTGAGAGGGGCGGAGGAATCAAACCTAGGTCAGCCGAGTGCAAGGCAAACACCCTACCTGCTGTGCTATTGCTCCAGCCCAGAAAGAAAGAGAGAAAGAGAGGAAGAGAGGAAGAGAGAAAGGGAGGGAGGAAGGAAGGAAGGAAGAAAGGAAGGAAGGAAGGAAGGAAGGAAGGAAGGAAGGAAGGAAGGAAGGAAGGAAGGAAGGAAGGAAGGAAGGAAGGAAGGAAGGAAGGAAGGAAGGAAGGAAGAAAGAAAGAAAGAAAGAAAGAAAGAAAGAAAGAAAGAAAGAAAGAAAGAAAGAAAGAAAGAAAGAAAGAAAGAAAGAAAGAAAGAAAGAAAGAAAGAAAGAAAGAAAGAAAGAGTTGGGACTGAAAAGATAGCATAGGGATAAAGTGCTTATCTTTTTTTTTTTTGGTTGTTCATATTTATTTACTTCATTTTATTTTATTTTATTTTTTAATGTTTATTTTATCACCATGTGGAAAGTTACAAAGTTCTCAGGTTTATGTCTCAGTTATACAATATTCAAACACCATCCCTTCACGAGTGCCCATATTCCACCACCAAAATCCCCAGTATACCCTCCGCCTTCCACCCCCAACTGTATAACTGATGAACTTCACTTCATTTTCTCTTTACCTTGATTATGTTCCATATTTCAACACAAAACTCACTATTGTTGTGGGAGTTTCCCCCCAAAAAAGACAGCCCTACTAAGGAAGCATTTGATAATTAGTTTTCCATTAAAAGATTGTATGTTTTCAGTTTTTAGAAAAGGTCGAGCGGCTGCCTTAGCGGCCTCATGGTTCGGATGTGTCCCAGTCCCGCATCCTGGAGCCGTGTTAGTTGCTGCTCAGTGTCGCCAGGGCTCCATCTGGAGAAGGTGTGGTGGCTGCACCTCCTCCGTCCGGATCCCCGGTGTTGCTGGCCCCAATTCAGGTCCGGAGCATTGTCCAGCCGCGTTGCTCACCAGAATGCCTGGCTGCTTCTCTGCTGAATGTGGCAAGATGGCGCCGAGGGTGGTTCGAGGGCATGACTTCCGGCAGCGGGGACCACTTGGAGGCTGGGCTGGCGCCGCCCCGCTCCAGTGCCCCCCTGAGGCTCGGATGTGTCCCAGTCCTGCATCCCGGAGCCGTGTTAGTTGCTGCTCAGTGTCACTAGGGCTCCATCTGGAGAAGGTGTTAAGGTGCTTATCTTGTATAGGGCTTGCCCATGTTCAAATGCAGGCATAGCCAGCAAATGATCCTTGAGCAGAGCTAAGAATAAATCCTGAGACCAGCCACGTGTGGCCCAAACTTGACCCTCCACAAAGATAAAATTATAACAATTATTTTGCGTGTGCAGGTACTCTTCCATGTGCTTCTATAAGCTTGAGTTTAATTATCCAACTATCCGTATTAGTTATACTATCTTTTAAAAATACTTTTATATGTTTTTATACATTTTTCCTTTATACTAAATGATTTTTTCAACTTTATATAAAACTTTAATTGTAAGGTTTCTTATCAGAAAGAATTTTGTCAACCAATGTTAAACAAATTTAAACACATTAAGGCCAGAGTGATAGTACAGCAGGTAGTGTGATTTGCCTTTCACACACATCCCTAGGTTCTATCTCCAGCACCCTATATGGTCTCCTAAGCATCACCATCAGTGAACTCTGAGTGCAGAATCAGAAGTTAGCCTTGAGCTGGCCAAGTATGGCCCAAAAGACCAAACATAAATAAATAAATAAATAAATAAATAAATAAATAAAAATCTATCATCTATTACTTGTCAATTCAGAAATTTTTTATTATGGAAGGTATTTCCTTTAGTAAGTTGACTCAGAAGGGGGAAATGAAAGATATTTAAAGTGTACAATAATATAATTTTGTGCATAGATACATTGTTAAAGTATTGTTTCAATCATGCTAACACATACGTAAAATTTTTCTCAGTTCACACAAAGTTTGTATTATCTTTGAGAGAGACAGAAAATTCGGCATGGAGAATTTAGAAAACTGTCTAGTATCACAGAAATGACAGTGAATACATATCTACTATTTACTTCATCATCTCACTCTCAGAAAAAAAATTACTTACCATCAAGTCAAAATTATATAAAAATGATTTGTCAGCATTGCTGTTTTTATTGGCTATAAGATGGGGGTGTGGGATATTTGGGTATTGATTAAGGCTTTGGTTATAATTCCATACCATTTGTCTTATCACTTGTATCACTTGCATCACTTGTCATCCTGTTGCTCATCAAGTTGCTCAAGCGGGCACTAGAAATGCCTGCATTCGTCCCTGTTACTTTCTAGTGCAACCCATTGGTGTCTGCTCGCTCCGGGAACTCGAAGAACCTCAAACCATTTGTTCAGGGTCTTGACAAAGAAGTCTGATCATCTCATAGGTGGCCAGCCAGGCATTCTTTTGACATCCCATGGAATTCAGTAGGTAACAGCTCCAGTCCAGTGGTCATCTCCAAATTGCATTACATGTCTGGCCCAACTGATCACATTTATCTTGTAGCAGGAAAAAAATTTTAAAACTCTAACTCTTCTCAAAGTGGTGATTTTCTATCTCTAGACTCTAAAAACCACAATCTTTAACAGGTTGATGTCATAAAACTCACCATGTAAATAATATGTGTAGCTTTGTGTGAACTGAGAAAAAACTTTCCACTCACTGGATCACTCTTTACTTTTTTTTCTTTTTCTTGATACACACCTGGCAGAATTTAGGAGCTAATCCTACCTTCATGCTGAAGGGCCACATGGTACTGAGGATTTAACTCAGGGATTCTACATACAAAGCATATATTCCAACCATTTGAACTATCTACCTGATCCTCACTAGGCTACTTGTCATCCAAAAAGTAAATTCAAAGTTTTGTTTCACTGTTGAGAACATCACATACAGAAAGATTAAGTATATGGTCAAGTTCTCTGTGTAGCTAATAACTAGCAGTTGAACAGATAAATTTGAACCCATAGTTCTCTCAAACTCAATGGTCCATGTCTTGCCTTCTATGCCAAATTCCTTTGGATAGTTATTCCTTTGGTTTTCCTATCAGATATTAATATGGGATTTTTCTTTCTAAGTCATGTCCTTTATTTTCCTTTTTTGTTTTGAGGGTTACTTGTAAAGGTGCTAGGTGTAGCAGTATAAGGCAGAAACTACCAAGATCACACCTCACGTTGTTTGGGGTAGAGTATTTAAGGCAGGACTTAAACATAGAGCCTCATACATGCAGGACTCATGTTCTACTATTTGAACTATATTCCTTGAATCTACACATTCAATTAGAGTCGACACAATTTGATATTTTATTTTATCAAGATACCCAATAGATCTATTTTTAAAAATTTTTTGTAGTGCCAGGGATCAAATGCGGGGCTGCATATATGAAAAATAAGTTCTCTACTTTTAAGCTGCACCCCCAGAGTCCCTTATAATTTTAATCAGGCTTATCCAAAATACTTATACATTTTTTTTTTGTCATTGTCAACATACCCGGAAGCTTTTTTTTTTCTAAATTAAGTGTCTTTGTCACATTCCTGGCCTTTGAAGCTCCTGCTGATGAAGTTGATTCACAATGTTGGTTGTAGCATTGATGGAATTTCAAACAACGAAAAAAACTTTAGTGAAGACCCTTTGTCATATACATTACTAGGAAAATTACTCAGGGCTCAAAAATTCCATCCATAATCACTACTTTTGAAATCAAAGTTGTGAAATCTGAGTGTGACACTATTAATAAACAGCAAAATACAAACTCGAACTATTCTGTCTTGTACCTTTAGAGAGTTTAAAGAATAACATTAAAATACTTACACTGTATCTACCTTAAGCAAAACATATAAAAAGCTAACTCATCATCTGTTTAAAGTAAATTTTATAATCCAATTTTCAACATCTTATCTGTAGTAGTTTTCCTAGTACTTAATGTAGAAAGTCATATAGAGAGGAGGCATACATTCTTCCTTATTAAATTAACTAGAATAGTAGTTTTGAAACTTTTTTTAATATTCCCTGCATCAATGTCTTAGGAACTATTGATAATAGATGAAGGACTCTAGGCTCTCAGTAACTTCTAAAGGATTATTTTTATTTAAGAGTTATATATGCTATAAATATTTTCCTTGGGAAAATGATTATGGGGAATAGATGGATGAACAGACAGACAGAACACTAAAAATTCCCTAAGGAATTAAAGGCAGGAAACTACTCAGTTGCTGTTATTATTATGGGATGATACTATAATGGTAAAATAATGTTATTATTGAGTAGTTCAAACCCATGAAATTTTTACATCAAGAGTGAACCTTAATAAAAAATATGGGCCTTCAGGTAATAATGCCGTGTCATGTAGATTCATACTATACTTTGGTGTGGGGTACTGACAATGGGGGAAATTATACATGTGTGGGGTAAAGAGACATGTAAAAATTTCTTTGAAAACTTTATTTCACTCAGTTTATTTTGTGGCTCTAAAACTTATTTAAATACAGAATCTACAAATCAAGAAATGAATATGAAAACTCCTAATAATGCCTTGGAGTCATTCCCTCCTATGCAGTTAAACTGCACTTTTTTTGTGCCTGAGTCTCATCTTTAATGCATGTAGCACTGTCCTATATTCATGCCGCTGATAAGAAAGCAGATGTTGGGCTAGCATATGGTGCCCACTCATAAATTTCTGTAACCTTTCCCTGGTGTAAAAGTCATGGGCAATGATGGGTTCCAATGACCGGTCTTCTTAGCTCTCTCCAAGGAGCTCTGGAGCCCTCTTCGCATTTGTTCAACTCTGGCTAGTAAGCCAGTGCTGTGCGCATCCATCCGCCATCAGGACATCCAGATAAACACACTGAGAAGCCATTAGGCTTGATAAGATTGAAAATCATGTATATTGCATCCTACAAATAAGAGTAAGGGCTGTTGGAACTTTTGCTCCTTCACAGCCTGCAGATGTCAATTTGAAAGAATGAAGTTAAAAGTTTTGGTTGCTCTTGGGATTGAGCTGCACTGAAGAAAGGAGGTGAATGACTGAGAACTGAAGATGCCGAGGAATGGATAGCTCTCCTGACATAAAAATATTGGTGGATTTTCACTACTCTTTTCTTTCTGAGCACTGCAGTGGTGCTCAGAAGCCACTGCAATACACATGATGTGATTGCGATATGAATCTGCCCTTTCACGTGCGTATTTTTTCATTGATTTGACTTACTGTCATCCTCTGGTTGTGTTATAAACAATTTGAAAATGCAAGTCACTTCTCTTGAAATACTTCCTTTCTTCTAAAGCATCTAGCACAAACCTGAGCATATACTGGACCCTCCTAACTACTGATGAACTCAATGACAGATTGAGGGCCACCACCAATGCTTTCTCTTATATCAACAGTAGCAGCAGAAGAAGCAATAAATACAGGTTTTACCCTCCACTGTGGTTCTATCATCAGTGTAGAATTTTCTTTTATATACATTGCCTAATTTGATGAATCTTTATGCATACTTGACATAAAAATGTTGCTATAACAGTTGTTTAAATGATTTATGAAGTTCCATAATATAAGTATTTGAAATATAAAAGAATGCAATTAATGTTTTCTGGCTAAGGCGTTTGTAGCTTTAGATAATCTGAACTTTATTTCTGGAACAGCAGCTGCTTTCCTTTAAAATGGAATTTCAACTAATAGGGTGTAGAATTTATGCATTTAAGAAATAGTTATGTAGCTCTGGAGTGATAGCACAGCGGGTAAGGCATTTGCCTTGTATGTAGCTGACCCGGGTTCGATTCCCAGCATCCCATATAGTCCCCTGAGCACTGTCAGGAATAATTCCTGATTGCAAGAGCCAGAAGTAAGCCCTGTGCATTTCTGGGTGTGACCCAAAAGCAAACAAAAAAGGTTATGTAATAAATATAATTTTGAAACTATATTCCTTGTGGGGAAGGTGCCCTATCTATCTCTCTATCAGTTTTGCACCCTGTTTTACCTCCACATGGGTCTTATATCAGGCTAAAGATAAGTATGCATAAATATAATAAACATGTTATTTGCTAGGATGACTTGTACAATCAATTGAGAACCTGGAAGAAGATGTGTCTGATTCCAATTTATCAACTGGGAAAAGTTTCACAGGATAATATCTGATGGACAATCTTGAAGATTAGGGAAGGAGCACCAAATAGAGCTACAAGCAAAGAAATCAAGTAAAAGGCAGAGAAGTCAAGAACCAGGCATAATGCAAAACTCTCAATTTTTACTTTGAACCATTTCCTCCTTAACTGAAATTCTTCTCAAATACAATCAGTCAAAAAAAATTATTGGACAATACTTCATGCCAAATATTGTCATTTCTTTATTTCCTGCCCAATTTCTCATGGACTCATACCTAAGTATAGTGACCTTCCTGATGGAAACCATAATTCTCTGGTCATTCAACACTGATCCCCTAATCACATATTGACCTGTACTTAAGTCACAGGCTCCATGCTGGATTCCATGCAATTTATGAAACTGTATAAAACTACAACCCTGTCTCCAAAAAGTTCATTTTTTTTGCAAAGAGAGATGTGACAGGTATGGAAATAGCTAAATTTATGGCCTATTATAAAAATTATATAAAAGCTATAAAATTAATTATAATCATTTGAATAGTGTGGTAAGGTTCTACTCTACATGACTCATTAGCATATGTGTTTGGATATATATGTACTGTTTTTGATACAAATAAAAATATGTTCATCAATTAGAAGGAGGATGTCTTCCTCCAGATGAGGTCTACATGGCAGAATTAATACTTCAGCATCAGTATCGTTTTTAATGCTTTATAGTTCACCTCAGACATTAAAACACTGGAGTTGTGATAGCTGATGCTAGAGACAGAAACTGAAGTGGTAAAGTGGCAGGGTAAAAAGTCAGCAAGGGATGGTCAGAGGCAAAACGTTTTTAAAAAATGTCATACATGGAGAGTGAGAGAAAGTAATAAATTCAGACCACCAACTGGGTCTAAGGATGGGAGTAGTGTTGAGTGCAGAAAACCTAGGACATGGTCAAACAAATTTATTCTAGCATCAATGCAGACTTATGACTTCCATTACTTTCTTTTCTGTAATCCACCCTGATCTTCCCTGAGATTTACATTTATATAACTGCCTAATGCATACTTTCCTCTGCGTATCTACTACAATATGCTCCAGTCTTGAGGTATCCTTCATTCCTCTAAACTTGCTCTCTGGCTGTTTTATAATTGTTACATTGTCCATGCCAAGCTTTAGAGTGAGAAATCTAAAAGACATTATTGCCACTCTCTAGTTCTCTGGTGTCAAAACAACTGCCAAATGACATAAATTTACTTCTGAATTAGCTTTTTATTCCATCTACCCTTTTCCCCAAACTCTGAAACTGTTTTTTAACTTCTATCGCCTCAGTCACTCTACAGCACAATCTATTTCCAACATTGCTCTCACAGTGATCCTTGCAATGTGGAATATAACTCTGTCATGGCCCTGGTTATAACTTTTCCATTATTCCCCACTGTTCTGTGAATTAAAACTAACATTAACAAGACCTTGGGGATCTTTTTCTAGCTTAACATACCTCACTAAATCTCATAATCCATCTTTCTCCTCAAGTTTTCTGTACCCCAACCAAGTGAATTTAACTTAGATCAAACATGCTTCATTCCTTTTCTATGCAGGGCACTGATGTTCACTGCACCCTTGGCACCACATGGTCACTTCCTTTCTTTTGCGATATCTTTTTTTAAAATTCCTTTTTCTTCCAGACACAGTGATGACATCTCAGCTCAAGTCTCACTTCCCTAGAAAAGCTTCCTTCATCTCCCATCATCTTTATTTTTCATCTTTCATCCAAGTCAGATTCTATGAATCCATGTCATCTAGGACTACACAGATCTATTGATAGTTAAGCATATTCAATAGTTAATAGTTGGTAGTTAAATATAATTATTTAGCACCTGTCTTTATTCTATATTATATTCTCAACATGAGCAGGAGTTTATTATTTTCCCATTTTAACTTTTGGAATCTTGTATGTGTTTAACACATATGTGTTAAAGGAAAACTCAAATTACAGGTTAATGCAAGCCTTAAAAAGTGTGGTTGTGAATTTGAGAATTCTAGGTGGGGTGGGGCAAAAAAAGCAAACCCAAGAAAAAGGCTACAAACTACAGTCTTCTTTTAAAAGAAAAGCTAGTTATCTTTGTATAGTCCTCATTTTATTTCACAAGTACATACGTATAGTTCCAGAAAATGCTTTGGAGAGTGGACAGCCACATTTTAACAGACATTTCAATATTTGTAATTATGATCCAGGAGTATGATTGTGTCATAAGCGTTGCTGAATAAAACTTGTGTATAGTTTTGGGTTCCTTAATTTAACAGAGAGAAAAAAAGGAATTGAGGCATAGGTTACCTGTAGTTTAAATGATTTTCCAGTGCCATTTTATTTCTTTTACTTCATTTAACTCATTCTGCATCTGAATCACTCACTAGATCATTAGTGAGTTCTTTCAAACCTTTAAAGAAGAGCTACTGCTCATCTTTTTCAGCATCTTTTAGGAAATGGAAAAAACAAAAACAACCCTGAACAGTTTCTATGACGCAAACATTACCCTGATACCAAAAGCAAATGGGTACATCACAAAAATGGAGAATTACAGACTGGCATCCCTGATCAACACAGTCTTCAACAAGTATCTTTAACAAAATACTAGCAAGGCAATTCCAACAACTCATTAAAAGATCATGCATCATGACCAAGTGGAATTCATTTCTGAAATGCAAAGATGGTTTAAGATATTCAAGTCAATCAATACAATACACCATATCAATACAAGAAATAGTAAAAATCATGCTATCATATCAACAGATATAGAGAAAGAATTAATAAGATACAACATTCATTCATGATAAAAAAAATTCAATAAAATTGGAATTGAAAGAACTTACCTTAACATAGTCAAAGCCAATTACCACAAACCCACAGCAAATATTATATTCAATAGGGAAAAACTAAAAGTATTTTCCCTAAGATCAGAAACAAGACAAGTTTGCCCACTCTTAATACTTCTATTCAATATAGTATTGGAAATACTTAGCATATCAATTAGGCAAGAGAAAAGAGATTAGGGGCATGCAGATAGGAAAAGAATTCAAGTTCTCACTATTTACAGATGACATACTAAATCTAGAAAACCCTAAAGACTCTACAGAAAAGACTTTAGGAACAAACCTTTGTACAGTAAAGTTACAGGCTACAAAATTAACACCTAAAGTTCATGGTTTTCCTATAAGCAAATAATGAAATAGAACAGAGAGGGAGAAACTTTTTCTAAATTCCCATTCACAATTGTACCTCAAAAAAATCAAATACCTAGGAATCAACTTAACTAAAGAGATAGAAGACCTATACAAAAAAACTGCAAAGCACTACTTTAAAAAATAAAGTATAATATGAGAAAATGGAAATACTCCCCTTCTCATGGACAGAGAGAAATAGAATCAACAAAATGGCAATACTCTGCAAAACATTACACAAATTAAATGCAATTCCTCTAAGGATACCCATAGCATTTAGAATAAAATAGATTAAACTCTCCTGGAATTCATATGAAGCTATCTCCAAATAGTCAAAGCAGTGTTTGGGGAAAAAAAAAGATGGAACGAATAACTTTCCTCAACTTCAAACTGTATGACAAAGTGGTACTAATTAAAGCAGCATTATAGTGGAATAAGGATAAACCTTCAGATCAAAAGAATAGACTTGAATGTCCTAAGGCAGGGCTGAAACAATAGCACAGCAGGTAAAGCTTTTGCCTTGCACTTGGCCAACCCGGGTTTGATTCCTCCATCCCTCTCATCCCTCTCAGAGAGCCAGGCAAGCTACCAAGAGTATCCTGCCAGCATGGCAGAGCCTGGCAAGCTACTGTGGTGTATTAGATATGCCAAAAACAGTAACAAAAAGTCTCACAATGGAGATGTTACTGGTGCCTGCTCGAGCAAATTTATGAACAACGGGATGACAATGTTACAGTGCTACAGTCCTAAGGCAGATTCTCAGGTATATTATCAGTTAATCTTTGATATAGGAGCAAAAAATGGGAAGTGGAGCAAGGAAAGTCTCTGCAACAAGTGGTGTTGGAAAAAGAGGTCATTCACATGCAAAAGGAAAAAAAAAGCCTCAGATCTCTTTCTAATGCTTTGCACAAGTCAAATCAAAGTAAAGTAAAGACCTCCATATTTCACCTGAGGTACATAGAGGAAAACATAGGCCAAGCTCCCCATGACAATGAAGCTAGAGGCATCTTTAAAGAAGAAATGTCACTTACCAAGCAAGTGGAAGCAAAAAATAAATGGGACTATATTACAATAAGAAGTTTCTGCAATTCAAAGGAAAGAATGACCAGAATACTAAGGCAACCCACAAACTGGGAGAAATTATTTGCACACACTCATCTGATAAAAGGCTAATATCCAAAATAAATAAATGAGTAGCAGAACTAGAGAAGAAAAAATATTCAACCCATGAAAATAATGGGGAGAAGAAATGAACTAAGATTTTCAAAAGAAGGGATTGGAATGATAGCACAGTGGGTAGGCCATTTGCCTTGCATGTGGCCGACCTGGGTTAGATTCCCAGCATCCCTGAGCACCGCCAGAAGTAATTCCTGAGTGCATGGGCCAGGAGTAACCCCTGTGCAGTGCTGTGTGTGATCCAAAAAGCAAAAAAAAAAAAAAAGTGATGCTAGATTTTCAAAAGAAGAAACACAAATGGCCAAAAGGCATATAAAAATGCCCTATTATATTATATTGTATTACTTATATTACTTATATTACATTACTATATATTAGGTGTAATATATATTACTATATATTGTCTTATATTACTAATCTATTATATTGCTAATCATCGGGGAAATGCAAATCAAAACAGAAATGACATATTACCTCACACCAAAAAGACTGACATTCATCCAAAAGAGCAACATGGGGCTGGAACGATAGCACAGCGGGAAGGACATTTGCCTTGCACTCAACTGACCTGGGTTTGATCCCCAGTATCCCATATGGTCCCATAAGCACCGCAAGGAGTGATTCCTCAGTGCAGAGCCAGGAGTAACCCCTCAGCATCACTGGGTGTGACAGCAAAAAAAAAAAATGAGCAACAACAGTCAGTACTGTCAAGGATATGGAAAAAAGGGGACTGTCATTCATTGCTGGTGGGAATGTTGACTAATTCAGGCTTTTTGGAAGACAATATGGAAATTCCTCAAAAAACTAGGAATTAAATTCCCATATAGCCCAGCAATTATCCTCCTGGGTGTATATTCTAAGGCCCCAAAAGCACAAGGCAGAAAAGACATCTGCATGCCTATGTTTATTTCAGCACTATTCACAATAGCCAAAATCTGGAAACTACCCATGTGTTCAAGAACAGATGACTGGATAAAAAAATTATGGTACAGATACACAGTGGAATATTACCTGGCCATTTGAAAAGATGAAGTTGTACAATTTGCTGCTACATGGATGGATCTGCTGAATGAAACTAATCAGATGGAGATGGACAGACACAGAATAATCTCTCTCATATGCACAACGTTGGTGGAGGGAAGTGGACATTGGTGGAGAAGTTGGTATTGAAACTTAACCTTGAATAATTTTGTTTTCATTGTGTATATGGTGATTCAATAAAACAATAGAAAATAAATTAAATAAATTAAACATAACCATGCATGCATGCAAGCCTCTAGTTGCCAGTAGTGTTCTGAAAACAGTGAAATAAAACTTCAAGTATTAAAAAAAAATAAAGCTTCAAATGTTTTAAAAAAAATATCAGTGTAACTTCTAAAGCAGTCCAAACTCAAACAACGAAACCTACAAAGTGGTAGAAGAGATAGAAAAATAGGGAGATTCTGGAAGTCACCTGTCACTTGCCTTCTCTTAACTTGTAGCCAGCAGAAGTGAATCAGTGAGAAAATCATAGACCATTACAAA
The DNA here is from genome assembly GCF_027595985.1 of Sorex araneus. Taxonomy (NCBI): domain Eukaryota; kingdom Metazoa; phylum Chordata; class Mammalia; order Eulipotyphla; family Soricidae; genus Sorex; species Sorex araneus. The sequence goes on along the minus strand of NC_073313.1, from coordinate 329,724,054 downwards.
GTTCTGCGTGCATATTCAGTTCAGACATTACCCCCAAATCACTGAAGATTTTCAAGACTAGACAGGTCAAGAAAGATTAGCAATCTACTTGTGGCCATGTTTGAAAAGTCGCTGTAGTCACTGTCCAATGATGCTTTGTAGTCTAAATTTTCAAAAAGAAAATAAAACCTCTTCATTAGCTTGTGAGGAGCAATACAGTGCAGTTCTGGAAGGAAGATTTTGCTGATTGCTGACACTTTGAGAGAGGATAGTGATTCATATTATGAAAAGAACTAGGTGACATTTTTTAAAAAAAATAGATGCAACTTGGTAACTAATTTTTGTCTCTCCCTACCAGTGTAACCGTTTGAATGTTAATTTAATTTTACAGAATATCATTTATGTAAATGTAATTAGAAGGGAAACATGATCTGGAGATGCACAGCACCAAAGAAAATTTATTACTCCAAGGGGTATTGCTCTAATCATTCAACTGCAATATTGAGTTTCCCCAGATTTAATCTAAAAGCAATAAATTACAAAAGGCTAATGCCCTGCCCAACAACAAGCTGTCATGAACCCAAGTTTCACAGAGGGAAACCAGGAAAGAAAGACAGGGGAAAATGCTTGAACTTTTTTTCAGCAACAGGCTATAATCAGCTTCCTATTTCCTGATATAAAACTCAGTAGAGACACGATAGCTAGGGAAAAATTAAAAGATTAATTTTCTAAGCAAGACAGAAACAGTGATTTCTGACTGCTTTTTCGCTAGAAATCTGATGAGGACTCTTATTTGTTGCTAAGCACAATCACAAATGTCTGAAGTTCAGGAATAGTGTGCGCAACAACAGAGAAAGGTATCTCAGCGGGATGAAATAATCCTGTCTCTGCACCTTATGGTTGCACTGTACTCTGCAGAGAAGAGTAAAAGATGCAGCCTGATTGATGTCATGGTCCACATTGCATTCCATTGCATGCATGCCGGAAAGCCTGTTCTCTCAGGGCATTTACCAATACAGGGAAACCAGGTCTGTTAACAGGAAATCTCCTCCAGTCTCCCCCTCTCCTCTTTATGCTGAATGAGGGGTTGTGATGGGAAGATCTTAGGGTCATAAGTGGCCTTCCTGTTGCATAAACCCTTATGAATCTGAACATAACAGAGGCATCTGGTCCTTGAATAATAACCTATGGTTGCAATGAGAGAAGGGAAAAAAGCAGCAACATGGTCATAGAGAATAAATCTTTGGTGAGGTTTATTTGTTAATTTTTTTTAAAAATGTCTTTGCCAAAGTTCTTCCCTTTAATGGTTAAACTAGTATTACTGTGTTTAGAACTCAGGAAATGTTATTAAAAAAAAATTCACACATCCCCAATCCCTGGTGATTTTAATGTATGGGCCATGACGAGGAAGAGGTTCTGGATAAATCTTGATGGCATGCAATGGAATGCATGCATAGTTTTATTTCTCTAATCGGTTCTTTTTAGCAAGATTACATTAGTAATTAGTTGACAAAACCATATTTTGTTTTGTTAAATAGAGTTCCCAGGCAGTGCTCAGGAGGTAGAGGGGCCTTTCCTGGTACATTCAGCCTGGGCAGTTCACTGATAGTGCTGTTGGATCTAGACTTGTTCTGGGCCTCCAGTGATTCGTGATGCACCCTGTGGTGCTTTGGGTGGGTGGATAGGGCATACTGTGTCAGGGTTTGATCTTAGATTTCAGGGTCTACAAAACACGTGTGCCCCCTGATGATTGATATAGCTAATGGTCTTCACAACTAAGTTTTAAGTATACGATTTTACTTATCTTTAAAGTATATGTTACCATACCACAACTACTACCATTGACCAGACCAGCACACCTCCAGAGTAATCACCTAGGCCTCTTCTGACACTCTCCACCTGGCACTTGAAGTGTATATCATTAAAGGGAACCTGTATTCAGTAAGTCACCCTGCCATTGACTCATTCCAGTGGTTCTAGATTTCTTGTCTGGGAATAAGACAAAGGACAAATGTATCAATTTATAGAGATGAGATATCTAATTCCTGCAGATCAGGTAGGCATCAATAGTTATCATATGAAACCTTATCAGTTCAATATGATCTTAAAATTAAATTAATAAAATATCATGTGATTTATTTATTTTTTGTTTTCTTTATCTAATAAGAACATGTTCACTAGTATAACCTCATTTTTCTCAAGTCTAAGTGTTTCAGCTATAGAATCAGAATGAGATTTTAGAAAAATCAAAAGTTAAAATAAATAGTACACTGTTGGGACAATCCTAGAAACATGTTGACACTGATATTTAGTTGTTGGATTTTTGTTTCTGTCTTAGAATTCTAAGACATGTGTTGAACCATTCAATTCAGAGGAGCATATATAATACAAGACCAATCAATTTTTACAGAGTTCAAGACAGGATAGAAATTTTGACTATCACTAATTTGTAATTCTATAAATTATCAGTTCACGTGCAAATAAAGGTACATGGATTTTTTTATCTTAACAGTCTTGTGTTTAGATATTTAGTGGAAGAAATATAAAGTATAGATTTTATACTTCCATGGAATTTATATCTTAGAGTGTGCAAAGAAAATTTTACGTAACTTAACCAATTTAGTCAAGTACAATGGTAGAGGTTTTTAAAATATATTTTACGGAAAAATTCATGAAGCGGCATGCAAATAAAACTTGTGTATATATGCCCTTATTTCAAAAGCTGGAGAAAGTGTGACCAGAGAATTGGTGCCAGGATTAAGTTGCATGCCTGGAATGCAGCCAACCCCACTTCAGTTCCAGCCATCACTTGGTGGTACCCTGAACATTGCTGGATGTAGTGGCCCTTCAGGCCCACAGCACTGCTGGGGTGACCTGGGAAACCTTTGTTACCACAGAGTCTGAGTAGTACTGCATTTTCTGTCCTTTGCTTTTTATTACTGGCCTCTGGCTTAAAACTGTAGGGAAGTCCCCAAGACCCCCTGAGCACCTATTTTGGAGCCCCCAAATAGGGATAAATCATAACTGAGTCTCAAACAGCTAAAAATTCAGCCTGCTCACTAATCTTCCTTGATTATCTCAATTTCCCCACCAGGGACATAAAAGCACACAGTTGCCTATATGAATGGACCTGTCTTTATCTTCCTCACAGTTTATTAAAGACATTTCGGTAGTTTTCTTTAGAAGTCAAGTATTTTTCAAAGATGTTCTGATATATTTAAATAGAACAAGGTAATACTTTTAGGCTCATTGCATCCATCATTCTCTTCACTAGAGATTTTATCCTGGACCTAGATGATTGACAAGGCTGTCTGGGAATCAATAACTTTTGGCAAAGAAAAGGAAAAGTTTAGAGAGGTAGGGGAAGAGGAAGAAAAGTTCACGTCTGACTCTCCATATCTTGATTCTGTTACTCTTTAATTGCACTTGGTAAATAGGAAAATGCTGAGCGGTCAAACAAAATTAAATTGTCCAGACAAGACAGGCACATCTATAGAAAGGGTACTTCAACCTTCTTTTTCCCTTAGTGAGTGCCTTTTCTGCCCTAAGACCATTTCATCTCATTCCTCACTAAACTTTTTCTTCCAAAGCAAGCATCTCAAGAGTGTTCATTTTTTCAATATAATATAGACCCTTTGTATTATTTTATAAGATTAATTACCTGAATTTCCCCCCAAAGTGAATACTAAATTATCACTAGCTCCTTTTATGAGTCAAATGATTACATAGGGAGATGATATAGAACAGTCAATCTTGGCTTTCTTGTTTTAAAGGTTCTAAGTAATTTTATCCCAGATTGTCAGAAATAAAGCAATAAAAACTGGCTTTAATAGTCATATCATAAAGCAATGGTAAGAGGATTCAATAGCTTGCTTGGTTTTCAACAATTTACAAAGAGGAATTTATCATTTCTAAAATTTAGCTGGTCCCCTAAAAAATAACGTCCTCAGCATGATTAGTCAATGACACCACACCTTGTCACTAACCAATGACTGATGAATTCTTTTCCTTTGAAAAATAATTTAGAAATGACTAATTTCTAATAACAGTTACACATCAGATTCTCAAATAAAATTGATCAAATGTTTCCAATTCTTATAAACCCCAGATAAATACACAACTGAAATAAAATTAAATGCTGAAAAGTTATTAAGATAATAACAAACCATTTAGTCTAAGAAGCACAGATCACATTTTTTATTTTATTTTCAATTCCATGTACTTGCCCATGTTGTTCATATTTCAGACTGAAATCCTCTCAATTAATTTAACCATTGTCACTAATATGTAAATTCTCACTATGAGACTTATGACTAGTAGAAACAAAGGGAGATTATCTAACAGTGAAATGTGCTGGAGAGGGAAGGAATTCTATAGGTGTTAGACTGATTCTTTAGGATAGTTGAGAAGGATAAGTAGAGGGAAAAAAGATTTAGGTAATATAAATAGAAGATACTTGCACAATAGAAATATACCTGTTTGTCTTACATCCCTTTTTTGAATATAACAGGAAATACATCTAACCATATTGATAAGGGATGGGGGGAGAGGGAAGGAGGGAGGGAAAGAGGGAGGGAGAGAGGGAGGGAAGGAAAAAGGGAGGGAGAGAGGAGGAGAGGGAAAGAGGGAGGGAGAGAGGGAGGGTAGGAAGGACAAGTTTAGAAAAAGAGGCCCAAGTTTACATAGTTAGTAAATAATAAATCTGGGATTCAAATCCAAAGATAATATATTCTATCCCCAAAACTGATAAATTTAAACAGATGATCACGGATGATGTTTCATCAGATCCTTAAATTTAAAAAGATTACTTCCATGATTATCTGGAGAATGTTTTAAGCATAAGGAGTTTCAAGTGCAAAGCCCTGAGGTAAGAAGAGACTAGAAATGAAGGTAAAGAGAAGGCCAGCTGGACTGAAGCAAGCCCCATTTATCAACGCTGCTGTTGTCCACTTGCATTACAGCACCAGACGTTGGTAATGGCCACATTCTCCAGAAAGCACAGGTGACCACTTTTCATTCCAAAAGGAAAGGCCTTTTGATTCTTTTGGCATTTCAATCGCTGGTGTGTGAGGTAATTACTAGCTGGCTAACATTTGAACAGGATTGATAGATTCCATTTAGGTCAATGTGTGGCTTATGCTTTTCCACCCCAGGAAATTTGCCAAGGTCAATAGGTTATAGGGCAAATAAATGCCATGATATGTCAGAATTTTCTATTCTTCCCGCATTCTTCTGGACTTCTTGTTTCAGCTACTGGTGCAACCTGGACAGCTGAAAGCGTAACCCTTACCTTTATATTCCACATATTAGCATTTATTAATTTATTAATACTTAGTTACTCGATCAGGATAATAGTGGGTATTTGAAGCATCAAAAATTTACTCTGAACTCTAAACTAGAAGTGAAACAGTACAAGTTACCACAAAACCTTTTGTTCACGTTATAAACTCTATTACTCTGTTTTTATAATTGTTTTAAAATTTTAATTGCTAATGTCATAAAAATATTGAACTCATTTAATATATACATCTTGATAAGTCTGAAATTTTCATTTATGAAACCATCACTAGGCCTGAAGTCATAGGGTAAACTGTCACCTTTTAACATTTTATCCTTCCTGCCTCTTAATTCTTGATAAATTAAAGTGAATATATTGTATTTTTATAATATTAAAATAAATAAAGCAAAGGTTTTGGGAAAGATTGGGTCTGATGGAGTTTCTGAGGATCTAATTAGTGTGATGTTGGCAGTTTTATTTTTTCTATTAGCAGACACAGAGAGCAGAGTGCACTGTTCAGTGGCTACTCCCACTAGTGTTCAAGTGACCATATGGTGATGGGAATTAACAGGGGTTGGCCACATGCAAGATAAATGTTTTACCCTTTGTACTATCTGGCCCTAAATAGACACAGTTTGGCATAATATAGATATAGTCTAAGTGAATCTCAGATACAAAAATAAAATCTCATTTTGTGGTTAACCAGGCAAGGTGTTTGGTACAGGTCCACATGGCAAGCTTATTTTAAGCTAATCTAGACACAGGAAGGAGGTTTGGGTGTGAAAGAAATGGGTGATGTGAGTCAAAAGGTATCGAGTTCTAGTAATAAGATTAAAAAATTTCTGGGGGTGCCATGCGCAGCATCATAGCTACATTTAATTATACTGTACTATGTATTTGAAAACTGCAAAGAGAATAGGACTTAGAAGTTTTCATTACACACACACAAAGATTTAGAATTATATGAGGTGATGGATATTAGCCAGATTTATTTTGAGCATTGTACAGTATGCATCTATCAAATCATGGTAAACTAAAACTAAGGCTCAGGAAGAACAGCTCTAGTTTAAAAAATTGCAACAATTCTGAACTAGAGTCTAATCAATTGCTATGAAGTCATTCATGTAGCTAAAATGAATGCTTTTGACACACCATGGCTGACAGTTATTTACTAAAAAGCATACCAAACATGCTTCCGAGGTCCTTCTCACATCTAAGCTGTTTATTAAAATTTCTTAATTATTTATTCTATAAATAGAATAAGAGAGCAATGCAGAATCTTGCACAGTAGAGTCTGTCAAGCTACCCATGGCAGATTCGATATGTCTAAAACAGTAACAATAAAATGGGCCTCATTCCCCTGATCCTGAATGCAACAGGGACAAATGGAGATATTACTGGCACCCGCTTGAGCAAATTGATGAGCAATGGGTCAACAATAATGCAGTGATTTATTCTATCAGTTTTATAACTGATATATATATATATATCAGTTATCCACCACTAATGACAAGGCAATATGTAATTCCTTAGGAATCTAATCTTTATCTGGCATTCATTAATGTTCATGTGTAAATGATGAGTAAGCCATAAAATCCACTTGATAGTTGAATTTACTTGAATTTAATCGTTCATATTATTGAAAAACAAGAATAGACCTGTTCGAAGTGGTCAGTTAATTCTGATGTGCTAGTTTTATCAACCCTTGAACACACAACAGGTTTATTTCTTATTATGACCGATAAGAGTTCCTTCTACAAGTCATATATTGGGGACAACACTATCTTCAGAATGTGAACAGGAAAGGGGAAAGCATTGTTCTTTTCTTCACTCGGTGATGCAGCTCTCTGTCAAGATTTCTACATTTTTAAATGTTGACAAGCATGTACACTTTAAGATGTGCTTTTTGCGAGGCTCATTATGTAAATTATATTCATGCAATGCATCACTTGGGTATTCAGGTGCAAGCCTATGGTGTCTAATACATGTCCTCTTTGTCAGGAGAGACAGCACTGTACATTTTCAGTGAAGAACACTGATCAGGGGAAGGGGGGAAAAAACTGCTATTTTCAATCAGAACTATAGAAAGTGTCCTTAGTCCAGAAAAGATACGATGATGCCAGGCTAGGGCTGTAAAATACATCTCTGACCTTATTATCCAGGCTGCTGTGTTAAATATAGTGGCTATAATAGAATTTGTATGCCCTAGTTTCTGACAGGTTGAATGTTGCTTAGTGATCCAGGAGAGGAAAATGGCTGCCTGCATTCAAAGGAGATCATAGATTACAGATATTTCCTGGCCATTGCAACCAGCAGAGGCTGTTACAATGGCTCACGGAAAAAGAGACAGCCTCCTAGAGCCTATAATTGGAAGGGGACTACATTTGTTATCTATTACTGGGTTATGGATTACCCCAAAACTTTCTTTGCCTCCAAACTATTTATCTGTGGGTCAGGAATTTAGGCTGACTTAGCTCATTCTTCTGCTTCTGGGTGTTTTATGAGCTGTAGCAAAGGGTTAACAGGGACTATGGGTCGTTTTAAGGCTCCACTGGGGAAAGATCCCATCATGCCTGCATTAGAGCAAGTCACTCTAAATGGCAAGGAGGAGGTAATTATACAAGTGTATATACCAGGAGAAAAGCCTGAATTTACCCGGAGCTATTTTTGAGCCCCCTCCCCCAGAAAAATAAAAGCAAGAAAGTCCCTTATGTGTCAACAATAACCCTACAATGTGACACACCTGTCATGGCACCTAGAAAAACCTGTAAGCTAATAAAATGAAAATGGTAACGCCTTAAAACTCCTCCTCTGAGGGTACGCAACAGGAAATTAAATAGTGTTACTCACAAAAAGCATCCTTCATAGTACTTAGAGAAAAGGGAATATAGAAAAAAGTACATAGAAAAAAAAGGAACTTATTTTCAATTTCAAGTAGAAACCCAAAGCATTCTTTCTATGAAGAAACAGGTTTGAATGTCCTTTTTCTTCATGGCTCAACACACACAAAACATCTTCTAAACTTCCAGAAGAGAACTGTAATCCTATCCTGCGGAAGGCAGAGAGGGAGGGAGCTCCAGCCGCCTGGTCACCTCCAGACAGTACCGCACACAGCATAATGAGGAGAAGCAAAGTCCTCATTGAATATTCCTTGATGAACAAGTCATTTTAACTTGATGGTTCTACTCTTGTCAAGGCCACAAGCAGGACTTATAACAATAAACAGCAATAAAGCCATAGAAACTAGAAGCAGATTTTGCCCAAGCAAGAAATTCAACCGGTACTCGACAGCAACCGTGTTTCAAAACTAAAGAACAGACCATTCCACTATCCACCACGGCTAATGATTATCACTAAATACCGAGACAGTAGATAATTGCCAGCAATAGGGCCTGGGGCTGGAGTGATACAACGGGTAGGGTACTTGCCTTGCAGGCCCTTGATCAATCTCCCGTATGGTCCTGTCCAAGCCTTCCAGGAGTGATCCCTGAGTGTAGAACCAAGAGTTAACCCTGGATGAGTGAGCACATGCTCACAGACACACAGACACACACAGAGAAAAAAAATAAAGGAAAATTGCCAACAATATCCTCTGTGCTTTTGATATACTTTTGTGAAGAGACAAGTAACATTTTATGAATTACCTTGAAAGATTTTCTCTTTAACAATCTTTTTTTTTTTAAACCTCCCCCCCCCCCCACCGCCAATCTTGAGAATTACCTAACTGTAATGGAATAACTTTCTTCTTTGAAAGAGTATGTGAGACTACAGTTTTCCATATGAGCAAGGGGCAATTCTACCCAAATCACTTTACTGTGTGATTTGCAGATCCTGGGCATATTTTGTTCCCTAGAATAAAGTTGAAAATTTTTTCCTTAATCTAGAAATTTTGTAATTATTTATTTTTAATTGAATCACTGCTGTGTGTTAAACTAAAATTATTTCTGACTTGTTATTTTCTTAATGTTTAAAATTCCTTAGTGAAATTTGTTCTATCCCAGTAGTAAAAGAGATACAGATCCATAATCAGTTTGAGAGTCATTAAATGCATTTCAGGATCATTTTTGGTTTTTGTGTGAAGGGCCAAGAGAAAATTTGCCATAGTGGCATTTTCTACCTACCAAATGAAAGGAAAAGCAACTCTTGTCTACAATCTCTACTATTTCCCTGTGTCTTTGTAAACTCAGAGTGCATTTTCTCTGAAGCAACAATAGATGTCCAAAAAATGAGAAGTGAAATGTGTTGAGCAGACATTAAGGAGATGGAGACAGTCATGCTTGGAACACACACAGAAATTACTAAATTTATTTAGTTACATAAATAATTGCACAGAAAACCCCATTGCCAGTTATGGTGCCAAAGAGAATACCATTAGCAACTGAAGATTCTATGCAGTGTCTTCTTTATAGGACTAGAGCCATAGCACAGCGAGTAGGGTGTTTGCCTTGCACGCAGCTGACCTGGGTTTTATTCCTCTGTCCCTCTCAGAGAGCCCAGCAAGCTACCGAGAGTATCCTGCCCACATTGCAGAGCCCGACAAGCTTCCCATGGCTTATTCGATATGCCAAAAACAGTCACAGCAAGTCTCACAGTAGAAACATTATTGATGCCTGCTCGAGCAAATCGATGAGCAACGAGACAACAGAGCTATGACAGTGCTACAGTGCACTGTGAATTACAAAGTTACAAAGCTATTTATGGTTGAGTTTCAGTTATATTCCAACACCAATATTCCAACACCAGTTCTTCCACCACTATCCACTTCCCTCCACCAGGAACCTATTGCAGGCACTTTACATGTCCTGCCCTGTGGTCTGCCCTAGAGTGACTGATTCTCTCCAACATTGTTGTATTATACCCTTCCATGGCCTATCCTATCCCACTCCCTTATGCTTGTCTCCGTCAAGTCTTCTCTCTCATACTTGCCTTCAAAAAAGTATACCAGAAGGATTTAAGGTTCCTCAAAGTAAAGAATAGTTTTCTTGTACAGCCTGTAGACACCCTGTTCAAGTACGTTGTCTATAGGGTGAACAGAGTCCTGAAGCCTCCCCCATTGGGTTCTCTCCGACTTCCAGTCTACAGCAAGTGATATTGCTTTATGTCTTAAACTTTTGCTCAAAATAAGTGGTTGTATATCAAAACATTTTTAAAATCATGTTATTTTCATCATAAGGCAAGTCTTATTTATTTTGTTGTTCTATTCATTTTAAAATATACAAAATATTGGGGGGGGAGGTATACTGTGATTCTTGGTGGTGGAATATGTGCACTGGTGAAGGGATGGGTGTTCGAGCATTGTGTAACTGAGCTTTAAACCTGAAAACTTTGTAACTTTCCACATGGTGATTCAAGAAAAGAATAAATTTTAAAAAATAAAATAAAATATACAAAATGCATAAAGAAACAGCTATGAATTAGAGGGGAGCAAAAATAAACCACCCCCAATATGTTTTGGGACAAACCTTAATTTCATGAGAAGAACCTTGAAGATAGGATGGAAATTGCTTTTAGAAAATGACACTTTCACATAACTCTTTCTCAAAGGATATCACTTTTCTGAAGGATATCCCCTCCTCATTTACCCACTCCCCACTCTTTTACTATACCAGAGGTGATATAATCTCCTTATCTTTTCTATAAAGATGTCAGAATTTAAATCTATATGGCTTGAAAGGACATCTTTGCAACTGACTGGTTCCTAAGTGTTATGGGATCATATAAGAAGCAGAATGAAATGTATCTCAAAATATTTCTTGGAGTAAGGAAGGGTACAAAGGTAGAAACTCTCACTGACTTCAGTTCCCATTGGTGAGCATATATCTCTACCTGATGCTTATTCTTCCCACTTCTAGGTTATATGCTTTTTGGCATTAGGTGTGTTCTTACAGCATTCAATGCAAGAGTCATAATAAAGAAATTTCATATCTGTCAAATGCAAGCGGTGAACAGCACACTCTTGATGTCAGAATATTCCTACTATAATCTCCTTGGAATCTATATAAAACTTATAATAGATCCTTCCATAGGATATAAGCAAGACTTAGAAGGTCAGCAACAGGGATTAATTTGTATCACTAAAAGCTTTTCAGATGAAAAGCCATTGTAGAAAGGCCACTAACTCTCAGAATGTCAACTCCATTGTTAGTATAAATTAAGAGATAAACCCTGACACTGAAACTCAAGAAGTCATTATTGTGAAGGAAGAGTTTGGCAGTAGGTTTCCCTAATGCCTTTGTAATTTTGTCATTGTAGTGAAGGGATGCTCTGAGCTCCTGAGAGATCATCTCCTTCATCTCCCTAGCTAGGGAGTCCTTTAAAATTATTCCTTTAAACTCAACTTCTAGTATCCTTGGCATTTTGTAATCTCTCCTTGCTTTATTGGCTGAATCTACTGATTTGCTTCTAATGCAAAAGTCTTAAAATGCCAAAATTACATCATTCATAAATCATCTTTGGGCCTGGCCCATGTGACTGTAAGCTCCAGGAAGGTACAATTTAACCAACAATTACATCAGTATGCATAGGACAATGTTTGACACAAATATGCTTAATCAGCATTTTTTTAAATAAATAAAATTGAGTGAGAGAATGATGGCTAGTATTTGAATCAAGAAAATATCAGGCCTAATTAATTTTTGAGTTATGATGAGAGTAATCAGGATTACTCTTAATAATCAAAGGCTTGAAAATTCCCATAATACATTGGAAAAAATCATGGGACAAGTATTTAGAAAACCGACCATCTGTTTTGCTAAATTCCTTTGAGCTTACTGTTCTTTTTTCTGACAGGAGTGCTGCTAATAATTCTGATCTTACAGAAACACTGTGAAAAATCCAAATTTTCACATAAACATGTATTGCAAATTCACAAAGCATTGAACACATTGATTATTATTTGTCCAGCCATATCTGGTAGTCACCTTCAAGTGACTGTTGTTGGCATTTTTTATGTTAAGGGCCATAAGGGAAATTTCATAGTTCCAGGAACTACTACTATCTATTTTTACCTTCCAAATAAAATAATTTAGTTTTTCTCTTAATCTGAGTTGAAAGCAAGGTAAAAATGAAAAGAAAAGCAGGGGAAGAACAGGAGAAATTTGGACAAAGGCAAATTTAACACCCTACAAGGACTTATCACAAACTCTTTAAATGTTGCCAGAAATAAAATAAGGATGTTTTCTCATGTTACATGTGCATTAACTAACTAATTGGTGTGGTGGGTGGAGGAGGACATTTGACAGAGACATTTGACATTTGACAGGAGATATGGGGAACTTTCACTCAAGTTTTCAAATGTCTATTATAAGCTTAGGGTTTCAAAGTTCCTTTATGATTCCACCTGATACAATCAGCTCCAGGTTGAGATTTTTTCCAATTTTCACTTCATACCTGTGAGATGGGAAAAAAGGCTGATAGAATTGAAGTGCTCAAAGAGAGTTATCATTTCAATACCTTAGAAGGAATCTTTTCAAGAGCAGAGGGAATAAGGCAGCTTCATTTGGAGAAAGTGTTAATAGAACTGGAAAAGGGAAGTATGAGAAGGTTAGGATAAAGCTAGCAATCACCTATGAATCTTTGTCCTTCCAAGATGCTCAACCATAAATGATATGACTATATTTGCTGGTTGTTTATTGAAATATAGCTGTGTCATAAGATATATGTATATGTGCATACCTGAAAGTATAATGTACCAATACTACTAGCTTTTGCTCTAATCAAACTGAAGGCTTCTCTAAAAGTCTACTTTTTTGGATAACTCACAGCCTAGATATCAAATAATTAATGCCTAATTCAGCACCTCCTGGACCCTGCTACATTGGAATGATATGCACCAGAATTTTTACCAGTTGCTCAGACTTCACTATGTCTACATTAAAGATGTCTAATATTATTCCTGTCTCAATACTACTCTGTGCTTCCTCCCCATCCTGGTTGCCACTTCTTGAATATAGTGGCATATAATACTACATATGCATACATATGTACTCACTATTTGTGTTTATATATATATACACACATATGTTTGTTGTATGTATACATGAATCTACACAATGACATGAATTTGTATTCATGTAGATTCTATACATGAATCTACACAAATACTTGTATAAGTATATTCACACTCAGATATGCCCACATGTGTACACATGATACAGACATATGAACATACACCCATAATATCTGCATACAGACTCATGAATATACACCCATAAATGTCTACTCCTAACACTTATTTGACCCAGTCTTTCCTTCTTCATCTTGTTCTCATCTCTTTTAAGAGAAATGAGGCTCATTCCAGAGCCCAAATCCTGAGTCTCACCTTGAGTATTGTGATGGTGGTTTTTATGCATTCCCCTATGTTTGCCTTACACCAAATTACTCCAATGCTCCCAGAATTACTTAACATTCAAAACATTTTTTTCTAGTATTTCTCAAAGTATATGCCAAAAACAGTAACAAGTCTCACAATGGAGATGTTACTGGTGCCCGCTTGAGCAAATCGATGAGCAATAGGATGACATTGATACAGTGATACAGTGATTTGAAATATTTCTTTTTATCATTTTTTTATTAGTTTATTTTTAATTAGAGAGTCATCATGAGGGTACAGTTACAGATCCATACATCTTTGTGCTCATGTTTCCCCCATACAAAGTTCGATAACCCATCCCTTCACCAGTGCCCATTCTCCACCACCAGTAAACCCAACATCCCTCCCCCCCTCCCCAGTCCCGTCTCCCCCCACCCCACCCTGCCACTATGGCAGGGAATTCCCTTGTGTTCTCTCTCTCTGATTAGGTATTGTGGTTTGCAATAAAGGTGTTGAGTGGCCATTGTGTTCAGTCTCTAGTCTGTATTCGGCCCGCATCATCCTTCCCCCACATGACCTCCAACCACATTTTACTTGGTGGTCCCTTCCCTGAGTTACCCAGAATGAGAGACCAGCCTCCAAGCCATGGAGACAATCTCCTGGTACTTATTTCTACTATTCTTGGACGTTAGTCTTATAGTCTATTATTCTATATTCCACAGATGAGTGCAATCTTTCTATGTCTGTCTCTCTCTTTCTGACTCATTTCACTTAGCATGATACTTTCCATGTTGATCCACTTATATGCAAATGTCATGACCTCATTTTTTCTAACAGCTGCATAGTATTCCATTGTATAGATGTACCAGAGTTTCTTCAACCAGTCATCTGTTCTAGGGCACTCGGGTTTTTTCCAGATTCTGGCTATTGTAAACAGTGCTGCGGTGAACATATAAGTGCATATGTCACTTCGGCTATACTTTTTTGGCTTTTCTGGGATATATTCCCAGCAGTGGTATTGCTGGGTCAAATGGGAGCTCAACCTCTAGTTTTTTGAGAATCGTCCATACTGTTTTCCAAAAGGGCTGAACTAGCCGGCATTCCCACCAGCAGTGTAGAAGGGTCCCTTTCTCCCCACATCCTCTCCAAGAGCAGTTACTTTTGTTCTTTTGGATGTGTGCTAGTCTCTGTGGTGTGAGGTGGTATCTCATGGTTGTTTTGATCTGCATATCTCTGATGATTAATGATGTAGAGCACTTTTTCATGTGCCTTTTGGCCATTCGTACCTCTTCCTTTTATCATATACCAAATGATCCTATTTTTAAAAAATTTTTATTAGTCAATCACAGTGAGATAAAGTTAGACTTACAAACTTTCATGCTTGCATTTCAGTCATACAATGATAGAGTACCCATCCCTCCACAGTTGCCCATTTTACACCACCAATGGTCCCAGCATCCCTCCCACCACCCCCACCCTGTCCCCTCCATACCACCCCGCCTCTGTGGCAGGGCATTCCTTTTGCTCTCTCTCTCTCCTTTTGGGTGCTGTGGTTTGCTATAGAGGTATTAAGTAGGCATCATGTTCAGTTTATAGTCTATTTTCAGCCCGTATCTCCCATCTTTAGTAAGCCCACATAGCACCCTTTGCTTGGTGGTCTTTTCTCTACCAAATTATCTTATTTGTATCTAATGCATAGATTAATTGCTAGGAACATAATCGGCAATATATATAAAGGGTTAGCATAGTTCTTAGATATTTAAGTACAAAAATGCTAGCTATTGCTGTCATGCTGTTTTTTATAATAAACATTTATTACCAGAGTATTGAGTTTTAATTTTTCATATTCTTCTTGTTAACCCGTCACATTTTCACAATGATGAACATAGTATAAGACAGAACATGTGAATTTTTCTTATTTTTACTTCAAGCTATGCTTAATTCTAATTTTAAATTTAAGAAAAGGAGAGAAACATGTATGCTAAGATTTTCAGGTTAACTTTAAATCAAAATAGTTGCTAATATTCATTACCAAAATAAAATAAAATAAAATAGGCAAGGGTTCTCACAAATACTAACTTAAACGCCATATTTCAATAAAATTGGAACAATTAAAATAATTTCAAGAGTTTAAATTAAAGAGAAGATGATTCAAGATACAGCCTCTTTCTAGATCAGTGAAAATATTCCTATATCTTCTTTTGCAACACCAGTGACACACAAGCCACTTATTATACTTCTAGGGAGGATATTATGAAAATATAAACTACATTCAAAGTGTACTTTACTCCTAATAATTAGAACGGATGAACAGCTTGGAAAAAAATATGAACCTGTTCAAACTAAATTGGTTCAGCTCTAACTGATCTAATGCAGTTTTCCAAGGAATAATTGATATTATATAATCATAAGTGCCAGTTTATGTCACAGAAGTGACATTTGACACTTTCCTGCTAACCAGTCCAACATCATCAATTAAAACATCACTTGTGTAATGACATTTCGCCAGTCAGCCTAACATCATAAATTATGACATCACCTTTTTATGAAACTAAAAGATTAAAGAAAAATCAGGAAGACATTCCCACTGAAAAAAGCAACATTCCTCATGAGTTGAGCTTTCTGAATATTTCTTTTGCTCTACTTATATTTCCAAGATTATTATTAATTAGCAGATAAATATATAAAACCATAGTGAATGTTTTAAATCCAAAATGTACATTTACTGGTTTCACTTAGTTATGACTTGACATCCCTGGATGGCAATAAGAGAATTTTATTTCACAGCTGAACTATGTGGCTATTCTTGGAAGTCCCTGGAAAATAGGAAACTGGAAAAGAAAAACTTTGAGTTTTGGATTGAATTTGGAGTAGTAGATTCTTGTCTCACCAAACCATTTTAAAGCAATTTATTTGTCCACAAGGTTGCATATTACCTCTACGACTTCCTAAGGCTAACTACTTGCTTTTCACTTGAGGCTCATAAGTCCGTGCTGTAGAAAATGTGATGGGAAATAGAGCTTTTAAGGTGAAAGGCCCCGATCCCTCAAAAGGAAATTGATATTCTTGTATCTGAAATAGAGGTTTGTTTTTTTTTTAAGTAAGATCAGGCTATTTTACAAACTATTTATTGAGTACCTGCACAGTAATAAGCTCCATGAGTAAGAAACCAAGTTCAAGAGGAGAGGCTAAGAAATAGTTGTCTCTTCATTTCAATGTTAGGGAAAGAAAATGCTGTACATTACAGTTCATTGATGAGAAATCCTAAATATGTGGTACTGCCCTCTCCTTCTCCTTTTTCTTTTCCCTTTTTTTTAACAATCTGGTATTAGAAGGATATTGATGATTTCCAGTGTCCTAATCAAAAAGTTTTAAGAAAGCAACCCAGTCAACTTTTTCGAACTCCTTTATGCAATTATGCATATGACATTATAAAAATTTGTATATGTAAATTATATACATTCATTTTATACTAAGTTGAACAGAGGAAACCATAGGGAACTGAGTAGGTATTCTTGGCTCACACTAACTAGCATTTAGTTTTGGGAATGATAGAGCCATGTCTCTTCTTGATTCAAAAATAGGTTCCACTGGGCGGATCATACTAACTGTCTTGGAATTGTACTTGGTACTAAAATTCATACAGATTTAGTTGGCAATTTAATTTTTAGTTTTAATATCCAAACCTCGAATTAATTAGTTAATGAGGTTCCCCTTATCAGCTGAAAGTAGCAACTAAGAAATAAGTGAACAAAAGTAAAAGCAGAACAAGAAATTCATTGTATTTGAATGTTCTGTGATTTTGCACTGAATTAAAAAATAAAAAAACTCTGCATTAATCTAAATTTGATTAGTCTTCAGAGGCAAATTCAGGCCTTGGTTGACATAAGAAAAGTTCCTGGTTACCAAATCACAAAGCAAGGCTACATGCACTGTTTGATGGCTGAATTACAATAGATACCACAAGTTATTTTTTATTATGGGAGGGATCTTCACAGATGCCTCACTCAATGACCAGGGAAATTTCGTTAATTTTCTCAAGCCTCTAGAAGATAAAATAAAAGGCTATGTCATTGGAGTTTCCTTTTTTAGTCATTTTATTTTTAACAATGTTGAAGTATGAGTTCAAACTGTGGGCACAGCACATGTGCATTCTGTCGCCAAGAGCTGCCTGCCCACCCTGGCCAGCCAATGGCGATGCATGAAGGAAGGAATTAGGGCAGCCAGTCTGGTGGGTAATCAGTTGCTGTTTATTCAAGTCTCACAGCCACAGCGTTGGGTTGGGAGTAGCAATTCACATGTGTGGTTGAACATTAACTAAGAAATGAACAAATGTAAAGCCTTTCCTTCAGAGAAGTTCTGCTATGAGATACTTAAGGGCAAAATCTCATCCTTGTAGGGGATCCGTGCAAGGGCAAAACTTGATCTAAGGGTGTATTACTTTCCCCTTTCCTTGCCAGTATCCATTTAAACAGTCATCTTAAATTTACTTCTTAATAATATTTCTAGCCATTTTATATAGACACAGTAAGAGATATATTAAGCTTAAAGGTTGGCACTGCCTGGGGGCATCTTGCTATATATTCCAGACAACAGTCCTCAGGCCAGGTTAGTCTTTCCTAACCTCAGCAGGGTCCTTATTCAGTTATTTCTTTTTGGGTCATGACAGAGTTTGTCCCATGACTATGCTCTTAACTTATTACACATTTTACGGAGTTTAGCCTTTCTCTTTTTGATACCTGGATAGCTTCAGCTTGCCCTGATCCATTTGGGATGCTAGGAAGAAAGAGCCACTGAGGCTTAAATTGAATAAATATGACTGATGCCCATGAGTAAATATTATTCAGAGTCAATTAACTCCCAACTTACAAAAGCATGGCAAGATCTGTCTTCCTGTGTCTATATTAAAATGGTATTGTGCTAAAGTAAACTATGCAAAGAGCATAAAGGAAAGAGAAACTCCATGTTTCACTTATACATACAAAATCCAGAGTTCTCAGAAGAATTTGACTTTACAAGTTACAGGGTTTGATTGAAGGAAGTTAGTGATTAACAAATAGGAGGAGAGTGAGCATAAAGGAGAGGTTAAAGATAAACACATAGGATTGGGAGTGTCTAATGGAATTGGGTGTGCCTAAGGAGCACTGTGATGAGTTTAACTCAATAAACTTTAGCTCCCTGCAAAAGGGGGAGGGGGTAGAAAGGACAAACCAATGTTATCCAACAATGAAATGATAGTCCCATCATCACCGTCACTGTCATTCTGTTGCTTGAGCGGGCACCAGTAACATCTTCATTTTGAGACTTGTTGGGTTTTTTTTTGGCATATTGAATACACCACGGGGAGCTTGCAAGGCTCTGCCGTGCAGGCAAGATACTCTCAATAGCTTGCCGGGCTCACCGAGAGGGGCAGAGGAATCGAACCCGGGTTGGCTGCATACAAGTCATATGCCCTACTGCTGTGCTATCGCTCCAGCCCAGTCCCATCATAAAATTTATTTTTCTTAATTTTTAAATGTCATCTTTTTGAGTGTATCTTTGTGATAAACAAATAAAACAGGTGATGTGGTGAAGAGAAGTGTTACTGTTAATGCAAAGTGCTCATTCCTGTAATAAGAAAAGTTTCATATATAAAAATTATGCTTCATATTTGCCACATAGATTGCCACATATATTGGGTAGGGGATGTAGGATTATTGACTTTGTAGAATTGTTTTTAAAAGCTGAGAAAGATTTTATTGTCTAAAATAAATGACCACAAGAAAAAAAAAAGCTAAAAAAGAAAAATGTCATATAATACAAAAAATTAAGACACACACAAGAATAATTTGTTAAGTGTTTAACCAATTGAAGTATTTCTAATGGAAATTGATAAACTAAAAATAAAAAAGAATAAATTTTGGCATACTATATTGGTAAACTAATAAAAGGTAACCATTTTTTAAGCCAGTAAAAGAAAAATCACTCTTCTCAGTGGAAAAACAGTATCAAAGGAAAAGTCATAAAAAACAAAAACAAGAACTGCTTCCTTTGAGATGTACAGATTTTCTATGTATTTAAGAATGAATTTAAAATAGACATTTATTACTTCCAATTTTATAATGTGATCAGAGTTTATTTTGAACAATTGTTATTTTATAAAGGATATTTTGTTTTATTTAGTTCAGCTTTTTTGTATACCACATATGAGTAAAATTATATGGCATCTTTTTCTAACTTTGTTACTAAAAATAATATATCTAGGTATACATATTATTACAGATACAAGGATTCTATTTCATAGATAAAGACCATACCACTATTGCTACATATATAGTTATATATTATTATTCTTTATTTATCAGCATAAATTGAGGCTCCCATAACCAGGCCACCGGACTCCATGCCAGTGTATACCACATATGAGTAAATGTGTGGTAGAAACACATTTACTACTCGGGGCACACCAGAGGGGTGCGGGTGAGAGCCCTCCCTGCCCCAAGGGACACAGCCCCAGCACCTGACCTCCACTACTCAACCACCACCATGCTCCAGGCCACTTTCCACGTGGCCGAGACTCACGCATGAGTGAAGTCCCACAGAACCCAGGTAATGCGGAACTTTGTGATCTTGGACTCTGGGTTCAACGGGACTCCAGAGCAGAGATTCTCTGCCTGCTTTCCCCAGTCTCTGGCCACCCAAGGGTCACACTCATAAGCCACCTCCTGCCGGCACCAGATAATCTCATTGGTCACCCTCCAAAACTCACGTCTGCTTCTCCCGGAAAGGAACATAAATTGAGGCTCCCATAACCATGCCACTGGACTCCGAGTCAGAGGCTGTTTCCACTGAGGGTGCACCAGAGGTGGGGGGGTGGGGGGCGGGTGAGAGCCCTCGTCCCCACCTCAAGGGACCCAGCCCCGGTTGTGGCTACCTCCACAACACAACCAACATCACGTTCCAGGCTGCTTTCCACACACTCAGGCCAAGCCTCACACATGAGTGAATATATTCCTGGACCATCATAAGACACTCCTTACCTATTTTCCATAAAATCATAGAGGGAAATAAATAAATGCTCGGAGAGCCCAGCAGGCTACCAAAAGTATCTCGCCTGCACGGCAGAGCCTGGCAAGCTCCCTATAGTGTATTTGATATGACAAAAACACTAACAATAACAGGTCTCATTCCCCTGACACTAAAAGAGCCTCTAATCATTGGGAGAGATGAGTAAGGAGAGGCTGCTAAAATCTCAGGGCTGGGACGAATGGAGACATTACTGGTGCCCGCTCGAGTAAATCGATGAACAGTGGGATGACAGTGATACAGTGTGCTTTATCAGTTACCATGATTCCCTCCAGTTGTATTCATTTTAACCAAAGGCAATATTTCATATTTTCTATTAACTGAGTGCCAATACATTGCATATATACAGTACAACTTTTATCCACTCATCTATTACTGGGCACTTGAGTTTTTTCCATTTTTTGTAAAAAATAAATAGAAAAAAACTGTAGTACTATACTGTCGTCCCATTGTTCATTGATTTGCTCGAGTGGGCACCAGTAACATCTTCATTGTGAGACTTGTTACTGTTTTTGGCATATCGGATACGCCATGGGTAGTTTGCTAGACTGCCATGTGGGCAGGATACTCTTGGTAGCTTGCCAGGCTCTCTGAAAGAGACGGAGAAATCAAACCCACTTCGGCCACACGCAAGGCAAATGCCCTACCCACTGTGCTATTGCTCCAGTCCAAATTTATTCCAGATCATCCAAATAGTTGGCGCAGACTTGTACAGAAGAATTTTAGCTTGCTATAACTGTTTTTATTAATTTTTTCTTTTGGTTTCTCCACAACTGGAGTTGAGTTCTCAAATATATCTCTAAGACATTAATGTCGAGACTTAAATTGCTGATGCTTTCTATGCACTTTATAGCTTCAGATCTTATATTTAAATAGAATTTTTCTAGTTTATAAAGTCCATGGAATTTGTGAGATTTTTAGACCATCTCAATGATAAATTTAATAACTTCAAGTGAAAACAAATTCCATGTTTTAATATTTTGGCAGTTGAGGTATTTTTCAACTGCATTATAAGATATATGATTTTTCTTAAGGACCAGAGTTTTAGAGGGAAAAAGTGTCACAACAAGTAAGAAGAATTCGAGAGGCCCCAAGCACATCCTGTTTCCTCTTTATTTTTGTCCTTTGAGCCACATCCAGCAGTATTCATGATGTACTCCATACTCTGTACTCAGGTATCACTCCTAGTTGTACTTGGAGACAGCATGGAGTGCTGGAGAGCTAAACTGAGGCAAGCACCTTACCCACTGTACTATCACTCTGACCCTTCCTCTTTTAATGAATAATGCACATATGGCTATATCCCTGCAACTGGCACAAAGGTACCAGTTTCCATGAATGCTTCTTCAATGACAAAGTACAATTTTAAGCAAATCCTTGTAAACTGTCAGAGTATATTATACTCATCTCCAGAGGTGGAATATGACTTACTTTCACTTCTAACTTTTTTTTCCTGAAAGTATTTTGCTATGAATATTTATGCCTAGTCTTCATTTACTGACTGAATTTCCACTCTGTTGGAATTATGCATCCCTATAGTGCACCCAGGAAAGGTGAGCAGTTAGAGGTGAGGAAAGAGATTTCCTGACCTTTTAGAAATAGCAAGTTACACTGGATTAAGTACAGCCTGAGAGAGGTTACTTGTGGTTTGGTGGAGTGTAATTACCTCAAAATTATCTCAGTGAAACAATTAGAGTGCAATAGATTCAGTGCCTGCTTTGCCGTTGTTCTGAACTTTTGTTAAAGCATTTCACTCTGTCTGCAAAATTGGGCAATTTATAACTTGTACAGTAGGTGTTGGCGAGGGCCTCCAAGTAGCCCTACTTTTGTTCCTACTATAAATGATTTTAGACTTATTTCCAACCAGTGCTTGTCAAATGAGTTGTAAACACAAAGATTTGCTGTGATATGTGTCCTAAGCGATGATGCTTTTTCTCCCATTTCCCTAGTCCTCAAATGTGGACAACAGCAGAGTCCACCCTCATTTCAGTCCTTAAGTCTTCTTTTTTTTTCTTTTTGGGTCACACCCGGCCATGCACAGGGGTTACTCCTGGCTCTGCACTCAGGAATTAACCCTGGCGGTGCTCAGGGGACCATATGGGTTGCTGGGAGTCGAACCCGGGTAGGCCGCGTGCAAGGCAAATGCCCTACCCCCTGTACTATCGTTCCAGGCCACCTTAAGTCTTCTTATGGAAAGGAAGCAAGCAGAGAAGAAAGGAAGGAAGGAAGGAAGGAAGGAAGGAAGGAAGGAAGGAAGGAAGGAAGGAAGGAAGGAAAGAAGGGAGGGAAGAAGTGGTGGAGGGAAGGATGGAGGGAGGGAGAGAGAGAGAGGAGAAAAGTGTGGGAGGGAAGGAAGGAAGAAGGGAGGGAAGGAGAATGACATTGAACTTTAGGCAAAAGGAACTCAAACTTGAATGCACGTAAAAGTGTATGTATTTAGAAGTCATTTCAACTTCTTCTTGTGCTGTCTTTTTGTTTGCTTGTTTATCTTCCCTTTTGCCTCAAAAAGTGACATTCGTTGAACAGGAAAAATAACGACAATTTGACCATACCTTGTCTCCCTTCCCTCCACTCTCCTCCTCCACTAAGGATCTTGCATGCTTTTTCTTTCAAATCAAGACAAAATTGCCCCAATTATAAGAATAAATTTTGTTTCATCCTTTCAGTTTTATAAAATTTAGAAGATATTTTAGACTAAGCTGTGTGGAAACTTCAAGGGTGAATGAGTCACATGCGGGGTGATTGCTGTCCTTTTTTCCTTGAAGGAAAGGTTCAATTGTTCCTTTAAGGAAGTGTCTAAGCAGCCATTCAATATATTTAAATAATTTTAGTTATGTCAGAAAACACAATAAGATTGGGATTATTTTCCACAATAATTTATTTCTATTTGATTACCTACTGTGTAGCATAAAAATGGGGTTTGTGAGATTAGGGAAAGTGAAGGTACCAAATAAAGTCAGATTCATACTTTATGAAATCAAGTCTTTTGGGTTTTGATTTTGTTTTATGCAATAGAAATAGAAGGAAAATAAAATTTTATCTTAAATAGTAAACAGATGCATGCAAATACATAAACAAAGTTATTTATTCTGTGTCTTGAATGGAAATAAAAAAAGATCACCTCAAAGAGATGTTTGAAATATTGCAATTATTTCTGTTTCTTCAATAAAGAGAAACATAAAGTATATATATATATATATTTTATTTATACTTTAGAATAAAGTCGTAAAGTAACCTGAATATACTATAAAACAAACAGGGATAACAATGCCATTCAGGATAATAAAAAATGCTAAAAAGAACATTATTTAACACAGAAACCATTTCTTGATATTTACTAAGTAACAAATACTGTGGTCTGATTTCATATGCCTGAACAAAGTCATTTCAGTTTCCAGGTGAAATGCTGAGTCTCACAAAAACCAAGAAATGCAGAAATGCGACATAATATTATATAGGAGGGCTAACATAGGACTACACTTTGGTCCAATGCTACAACTTCTTCTGAGTGCTTCATTTAATGAGAAGCTTTCTGCTGAAGAATACTGATAAAAGAAGGAGAGGGTACTTTTAATGTTCAGAATGGGGGTGATACAAAGTCAGCCTACACTAACTAGTGTAAAAACAAGATGGGAGATATTGTTAGTGTAAGGTTTGTTTACAAGAATAAAGGGATGTTACATAGTTTTGGAAAAAGTGGCCACAATGATGCTCAATTAGCCATAATGTTGAATGCTAACTATCAGGACTAACCAAAAAAACGAATCAATAATCAGTCTATAAAAGCATTCAAATCCTTTTTTGATTTCATTAAATAAAGAAAAGAAAAAGATGATTTTGAGTTAGAGTTTCAGAATACCTTGTCCTAATTGTTTGTGGCAGTACTTAATTGTGGCAGGCTTAGTTACTGTCACACCAACTCAAAAATTAAATACATACTGATAGATAACTATAATCTTAGTACAGTTTATTTTGTCATTAGAATACGACTTAAGTGACGTTTTAAGATACATTTTTTTCTCATAGGTGTCTGTTTTATTTTATTTATGTGGTTTTGTTTGGAAATTTGGGCCACAACTGCATTGATCTCTGAGCATAGGGTCAAGATTAAGATCGAGAACCACCAGGACCTGATCAGCCACATGCAAGGCAAGCACCTTCCCTGACACACATCCCTCCAGCTCTCACATAAATCTTTTTAAGTTGTGTAGCAACATAGTGTGGTAGGGAGTATGTTGAACTTGAAGCAAAGGGACACTGTTTGCTTTTTCAGGCAAGTACCATTGTTATGCCAGTCCCATGGTGACTCCAGACCTACCTTTTCTCAACTGTCAGCATAATTTAGAAAGCATCATTCAATTCTGAATTCTATTTCCAATAAAAACTCTTTACTTCTGTAAGACCTATTTCATTGACTTTAAATAAAATTATCATTATGTAACTATCAGGTATCATAATGTTAACTATTAGAGGTAGCCTAACCTCTTAAAGTTAGACTTTTTATTATTTTGCATACCTATATTTTTCATTGAAATTTAACTATTTAGATTCAGTACTGCTGACCTGAATGTGTTTTTCAGATTGATTTTTATCTTTTTAAAATTATTTTTATTAGTGAATCACCATGAGTTACAGTTACAAACTTATGAACTTTCATGTTTGCATTTTTTTTATATCCCTCCACCAGTGCCAAGTCCCCTCCACCAATGTTCCCTGTATCCCTCCTACCCTCCTACCCCATCCCCCCACCCCACCCCACCTCTGTGGCTGGGCATTCTCTTTTGTTCTCTCTCTCTCCTTTTGGGTGTTGTGGTTTGCAACAGAAGCACTACATGGCCATCATATTTGGTCTATATTCTGTTTTCAGAGTCCATCTCCCATCCCGTGTGGGTCCTCAAACCACACTTTACCTGGTGTTCCCTTCTCTATGCGAGCTGCCCCTTCCTCCAGCATGTGGGGCCAGCTTCCAAGCCTTGGAGCCAACCTCCTGGTACTTATCTCTACTATTCTTGGCTGTTAGTCTACTATTCTGTTATTTTATTTTATATTCACAGATGAGTGCAATCTTTCTATGTCTGTCTCTCTCTATCTGAGTCATTTCACTTAGCGTGATACTTTCCATGTTGATCCACTTATATGCAAATTTCAAGACTTCATCTTTTCTAACAGCAGCTTAGTATTCCATTGTGTAGATGTACCAAAATTTCTTTAACCAGTCATCCGTTCTCGGGAACTCGAGTTTTTTCCAGATTCTGGCTATTGTAAACAGTGCTGCGATGAACATTCGAGTGCAGATGTCATTTCGACTGTACTTTTTTGCCTCTCTGAGATATATTCCCAGAAATGGTATTGCTGGGTCAAATGGGAGCTCAATTTCTAATTTTTTGAGAAGCGACCATTGTGGTTTTCCAAAAGGGCTGAACCAGTTTTCCAAAAGGGCTGAACCAGTTGGCATTCCCACCAGCAGTGTAGGAGGATCCCTTTTTCCCCACATCCACGCCAACAGCGGTTGCTTTTGTCCTTTTGGATGTGTGCCATTCTCTGTGGTGTAAGGTGGTATCTCATAGTTGTTTTGATCTGCATCTCTCTGATGATTAGTGATGAAGAGCATTTTTTCATGTGCCTTTTTGCCATTCGTATTTCTTCCTTGAGAAAATTTCTGCTCATCTCCATCTCCCGTTTTCTGATGGTGTTGGGAGTTTTCTTCTTGTAGATTCCAACCAGTGCCTTGTATATCCTTGATATCAGCCCCTTATCTGATAGGTATTGGGTGAATATTCTTTCCCATTCTGGCCTCCCCAATGTCCACTGCCTGGGGCTTCCTGGCAGCGGGCATTGCCATCACCTGAGCCCTCTGCGCCTGCGTCATAATCAGCGGTCCCCTCTAACAGGTACTTGTGGATCCCGTAAATCGGACATTAACTCTGGAACTTACTGGGGGTGTGGCCTTCACTGAAGGGGCGTGGCCTCATAAAATGGGTGTGGCCTTCTGTGGAGCTGCAGCTATATCCTCCACTCCCAGCACCTTGGACTCCCATCCCAACCTATCTAATTTTGTGGAAAGCATTCTGGCCACCTCAAACACAATACGGCAACAATCTTCTGGCCAACTACAGTTCCACCAAAAATCAAGCGTATTCTGGGGCTGGAGAGATAGCACAGCGGGTAGGGCGTTTGCCTTGCACGCGGCCGACCCAGGTTCAAATCCCAGCATCCCATATGGTCCCCTGAGCACAGCCAAAGGTAATTCCTGAGTGCAGAGCCAGGAGTAACCCCTGTGTGTTGCCAGGTGTGACCCAAAAAGCAAAAAAAAAAAAATCAAGCGTATTCAAGAATTTTCATACAGCCCAATTGGAAACAACATCTTTTCCAATGCTTCACTAGATGCCTATCATAAGTCGCAGAATAATGTCCATGAGGAAAGAAGTACTCTAAACTAGGAAAAGGTTGACCACTGTGGATATTATTCAGAATTTTTTCTGGCAATCAGAGGAACAGTTTCAGTGAACCTAAAGGCTTTACCTCATTAGATCCACAACAACATGAAGAAACAGCGCAAATCTCCACTATGAAGAAAAGAGTCCCGAATCCTCAACAGGAGGTACCCACAAGTATGATCTCTCTGACAAAGAATTACGAGATGAAATGCTGAGGATGTTTAGGAACTCAAAGAATCAGTGGAATAGTCATCATCCCGTTGCTCATCAATTTGTTCGAGCAGGCACCAGTAACGTCTCTCATTGAGAGACTTATTGTTACTGTTTTTGGCATATCCAATATGCACGGATAGCTTGCCAGGCTCTGCCATGCAGGCTCGATACTCTCAGTAGCTTTCAGAACAGTCGTACAGAAAATTAAAGGAAGAAGTAAAAGAAATGGGGTAACGGATAACTGAGAAAATACAGGAATAAATGAGAGCAGAAATAAGAAAACTACAAAAAGAAATGTAACAAATGAAAGATTCGAAAGATGAAATTAAAATATCAATAGGTGCCCTTAACAGTAGAAAGTCAACGGCCGAAGACATGAATTAGGAATGAGTATGCGGCACTACTCTCTTCTATAGCAAACATTGGCAAAATCAGTTCAAGCCTTTTTCCAGGTTGACAGACTTAGGATGTTTATATTTTTGAGTCCCACCTACATAAAGAACTAAAACAAGACATCCAAGTTGAGATGTTGACACTTCTGTATGTCCTAACTTGTAAATGCCTTCAGATTTCATCATGTTTATACCAAACTTCTGGTGACCTCACCTACTTTTATTATCCTGATAACGCCTACATTTTTGTCTCCAGCCCAATTCTCTCAATATTATACCATCCAAGGACATTTGTTTATCATACCTCTTTATTTAAATGTTGAATGGATTAGATTGTAATATCCAAAAATGTGTTGAAATCCTAGCCCCAAGTTGACATTCCTTGTATCTATAAAATGGCACTTTTAGGTACAGAAATCTCATTTGTACAAAATTCAGAAACCATATTACTTTGGTTTGGGGCCACATCTGACTGGTTTTGGTCATTACTCATGGCTCTATGCTCAGGGATTAATCCTGGTAGGGCTCTGAGTACCATATTGGGTGTTAGGGATTGAATATAGGTGGTATGTGCAAGGCAAGAGCCCTTTCCACTGTCTTATCTCTTCAGTCCCCATGAAACATTTTCTTGCCCACTCAAGCAAATCGATGAACAATGGGAGGACAGTGCTACAGTGCAATTAGCTCAGTTATACAAGTACATTTCCCCCACAAAATATCATTCAGGTTGCAACTGAGAGTAGTAGTGATACAATACTCAGCTTCCTGTGGATTTTGAATAGAATCCTCATGACCTTTGACTCAATTGGGTTGAGGACAAGTAAAGACTTCAAATCAAGTATGTATAAGTGCAGGTGAATGAATGACTGGTATCTACATCTCTGTATCTGCTGGCTTGAAGTTACAAGAGGACATAATTTAGCAACCTCATTCCAATATAGAATGTTTTTTAAAAAAGGCTGTGATAGGGGTAACTCTTATGATCAACATACATAAATTCCTTACCACTATCCATCTTCCTAATCCAAACCATTGTTAACACAAGATTGCCTGCCTCTTACAGCCTTCTAATCAACTACCATACCTCCTATATTTTCTCCTCTATTTTCTGTGCTCCATGTAGCAAGTAAGGAGATTCCAAAAGTGTGTTCAGTATCTTCGAACACACCAACCATAACTATAATTCAAAACCTTTGCACTTGCTACTCTCTCTCCCTGAAATGTACCAGGTATTCATATGGCTCATCTTCTCACATCTCCTAAGTTTCTACCTGAAGTTATCATCTCAGTAAGCTTTTTCTTGACTGTCTAAGTAAAAATTCCTCTAACTCCACAGTTTTTAAGCCTTAGTTATTTCTATAGCGATTTTTGTATGATATTTATTGGAGTAGGAATTTGAGGTCATACCATCAGTGCCCAGGGCTACTCCCAGTTCTCTTTTGTAGAGTAGTGTCACTTCTGTGGTGCTCAGGGAACCATGCATTACTAAGGATCAACTGAGTATTTCACTAGCTGTATATTAGCTGAAATAATTAACTACTGATCTGTTTCTCTAGTCTTTATATATGTAAATCAAAGTTTATATACACATAAATATTATCATATCATTATACATTTACATGTTGCATTATATTACAAGTATTCCATTCTATAGTCATGGATAGACATTTATTTCCGCATCGTCTCTTCCTGATATAAAGTAAACTCAAAGATAAGTATACTGTTGTTAGTTCTGTAACACTGTCTTGCACATGAATAGTTCATAGTCAATATTTGCTGAATGAAAAATATATGATAGGAATAGTTTAAAATTAGTGAAACACAAGCAAACCATAGAACCTGATGAGTAGGGCAGAAGGCTCTAACTACCTTCCCTGGATATAAACATTGTTCTATCTATATTCATGCTAGCTCTAGTACTAGGGAAAAGATCCACTATTAAAACAACAAGAAATCCGACCATTGAAAAAAGAAAAAACACACATACCTGGTTCTAGAGAGCTAGAACAGTGAGTAGCATGCGTGTCTTGCATGTTGCCAACCCGGGTTCAATCCCCAGCACCCCATCTGATGCTGAGCTCAACCAGAAGTGATCTCTGAATGCAGAACCAAAAGTAAACCTTGAGAACTACCAGGTGTACTCCAAAACAATAGGAAACAAATGAATAAATAAATAAAAATAAATAATAAAAACCAACATATCACCACCTGGTCTTTAAGATTAAGAAAAAGTGAAGGGTGTCTATTTTCACTATATACTCAAGATAATTTTGTAAGTTTTACCCAATTGAATAAGGCAAGAAAAAGAATCAAAAATATCCATGTTGGAGGCAAAGAAATAAAACTCATTTTAAATGAACTATATAACAGTCTACATAAAGTCTTATGAAATCTCTTAAAAATACTAAAATTAATATATGAAATTATCAAGTTTTCAGGCTACAAAATACAAGCTTACTGAATTTCCATATCTATGAATAATCAGAAGCAACTTTAAAAATAGTTTATTACTTATATCATCATCAAAGTATGAAACACGTGGGGATAAAATTGACAACATTGATTCAAAACCTGTACAATAAAACGTACACAACTTTGCTATGAGAAATTGAAGCATATTTACCAAGTAAATTAGTAAGTCTGCTCTGTTCGTATATTGAAAGAATAGTCAAGATGCTAATTATGGCCAAATTTATTTATAAATGTATTATAATCCAGGTCAAATCCTAACAAGACACTTTAGAAATTAGCCAACTGACTCTCAAGTTCATACAGAAGTAGGAAGGGCCTAAAGCATTCTGAAGAAGACAAAGAACTGAGAGTACCTAACTTCAAGATCATTTGAAAGCTGCAGTGATTGTGGCATGGACAACAATACAGATAAGGAAAATGGTGAAACAAAACTGACAAATTGAAA
Organism: Sorex araneus; assembly: GCF_027595985.1. NCBI lineage: Eukaryota > Metazoa > Chordata > Mammalia > Eulipotyphla > Soricidae > Sorex > Sorex araneus. The sequence continues at coordinate 329,693,462 of NC_073313.1, read as the reverse complement.
ACAAATTTGAGCATTTCTTGTCAATTTCAAAACTTAGGTGATTTTTTTTATTGAGATTTTTTGATAGGTGATTTTTTTGATAGAGAAAATAAAGTTTTTTCAACTAACAGTGTCAGAAAGCTTTGATATCCACGTGTAAAAAATAAATCTTTCTCAATATAATTCACTGTATTTATATAATATATCTAATTATATATCTAATTATAAGTAGATTGTAGATACAAAACTAAAACTTTTCAGGAGGAGGTGAAATAATGAAGCAAAATAGTTTTTACCAAATAAAATTTACTTAGACATGAGTACAGAAGCTTCTTTAAAATGGAAAAAGCAGAAAGAGAGAAACATGTTTCTTGAGAGAGAAAACTAACCTGAAAAAGAAAGCCGGCAAACCAAGAGGTACTCAAAGGAGATCAGGGCCTTGAAAAAGCAAGCCTTGAATGGATTTAGGGAGATGGTTATATACACAGTTTGTCCAAGTGCTTTTTTTCCTGGAGTTCTCTGTGTATTTAAAAGTTAATCTGGGGTCTGAGAGATAATACTATGGGTAGGGCCTTCGCCTTGCATACATGGCCAACCCAGGTTCAATCCCCTAGCATCTCACATGGGCTCCTCAACACAACCAGAAGTGATTCCTAAGTGCTCAGCCAGGCAAACAAAACAAAGGAAAGCAAAATTAATCTGATATTGTAACAGGGAAAGCCTTGCGCTGTTGATGGTATCTTCATAATCACACCTGGGCCTTTAGATTATACTGTAGCTTCTCCTTTTCTGAGAGGTCCACCATTTCCTTGGCTGACTGGATTTTCATCTGTGGGTGGTTCCTCAGTGTCCAATTCCAAAGAGTTTAGGATTTGCATCTCAAAGTGATGTGGCCCTTATGCCTTAAGGCTACTTAGGGGCAGGTCAACAACTCTGTATTTATTTATTTAGAGCAATAGCACAGCAGGTAGGGCATGTGCCTTGCACGTGTGGCTGACCTGAGTTCAATTCCTCCGTACCTCTTGGAGAACCTGGCAAGCTATGAACAGTATCCTGCCTGCCCAGCAGAGCCTGGCAGCCTACCTGTGGCATATTTGATATGCCAAAAACAGTAACAAGTCTCACAATGGAGACATTACTGGTGCCCGCTCGAGCAAATCAATGAACAACGGGGTGACAGTGCTACAGTGCTTGTTTGTTTATTTGTTTATTTATATTTTGGGGCCACACTTGACAATGTTTAGGGATTCCTCCTGGCTCTGTACTTAGGAATCACTCCTGTTGGTGCTCAGGGGACCATATGGGATGCCAGGGATTGAACGAGAGTCAGCCGCTTGCAAGGCAGTGTCTTACCTGCTATACTATCTCTCTGGCTCCTCTTCTTAACTTTTGTTGTTTTTCACAAGTTCTTTATCAGTCTCTGGCTCCCCACTCATCTGCTTGCAACAATAGCATCTCTATTAGTCATAGTTAACAACTAGAAACCTCAATATCAATTTTCAGCTGAATTAATCAAATTGTGGCATTTTCGTATAATGGAATAATAGTACCAAGGAAGTTTGGCAATATGGCTCAGTGGTAGGGCTCAATTCCTAGAAACTAATGTTGACCTGAACACCCTCAGGAGTGACCTCCAGCTCTAGCTGTGAGTAGCCCCTGCTCCAGCATACCAGGAATGGTACCCAAAACAAAAATTAAAAGCATTGAAAAATAAAAAGGAATGACAATGCAAGAACATGAATGCATTTTTTCCAATAATTCTCTTGTAACAGAAATCAAGAAAAATGAAATACTGTATGGTTTCATTTACATAAATTTCTAGAAAGTGCAAACCAATTAATAGTGACAGAAAGTATATCAGTGGAATTTCTGGGAATGGTGGGGAATAGACTCAGGATTGGGGCTGCACAGGGGTGGGAATGTAAAACTATGAAGAAATACAAGGAAAATTTTGAAAATGATGGACAAGTTCATTATCTTGATTATGGTAATGATTTCACAGGTGAATATATGTCAAAATTAGTATATTATACTCTGTGAATACATACAGTTTATTTTGTCATTTATACCTCAATAATGCTGTTAAAGCATTATTAAAAAGTCATAAAGCTGTCAAAATGTTATTGGAAGAGTAGTATGTTCAATTCATTCAGTAATACTAATCAGATTCTATATATAGACCAACTTTTAAAAAAGTAAAATTTAGAAATATTTTCTATGTTTGTCATGTGCCTGATGGATTTGAAGTTGAAACTAGAAATATAGTGACTCAAAGGAAAAAAATAGGGTCTGGAGTAAACAATGTCATGATTCAAATGTAGGGTCATTCACTTTATAGTGGGACTTTTACAGTGTTAATTAACCTCTTGAGTAGTAACCACTTTACCTGCTGGAAAAGCAAACACCTATTTTGGAGTCACTGCAGGGTTTCAAAATTACTTAAATAAAGTATCTTTGAAGGGGCAGGGTGCCCCCAGCTGTGCTCAGGGGCTACTGCTAGCTCAGTCAGTACTAAGGGGCCACTGGATATTTTGGGGGATCATTAAACACCCAGAATCCAAATGAGGGTCCCACAAGCACCACATGTATGACAGCCCTTTGAGGGATTCCCTACAGAGAGGAAATTAAGTACTTTGTGAAAAGCAGTCACTCCTTATATAATAGTATTTTTTAAAATAAATGAGATACATACTGCTATTGTGCATTATAGAGGTTATAGAAAATGAAAGTAGGGAAAGAAGACAAAAGAACTGAAGTGAAATGGCTCTGATTTTATTTAAAAATATATGATTTGATGGTAAATTAGGTTTTGGAGGCCCAAGGATAGCAACATTCAGGAACCAGAAGAATGAATGTTAGGCCATAATTACAAGTTTTTCACCTAATTAGAAATAGGAGTGAGACATGTAGAATTATGGTTAGGCTATTATAGATGAGTATACCACCGCATAGATAGATCTTATGAGTGGTTTTGGATGCAGGTCTGAGGGTAAGTTTTAAAATATTATTAATAATTAACATCTTAAGTGTAGATCAGCCAGAAGTCAGACAGAAAACCACCAGTCACTCTCAGCGTTTCAGACTCAAGCACAGAGAATTGGGTTAGACAATATTGGAAGGGCTAACCGAACAAAAGGTAGTGGCAGAGGGGACTGCTGATAGCCAGGGAAGGGACAAGGTTAACGCCTCTTGGCTGGAGCCTGCAGGCCTCACCAGCTGCTGTGTTGTTGGAAAGGCTATCAGAGTTCAATTCTAAACCCACCACTGACTGGAGTTGGAGTCTCTGCAAAAGTGCTCCCCTGCCGGGGCTGCTGAAGTCTAAAATCACCCCATGCCGCTGCTGCTGCTGCACCACCAGCAACTGTGAGTGACCGCCGCACAGTAGGAGCCAGGAGAAGGAGCTGCTGTCTCCTGCTTTCTGACTGGCCCCCCGGGGTGCCTATTGACAGAGCCCAACAGCAAGCCAGCTGGCAAGCGAGTGGAGGAAATAAAAGTTTGCTGACTCCCAGCCCTAGCAGTTATAGGGCAGAATGTAAAAGCGCAGGACTGAGACGCAATAGGAACATAAACAGCACAAAGGCTACAGGAATATGTACAGAGAGCAAAGAGATGGAAATCGAAGCCCTGGAGAAAAGAAGTGGTCAGAAAAAAGTGACTCAGAAATGCAAGAGACCCGGGGAAGAGAGAATTCAAAGAACAGATGCATTTGATGTTGACTGAATCTAAAGAAAGGCCAAGGTCCAAGAGGTCACCGAACTTGACAAATAACAGACCTAATGAATGACCTTGAACATCTTGGATGAGTTTCTCAGTTATTATAGAAACAGATGCAAGATTTCAGAAAAGTTTTAAATATTAAGATCTAGGATGGCAGGCATAAATATTCATGATTAATTAATGTTAAGCAAGAAATGTCAGATGACCAGCTTATACACCTTTCTCAGAAACTGGACCTTGAAAAACTGAATGACATCCCATTTGCCCATTGTTACGGGCAAAACAAAAATGTTTTCCAGTTTTAGCTCAGAAAGTCCCTGGTCCCAGAACCACTCAATTCCTGGCAAGCTGGGACAGCTAATCACTGTAAACTGCAAGTCTTAGAGGATGTTCACAAATGAGCTCTATTCTGACTTTGGAGATGCAGACTTGGTTGCTTAAAAGTGTTAATGTTTTTCCTGGAATAACCTTATTTTTTTCTCCCTAGTTTACTAGTAGTAACTCCATAACATTTGATTTCAGTGTGATTCTTCTCTGTCACTCTGCACTCTGCACAGATTACTCTGCAGTCTTCTGCCGGCTGTAGCAACATCCCAAAGACAAAATCCTCCTACTGGAGACTTGTCAAGCTCAACATTTTCACCACACGCTAGGTAATTAATATCTGCCTTGGGTCAGACTGGAGGAAAATGCTTGGAGCTTAGAGATTTCTATTTTAACACTGAACCCCAGAAAGGACCAAGGCAAATTTATATCAGTAGTTCTAATTGCTAAAAAGGTAATTCTGCAAAGATGGAAATCAGTTGAAAGATTAACACTGCTGTACCAGCTTGAGTGCCCTGGCTAACAGAGAGAAAATAATGTTTCAATTAAATGAAAGGCTACTGAATTAGGTAGATTACTCAGGAGACTGGTAATGGAATACAGAGCCTTTCACCTCCAGGTCACCATTACTAATCTGTGCAGGACAGTTCTAGACCATACTTTTGAGGGGCTGATGGTTCACCCCAGCCCTGGCTGTCTTCAGCACTTGATGAACTGGTCTCTCAAAGCACCTCCATCAGCCTTACAGGTCATTGTGGTTCACTGAGGAAGTAAGAGGAAGCAAAGGCCCCTCTCTAGGGGGTGGGCTGATAAGGAGGATAGTCAAGGGCTATCTTGACTAACTGAATACAAGAAGCCAATTCAGGGAAATTGGAATGGGGAAAGACATGCAAAACCGGGAGTAATGCAAAGGAAAAAAGTACATTTTAACTACCCTTAACTGTTTCAACTGTGTTTAGAGTTGAGGTAAGAGTCAAAGTGGTAATTATGAATTTGCTGTTTGTGTTTTTTTTTAAAGGAGCACTAAAGAAGGAGGGAAATTTGCCTTTAGAAGTTAAAACTTAGATGTTAGAATTCCACAAGCAAAACTGAGTTGTGAAATTCCTTGTTATCACCCACTTTTGGGTATGTCTCAGAGCTTATCTTATTCCATAAAATATTACCACAAATGAAATAAAGTTCAATATAAGAAGATTAGCTTAATTCCCAATGCCAAAGTAACAAAAATCCTCCCCTGTAATGGAACCCATATGTTAATTGAGGCCTCTCTGCTCTTTACAATCTAGATAAGATTGTCTCAAACTCAGCATTCCATACCTTGTGGGAGTATAAAGGAATCTCCAAGATTTCTGAAAATTCACAGAGGTTGTGTTCTCATGGTTACCTCTGAGTTCCCACTTTTTCTTCAAAAGTTCGGCTTATAGGTTATCATGTCTTTCTAAGCCTGCTGTTTCCAATAGCATCAAAATGAGAAACTCGGTTGCTTCTTCGATCGCCACAATCCCTGTATTATTCCAGATATTTATGAACACAAAGAGGGCACTCAAAATGGAATGTAAGGTGTGTAGAGAGTGGGATTTTCTTTTTTAATCATAGACCACAAATGAGCACAGTCCCTGGTCTTAAAAAATCTCACAGGTCAGATAGAGAAGAGAACACCAAGAAAAGGATGTTGGGAGGAACCATTTGGGTTGAAAGATGCGTGCCAAAATAGCCACTCAATATCTCTGTTGCAAACCACAACACCCAAAAGGAGAGAGGGAGCAAAAGGGAATTCCCTGCCACAGAGGCAGGTCAGGGTGGAGGGGACAGAGTCGTGTGGGTAGGAGGGATGCTGGGCCCATTGGTGGTGGAAAATGGGCACTGGTGGAGGGATGAGTACTTGATCATTGTATGATTAAAATACAAGCACAAAAGTCTGTAAGCCTGTAACTGTACCTCACGGTGATTCACTAATTAAAAAAAAAAGTCTCACAACAAACCAACATCATGGATATTCTTCTTCACCTATTCTGTATCCCAAGGTAGCTGCCAACCAACTGCCTCTATATTCACCTTGAAAGGGTGGCCTGAAGACTATCCCAGAAATCCTGTATTCTCTTTTCCCTTATATATCTCACCTCCAAAGACTCAGGGAACCACTCATTGAATCTCTCAGCAAAACAATAAATGCCTCTAGTCAGATCTTCTCTTTCAGAGGGGGTGTCCTGAGTTCTAAGAAAAAGAAAAGTTTTTCTTCCAAGCTATAGTAGTGTATTTTTCAAATAATTTCCACAAAATTATAAGAAAAAACACTGATTGAGTTAATTTCTTGGAATATAAAATATAACATGGCCTTAGAGTAGTATTTAAATATATATTTATAGACTGAGCCACTTAAGTAGCATTTTGTCAACTTTCTGAAGAATTCCAGCATGGACTATGAGAGAGGAGAGACAAGCTATGGCTATGTTGCTATGTTAATAGTCATTAACAGTACCTCAAGAGAACTAAATTGACGAACCAAATATTTGAAAAAAATAATGTGCAGAAATTTTAGCTTGAGAAAAACTGCATAATGTCTGAGTAACTCAGAAATGTTTCTAACGGTGGAATTGAAAAGAATTGTTTTGTCATTGTAGCACTGTAGCACTATAATCCTGTTCATTGATTTGCTCCAGCGGGCACCAGTAACGTCTCCATTGTGAGACTTGTTGGTACTGTTTTTGGCATATCTAATACACCACAGGTAGCTTGCCAGGCTCTGCTGTGTGGATGGGATACTCTCGGTAGCTTGCCAGACTCTCTGAGAGGGACAGAGAAATCAAAACCGTGTTGGCCACATGCAAAGCAAATGCCCTACCTGCTGTGCTATCGTTTCAGTCCTTTCCTGTTTTCTCACTACTCCTTGAAAATTTTATGTGACCAGGTGCTAAAAAAAGTCCTCGGCTTCAGAGTTCTCTGGTAGTAGTTATGGAAAGCATATAGCTTTTAACTATTGTATTAAATAAGCAGTAATGAAATCTTTAAACTTGAGATATTCCTTAAAATAATCTTTGTTCTCTGGAAAGGAAGCTTTACAGAATAATCTTTCTCATATGTGGGAATTGAAAACAACAAGGTAGCAGCACAGGTCCATGGGCAATATAATGAGAACATGTATTCACATAATTGAGTTGAGGGGTTTTGAGGGAGGGGAGAATAAAAAGGAAGTGTGTTGGGATCCTTGGGAGAGGGAAGTGGGTACACTGGTGATGGGTACAGTGTTAGAACTATGAACATGAGAAACCATTATTAATAGTATTGTAAACCACAGAATCTCAATCAGTAAAAAAATTTTTTTTATAAAGAATAAAACTTTTGTTCCCATCTCATTTGCATCTTCATTTTGCAGATAAGGAAACCAAGGCCTGAAGAGGTTGGTGGCCCTGGAACAGGAAATGAGCACTTTTCTCCTTGTGTACCCCTGTCCCCTGGGTCTCATACATTAATCCTTTGTAGATTTATAAGAGCAAAATAAATGATTTACGAGGTCTGGGGAATGGCAACGAGGAGAATTTTTTAAACATATGTTTAAGCATTCTAGGCCCTTGATTTGATGGGAGATATAAGAGAGCAGAGGAAGGTTGACCTATAGATCACTGGCATAATCCGACTGGGCCAAATAAGACAGCTTTTCATTAGCTGGGTACTTTGGAATAGCTGGGATATTTTTATTCTGGTAATGAAGAGATAGATATGGCCTCTGGGAACAGTTCTTGGAAATTGTACTTTCTCCAGATGCTCAATTTGGGTGTGGGACAGATTGGCTTCAAGGCCAAGAGCAACAAGCATTACCACAATTCCACTGGTCAGAGAGCTGAGGATCTTCAAAGGACTGGCATCTTGCCATGAGATCCTTGGGCTTTTTGTCATCAGTCGCTACAAAAACCTTAAAATTCTTTGGACAGCAATAGCCATCAAAGCTGATGGGAATACAGCCGGCTCAGAGAGGACTGAGCCAATACTGGTGAGTTCTGATACTTAATGTCCCTCTGCCCGACACTCAGCTTTCAATAGAAGCATTTGGTAAGGGGAAGTCACTCATTTAACTGCACAGTTCCTTGCCATTCAGTAGGAGTCAGTCAACTTCTTCCTAGACCAGATGCTACACCTCCTTGAGAAAACTGGTTGAATTTTAAAATGCCTGACACACTTTTAAAGTACACAAGGTAGTCCCAGTAACAGATTCTCTCTGTTAAGCCAATTTATATTACTTTCATTAAATAAACATTCTCAAAAACAATTTGGAAATCTGCAGTTTGAGGTAGGAAAGTAAGGTATCGATAGATCAGAAATTTGTTATATTGGCAAGCATAAGTAAGTGTCAATACAGGTGATAGATACGAATTAAATACAAATATGGTATGGGCGGTATATATCATCCTTTTTTTCTTTTTTTGCTTTTTGGGTCACACCCAGCGATGCTCAGGAGTTACTCCTGGCCCTGCACTCAGGAATTACTTCTGGCGGTGCTTGGGGGACCATATGGGATGCCACGGATCGAACCCAGGTTGACTGCATGCAAGGCAAACAACCTACCCGCTGTGCTATCACTCTGGCTCAGGTATAGCTCATTTTTGGCCGTATCTGTATGGAAAGTCTGAAGGGAAACAAATGCAAGTCCCTGAGAAGTAGACTAGATGAGGCAAAAGACACACTCACAAAATTTTCCAGCCTCTTATCAGAACAGGAAAACTGCCAGCAGATAAATTTACCTTCTTTCCTGTTTTGTATATGTATCATGCCCTCACTCATGGTCTATAAACACCTGTCTTAATTTTAGAAAACCTAAATCCCCAAGTATATTGGCAAATAAATGCTATTTTGTTAGCTGAGGAATGCCCTTATGTGTACATTTCAGTAAACTCATTTTTAGTTTAAATATTTTTTAAATGCTCATCTCAATTTAGTTTTATTTGATTCCATTAAATTATCGGCAAGCTCCCAGAAGTGATATCTTATAACCTACTTTTCCCTCTGGGAGAGACTAGCAAGCTACTGAGAGCATCCTGCCCACATGGGATAGCCTCACAAGCTTCCCATGGTGTATCCATATGCCAAAGCCAGTAACCAGCTGAATCTCATTCCCCTGACTCTGAAAGAGCCTCCAATGTGGCATCCTTGGGAAGGCCGAGAAGAGAGAGACTTCTAAAATCTCAGGGATAGGACGAATGTAGAGGTTACTAAGACCGCTCGAGCAACTTGACGATCAAGGGGATTTCATGATCATGATCATGATAAAATTATCCAGTTAATAATCCAATTTAATTTCTCAACTTTTCTGTGCAATAAAGGGACTCTTGAGGGCCCAGCGATGACTCAGTTTCTTACAGCACATGCCCCACAGGAGTGTTGCTGTACTTCAAACCCCAGAGTCAGCTGCCTGAGCCAAGACAATCATGACAGCCCCACAATTTGGGCACCTAAAGAGAAAGAAAGTAAATCTAAGACAATTTTCAACCAAATATACATAATTCTACAGCCTTTTCAATTCTTCTGATGTGCTGATTTTTATCTTTGATCTTGACTTTTTCCTTCCTTTTTGTTTCTGTGTTTTGAGGTACATCTTAGAATTAAATTGAGATGAATTAAGTGAAGAGCGTCATAGTAAATTATGCATGGACTGGAAGTGACAGACAATTGAAGATTAAATAGATATGATGAAACAGGAGCTTTCCCTCACAAAGAGAGCCCGTTTTCTTTAATTGTTCTAATCTGAATACAGTGCAACTTCCATCTATTTTATCTATTTTGTACACAGAATAATCTGCTAAACTGAAGGACCAACTGCTTTTATCATTAGTGAGCCTCCAAAAATGTTCCCCTGCAAACAAAAGGTAAACCACCTTGCTGAAATGGTTTGAGGAAGTTGTTTGATACACGATCAGTGTCTACATAAATTGCAGTCTATTTACATCAAGAAACACTTCTCAGCTATTAAAAAATAAGAAATCTTGCAATTCACTATAACTTGGATGAAACTGGAGGGAATCATGTTAACCAAAGTGAATACTGGATGAACTTAGAAAGGAAATATTGGATGGTCTTGCTCATATGTGGAGAATAATGAAGCAGAGGGAAGAAATAAGAAATATTCAATGAAAAGAATACCAGTAGAATCTGCCAGTAGAACTGAGTCTTCCAAGTAGGTGTCGGGGATACAATTATGAAGGGACCCAAAGACACCTTTGTGGAATGTTGGTATACTGGTAGCAGATATGGTACAGTGCCCCTGTAAGCTGAAAGCACTATTATTAATAGTATTGTAAATCATTACATATTAATTAAAAAGGAAAAGGTTAGCACCTGATCTGGTGTGGTGGGCAGGAGGAGGAAATGCTAACACCCCAATTGTGGCTGTGATGAGCAGGAAGTGAAATGGTTTACCGAATACTTTGGCTGTTCTAATGCTGACTTAAGAGAGAAAAGGTCATTGACTCTTAAGGATTGTAAATATTAGCACACACTTTTTTGTAGACATGTGACTGAAACGTTTCACTCAAATGTTTCAGTAAACGGTTCCTATCTAAAGTACATAAATGTATGTGTCATATGTCTCAAAACTTGAAGGTAATAGAAAGTATAGAGGACTAAAATTCCTAAGACCTACACTCAGGTTGGCCCTACCAATAGCTTGTTGTGAAGCTTTAGTCTAGTCGAGCAGTGTTTCTTAATGGGGGATATATCCCTCTATGATATCTGGATATTCCAAAGACATTGCAGGAGAACAGACATAAATGGGGTGGGGAGGATGAGCTTAGCATGAAACTGGGAGCCAAATTATTAGGACAGAAATTAAAGGTGGGAAACAAGATAGGAAGGTGACCGAGGATGAAAAAAGTTGAGAAATACTGAAATAGAGTCCACATCTCCAGAAGTTTCATCTGTGACAGAACCACTGGAAGAGGTAAGGCATTAGTGTCTGGGAGGTAGAAGCTTTTGATTTCCCCCTTTGGCTGTTGGTTTGTCAGAAAAAGATGTTCATCATCCTGAACCCTCCCATGTGGCTCTCTCTTTCTCAGTTTCACCACCCTCAAACCCTTCCTTTGCTATCTATAAACACAGAATTCTAAAGTGATAGGCTTTCAGGAAATATTGCACTAATACATCATCAGCATTGTCATTATGATGTATTAACACAATGCATCATCATAGACCTGTCAGGGCTATGATTTATGACTCAAAAATGTGTTGTGGTATAGTGAGGCATCAGGGACCCCATTGACTGAATGCTTGTTTTTACACTTAAGGACTTTGAAAGTAAGCTCCAGACTACTTTTCCTCAAAGAAAAATTCGGGAAAGTCTTTAAGTGAGGACTCCATTTCAAAACACTGGAGAGGCCATTGGGTCACACTTAAGATATAAAGGTTTATGTTTTCCCAGACCACTTTAAGTTCAGAATCAAACTTCCACACTCCAAGTCATTTGGTTCCCACTGGAAGAATTTGGCCTTTTCCAAGTCTTTCCACCCTTCTATTTAGAACTCCCTTAATAGTTAAGTGCGTGAGGTGTGATGAGAAAGGTATACATTAAAGGCTTTCTTTTACTGCCAAAAGTAATAAGAATAGTGCTATATTTTATGAGAGTAATAAATGTGATTATGAAGGAAAACTTTGTTTGCAAGGTAGTTGGGTGCTGGCTTTACACATTTTCTTTTTTCGAAGCATCACATTTCTTCATAACATCCTCAACAAAGTACTAAGTACATATAACATGGATAACATTAAGCACATTAAGTACAGTACCAAGAGAAAGATACAAAATATGGTTCCACTATAGAGAAAGCAAAAAAATGCATAAAATTAGAGGAAAAAATAGTTTATTGCAAAAGTAATGTTGTGTCATTAAAAATGAAATAATCTCTTAGAAATAATTGAGAAGGAAGATTTGTCAGGATACCCTTCAGGGAAATGTGAGGTATAAGGCCAACTTAGAAGAACAAACATTAGGAAACGGTAGAAGGACAAATTTTAGCTGACAGACAAGAAAGATATTTTTTCTGCTTCCTCATTGTATGACAATAATTTATTTTTCCAGAATTGTTTTACTTCAGTTTATCAGAGTCTACTTTCTTAAGAATGAGGTAATACTAGTGTTGGAATTAGCTCATTTGGATTGCCAGAGATTCTTGTAAACTTCTCTGCAGAATGTATAGTTTCCCTTCAATTTGTCGGGCAAGCAGCACTATCACTTGAATGACACACTGTAATGATTGTAAAGGAAGACAGTACCTTTAACCAAATGTTCTCACTGTTGATTCCAAGGACTTGGAGAACAAAACATGACAGGCCAAAGTAAATGTCAGTCCAATGATATCTGTGCACTAAGACATACTTTTTCTTATTGGGAATGAGGCTTAATGTAATTGCACTCATACCCTGTCCTTCCAGTCTTAATTCATCCTCATGTTTGGAGAGCCGGAAATGTAAAGAATTCGCGAGCAGCAGAGGCGGGGAATTTGCCAAGAGTATGTTAATCTGTAGGTTTATTTTTTTACCCAAATATAAAGGGAGTTTGCAAACTGATTCAGATTAACCAGGTCAAGTTGTATATTTTATTAACGTTAAAATGCTTTAAAAAATCCTTTCACATTAGAAAAAAAGGTGCAGAGTTAGACAGAGGTGCTGGGGTGAATGGAGGTTGTCTGCTTAATAAAAGTTACAAGGAGAGATGTGTCAGCTGTTTAATTTCCACTTTCAGGTTTTGGCCAGAAACAGCTGCAAAATTTTTAACTCAAGTCATTTTATTACTTTCACTAACTTTTTTATTCAAAATTCCTTTTAGTGATTTCCTAAGGAATCTCACCACAGAACTCCATAAAAAAGAAAACATACTTTAACACTTTATGCCTCATTTGCCATCCTAGATGAGCCAAAATTTTCAAGATAATTTAGTTATTCACTGTGAGGACTCTATTGTTCTACTTGTACCTCCCAGAAAAACAAAATTAATTTGCCTTTCAAATATATATATATACATATATATATTATTGAATTGGTGGCCATGATTGAAATCCCATCAATGGAGCTCTACTGTCTCTATGATAACATCTAAGCTTCCTGTCAGACATTGAAGTAGCTCTGTAAGCTATTATTTTCACCTATATTTTCCACTATTTCTCATGCCATGGATCTTGAATCCAAATTGTTTTTAGTTTGTATTAATTGTGTTTCTGAGCCACACTTGGCTGTGCTTAGTCTTACTACTGACTCTGCACTTGAGAATCATTCCTGCCAGTGTTCTGGAGGTCATTTTTGGTGCAAGGGATAGAATCTGTGTCTGCTGCATGCAAAGCAAGTGTTCCTTATCCACTGTACTGTTCCTCTAGACCTAGAATTTAAATGCTGTCCCATACCTTTCAGCTCTCTCTTCTCTCTCTCTCTCTCTCTCTCTCTCTCTCTCTCTCTCTCTCTCTCTCTCTCTCTCTCTCTCTCTCTCTCTCTCTCTCTCTCTCTCTCATGTAGTCACATCCTTTGATCCTTGGGGACTATATCTGGCTCTGCACTTGAGGATCACACTTAGCAGGGTGCATGGGACCATATGGGGTGCCAGGGTCAATCAAACACAGGTGGTGTGCAAGGGAATCCAATGTACTATCTCTCCAGCCCCTCAACTCTCTCTTAGCATCAAGTGTTACGCATAGTGCTTCTTTGATCACTTTTCCTCCACCTTTCTAGCATTTTAAAGTCTTACTAAGTTTTAACTTTAGCAGCCTTTGCCCTACCCTAGGGGACTTTCTTCATAATCTTAAAATAGAAGTTTTCGGTCCCACTAATATGATGTCATATTGAACTTGCCCTGATATCTGATTTTTATCACACCGTGACAGAATTGTAATATTTTACTAGTGTCCTGACTAGTCAATAGGCCCTTAAGATTGAGTGGTATTTTGAATCCCAGTCATACCTCCTGGTAGCTAATCAACATTTTATATAAACATTTGGTGAAAATTTTAAGTAGCACAAATAAATGCATTTATAGATTCTATGTCCTACTGCAAACCTCACCAGAGAAAATTTTTATAAAGATTCTAATTTATTTAAAGTCTTTGTATAGATTAAAAAATCAATTTTTCCTCCCCAGCACAAAGCCATGGTCATTGCAAGTATACAACAAATTCTAGAGGAGAACAGAATAATTTATTGAACATTTTTTGTGCCCAGTGACATAATTTATAATCTTTGTTATACAAACCAAAGGCTATGCCTACTTTATATCCAGGTTGATATTATTGTATCAGGTTGGAACGCTTTATTACTTAAAGACCCAATTTCTTTCAATGAAGTCAAATTAGACATAGGTTTTTTGTCCATTCACAATCATGATCAAAAGTTTGTTCATCACAAGAAAGACTTTGGGCTAGTGCAGAATATTTTTTAATAGATCCTTTACCTCACCTTCCTTTATTTGGCCTTTAGATTCCTGGCCTTAGATTCCTTTTTTCATATTTTCCACTGCAGTTTAAAGCTTTGATGCCCATGAAAATATTAATGACTTGGGTAGAATGGTGCTTAGTCTGTTTAAACAGAAGGATGATAGCAGTTACATAACTCTAATCACTCTTAAAAATTCTTAGGTGGCTTTGTATTTTGATGAAGACACAGTTCCCTGAAGAGCAATGAATTCAGCTGTAGTCAGATGAGTCTGCAAAGCAATAAGTATAAATATCTTGTGGCAGAGAGTAGAGACTAAGACACTGACAATTGGAAAATAGAGAAAACTTGACAGCAAGTATATTTAGAAAATACTGGGACCATTGTCTTTACAGAGTATGGCATTTCAGAAACTTGTCTAAAAAGTAATATAAGGATTTTGATGCCTGGGGTAGTAACTTCAATGGTTCAACAAAAATGAAGACAGCAGATAGATAGAAGAACCAAATGCATGCTATAAAGGCTTTATGACTTTTTTTCTCCTCAAAATGTCCTGATCAGAAATGGCATTTGAGAAACTCATTCAGTCCAACCCTGGTAACCACGTTCAGTTAACCCTGAGAATATCTTAGTAACTCAGAGAAGGGTAGAGGAAGCACTGGAATCAGGGAATCTTCAGTTCTCTGTATTAAAGGGCAGGTCATCTTAAAGTCACACTTTTCTTCTTTTCTGTAGAAAGAAATTACAACATTTGAGGTTTACAAGCCATTTAAGCCTGATATGTATTGAGTGCCAAGCAAGTTTCTTTCACTAGTAGACTTGCAATGCCTTTTCAGTTTTTCATTTAATTGTTGTTATCAACATTAACCAAGAGAATGCTATCAATGTTCTTTATATAAAAATGTTATTATATATTATCGGATGAACAGAAGAGATTATCCATTAATGAATAATTTGAAGTCTCTGAGATGTAAAGATGTCTTCTACCAGCATTGTGAAGTCAGTTTCATCTTTCTTAAGCCACAGACATTAGAATAAAAAATGTGACAATTAAGGAAATTAGCTGCACATTCTCCATATCTACAAAATCTAGATATTTAAGCTATGTGAGGGAAGCAGTATATGTCTTGATGACTTCACTTGCCATCCATATTGACTGGCCTTTTAAAGGCAACATAACCAGCAGATAACCAGCTTCATTTTGTGTCTTCAGATTTTCTGTCCTAGTCAATCAGATTCTCAATCTAAGAAGGTCCCAGTGTGTTTTTTGGTTAACATACCAATAAGTCTTCTTTGCTTTCTTTATGAACAAGGATTTTATAAACTTATTATACATGTAAATATTACTTGTCTATTTATTTTGCAGGGGGGTCATGCCCCAAACCCTGAGCAGGTGTTCAGGACTGACTCATGTTCTGTACTTAGAAATCACTCATGTTAGGGTTACAGGGAGAAGGTGGGGTGCTAGGGATTGAACCTGAGTCTGCTAATTGTGATGCAAACCTCTTACACACTTTGCTATCTCTCCAGTGTATATATAAAAAATATTTTTATTGTAGTTTAGCCAACATGGTTTCCTTGATATTTATGGAATTAATGTATTGCACCCCTCTTGCCTCAAGTGTTCAAGATCACTGTCCCTAAGTAATCAATAGCCTCACCTTTTTATTCTGTCCTCCCTATCCTCCTTCTGTTTGGTAGTTTGAGATTTGTGATCCAAAGCAAGGGTTTCGCACTGTTTGAAACTCCATATACTCTGTAGTCCCCAGGATATTCCAAGGGTCTATAAGTGAACATCACATTAATGGATGGCCATGGTAGAAGACTAGAGGCACCACAGAGAAGAAACAAGGTTAAAGATGGTTCATGATATGAAAAAGGTTGAGATCTTTGGTATAGCCACAGATGAGCAAAATCATCCTGCATTTGGTCTTCTCCCTCTGACCTACCTCTTTTGCTTAAGAAGATAACCTCTAGTTCTATCCTACTGCAGCAAGTTGTAAGATTTTACTTTTTCTTAGAGCTGCATAATATTCTATTGTTATAGAAATGTACCCCAATTTCTTTATCATTCACCTATCATTTGACATTTGGATTATTTCCATGTTCCAACTATTGTATTTAGTGAAGCAATGAACATAAGTGGTTGTATATCTTTTTTAATTAATGCTTTTGTGTTCTTGGGGCAGAGCGTCTCTGCCTGGCTGTCTTCCCCGGGGCCCCTCGAAGGGGATGGGCTTCAGCTTCCCTCCCCACCCCGAGCAGAGCTCCCAGTGGCCAAAGACCACCGGAACCTAACTACAGCCATGCTTGAGGCCCCTTTCCACACGTTTGGACGGGCCTCACGCATGAAGGTATGGGCAGAGGAACCTAGGTGTGTGTAATCCCATCAACGGCCAACATCCATAGACATAAAAGCAAGCTCCCAGAAGCAATATCTTGTAGCCTACTTCTCCCTCTGAGAGAAACTGGCAAGCTTCTGAGAGTTTCCTGCCCACATGGGACAGCCTACACCTTCCCATGGTGTATTCATATGCTAAATCCAGTAACAAGCTGAATCCCATTCCCCTGACTCTGAAAGAGCCTCCAGTGTGACATCATTGGGAGGGCCGAGTTGAGAGAGACTTCTAAGATCTCAGGGAAAGGATGAATGGAGAGGTTACTGATCCCGCTAGAGAAATCGATGATTAATGGGATTTCGTGATTGTGATCGTGATCGTGTTCTTTTTTTTTTTTAATTTTATTGAATCACCATGTGGAGGGTTACATAGTTCTCAGGATTATGTCAATTATACAATACTCAAACACCCTTCCCTTCACCAGTGCCCCTATTCCATCACCAACAACCCCAGTATACCTCCCGCCCCCTCCCGCCCCTCCCCCGTCCCCGCCCTTGTAATTGATAAGTTTCACTTCGTTTACGCTTTATCTTGGTTACATTCTATGTTTCAACACATAACTCGCTATTGTTGCTGGGGTTTCCCCCCCAAAAGGAAAAAGACAGTCCTATTGTCAAGGAATCACTTGATAGTTCTCCATTGCTGAGAATGTAAAGATATTAAGTCCCGTTGTTTGTTACATAACTTTTCTATTTTTTTCCCCCCTCGTCCCGCGCCACCGAGTTCACACCTGTTTAGTATTCACCACGCTGCCTGACAAAGGAAAAAAAAACAGAAAAGATGGTTATTTCCCGTCATCAGCCGGCGTGGGGCTCTGGCTTAGTTGATAGTCTGGTAGAAAGTCTGCAGTTTCTGGAACCAAAAGTAGTGTGCTGGTATCGGCCCCGACTCAAGATTCCACCAGCGTCCCGCTGTTCCATGTACATAATACTTTATTCCCTTGTATCCCATTCCCATGCCACCAGATCCGTGTCAACTTAATGGACATCATACTATGGTTAACGCCACGCCGCGTTTCTTCCCGAGAAAGAAGGATATTTCTTCTCAGCTGGCGTGAGGATATGGCTTAGTTCAATCTAGAGAGATGGCTACCATTTTGGTTGCCTTCAATATTTCAACAAAAAACTTACTATTCTTGTTAGGGTTTCCCACCAAAGTCCGACCCGTTAAAAAGGAACCATTTATTTATTTATTTTTTTATTTTTTTGCTTTTTGGGTCACACCCAGCGATGCACAGGGGTTACTCCTGGCTTTGCACTCAGGAATTACTCCTGGCAGTGCCTGGGGGACCATATGGGAAGCCGGGGTTGGAACCCGGGTTGGCCGCGTGCAAGGCAAATGCTCTACCCGCTGTGCTATCGCTCCGGCCCCCAAAATTGGAACCATTTCATATTGCTGATGATTAGATGACATTAGGTCGCGCGGCCGCTGCTGCGGCCGCGCAGTTTTGGGTTTCTGTATAAAGTCCAGGGAAAATTCTGCCTGAAATTCTATCGCTATAATCTTTTACCCTTTTATGGTGCTCATAAGATGGGAAAACCTAGAGAAGTACCGGGCCCCCGCATGGGCGGCCTGGCGGAAACGCTCAATTCACATACTGCAAGTTGTTCAGTGGGCTGCTGGTGTCCAAAGCAGCTCCCTTGTCCTCCTCGGTCATACTGGAGCAGCGGGCGCGGCGAAGTGGGAAAGCCCACGTGGCTGCACTCTCTTTAAGTGTCCGTGGTGGGCGGAGACCGGTACTTCCCCGCCCTCGATCTCCCGCAAGCCGTGCCGCGCATTTGGGTGCGTGTCTCCATTTTGTGCTCAGAGAAGTGGGGTGGAGGCTGTGCTGTGCCCTGTGTGGGGGCCCGGCATTTCTCTCTCTTTTTTTTTAATCTCTCTCTCTCTCAACCTCTCCTGGGTGATCGTGTTCTTGGGGCAGATGCCAAGAAGTATATTTGCGATGTCATGTGAAAGTTATATTTTTATTTGTTTGAGGAATGTCCATATTTTTTCCATAGTAGCTAAACTAGACAATATTTCTATCAACAACAAATAAGTTTCTTTTTCACCAAATACCCACAAACACTGGTGTTTTCCCATCTTGATGTATGCCATTCTCATTAGCATGAGTATATATCTCATTGTCATTTAGATTTTCGTATTTTTGATAATAAGTGTCAATGAACACTTTTTCATAAGCCTACTATTCACACATCAGAATTCTTGGGAAAAATAGTTAATTCAAAATTAATTAAGACCTCAAGATTAGGTCAGAAACTATTTAATAGAGAAAAACATGGGCAGAACTGACCACACACACACTCACACACACACATACATTGATGAGCTTATATCAAATTTAAAGATTTTTATACGGAAAGAAAAACTTGAGCTAAAATAAAAAGGCACTGTACTAATGGGGAGAAACTATTTCTATAAATACAGTAGACGAAGTCTAATAACCAAGACATATAAAACACTAAGAAAGTTCAAAAACAGAACAGCAAAATACAATGGTTGCATTAGAACTGATTTGTAAAATTTCAGATTTTATTAAGCAGAACTTAGTTGATTTGTTAACATCAGTTATGCTGTTTAAAATTTCTTTCATCGATATTTTTCATTAAAGTTTTAAACTCATACTTTCTGAGCATATCTGAGATGTGAACTGCCAAGTCACATATAGAATTTCTAGTGGTAAAGCATGTTTTTTTTTTCTTTTTAGTGATGAGCCAGAGAGAAATGAATCAAAGACTTTCAAAGCTGAGGGAACTTCAGATTATCTAGCTCAACCCTTCACATTACAAAGAAAAATGAGAGCTGCCCAGAGGGATAAAATAATTTGCTCAAAGCCATATAGGAGGTTATAGCAAGACTGGGCCAGATCTCAGCACTTCCAAATTCATTATTTTTTTCTTTCAAATGTAGAAAGATAAATTGGAAAGTTTTAAAAGAAACTAGCTTTATAATTATGATAGGCTACTAGAGGAAATTAGGTTTAAGATGCATCTATAAACTAGCAGCGGTTTCAAAGAACATATGTAAATGTTTTACTAATGAGTAGTGATAGAAGCATATAAACACACTAATTCAGAAGAATATTTGTATTCTTATAGATATGGCAGAATTATTTACAGTAGCCAAAAGCACAGAATTAACCTAAATGCTTATCAACTGATGACTGAATAAATGATCTCTGCTATGTATTCTCAAAGTAATAGTACCCTGCCATAAAAAGATGAAATTGGGCTGTGGGGACAAAAAGTAAAAATCAACTATTTGGTGGCCCAGCTCAAATTTGCCATAACCAATAACTAAAAATAGTTAATTGACACTGTATCACTGTATCACTGTCATCCCGTTGTTTATCGATTTGCTCAAGTGGGCACCAGTAACTTCTCTATTCATTCTAGCCCTGAGATTTTAGCAGCCTCTCTTTGCTCGTCCTTCCCAATGGTTCTGCATTGGAGGCTCTTTCAGGGTCAGGGGAATGAGACCCATCATTGTTACTGTTTTTAGCATACTGAATATGCCACGGGGATCTTACCAGGCTCTGCCATGAGGGCTGGATACTGTCGGTAGTTTGCCATATTCTCCAAGAGGGAGAACTAGACACTTTTGTAGTTCTGTTTTATAGTCTCTGGATCTTGGCAGTTGATGGGGTTAAACAGCACAGGGGGCAGTTTGTGGGTGTGACTGCCTAGCTACTGGAAAGTGGGGGATCTGGGTGGAGGAGGCCCAGTCCTGAGTTGAGCAGGCTTGGAGATCTCAGCCCAAGGTCCCTCACCCCTGTGTTCCTCCTCATCCAAGAGTGTGGAGAGTGGCCCTGAGCATAGCTGTGTCTGGGTTCTGGAGATCTTCGGCTGCCTGGGCTTTGCTTGGGGCAGGGAGAAAAACTCAACTCGCTCCCCTCTGAGGGGCCCTGGTGAAGACAGCCAGGTGCGGTGGGGAAGGGAAGGGGGGCAGGGGACAGGAGATTCTGCGTCACCCTCTTCCGGGAGCTTTATTTTTATATTGTAGTAGTAGTAGTAGTAATCATCATCATCATCATCATCAATCATTTTCATCATCATCATCATCATCATCCCAATGATCCTGTTTAGATTTTGCTAAGGAAGAAATCCCTTGTGGAGAAGTTTCAAGACTAAGAGACTTTAAGAGTCAATTCTACAGCATTCTTTCCATACAATTAAGCATGGCAGATCCCGCCTAATTCCAGAAATACAGGTGCAAATGTATCCAAGAATTAGATAAAGCACATTAAATAATTCCTACTAAAAAGAGGTGTATCTACCAATCACAAACATATTCTGCTATAACAAAACAGACACGACATGAAGAAATCCAGGTTTTTAAAATAGGGATATGGCTGAACAGAACAGCGGACCCTCACGTGTGGGAATCCAAGGAACAACAAATCTAATTCTAAAATGCAATGAAATTTATAGTGGTTACCAGAGGAACTGGGGTAGGGAGTGGGCAAAAGGAATAGGCATAGGGGTATTTTGGTTGATGGGATGGCACTGAAATTTTGGTGATAAGATTAATGGCAATTTTATATAGATAAAGGTATGATATTTCACCCTTTAAATTCTATATTTTAATCCAGTGACAGTCCATGTAAATTAAATGTTAAAAAAGAAAGTAATATGGTAGACTAGACAAAAGGAGTTTATGATCCTGAATTCTTATGAATCTTTTACTAGCGCTGTAGATAACCATCAGTGGAAATTTTGTACACCTTGAAAATATCATGAGACTTTATTTTTTTGCTTTTTTGGGTCATACCCAGCAATGCACAGAGGTTACTCCTGGATCTGTGCTCAGTAATTACTCCTGGCGGTGCTCAAGAGATCATATGGGATGCTGGGATTCGAACCCGGGTTGACCACATGCAAGGCAATTGCCCTACCTGCAGTGCTATCACTTGAGCCCCAACCATGAGATATTTTTGCTTGTCACCTTTAGGGATAAAGATGGGGAGGAGAGGGAAATGCTACTAGCAACCATCTGATAAGTGGAGAATAAGCACCCATAGAAACATCTTACAATGCACAGAACAGATAACAAATTATTAATTTAGTTCAGAATTTCCATGGAGCTAAGATTCCACACTCTTCAATTCATGGTTTCCACTTGATCAGAACCAGTATCTCTTTACTATACTGAAGTTAAATTCATTTGAAGATTATCTCCATTGCTTGTTAAATGTAAAATATAAATAAAGATAATAGGGTTTCTAAGAAAAACATCTATGTTTTAGTGAGCAACAGTCAGTGGCAAGTACAGCAGATACTGCTTGCACCTATTTACTGAATCACCTTGAAAAGCCTTTAAAAGTAGAACTGGTGGTGACAAACAGACCACAGACAATTTTTCTACCAATAAAATGACTTTCTAAAATGATGAAATTTTTTAAAACCTTTGAAGAAAATGAAACTTAAAAAGAACATCTAATTTTTGTGTTAATATGTGTGAAAACTATACAAAGCAAATTTGTGATTATTTGTGGAATAGTATAGGTGTCTAGTGGGACATTCTAAAGTCTTAAAGGTTATTGTCAATCATGATAAGTAAATAATTAAAAGCAATTAAATTATTCTGGAGCGATAGCACAGTGGTTGGGCATTCGCCTTTCATGCAACGGATCCAAGTTCGATTCCTCCGCCCCTCTCGGAGAGCTGGCAAGCTACCGAGAGTATGGAGCCCTCGGGGCAGAGCCTGGCAAACTACCCGTGCATATTGGATATGCCAAAAACAGTAACAATAAGTCTCTCAATGAGAGACGTTATTGGTGCCTGCTCGAACAAATCGATGAGCAACGGGATGACAGTGATACAGTGATACAGTGAATTAAATTATTCTACATGGCTCTCCAGTGTCTTATAGGGTGTTACATCCTTTCCCCCATCCACTAACAGCCAGTAACAGAACTCAAACTTTCTAGTGTTCTTCGTGTCTTTGAGCCACATCAACTGTACTCAGGAGTTATTCCTAGCTCTGTGCTCAGGAATTAGTCCTGGTAGTGCTCAGGGGACTATTTGGGGATGCTGGGGATCAAATCCATGTCGGCTGAATACAAGGCAAGTGCCTTAGCCACTTTACTGTAGCTCTGGTCCCAAACTCAAACATTTTGATCATCTAAAACTACTAACACTTATTTTTCAAATGCTTTCAGGGAGTACTTCCCTTTTAGAGCACTACTGATTTAGACAATGAAAATCAAATTGAATATAAAACAGCTTTTTAAAGAATAACTTTTATTCAGTAACTTTTACTTTTTCTATGTATTCCTTTTGATTATATTTCAAATTTCTTTGGTTTTAATTGACATATTGACTATTTCTCAACAAGTGATGGATACAGTAATATTTCTCTCACTAGAATAGATGTGTACATCCTCTAATTAACCATAAAACATTACTTCCATACTATAATAAGATTTTATAAGACAATGACCTCACCTTCAGTTTTCAAGTCATCTTTTAAATATACCATATTGTTACTGATATTCAAGTTCATAATAGAGGTACAAATCAAATGATTTAAGCAATCATCTCACAGTATCTAAAGAAAGAAGGTTGAGAGTGGAAATATTTTTTCCAATCTTTTATTTATTCTTCACCAGACAGGTTTAAATCTTCCTATAAAGAAACCCTTGACAACAACCCAAACCATAGTCAAATATATGTGTAGTCTAGAGTTGACTGTGGATGAGTTTGTGGGGATTGTACGTTACTTATACTTATTATTCTTTACCTGCAGCCACATCAATTTTATCTGTTTCATTTGTATGCTTCCAACAAAGGATTTCCTATCTAAAAATATTTGAAAACCACAGCCCTAAGGGAAATTAGGCAGCAGACATAAAGAAATATAAGATAGGTCAAATTTGATCACAACAAATATTATTGTGACAAAAATCTCTATATCGCAAAAGATTTCTGAGCCCTAGGCAATACTCATTTGTCTTAAGAAGTATGCAATTCAACAAAATAAAAGAATCTGGGCAATCTTTTTATTATAATGGCCTTTGACCTATATTCTTTGCTTGGTGGAAGAATGAATCTTCAAGTTGAAATTCAGCTCTTCTCCTTTAAGAATAAATAGTATTTTTTTTAAATCAGCTTGAAGTCAAACTATATGTTTTGTAGTGAAATAAAGGACCCAGAATTGTTAGACCATAACTAGGTATTTGCCTCATAGATTCTTTTTTGTTATTCATCTTTAATTCCAAGAATAAGAAGAACAATATTAACAAAATTAATTTTGTAACCCAGTATGATAGAAGCAATTAATTGTCACAAAATGCCCCTCCTATTATTCCTCCTGGTTATTAAAAACCTGGTTTTCCACTTTCAAAAAACATGTAACCTTAAATTTTCCAGCCTATAGTTATATTAACTGGCAAGGGAAAAGAAAAATATAATCTGTATATCTTCAAAGAAGATAATGTCAAAGGAGCAATCTTTTGTTTTTCCTTTTATTTATTTATTTAATTTTATTTATTTTTTTAATTAGTGAGTCACTGTGAGGGTACAGTTGCAAATTTACCCATCTTCATGCTTGTGTTTTCCTCATACAATGTTCGAGAACCCATCCCTCCACCAGTGTCCATTCTCTACCACCAGTGAACCCAGTATCCCTCTCACCCTCAAATCCCATCCCCCCCCTCCCCACCCCGCCTCTGTGGCAGGGTATTACATTTTGTTCTCTCTTTCCTCAAAGGAACAATTTTAACAGTTAAAATACAATGCCATCTGGTAAAATTAGTTGTCCTTAAGGATGGAAATCATTAGGAGTAAAACTGAAAAATAGAAGAATCTTGTGTTTCTAATCCTTTTAGAGAGCCACCAAACATCACCAGATCATTATCATTACATGGAATGAAAATATGTGTATGATTTGTTCATCATGGTTGGTTTTCTATATCTATCAGTCGAATATATTAGGGCAACTTTTGATCTTAATCAATATATCCTTTCTTTAATACTTTGGGATTGTTTTGCAATTTTCTCTATTCACTCAAAATATACTTGAAATATTTACTTTAAACCAGGGTATGTTCTAGCAGATGAGGTAAATAAGGCATACAGCATTCCTTCATGAAAATTTTCTTACAGTAATTCTTGACAATGGGAAATTTTATTTCCCTTTTGGGGTTTATAGACCCACACTATTATGGTACAATTTTGAGTCTGGGGAGACAGTACAGTGGGTAGGCATTTGCTCTGCATGTAGAAAACTAAAATCTGGCACCCAGTATTCCATATAGTTTCCTGATTCCGGCCTGGAATTATCACTGAGTGCAGTCAGGAGCAAGCCCTGAGCCCTGATGGGTCTGGAAAAAAAAAAGCACATAATTTTATAAGGTTTGATATATGAGTATGACCCTTAAACCTTTAATACAACCAAGACAGCAGATATATTAATCATCCCCAAATATTTACTTGTGTTTTGCTGATATCTCCAATCTAATCTTCCTCCTCTAAGTCTACCATAAATAACCATTAATTTGCTTTATTTTACTACATGTTAGTTTGCATAGTATTTTTTTAATTTTAACAAAAGATGTTAGATTTTATCAACAATCATGATGAAAAAACACTTAGCTATAAATTTGCAGGTTTTACTCAGTCTAGAGACCAGATATGTTTCCTTGATTTTAAGATGAGAAGTGTTCTGTTAATGTTTGGTTTTCCACAATTCAAAGAACTTATAGAACTTATAGAAGTTTAGTTATTTAGAGATAAGAATGAATTAATCCTTTGTGTATAATTTGATTGTATGCATAAACAGAAATAATTATTTTGGCCACATCCAGTAGTGCTCAGGGCTTACTTCTTGCTCTGCATTCAGGGCTCTCTATTGGTGGTGCTAAGGGAAATATAGAGTGTTTGGAATTGAACCATAGTTGGATATATTCAAGGCAAGTGCCCTGTGGTCTGTACTATTGCTTTGCACAATTACAGATATTTTTATTTGTGAATTTTGAAGATTACCAACATGAGTCAAACATAAAACGATTGCAAGACCAGAAATGTTACTACTAATGATACTCTTTTAATCCAGAATGTTCACTGCCTTCTACTCTTTCCATACACATGAAGAATAAGGAAAAATACACATCTTCAGTCAAATACAAGATATTAACATTGTATAAGAATTTTAAATATGACAAGTATTTTATGGTGTTGTATGTTTTTCCTAAATGATCTCAACTGGTTTGAGATAGTTTCAACCTGAGCATAAACTAAAATTGTGTAACTTGTAAAGGATATGGGTGGTGGAAAGATAGATAAAACATAGAATATCTAGTTAAATAAAACTCTACATAAGAAATAAAGTACTTTTTTAAGTGTAAGTATCCATGTGGTCCCAATCTACAAATAATATATGTAATATATAGGATATATATGTATTATATATTATATATGTAATATATAATATGTGTGAATATGTGTGAAAATATCCATTTTTAAATATGAACTTTAGGTATGAGAGGATTTATTTTATCCCCATATCTGATATTCCTACATTTGTAAAGGATTTGGGGGAGATCATAATGAAGTTAGGAAAAGGAGCTGACCAAGAAGGCAGGATGTGGGGGACAGACTGAATGTTGGTTGAGATTGATAAGAACACCTTCTGTTGAATTTATTGTATGGACCCACTTAGAATGAGCCCCACTGTTGTTATAGGGGTGCTGTCTCATTTGCCAAGGCATCAAAAATCAGATGGGCTGGACACGTAATGTGATTTAGAGACAACTGCTGGACTAAAGCGGTTACGGACTGGATTCCACGGGACGTCAAAAGACCACATGGCCTCCCACCTACAAGATGATCAGACTTCTTCTTCAAGACCCTGAATGAACGGTTTGAGGCGCTTCATGTTCCGATAGTGAGCAGACGCCATTGAGCTACACTGGGACGAAGGGAGACATTGCTAGCACCCACTTGAACAAATCAATGAACAATGGGATGACAAGTGATACAAGTGATACCTACTTAGAAATCTAGCTGTCTCGTTGTTAGGACTTAAAAGTTAAACATTATTAAAGCTTAATAATAGCCTACAAGTATGATTGTTTCATAAACTTGGAGTGTTATAGGGTACATTATATTAAACAAAAATATTCTGGAAATCAAAAGGCATCTATTTCCTAAAGGTTTGTTGATCTAGATAACTCATACATTGACAAATTTAAAAAAATCTCTATTAATGGATTAGATTTAAGCTTGTAAAAAATTCCATCCATTGCTATGGAAGAACTTATGAAAGTCTACATGTTAATGGTCACAGCAAAACCTGTGACTCCTACCCATTTCCAATGAATGGAAGTGGCCTTCCAGATGAATGGCCACTGATTATTAGACAGTAAACCAGAGGCCTGAGGTGGGGGAAGAAAGACAATATAAATTTTTGGAGTCCCAAAATTCATTCTAAATTTCAAGTGGCATTGTTTAGATGTACAGCACACTACTATTTTTTTTACAGCAATGCATCATTTACTCCCTTCACTGAAGAAATCAAGTATAGGTTGAAATAGCTCATTGACCATGTAAGAAGATAGGTCCCTGCAAACCAAGGCAGAGTGAAATCCATTAAGCTATTAGGTTTTGTGTTCTCATGTTTTATTGCACTCTTACTCACTAAACTCAGTGGGAGGCATTCTAACATGCTTCTGACCTCTTATGGATAAGTAACTGTCACCTCAAGTCCATATAGTGAGCACACAGGGTTCTTTGTTCCTTCCATAGGTAGTAATGTCTGACCTTATGATTCGGGCTCATGTAGGAAACAAGTTAAGTGGTGTGATTTGAGCACTGAGAGTCTCTCTCTTCTCTTTTCCATAATAGCCAGTTACCTCCTTACCCAAATATTTTAAATATCTCCCAGATTACTGATACCTGAGCACAAAGTAATTTTAAACTGCGTGAATGAAAGTGAAATTCATGCTGGTTATGTAATGATTTCTGATTGAATGAATGTTCACAGGAAACCTCTTAAAGCTGCTATTGGTCCCTAAAACATTACCCTTGGCCATTTCATTTGATCCTTTCACAGTGTTTTACATTTATGAGAGGCTTGATCATTATTTTTTTACTTGCCAAAAAGAGGAATAAACTAGAATACAATGAAACACTCCTGGTGATTTCTCAGTATGCATGCCATATAGGACTTAGATAGCTGCAGATTTTCTGACTAAATGGGTACTAGATGATATTTGACAAAGTTTTTCATATATTCTCTCAGGAAATTTCTGTCCATAAGTCTTTAGTGTTCAGAGAACCATTTGTGTTCTTCTTAGAGTTCTAGAACTTTCTTGAAAGTTTCAACACCCACTTGAGCAAAATAATCTGATTCATATTTGAAAAATAAATTCCAGCTCACTGCAACAAAAACATTGGGATTATAGCAGAAAAGGAAGTGGATTAGGAATTAAGATTTGGAAAACTGTCTTAACTTGACAATTAATGATACCACTACTGAAGGCTGTTATGCAATTTATTGTCCAAACCAGACTCCTTTGAATATGAAACGGGCTTGCTAATAAATAATTAGAACCTCGGGTGTACAAGACAACTTGGACAGAAACTAATCCCACAAATTCTGGGCAAGTCAATTTCTCCCTGGAAACCTCAGTTTCATCATCATAAAATTGCAATAAAGACAACATAATCTGTGTGGGCTTTGACTCTAAAATAGTTGAGAGTCAACCTTTATTTATTTATTTACTTATTTATTTATTTGCTTATTGATTGATGGGGGAATTCTGTGTTTTAATTTATCAATTTTTATTGAGGTCATGTTGGTTTTCAAAATGGTTTATGCTTTGGAAACTCAATTTTACATCTCTTCAAAATTAGTATTAATACCTCCTACAGTATATAGTATGGAGTATTAGTATTAATACCTCCATCTGTATCTCTGTATCAAAATCCTCATTTCACATTTCTGCATCTTCCACATTTAAAATAATAATGCTTAATAAGTCCTAAACATACACATGTCCAAAGAAGATATACAAATGACCAACAGATGAAAAAAAGACAAACACATAAAAAATTCACTATCACTTATTATTAGGAAAATATATAAATCAAAACCTCTATAAAATGTCATACCTTGTGCTAATTGCCTATGTCAAAAAGATTAGAAACAATTAGTAGTGGAGAGAAGGTTTTTTTTTTTCCAGAGGAAAAACCCTTTCTACACTGTTGATGAAACTGTAAGTTGGTGTAGCCTTTCTGGAAAATAATATAAAAATCCTTAAAGCACTAAAAATAGTGTTTATGATTTATCAATTCAACCTGTAGTCTTTTATTTGAAGAATAAAAAACAATACAAAATTATAATTTCACTCTATTTTTTTACCAACAATATTGACAATAGCCCAAACAAAATCAAACTGAATGTCCATGAACTAATAAGATAAAGAAGTTGTGCTATATAAACTTAAAGGAATATTTGTTTATATATGTATATTGCTTCTAACAAGTGTTTTGTAGGATATATGAGACAACACTTGTAGCTCATTCATTTGTTTTCATATCCTATTTTAAAAAGAGTACTACTCTGTCACACACATTTCTCATTTTACCACATATAAATGGAAAGAAAGGGAACAAGTATTCAGTGTTGTAATCGCATATTTAAAAGGAACATCTACAAGAAAGGATTCAATCTTTGAACTTCAAAGGGCATATTAAATACCTAATTTTAAAAATGATGTACAACTCAAGGGCTTTTACATGCTCATTAGGAGAAAGAAGGTTAATGAGTTTAAAGACTCACTGGAAAAAAATGGGCTACTTAGAAATATCCTCTTGTTCTTTAATACAACTGCCAAGTCAACTGAGTTAACTTCCTTCCCAGAAAGACTTGAGATTGGATTTCAAAATGTAGGTGCTTCAAATAATTGCTAAATATGCTCAAATCCATGTTAAATTCTGAAGTATTTATAAATATTTCTTTTAAATATACAAATGTTAAAGTTCGTCCAGACAGGTGCAAGGATATATCATGTGCCAACAAATTGTCAAAACTTTTAACAAAGAGTCAACAAATTGTGGCAATGTTTTTAGAAGAGCTCAGGTCTTTGTATGACATAAAATTCAATGCCAAGGAAAATCACCAGCTCCATCTGCAGTAACTCATTTACAAAAAAGAGTAAAACAAAGAATTCCCATCTTTCTGCAGATGTCATTTTCCTTGCCAAGAAATTTAGTCATGTAAACCATTACTATGCTTCACTTATCCTTAAAAGCCTCTGGACCTAATAAGTGATCAAGGTGTGGGAACCACAATCTAAATTCTTGTTCTCAAAACTGAATTAAGAGACTACGACAAATTCAAGAAACCTTTGCCAAATAACAGTGAAGCCACAAAAAGAGATTGAAATCATAAAATGGTGCACACCGATGCTTTCTTAAAAAATCAAATCTTAAAATAGAAAACCATAATAATCACTTGTGCCTTGCTTTATCAAGATTATGGGTGAACTTCATATTTATATCCATCAACCAATATTTAACTATAACCTTGATAAAAGCAAGGTTCCTTGCTAGAACTAAGGTTTTTTTTTTTTTTTTTTGCTTTTTGGGTCACACCTGGCGATGCACAGGGGTTACTCCTGGCTCTGCACTCAGGAATTACCCCTGGCCGTGCTCAGGGGTCCATGGGTCCATATGGGATGCTGGGATTTGAACCCGGGTCGGCCGCGTGCAAGGCAAACGCCCTACCCGCTGTGCTATCTCTCCAGCCCCTCTTTTTTTTTTTAGAATTGAGGTATTTTAAACCCCACAACATAACAATGGTGGTGTGAGTTCTGATTTTAGGGTCCATCTTCCAGCTGTTAGGAGTTAGATATCAACACTGACCAAGAAAAAGACTGCAAGTGCAAGATAAATAGGGTAAGCACCAGGTGGAACAGATATATTGAGACTTTTTATGGAATTTGAGATTAGAGATAGGCCACTTTAGAAAAGAGTGAGCAAAAAAATATTTACATTTGTTGGTGTGCTCTGAAAACTGTCTAAGCTTTTAAATAGAGAGGTAACCAGGAGAATTTTTGAGACGGGAAATAGGTAGAATAAATGAGCTGATGTGTATAATACGGGGGAGGGGCGTGAGTTGAGGGTGGTAGTTGACTTTATCTGAATTCATGCATGAGAAATCTGTGAAGATTTTTAATTGTTGTGTTATAGTTTGAATAACATAGAGATATTGATATTAATATTAATGGTATTGAAGTTGAAGGTTACTGCACTCCACCATATCTATGGTGCCCCAAAACCTTCCACAAATGCTTGTATATATGAAATCTATATAAAACACTTGATCTATTAGTATCGGAGCTCCTTTTGAATTTATTAATGAAAGCTAAAGTTGAGATAAAGTCTAGTTATTTCAGTATACTCATCCAAATGCAAGGAGACATAAATGCTAGGGAACAGCAGAGAAAAAGTAATAATAAAAAAAGTAAAAGCTTGCAAAATAGAAGAAAATAAAGACATGCATATGTACATGATATTAAAGGTATTAAGAATATTAAAGCAGTATAATGTCAGAAAATGTAGTTGAAAAGAAAAGGATTACAAAGAAAAAATGATATATCCATTGAGCAGAAAATAAATTTAAGAAACAAAAATTCTTTAAGAATGCATGCATAGGTAGAATACAGGGGTTAAAATCTTGCCTTGCTTGAAACCAACCTTGGTTACATCCTCTGCACTCAATATGGTTCCTGCACACTGGAGGAGTGCTCTCTGAGCACTGCAAAGTATGGCTCAAACAAAATGAAAAGAAAGTAAAGAGAGAGAAAAAAATGCAATATTAGATGCTAAACTTTAACAATAACCTGAGCATAATTGTATATAACAGAAACTAAAATCCAAATATTAAGGATACTTAAAAAGAAATAAAACCTGGTAGGAGAGATTTAAAATTACAAAATTAAACTCTAAATTTGTCACTGTCACTGTCATCCTGTTGCTCATCGATTTGCTAGGGCGGGCATCAGTAGCGTTTCCATTGTGAGACTTGTTACTATTTTTGGCATATTGAATTATGACAAGGATAGCTTGCCAGTCTCTACCTTGTGGGTGAGATACTCTCGGTAGCTTGCCAGGCTCTCCGAGAGGGGCAAAGGAATTGAACCCAGGTTGGCCACGTGCAATCGAATGCCCTACCCACTGCACTATCGTTCCAGCCACCCAAACTCTAAAATTAAATAAAAATATTGAAGAATGCTTTTCAAAAGTTGAAAAGTAACCGGAGCTGGAGAAAGAGAACTACAGATTGCTTTCACATGGCTAACCAGGAACTGATTTCCGACATCCCATATGGTCCTCTGAGCATCAACAGGAGTGATGTTTGAGTGCAGGAGAAAGCCCTGACCAAAGCTGGTTGTGGCCCCAAACCAAAAACAAATTAAGTAGCCAATAGTTCAACTAAATCAAAATATGCTGATAAGGTTGGAGAAATAGTGCAGCAGGTAGGACATTTGCTTCGCACGTAAGATGGGTTGATCCTCAGCACCACATAGGGTTCTCTGATCACCAGAAGGAGTGTTCCTTAAGCATAGAGTTAGGGAAAATCTCTGAGGGTAACCAGGTGTGACTCAAACAAACATACAAACAATGATAACGGTACAATAGAAAATAAGATAGCAAAGAAAACTGTGCCTTTGACAATATTTGATATATATTGTCAAAGCATCAAATATAGAATTGAACATTATTTTCTTAAAAACAGTTTGATGAGGGGACTGTAGCAATAGCACAGTAGGTCGGGCGTTTGCCTTGCATACGGCTGACCCGGGTTCAATTCCCAGCATTCCATATGGTCCCCCAAGCACC
The DNA here is from genome assembly GCF_027595985.1 of Sorex araneus. Classification (NCBI taxonomy): domain Eukaryota; kingdom Metazoa; phylum Chordata; class Mammalia; order Eulipotyphla; family Soricidae; genus Sorex; species Sorex araneus. Next base: position 329,660,800 of record NC_073313.1, on the reverse strand, counting down.
GCCAGGAGTAATTCCTGAGTGCATGAGCCAGGAATAACCCCTGTGCATCTCCAGGTGTGACCCAAAAAGAAAAAAAAAAACAGTTTGACAAAAAAAAAAAGAAATCCAGCTTGCTTGTTTAAAAATAAGATGTTGTCTCTCTCCTCCCAGACGAGATTCGAAGAGGCCGCACACAAAATGGCTCCTCTACTCCTCAAAGACTATGATCCCTGAGGCCTACTAACCAATTTTGGCACCCAGCGGCTTCTTACAGAAATGCATCTAGACTGTGACCTGAGCTACAACCCCATGCCACCCCAGGAGGGGAAAGGTCTATCTCTCTCCACCTTTTCTTTCTGCGGGGGTGGCAGCGGCGGCACCCACATGGCGACCGCCATCTTCTAGAGCCCACTACCCAGAGGTACAAGTTTGTAGTGATGTGGCACGCAGGAGATCACGGGATGAGGGGATGTTAGTGGCGCGCTCTCCGCCCAGATGAGATCCAGAGCGGCCGCACATGAAATGGCTCCTCTTCTCCTTAAAGACTATGATCCCGGAGGCCTACTAACCACTAGCTCTCGATCTTTTCTTTCGACGACTTCTGGCAGAAATCTCTCTGGACTTAATTACTAAAATATCAGAAATTCAAAACCGCGCTGCTGCAACAGCGGCCATGCGAGCTCATATATTCTTCATTCTCAGCAATGGAAAACAAACTATCAAATGATGCCCAACAATCAAACCAGTAGGTTTGATTGTTGGGGAAAAATTCCAAATAATAATAGTGAGTTTTCTGTTGAAATATTGAATGTACTCAAAATATAGAGAGAATAAAGTGAAAAAAGATCATTAGCCACACAGGTGGGGGGAGGGGGTGTACTGGGGTTCTTGGTGGTGGAACATGCGCACTGGTGAAGGGATGGGGGTTTGATCATTGTATGACTGAGATTAAACCTGAAAAAGCTTTGTAACTTTTTTCATGGTGATTCAATAAAAAATAAAAATTTTAAATAAATAAATAATAAAAATAAGATATCTGTTTTCCCAAAGGGCTGAACCAGTCGGCATTCCCACCAGCAGTGAAGGAGAGTCCTTTTCTCCCCATATCCACGTCTACACCGGTTGCTTTTGTTCTTTTGGATGTGGGCAAGTTTCTGTGGTGTGAGATGATATCTCATTTTGATCTGCATCTCCCTGATGATTAGTGATATAGAACATTGTCTTATGTGCTTTTTAGCCATTTGGATTTCTTCTTTGAAAAAATTTCTGTTCATTTCATCACCCCATTTCTGGATGTTTTCTTCTTGTAGAGTTGAAGACCTCCAGACCCAGCAACAGCCATGCTCAAGGCCACTCTCCACATGTTTGGACACGCCTCACACATGAAGGAACCGGCAGAGGAACCCAGGTGTGTGGGATCCAGGGCTGAGATCTCCAAGCCGGCTCGGATTGGGACTGGGCCTCTTCCACCCAGATTCCCCAATTTCCAGTAACTAGGTAATCATACCCCAAAACTGCCCCTGGTGCTGTGTAATCCCATCAACGGCCAATATCTAGAGACTATAAAACCAAGGTCCCAGAAGACATCTGATAGCCTCGTTCTCCCTCTTGGAGAACCTAGCAAGCTACCAACAGTTTATTGACCACATGGGAGAGCCTGACAAGCTCCCCGTGGCATTTTCATATCCTAAATACGGTAACAGACATATACATACCTCTCGGAGAGCCTGGCAAGCTACCCATGGTGTATTTGATATGCCCAAAACAGTAGTGACAGGTCTCATTTCCCTGACCCTGAAAGAGCCTCCAATTGTTGGGAAAAATGAGTAAGGAGAGGGTGCTAAAATCTCAGGGCTGAAAGGAATAGAGACATTACTGTTGCCCACTTAAGTAAATCAACGACCAACGGGATGACAGTGATACAGTGATACAGAGTTCAACCACTGCTTTGCATATCCTTGTATAGTCTTGATATCAACACCTTATCAGATGGGTATTGGGTGAATATCTTTTCCCATTCTGTAGATTGTCTTTGTATTTTAGTCACTGTTTCCTTTGAGATATAGAAGTTTCTTAGTTTAAGATAGTCCCATTTGTTTATCCCTATTTCTATTTGCTTTGTCAGTAGCATGTTATCTTTGAAGATAACTTTAGACTCAATGTCATGGAGGGTTTTGCAAGCCTTGTCTTCAATGTACCTGATTCTGGTCTGATGTTGAGGTCTTTAATCCATTTTGATCTAACTTTTGTACATGTTGTTAGGTAGAGATCTGAGCCCATATTTTTTTGCATTTAGTTGTCCAGTTTTGCCAGCATCATTTGCTAAAGAGGCTTTCCTTGCTCCACTTCACATTTCTTGCTCCCTTATCAAAGATTAGATGACCACATATTTAGGGTATGTGTCAGGATATTCAAATGGATGATTCTCAAAAAATTAAAAATTAAGCTCCTATTTGACCCAGCAATACCACTCCTGGGAATATATCCCAGAAAGTCAAAAAAGTATAGTGGAAATGACATCTGCACTTGTATGTTCATAGCAGCACTGTTTACAATAGCCGATATCTGGAAAAATTCCAAATGCCCAAGAACAGATGACTGGTTAAAGAAACTTTAGTACATCTACACAATAGAATACTATGCAGCTTTTAGAAAAGATGAAGTCATAAAATTAGCATATAAGTGGATCAACATGGAAAGTATCATGTTAAGTGAAATGAGTCAGAAAGAGAGACAGAAATAGAAAGATTGCACTCATCTGTGGAATATAAAGTAACAGAGTGGGAGACTAACATGCAAAAAATAGACATAAGGAGCAGGAGGCCTGCTCCACGGCTTGGAAACCGGCCTCACATGTTGGAAAAAAGGCAGCTAAGATAGAGAAGGGAATACCAAGTAAAGGATACTGGGAAGACGCATTCAGGTTGAAAGATGCGTGCCGAAAGTAGACTATAGACTGAACATGATGGCCACTCAGTACCTCTATTGCAAACCACAACACCCAAAAGGAGAGAGAACAAAAGGGAATGCCCTGATATAGAGGTGGGGTGGTGTGGTAGGGGATGGGGTTGGGGTGGTAGAAAGGATATTGGAAACATTGGTGGAGAAGAATAAGCACTGGTGGATGGATGGGTATGACTGAAATGCAAACACAAAAGTTCGTAAGTTTGTAACTGTACATCACAGTGATTCACTAATAAATTTTTTAAAAATAAAATAAAATATTTAAATAAAAGGATATACCTAAAAGAGAAGTTCTACATGGAGCTGGAGAAGCTCTATAAACAAGACCACACCTTCTACAAGTTCATTGTTGGTGATTTTCATGCCAAGATAGGACCGAGAAGGTCATCAAAGAACTCCACATTGGAACCCATGGCCTAGAATGGAACGAACAGGGTGAAAGACTGTCTGAGTTCATCATGTCAACCAGGACCATTCATGGTAACTTACAGTTCCAGAATGCTGAAGCTAAACGTTCAACATGGGAGTCTCCCGGTGGACAGTTCCACATCGAAATTGACCACATCATATTCAATCGAAGGTTTTGCTCACTAATGTCGCTGTTGTCCCAAAATTCTAAACGGGATCGGACCATCTCCTTCGTGCAAAATTCTACTTCACAGAGCGGGGAGAAAGATCTGCAAAGTTTACATTTAAGAAAAGAACTTCCAGAATGACCACCCACTGGGAGCTCTTTGGCACTATTGCTACAATATGGGAAGATGCCATCATTGACAAGACCAATAAGAATATGATCCACTGGTCAGCACCTCCATGACTGCATGAAGAATGCTGAGAGTGGGAAAACCACAAAGAGACGCCTGTCTTCAGAAACTCTCAAGTTCATTCGCCAACGTGGTTTGGCATGAGCCTCAGGCAACCACAAGCTAACTTCTGAGCTCACAAGCTGTGCAGAGAAGCGATAAAGGAAGACCTCAAAGAGAGAAGAGCAGCAGTGTTGGCCGATTTGGCAGAAGCTGCAACGGGAAAAGTATTCGCAATGCTCGCCTGTCCTTCACCAACTACAAGACCAGGATGACTGCCCTCCGAAATCCTGATGGATCTATCACATCTTCTGCAGGATGGATATGTCGTTCCCAATGTTCTCCCTTCCGAAATCCGACATGCCATTTCGTTGGTAAAGACGCATACAGCACCCAGTCCAGACAAGCTCAGACTTGAACATCTGAAGAATCTGCCACCAGTACGCATCAATACACTGGCTCGACTCTTCACATGCTACCTGTCCGTATGCAAGGTTCCATCCTAAAGGAAAACCAGCAGGACCATTCTGTTGTACAAGAAGGGAGACATCCACAACATCAGCAACTATCTCTCAATCTGTCTTTTGTCCGTGATTCACAAGTTGTTCACTCGAGTCATCCTGAATAGAATAGGCAAAACACTAGATGAAGGACAACAATGTGAGCAAGCCAGGTTCTAAAATGGATTCAGCATGATCAACCATATCCACAGAGTGACCATGCTCATTGAAGTTTCTTGAGAGTTCAAGATGCCACTCTGTTTAATGTTCATCGATTTAAAGAAGGCCTTTGGTTCTGTTGAGACTGAAGCAGTCATCGAAGCCATAGCCAAACAGGGCATTCAAACTCAGTATGTCAAGATCTTCTGTGAGCTGTATTATGGATTCACCATCAGGATATGCCATTCTACAAGGAAGTGATCATTGACATAAAGAGAGGGATTCAGCAGGGTGACACCATTTCACGAAACTCTTCAGTGCCACCCTTGAGAACATCATGCAACAACTGGATTGGGAAGAAGTGGAACTGAAGATATAGGGTTGACAACTACACCACTTCCACTTTGCTTTTGACATCTTCCTAATAACACCAAGCATTAGCCAAGGGACACAAATGCTGGCCGACTTCGACCGCAAATGTGGAAAAGTCAGATTGCAGCTAAATCTCACCAAAACAATGTTCATGAAAAACAGACTAATCCCTGACATTCCACTTGCTCTCAGCAGAAAAAAATATCTCTAAATGCAGCATCTATGTGTACCTGAGTCGAGAACTCAACATGAGGAATGACTTGGCACCAGAACTGCGAGGGAGGAAGAGAGCAGCGGGGAACGCCTTCAAGAACATCAAAGAAGTGGTAAAGAGGATGAAGAACCTTCAGCTCCGGTACATCTTTTTGACTCCAGCATTCTTTCTGCACTAACATATGCCTCAGAGTCCTGGACCCTATGAAAATATGATGAGAACACTATTCAGGTATACCAAAGAGGAATCAAAAGAGGTATGTTAGGAGTATCACATCTCACTCAAGTGAGAGAAGGAATCTGGAGCTCCGACCTCTGTCAATGGTCAAGAATCAGGGACACTGTCTCCTTTGCCAAGGCATCAAAAATCAGATGGGCCGGACACATAATGCGATTCAGAGACGACCGATGGACTAGAGCTGTTACCGACTGGATTCCACGGGACATCAAAAGACCGCGTGGCCGCCCATCAACGAGATGGTCAGACTTCATCGTCAAATCCCTGAATGAACGGTTTGAGGCTCTTCGTGTTCCTGGAGCAAGCAGATATCATTGGGCTAAACTAGCACACAACAGGGACTAATGGAAACGTTATTGGCACCTGCTCGAGGAAATCGAAGATCAATGGAATGACGAGTGATACTAGTGATCTAAAAGAAAGGAATACAAATAGTTCACAGTAAAAAAGGTGAAAAGCACATTTTAAAAAATTATATGAAAGGGTTTAAATAAAAATTTTAGTTTACAACAAAAGAGGAAAATACAGTACAATTCATTATTATATTGCTATGACTTTCAGTTTAGGTAGTGCTAGTATATAAAAATAAGTAAAATATAGAATGAGAAAATAGAAAATAATATATGCAAGATATTACCTTTACTTGGTTTGGGCACAGTTTTTTTAATATTGTAATTTATAGGGCTGAAGAGATGTAATAAGAGATAGGACACCTGTCTTGCACATGGCAGACATGGCATCAATCCCTGCACCCCATATAGTCCCCCCAGCTTTGACAGCAGTGATTCCTGAGTACAGTCCAGAGTAAGCTTGAGCATCACTGGATGTAGCCCAAAATTAAAATAAAGGAAAAGATAAAATTATCAAATAATTTAAATACGGAGCGATAGCACAGCGGTTGGGCATTCGCCTTTCACTCAGCCGACCTGAGTTCGATTCTTCCGCCTCTCTCGGAGAGCCCGGCAAGCTACCGAAAGTATGGAGCCCGCACAGCAGAGCCTGGCAAGCTACCCGTGCGTATTGGATATGCCAAAAACTGTAACAATAAGTCTCTCAATGAGAGACGTTACTGGTGCCCGCTCGAACAAATCGATGAGCAATGGGATGACAGTGACACAGTATATAATAAAGTGTTGCCAACATTACAAGCAAAGGACAAATATATCTTAGTAAAGAAATCAAAATGGTAATTAAAAAAAACTCCTTAACAAACAATGCCCAGGGCTATGTGGGTTTACTAGCTAGTCTTCCAAACTTTCAAAGGAGACATATTTTCAAACCTTCTCAGGCTCTTGCAGAAAGTTAGAGAAACATGAATCCTCCCAAACAGTACTGTGAGACAAACCTTACCTTATTATCAAAAGCAGACAGAGACGTCATTAAAAAGAAGAATTGTAGACCAGTATCACTAATAAACACAGATGCAAAGATCCTCAACAAGACATGGCATGTAAAAATAAGTGCGGGAAAATGGGAAAAAAAGCAAACTTTGTGTCAATCAAGATCAAGTAGTGAACTATTTTTATCACATAAATCAAACTAATAATTTTAAATTAAAATGGCTATTTCATTAGCAAGGCATTGAAAATTACCTAAATGGACAAAATAGGTAATTAACTAAAATTTATGAAGCAATGAAACACTAAGGTTCAATTATAATCATGTTTGCAGAAGAAAACACACTCATCTAAAAATATGTCAAGGGGCTGGAGCAATAGCACAGCGGGTAGGGCGTTTGCCTTGCACGCGGCCGTCCCAGGTTCGATTCCCAGCATCCCATATGGTCCCCTGAGCACCGCCAGGAGTCATTCCTGAGTGCAGAGCCAGGAGTAACCCCTGTGCATCGCCAGGTGTGACCCAAAAGGCAAAAAAAATAAAAAATAAAAATATGTCAATTGCTATTTTAACAGAGTGACTAAACAGCTTTGTAATTTTACATTATTTGGGAAAAATGAATATTCTGTTTGGGGGGGGACACACTCAGTGGGACTTAGGAGTACTCAGGTCTTACTTCCTGCTCTGTGCTCAAAGGTCACTCCTAGTAGCTCTCAGGAGAATATATGTGGTGCCAGGAATTGAACAGAACTGGTCACATGCAAGACAAGTGCCTTGATCCCTGTACTATCACTCCAGCCCTGAATATTTACTTCAAAAGGATAGAGTACATTATACCAAAATACTTTAAACAATGTTTTCTCTGAACAATAGGAAAAGGGGTGAATAATGCTTTTATTTTTCCTATATTGGCCTATTTGTCTACATTAAAAATAAATAAATTGTTTTGCAGTCAGAGAAAATGTGTAACAAACTATAATGATAAGTACCACAATTTTTTAAGTTAACCATAAAATTGACTAATAAAAGTAAATTATCTTTGCTATTATTTAGCTAAGAAACACATGCTTTTACTAATCCTGATAAACTGTTAAAAAGGGAAAAAAGCCAAAGATAAAAATACCAAGGAGGTTTGGGGCAATAAGTAGAGAATTTTATTTCAGGATTTTATGGATTCTTTAAATCAAAGATCAGAATTACAGTTCTTTCAAACTTAATTATTATTGTTGCCATTTTAGGGGAGGGGGAGAAGGAAGTTTTCTACTCAGAGATCCTATAGAAATACATATTTCTCTGGAATATAATGTACCGCAGCCATATGATGTAGGCTGTAGTATTTTAAACTTAGCATTATCTTCCAGTGTGAGTCCATGAGAATTTGAACAAAGCACAATAATGTAAATGATCACTAATGTTTTGAAAATATTTTTATCTTTGTTTCCAACATGAACTATCATCTGTAGTCCCCTGTGCTAGAGCCAATTTTCTACTGGCACTGAGAAATAGGAAAAATATTCTCTGAAGTATAGGCAGTGTTTTCAAGGTGCAGAATTGGAAATAATTTAATGTGGTTTCAAGTGGTACTTGTGAAATGTCTTTAAAAATAAATCCTTTCTGACTCTTCATTATGTTGTACAAATGAGAGGCCCAAAAATTATGGCTCAGCACCCATTTTACATTCAAGGTCAGATAGGTAACAATCGGATGATGATATTTTATTCTCCAGCACATATGAAATTCTGTTTCAACTCATCTAAGTGAATTTATAGATGTGCTAAACTATCCAATGAACAACTCTGGTGTAAGTAGGACAAGTTCTCTACTTGGTTTCCTAATGCAAGTAAATTACTAGCTAGGCATGATTTTACTTAGTATAAAAGGAAATAAGTTAATAATTTGTGTCCCAACCTTGACCAAAATACATGCCTGAATTTTTAAGGATAACAAATTTGAAAACCCTGGCAGGAACAATTCAGTAATATTTCTGAATAAGATAAATTCACATGAAGCCTTTTTCTCTTTGCCAGCATCTCTATAACTACTAGGAACTTGGAAGAATGAAAACAAAATTTCTCAATATAAATGGAACCAGAATTGAATATTTATCCACTGCAATTTAATCTGAAGAGATGTTCTTCTAGCATTTAGGGTTTGGTTGAATCCCACAAAACCCAGAAATGTTTAGAACTCAGATGGTTCTGTCCTCACTTCACCTCCCAATATCTGACTTGTGTGGGTGTAAGTGAATCACTTGATGATAAATTCCATTTTTTTACATAAATTCCATTTCAATTGATGTCAAAATTAAATTTTAAAGTGGAATTTAGCACTTACACTGTGGTTGAAAGAATATTTTATTTTTAATTAGAGGTTGTCTTCTCAATATTTTAGAGGTACAAGTTTATATATTACAAAAATATTCACCTCTAGGCATGAAGCAAAGCTCTGTGATGGAGACTTTATAAAATTTTGCCAATGAGTAGTAGGCTGAAGAAAATGTTTTATTAATCCTTAATGGCAAAGCAATAGAGAAAATATTTGAGGATACTCCATATAATTAATAGAGTAGAACTAAGCATACCACACATGCTTCTAAGAAGATCACAAAATGCTCTGTAGAAATAGCAATACAATGGTTAATCACTTTAGAGAAATCATGCAGAAAGTACTACATGTACCACATCCAAGATAATGACCAAACCTCTTCATAATCATCCCATCTGGAAATCTTTTCCAAAGCTCAAATTGGACCAGGCCATCCTTAGCCTTCCCCCACCTTGTAAGCACACAAAGCGAATTTCAGTCCAACTGTTTCTGAAATAAAAATGTATGCAAATAGCAAAGGCGAGATCCTCTTGCCCATCGAAAAGACGCAACCATGTCTGCAAACTTAAGAATGAATATGAAAAAGGGTAGCAGACTATCATCTTGGATTTCCAAGGGGAAATGGAGTAAGGCGGTGGTATTTTGGATCATAGGAAGAACCCACATAAACTGACCTCATGCATAAGATGATCCAAATTCAAATAAAAACCATGCCCTTCAGAACAACAGACTAAAGCAAAACATAATCTTTTGGAATAATAATACTTAGACAAAATGAATCTTAATTGTGTTAATTATTCATGTGTTTAAGAAACAGACTTTGCTGTCTAAATTATTGGTAAACCAACTGTTCAATTGTAAAAGAGATTTCTATGTCTCTTTTGTAATTCCTAAAAAACTGTGTTGATATCTGGGGTTCTCCAAACTCATAGGATTTAAATATAGTTGTGGATTGAGCTGTTATGATTTTAATTAAACTTGCAAAATGGCATATTAAAAGCAGATCTAACCAAAGATACAATGAAGCAAGAGAGTGACGCTTAAAACAATATTAGCAACTAGTGTTTTGTGGTTTCTCTTCAAATACCAAAGGAGATTGAATTGGAGTGAGGGAATATTGGTTAATAAACTTCCACAGAAGGCAAAAACACCTCTATTTTCAACCAAGTATCAGGAGAAGGAAGAACCTTAGTTAAGTAATGTTTATAATGTTTCCCTAAGTTCTATTCAAGTTAATGGACTTGGTGACACCCCAAGGAATTCTATAAGCAAGGTAAAATTTTGCACCCAGTATAATTATTATGCCTAGGGTACATACTTAGGAACGAATTTTCTAAAAATATACGCAGAATATTTTAGAAGAAAGTGCTAACAGATTCTTAACTCTTGGAAGTCTTGAGAGAGTACTATCTACTTCAAAATAACAATATAAAACATGGTAAAACAAAAGGTTAATGTGCTGTTTTAACTTTCTTCTGCAGCTCTAATTTAAACAAGTTGCACACGTAAGTGATGTTATATTCATGGGGTTTTACATTAAGTTTGCAATGCCAAGTTTGTTTATAAAAATCATATTTTTAACTGCTGGCCCCTGGGGCTCTGTTCTGGGCAGTTACATGCTCAGCCAGTTGGATTCTGATTTTTAAAGAGACAGTTCTCATTTCCATGAACTTTCAATGGAGACATTACAGACCTTGGGACAAAAATCTTGGTTTATGCTTTCTGTGGCCTTACAAACTTACACTGAGTTTATTTACTTAGCACAGAAAGTGCACTCCTGTTTGCCATGACTGGCCGGTGGCCACTGCCGCCCTTGGGAGGCCTGCAAAGTTTTTACTCTTCTTCTCTCTCTGCCTGGCCACCACGAGTGTGGAAAAAAATTTCCTCATAAGGCTTTTGAGAGCATTTACCACTTTTCTGTCCCCACTTGAAACTTTTAACTCCATTCATAAACCTAGTGGTCTCTTGGTAGTTAATAAAGGGCAGAAATCTTTATAGTCTTTCACCATGGTTGAAATCCAGGCTGCTATAATTTATGCCCAGCCATAACAATGCTCATACGCAGTGGTGGAACCAAAAACCTCCCATTCCTGGATGCTCTGCCACTTCAAGGAAAATGTAGTGACTTTGCCAAATATTTATGAGAAATAATTGCATGCATTTGCTTTGCAGTTCACTTAAATGTGGCAACATCATCATAGTTTTTGTTTTGATCTTACCACAGAACTTTAATTTGATCTTCTCTCCATTTCCCCATCTCCTTACTCTCACTGTTAGCTTAACAGCACCAAAACATAAAACAAACGTGATCATTATGAGGTTCTAGAAATACATTGTAGCTGGGCTGCCCAGATAATATTTTCATTAAGAGCTAGCCTTTTATGTTATGAACAATGCATTTCTATACTGCATCTTGAAACGTCAGTATGGATTGGGGACAAACGGTCATGACTCTCACAGCTCATTACTCATGCTCCATCCAGGAAGCACTGTTGTTTGCAATGTGACTTATGCTTTTATAAGCCTGATTCTTTGATATAAAATAAATTATCTAGGGCAAAGTTGTAGGTTCAGTGCAACTCAACAGAGCAAGTTTCTAGCTTGGTTAGACCCAGGAAAATGTTAGGGAGGAAATATTCTCTGGGCTACTGTCCATGATTACCATTCTGCCATCTCCCTTCTCCATTTGTCTCTCCTAAAGTCCCTGAAGAAAACTCTAGAATGTTACTTCAAATACTAATATTTATGTGGTAGTCCCTGAACACCTCCTACCTTTGACCATCCCAGTCTTCACAGTAATGAAATTTCTTCTTACAAAGAGAAACTTTTACACCCAAAAGCACAACTGAGAAGCTTATTAAATGGTAAGAGAATGATGACAAAATAGTAGTGATATAGAAAAAAAAGTTTATAAGAATTTCATAGTAGCAACCACAAATTTTTTTTTAAATATTGCATTTAAGCAACTTGGGAAGCATTCTGTCACAAATGTCTTCAATTTTAAGTTGTTAATATTATCTGCAGGTAGGAGGCTTATCCTTGTTTGCCCCTGAGCACTTCATAGACAGGAGTCCTCTTCTATGCCAGGAATCCCTAATCCTTACACTTTACGTGAAACAAAACTGGCATTGTCATCTGGAACTGTCAGAAATGTGCTTAAGTCAATTGCATCTTTGTCAATCTTTGAGCCACAAATAATTCTTCTTGACCTTTAATAAGCAAAATGCCCTGGGAAAATATCCTTTTTTCTGCCTACAACATACTTTCCTGACGTTCCAGGAGACCCCAATATCTCTTCCCCAATTTATTAACTATATAAAGATCCTTTATATAGAGATGTATGCTTGATATAAAGTATTAATCTTTCATCTTTTAATGACTCAAACTTCCTCGTTAGCAACAAAGATTTACTTATACTGACTTTTATTATTTTAAGAAAAAAATCTGCATATTTCAGTTCTTTGGGTCATTGCTCCTTTGTTACACTTTATGAGGTTCAGAGTTTGGGTATCCAAGTGGTGATATTGTAACTGAATGTATAAATAGATTGAAAGGAAATTAGGGTTTAAGGAAAAGGGAACAAATTCTGTTCTGAACATTTTGAGCTCAAGAAAAGAGAACTACTCAAATCAACTTCTTTAGAAAACTAGCGTTGTCGTCAAATGCCCTACTCTGTTATAATTTATCCAAAATAATAATAAAAAACAACTCTATTTCTACACATTGCATAGTCTTTACTCCTGTAACAAAAAAGAAAATATCCTACAATGGATTGATTATTCATCTGTACTGAGAAGTACACATAGGTACACATACTCTCCAGTCACTGCTCTGAATTTTTACATATATAAAATCTGACATAGTTCCAGGCACTTAGTAACCACTCAGCAAGGATTACAAAAACCTATGTCTTTCATCACTTTGAGTGAAACCTCAGCACTTGATATGAAAAGAACAGCAACTTTCAAATGTTAGCAAATCCTTCCCAATTCGTGCTTCTATTTCTATCCCAACAGACCCATGTCACTCCAGTTTTCTTCAGCCTGACCTGAGATGCTTTCCTGATTTCCCTCCTTTGTCTAGTCTTTCCTCACACTCTAAGACCAGCACTTAACTGTTCTAAGAAACATCACCTGAAAAGCCCTACTCTCTCTGTGAACAAAGGGTTCTAAAGTCTGGCTACACTGAGAGGTACAAGCTTGCAATGATGCAATTTCTGGCAGATATTTCTCTGGACTTAGTTACTAAAATACTAAAATACAGAAATCCAAAACCGCGCGGCCCTTAGTGCGGCCACTCAACCTCATACCTCTTCATTCTCTGCAATGGAAAACAAATTATCAAATGCTTCCTTTTCAGCAGGTCCGACTTTAGGGGGGGAGAAACTCCAGACAATAATAGTGAGTTTTTTGTTGAAATATGGAATGTAATCAAAGTAAAGTGAAAGTAAAGTGAAATTTATCAGTTACACAGGCGGGGTGGGGGGCTGGGGAGGTGGGAGGAAGGAGGGGAGGTATACTGTGACTCTTGGTAGTGGAATATGTGCACTGGTGAAGGGATGGGTGTTCAAGCATTGTATAACTGAGACTCAAACCCGAAAGCTTTGTAACTTTCCACATGGTGATTCAATAAAAGAATAAATTAATTAAAAATAAATAAAGTCTGGCTACAACTTGAACTCGTGATTGTAAACCTACATCCATCTCTTGTTATTTCTTTTCCTTTTCTGTTTTCCCTCCAAACTTTTGCTAGTTCGGGTGAGCTGATCACCACTTCCAATTGGTGGTGATCCTTCAGAGAAGCAAACCGGTCTCTGAATTACTTTGAAGATTTCACTTAGTCCAAATGTGGGATTCCAATGGCTACTGGTTATTGAGTGACTCAGTAACCCAATATAATTATCTATATGTGAGAGTGTGACAGTTGTAGGAGTGGAGCGGTTGGGGAGAGGTGCCAAATAACCTAATTAATCCAATTGGTATTTTTAAATCTTGTCTGCATGAAGTGTAGCCAAACAGATAATAGAAATATCTAATGTACAGATAGATAGTGATACATAAAATTGGAAATAGGACAGATAACTTTCTCTTTGACCCCATGTCTGTGTCCTGGGAAGATGGTAAGTAAGGCAGAAGTTCACATGTTCAGATGGATGACACTGGAAAAGCCAAAAGGCAAGGACTACTGAAAGCAAATAATGTGAGACATATCTCAGAACTCCAGTGACAGATCAGCAGACCATCAAGAGCACCAAATATCATGAAACTGGACCAGCACAAATATCAGGAGACAGAACCAGCATAAGACCAACATAGGTGTGAATACCATACACAAGACATCAGGGTTCTAAAAGTACTTACTTAAATTGTAAAATAAAGAACTATTAGCCCCAAACATATTTCACCGGGGGACTAATTTTATACATGGTTCCCCCAAGGACCCACTCAAAACTGGTCAAAAATCACAATTATCACTAGGAGAAGCCATTTATATTGTGGTAGAATTATTCTAAATAAGTACATACTCAAATGAAGCTTCCATAAATGGGAAACCACGTACTGGAGTAGGATGGATGGATTTATCAAGAATAAATTCTAAAAAAGCATGTATCTCCTGCCCATTCTTGGGGAGTTTCATAGATGACTTCAGCACCTAAAAGATAAAACATACAATGGATATGAAAACACTAGAAGGTATCTCTTTACTACCTCATTTCCATATGGGTTCCAGGATGAAACCCATATTCCTGGATTCTAGGAGGTTGCTAAGTTGACTGACTTACAGAAAGAATAGATCCTATGGAAAAAGTATTCCCACACATTCCATCTTCATGATCAACTTTAAGAGTTACTGCTCACCAATTCCTCTTACAAGTTAGCCGCAGACTCAATATTGACAGGTGTTTTCTTACTATTACCTCTTTAAATCCAGTGCAAAAAAACACTTTTGACACTTGGGCGAGAATCTCCCAGTTCCACCTGTATCTCCTCCTCTCCTCCTCTCCTCTTCCCTCCCCACCTCTCCCCTCATCTCTCTCCCCTCTCCTCCCCTCCCTTCTCCTCTCTTCTCCTTCCTCTTTCTCTCCTCCCCTCTCCTCCCCTTCCCTCCCCCTTCTGTCCTCTCCTCCCCTTCCTTATCCTCTACTCCCCTCTCCTCACCTTTCCTTGCTCTCCTCTCTTCTCCTTGCTTCTTATCATGTTACTCTCTTTTAAACACTTTCTTAATTTTATTGATCACTTCAAGTAAATATAATTTTACACAAACTCAACATTACCTTTAGTTCACCTTCAGTATCATATCATTTTCTTTGTAATAGAATTAAAATTTTTTGTGTCTTTTCCAGGCTGAAGCGATAGCACAGTGGTAGGGCATTTGCCTTCTATGCTGCCGACACAGGTTCGATTGCCCCTCTCAGAGAGCCTGGCAAGCTACCAAGAGTATCTCGACCATGTGGCAGAGCCTGGCAAGCTACCTGTATTGTATTCAATATGCCAAAAAAAGTAACAACAAGTCTCAAAGTGGAGATGTTACTTGTGCCTGTTCAAGCAAATCAATGAGCAATGGGATGACACTGACAGTGTCTTTTCCACGAGTTTGTGAAGTCTTCCACATTGAATTGAATTGATCTGTTATTATTTTACAACATTTATAATAAACACGCTAAACAGGATGAATGATTTAACAATGATCATCACAACTTTAAGTGGAAAGTAGCTAAGAACCAATCCCAACAAAGACTTCTCTGTACTGTCTCCAATCACCTTGAAATCAGGGAACTGGATGAAGAAAGAGCTAGAATATCCACATGTACAACTGCCTCACTGAATGCTCTGGGAGGAAATGTGTCTATGTGTGATACAGAGGGATGAGAAAAGATTTTTGTGCATAGGGCAAAGCTAAGCGGTAAGGACTACTCAGTGGTTAAGATGGAAATTAGGGGAAATAATCCACCTAGAAAAATTGCTTTGTACCTACTCTACAGGATGTCTAATCCGATCCCATAAAATAACTTGCCTTACTTTTTTTAATTAAAAATGTTTTTATTGAGTCACCATAAGATAAACAGTTACAAAGCTTTCATGATTGAGTTTCTGTTGGAACATACAATGTTCCAACATCAATCCCTCCACCAGTGTATATTTCCCACCACCAATGTACCCAGTATCCCTCTCCCCACCCCCACAACACCTCACCTCCTGCTTCTATAGCAGGAACTTTTCTCACTCTACTTTTGGGTATTACGACTTGCAATACAGATATTAAGAGGCCTTTATGTTTGGTCCTGAGAGTACTTTCAGCACATATCTGCCATCCAAAGTGATCCCTTCAACTATCATTGTCTTAGTGGTCTCTTCTTTATTCCAACTGCCCTTTCTCCCAGCACTTGAGGCAGACTTCCAGCCATGGACCAATAATTCTGGCCCTTGTTTCTACTGTCCTTGGGTGTTAGTCTGATACTATATTTTATACCCCATAAATGAGGTGCAGTCATTTTATGTCTGTCCCTCTCCTTAAGATTTTTTTCACTTAGCATCATACTCTCCATGTCTACCCACTTACAAGCGAACTTCATGATTTCATACTTTCTAACTGCTAGCATAGTATTCCATTGAGTAGATATACCATATTTTCTTAACTAGTTGTCTGTTCACAGGCACTCTGGTTGTTTCCAGATATTCTGACTATTGAGAACAGTGTTTCAATGAGCATACTACTGCAGAGGTCATTTTTATTGATTTTTTTTGCGGTGGTGGGACATCTGGGATATATTCCCAGAAGTGATATTTCTGGGTCATATGGAAGCTTATTTTTCTAGTTTTTTAAGGAATGTTCATGTTGTTTTCCAAAGAGTTTGGACCAGTAGGCATTCACCAACAAAGAATGAGAGCCCTTTCTCTCCATATCTGTGCCAGCACTGGTTGTTCTTGTTCTTTTTGATGTGTCAGTCTCTGTGGTGTAAGGTAATATTTCCTTGTTTTGATTTGTATCTCCCTAATGATTAGCTATGTAGAGTATTTTTTTGTTCATTTATTCCCCCCATTTTTTCTTGGGGTTGGAAGATTTTTTTTAAAGTTCTAGCAGTGCTTTATATATCTTGGATGTTAACCTCTTACCTTATAGGTATTGGGTAAAAAATTTTCCCCATTCCATGATCTGTCTCTGTGTCTTGGTCACTGTTTCTTTTGAGGTGCAGAAACTTCTTAGTTCAATGTAGTAGCATTGTAGCACTGTTGTCCCATTGTTCATCGACTTGCTCAAGCGGGCACCAGTGAGACTTGTTGTTACTGTTTTTGACATATCAAATACACCATGGGTAGCTTTCCAGACTCTGCTGGATACTCTCAGTAGCTTGCTGGCCTCTCTGAGAGGGATGGAGGAATTGAACCTGGGTTGGCCGCATGCAAGGCAAATGCCCTACGCTCTGTGCTATAGCTCCAGTCCAGTTTAATGTCGTACCATATGTTTATCTTTGTTTCAATTGTTTGGTCAGTAGTGTTTCATCTTTAAAATTGCCTTCAACTTCAATGTCATGAAGGGTTATGCCTATGTTTTCTTTCATGTATCTTATGGATTTAGGTCTGCTATGGAGGTATTTAATTCATTTTGATCTGACTTCTGTGTCAAGCATTAGAGAGAGAGATGAGTTCTTTTTTTTTTTTGCATACAGTTGCCTCACATTTGCTGAATTATAATTTCAAGGTATGCAGTCATACAATTAAGATTTTCCTAGAATCACCCCCCCACTTAATCCAATGGCAATGGGGAACAAGATTTGCCCATTTTAACAACTGCTTCAGAGCCCAAGTGGCAATCTAGCAATCTACCAGCAGCCCATGTGAAAAGAAACTGAGTGGCAGTTCTAATTGACCATTTTTTACCTATACTCTTCTTTGGAACAAACAATAAGAGCTGTCACAGCTTCCTGCCAATCATAGAAAATCTGACCTAGAGAAGCACCATCTCAGTGAGAACTGTTTATATATCCAATGAATTTCTTTTGCATTATCTTATTTTTAGGTCATTGCAGAGAAGAATCTGCCTAGTCATATCTTAAAATCATGTATTTAGTAGATCATAGATGATGACTTCAATCTAAATATGTCCTCTGGCTACCAAAACAAGGGGCCATTAAGCATTTGATTTTATCTTGTTTTAGAACTACAAGCTTATTTGAATCACAGCTCTTAAAAAAGTTAGATTGAATGCTATTTTATGAAACAGAGGAGAAAAAGTAGATTTGTGTCCTGCTATACAATGGAAAAAACTTCTAGATGAGGTGTTTTTCTATAACATTTAGGTTTAAGGAAATACAGATTTATGCAGACAAGTTATGTGCCACATTTATTTGCTTTCCATTCTTTTATGGTCAATGAGAGATTTCCACTCTGACACAATTTCGACAACACACATGTCATAAGCAATGGGGACTGGAAAGAAAGAAAAGGCCATAAAGATGAACCAACTAGACAGACAGCAGCTCATCAGTGCCACATGCTCCTGTTCAGCTCCAGTGGAACATTCTTGCCATAATACGGCCAGACATGCGGGTTTCTAAATGTCTCTACAAGTGGTTAGTTAACAAGGTGTCCAGATACTCATGGATACACTGACAGGGAAGCTACATGAGAAAACACAGTTGTCCTGTTTACAGCTGCCATGTCCATTCCATCAGGGAACATAGTTGGTGTCTTCTGCCCCTAAGTTATTAGGGACTGTGGGAAAGATGATAGAAGTTTAGATTATCTACCCAACTCAGCAAGAAGAAAGTTAGGTAGGAGAGTCATCACTATTCAATAAGAAAAGGAAATGCGTCTCCATTGTCTTCATTTGGAATGGACACAAATATGTGTTTCCATTTTTCAGGTAACATCATTCAGCTTTCTTCTGAAAAGTGATTAATATTGTAAGAAAAGAATGATGTTAACTTTTATTAATGTTTGGACCTCCTCCCTGAAGGAAAATTATATTGAGCTCCCAGTTGATTGGACTTATCTTAGTGACTCACTCTGGCCAGTGAACTAAGTGGAAATGATGTATATCATTGACATGCAGAAGCCTTGGAGTCAGTATGTGATCTCTAGGCTCTTTTCTTCAGTGGCTAACAATGTCCCAAAGAATGGTTCTGCCAGCCAAGACTGTCTGTCTGAGAGTGAAAACAATAGAAAATAGCCCCATGTAGATCACAGCTGATGGTGAGAAAAACATAATCTTTACTCTTATAAACCACTGAATTTTGAGAGTCATTTATTACCGTATCATAATCAAGCATACTTTTTTTTTCTATTTTTTTAAATTTATTTATTTATTTTTATTATTATTATTATTATTTTGCTTTTTGGGTCACACCTGGCGATGCACAGGGGTTACTCCTGGCTCTGCACCCAGGAACCACCCCTGGTCATGCTCAGGGGACCATATGGGATGCTGGGATTCGAACCCGGGTGCAAGGCAAACGCCCTACCCGCTGTGCTATCGCTCCAGCCCCAAGCATACTCTAATGATTTTAAGAAAATATATTTTAAGAAAATCATCTATAATAAATCTGAGGACAAATAGCTTCCTTAATTGTAAATTTTAAGTATTCCTTCTTCTTATCAGAATCTTTCTTTAAAAAGTCCGCTTTTAAAAATTTTATTTTATTTTTATAAAGTTGTTCACAATAATTGGTTATATTTAATATTCCAACACCAATAGTATCACCATTATACCTATCACCACATTTTGAATGTTTCCACCCCGACCTCAAATCCTACCCCCCAAGCCAGGACCTAAATAATTTGTTTTGCATTGCTTCTTATGAATAATCTGCTAAAATGATCCAAATATGTTTCCTTAGAGGAAATTGTGTGATGACTGTTGGATTTCACCTTGGAGCCAATAAAACCTTGTATAAGCATTTACTAACATGTTGTTAAAGTGAGCCTTGTGCAATTTGTATAAATGTGTATATATGTATATATACATAAATGTATATATGTATACACATATATATTTTTTTCCTCCCAGAGATTGGTTGCCTTCTAATTTACACCCCATGAAATGTGGTATGCTACTCATGGTATATCAGTGGTGTAGAGTATTAGATGTTGCATGGCTGCATTCATTCGCATTCCCTGAATTCTAAAATTTTACATAAACTTATACAGCTGAGGTTAATTTAATTTTTTAAAACTGGATGGTGACTTTTGGGTTCAGAGACATCTCTGTGGCATATGGTCTGTATTGCTCTTTTGCTAGAGATTTATTTGTGAGTCTCTGGATCATGGTCATGGATGATCTTATACGGTGCCAGAGGTAGTTCCTGGGCATGAATGTCAGGTTACCAGAAGCAGAGGGAGACGGGGGAGGTTGCCCATTTCTGACTCTGTGTGAGCCTGGAGATTTCAGTCACAAGTCCCGCGTACCTGGTTTTTTTAGCAGATTTACTCAGAGATGAGACTCATCCAAGCCTGTGGAGATTGGCTGTGAGCATGACAGTTATTGAGTTCTGGAGGTTTTTGGTACAGGGTCCAGAAACATCTCTGCAGTAACTTCTAGCCCACTTTTAACTGGATTATTTATGGCCATTATTTTTTAGTCTAGTTTTCCTCAATGAGAGATTCAGGAACGTTAGACCTCTGGACATCAGAAGTGAATGCATACTAGTAAGTTAATGATGTGGTTAATTCAATTGGAAGAGGAAATAAATGTGAAATAATTGTAGAACTTGTTATCATCTTTGAAAATAAATTTATTGCTTTCAAATTGAAAACAATTTGATTTCAAATTTCAAAATTGTCTTTATTGCAATAAGCATACTTAACCAGTATACAAGGAAAATTATGATAAAGGACTATGATAATATAATGTCACCTTCTTAGAGACTATACATAGAAAAATATATATATACCAAACTTAAAATAAGTGATAATGACAGCAACATTTTAAGAATTACAGTAAATGCTATACTTCTAAACAAAATTTATTGCATAGCACAGTACTTTTATCTCATCTAATCCAATTACAATACTTGGGTTGCCTTCTATTTTTTTGCATAAAGAGTTTGATTCAGAAACTGGAGAGAACTAAACAAGCACTTTTCCAAAAATATATGCAGATTACCAAAAGGTACATTAAAAAAAGTTGTTATAATCACTGATTATCTGGGAAATACAAATGAGGTCTCTGACTAATGATCAAGTCAAAAGATCAGAAATAGCAACTGCTCACAGAGATGTGTAAAAATTTGAACTCTTATTCACAGTTAGTGAGATGTTAACTTATCCAATCTCTGTAGATAACAATATAAATATTTCTAAAAATTTAAATATATAATTTAAATATATAAATAGATGTACATGCATATATCCTCAATGGAATTTTACTCATATACATGAAAAGATGAAGCCTTACCTTTTGGTACACATGATGAACAAACAAAACAGAGAAGTCATGGGAGAAGAGCAAATAACTTGTGATTTCATTTAAGGGAAATATATAAAGAAATAAAGCAAGGGAACATATAATGTCCAATGAAAACAAACATAATGGAACTTAGGGGAGAAGGGTGGGTCTTATGAACTCTGGTGGAAGGCTATTAATACTTTATTGGTGGGAGTGGTATGGCAATATCGTAATGCTAAAACATATAAAAATTTGTACTTTTTGTGTGGCCTTGGTTCACACCATTCAGTGCTCAGGAAGACTATAGATAGTGCCAGACACTGAACTGTAGTCATACACATTCAAGACAAGTGCCTTTCCCTCTATTATGTCTCTGACCCAAGCACTGACTCTATATACACTAATACAAGAAGTGTGACTGGATTCCACAGAACGTCAAAAGACCATGTGGCCGCCCACCTACGAGATGGTCAGACTTCTTCATCAAAACCCTAAACAAATGGTTTGAGGCTCTTTGTGTTCCTGGAGCGAGCAGATACCATTGGGCTAGACTAGCACACAACAGGGACAAATGGAGACATTACTGACGCCCGCTTGAGCAAATTGAAGATCAACAGCGTGACAAGTGATAAAAGTGAAATAATTTTTTTTAAAACTTGCCAAACGTTAGAGGCCAGTAATCATATTGCCCCAGACTTAAACTCAAATTTCTCTAAACTTGAATGTCTGTTCTTAATCCCCACAGAGTCCTCTAATACATGGATTAAATGTGTTCTTCAATACATTTAATGGATTAAATGATGGATTAAATGACACCCATTGTAAAAAGTATAACAAACTAACATAAATTAGCTAATGCATCCATCTTAACAGGCATGAATCTATCTTAGCAGGAGGTCTAATTCCTTTGCAACCTAAGACCAGAAGCCACTTTGCAAGGAAGCAAAGTTACTAAAATAAATAAGTCTCATATTTTAAGAGTCGAAAAGTTCTTAGATAAAAGGAAATATTTTTAACACTTCTGTGGCTCTATAGTCAAAAAAGTTGTCTCACTTTCAATTAATAGATTCTTTACAGACCTTCCTAGATAAATATGTATTCTAGGACCTTTCGTGAGTGAGTGATAGCTGCAAATCTTTGTACCTTTTATACTACATTTATTTTCATTTCAGAGGAGCTTGGATAGTTTCTACTCAGTACAACTGTGTTTACAACCTAAAGACTGGAGTTTTTAGGCTTATGACTTATGTATCTTTCCTTAGAAAAAGGATGGACTATATTTTTTTTTCTTTTGGCAGCCCTAAAATTATTAGTCAATTTACCACATAATCTTTGAGTTTCACCAACTGGTTTCAAGGATTATAAACTGAGAGCTTGAGAAAAGTGCAGGGATTATAAACTTTCACTAGCTTGCAATTTAAAGCCAATATTTTCATTCTTCCATGATCTAGGGGTATATTTCTTCTCTATTTATATAGCACCTTTGTAAAGACAAGGAAGACTTTGCTAGTGGAGTAACGAATGGTGGCGTGAAGTCTCTCGGAATTTATAAGGCAAGGCAAGGGCTCGAGATATGGTACAGCAGTTAAGGTGTTTGTATGGCATACGACCCACCTGGTTTTATCCCTAATACTGCTTATGGTCTCTCAGCACCAGTAGGAGTGACCCCTGAATCAGAGCCAGGAGGAATCACTGAGCACCACCAAGCACACTTCTTGCCCCCAAATCCTATAAATAAAACAAAATACATAAAGCAAAGTACTTTTGGAAGAAAGCTACATACCAAACCTCATCACAACTTTCATTTTTTAAACTTCCTAGATTTTTATGTTGGTCTCTTTCTGTTAGTGTAAATTTCTCTTTTTTAAATCCTGAGATGACCTTTCTGTACTTGAAAATATTCCTGCCACAGAATTTCCTTAGCATGTACTATGAAAAGAAAGACTTGTTCATTACATTTAATTACCCCAGGTTTCCAAATGTTTCTTGAACATGGATTCTCCAAGTGTCATTTCACCTGTCCTTAATGACTAGTGACCCAACCAGAGCTCCTCAAAACACCCAAGATTTGGGCTAGTCATGATAGAAGGTGAGCTGATCCAACTCAGAGTCATTAAAGGTAGAGTAGGAAATCCCTTATCCTCTAAAGAATCCCACTTATTAAAACTGTCTAGCAGGACTTCAAGTGGATTCAGAAAACCTTCTTTGTAAGTATATTCCACACATCAGATGAATGGAATCTGTATTTGTGTCCTCCCCCCTGGAACTGTTAAGTCAGGTGGATAGTGAACATGACTTGAGATGAAGATGTGAAATTTCCCCCCTACACACACACTATTTAAATACTATGGTTTACAAAGTTGTTCTTTGTAATAGCCAATTCTTGGTGATTGGCTATGGGCATTCATATTACAACACCAATCCATTGACAGTAGACACCATTCTCATCACTACTGTCACCTTCCCTCCACCATTGTCTCCATTTTCCTAAGTGTGTGAAATTTTTTTAATCATGGGAAGACAGTCAAAGATCCAAAGAATAAATACTATATTGATATATGTGGCTATGGAGATAATACAACTCCTGTGAAAATCACACATGAACAACACAAACTTTTGTACAATCAATATCACTTCTTGGGAATATTAATGGAGTCCTCAGAAGTTACTCAATAACTCTCCTCTGGATTTTCCTGATGAGCTATCCAACACTGCCTGTTAATATCTTTCATAGAAATAACTGGTGGTTTCCTCATACATGTACCTGCAGACTGAAAGCTATAATACACAGAAAGTTATTTCTTTCTCTCTGGTGCCTAGTGCAGTGTAAAATACATAATAGACACTGAAATAAATGCAGTGATCTAATTAATTAATTTGATAATGAATATAAACAAGTAGTCTAGAATAAAAAATTAGATTATATGGCTTCAATGTAGCTCAGATGATACAGCAAATTCTTAGTGTGTGAGAGACCTTGAATTAATAGCACCACATGGCCCTGAAGCACTGCCAGGTATAGCCCCAGATCATGGCAAGGGTGGCTTTGGTGTGCCTCAAGTGCAGAGCTAAGTAGTGCCATGAGTGACCTTTAAGTCCCTCAAGCACCACTGGAGATGATATCTCTAAAAATTAAGTGGGGAAAAAAGCAGAACTATTAAAATACAAAATGTGCTAGTAAAGTGAAAGTTTTATAGAATAGTTGGGATTAGGAAAGCAAGGGGATGAACTCTGTCTAGTAATTCATTTAATAATTGCTTTATTTGTTAATAAGGAAGTACATAGACCTAAAGATTCCAGTTCAAAAAGGATAAGTCTTAGGGAATCCTAGTTATTAATAGGCTTCAAATGTAATAATGGGGTTGGGAGTTGAAAAGACAGTAAAACAGCTAAGGGGCTTGCCTTGCACGCTGCCAACCTGGGTTCCATCTCCAGCACCTCATATTATCTCTTGGGCCCTGCCAGGAGTAATTCATGTATACAGAGCCAGGAGTAATCCCTCAGCATTGCCAGGTATGGACCCACAACTAAGTTATAAAAATAATGAGCAGAGAAGTTTTTCTATAGTGGAGAAATGAAGAGTTTTAGGAATAGACTCCTACTGAATAGCTAGGTTATGAAAGCTTGGCTAAAGATTTTGTACTTCATTCTATAAGCAATGGCAAGATAGACTTTAGAGGGATGAGATAATACGGATGCGTTTCAGACAATAATGATTGAGGTACGGGGATAACTAGTAGGAAGGAGTCTCAATCAGACTACCACTCAATATTCCTTAGGATCTCCTAATCTAAATTGTCGATGTTCCAATTAGTCTATCAGACCTATGTTGCTTTCTAAGACAGGACCTGGATAAAAGAAAGGGAAACAAATGAGAAATAAGCATAATATATTAAAAATGTTGTAATTAAAATATTATAAACTAAATGTTGTAAAACTAAAGTGTTTTAGTGGCAGCATCAGTCAAATTCATGTTCTCTTCTCTGTTGACTTCTCTTCTACCAATTATGAGCATTTTAAGATGAAAAACTGGTGTTAGAAAATGCCAAATCTAAGGTCGGAAAAACCCTCCACGATATTGAAGCCAAAGGTATCTTCAAAGATGACATGGACCTGAGCAATCAAGTAGAAACAGAAATAAACAAATGGGATTATATTAAACTAAGAAGCTTCTGCACCGCAAAAGACACAGTGACCTGAATACAAAGGCAATCTACAGAATGGGAAAGGATATTCACCCAATACCCATCCGATAAGGGGTTGATATCAAGGGTATACAAGGCACTGGTTGACCTCTACAAAAAGAAAAAATCCAACCCCATCAAAAAATGGGGTGAAGAAATGAACAGAAACTTTCTCAAGGAGGAAGTATGAATGGCTAAAAGGCACATGAAAAAGTGCTCTTCATCACTAATCATCAGGGAGATGCAGATCAAAACAACTATGAGATACCACCTCATACCACAGAGAATGGCTCATATCCAAAAGAACAAAAACAACCGCTGTTGGCATGGTTGTGGGGAGAAAGGAACCCTCCTACACTGTTCGTGGGAATGCCGACTGGTTCAGCCCTTTTGGAAAACAATATGGTCACTTCTCAAAAAATTAGAAATCAAGCTCCCATTTGACCCAGCAATACCAGTCCTGGGAATATACCCTGGAGAAGAAAAAAAGTATAGTCAAAATGACATCTGCACCTGTACGTTCATAAGCACAGTTTACAATAGCCAGAATCTGGAAAAAACCTGAATGCCCGAGAACAGATGGCTGGCTAAAAAAACTTTGGTACATCTACACAATGGAATACTATGCAGCTGTTTGAAAGCATGAAGTCATGAAATTTGCATATAAGTGGATCAACATGGAAAGTATCATGTTGAGTGAAATTAGTCAGAAAGAAAGAGACAGACACAGAAAGATTGCATTCATATGTGGAATATAAAGTAGCAGAGAGGTACGAGCTAGCAATGATGGAACCTCTGGCAGAAAGCCCTCTGGACTTAGTCACTAAAATACTAAAATACAGAAATATAGAACCTCGAGGCCGCCACTGTGGCCACACGACCTCATATCTCTTCACTCTCAGCAATGGAAAATAAATTATCAAATGCTTCCTTTCCAGCAGGTCCGACTCTGGGGGGGAAACTCCAAACAATAATAGTGAGTTTTTGTTTGTATGTAATCAAAGTAAAGATAAAGTAAAGTGAAATTTATCAGCTACACAGGCAGGGTGGGGGGCCGAGGGGCGGGGGGCGGGGAGGGAGGTTTACTGTGGTTCTTGGTGGTGGAATATTTGCACTGGTGAAGGGATGAGTGTTCGAGCATTATGTAACTGAGACTTTTTTTTTTTTGCTTTTTGGGTCACACCTGGCTATGCACAGGGGTTACTCCTGGCTCTGCACTCAGGAATTACCCCTGGTGGTGCTCAGGGGACCATATGGGATGCTGGGATTCGAACTCGGGTCAGCCACGTGCAAGGCAAACGCCCTACCCGCTGTGCTATTGCTCCAGCCCCTGTAACTGAGACTTAAGCCTGAAAGCTTTGTAACTTTCCACATGGTTATTCAATAAAAAATAAATGAATAAGTAAATAAAATAAATTTAAAAAAGAATTTATAGGAGATACCTACAAAAAAAAAGAAAATGCCAAATCATTTAAAATTATATCTTTTATTCATGATTTAAAATTAATTGTAAAGATCCTCAATATAATTAATATATGTACATATTTATTGTTTACTGGGATAGTAAAGATGAGTAAATTATAGAGCTACAAGAATTGTAAATTTTCCTTGAAATTTTAATAGCAGAAGTAGTTTGTTTAAAAAATATTGATATTATTTTTACCTTATCAAGTTTGTAACAAAAAAGTGTTGTCAATATAAAATAGGTATACTGCCCAACTTTCTGGAATATTTAAAGTCATTTAATAAGCTTTTCAGGATCAAGGAGAGTACTCAAAGACTAGAGAATATGCTTTGTATATGGTACAACCAAACTCCAGTACCACATGGTCCTATTAGTACCAATTTGGGTATTCCCTTCAAAAGAATTCTGCAATATATTTTAAGAAAATCAAATACTTTCTCCAAACAATAATATGTCACGTGACATAAAAACACCAAATCAAATGATGACCTTTTCTTACCAAAACATTTTCCAGAGGCCTATTGCACCATTTTGGGACAAACAGCTAGCTGTCTGTGACTAGTTTTCCTATATCATTCATCCATTCCTATTTTTACTTTATATGCTGTTTTTGCTGTTTCCCACAATAGTTTTATCCTTTCTTGGTAATCTAAGGCCTTGGCCAATTTCCTGAGGTAAAGATGTGTTTATATAAAACTGCTACCAGAGAAATAGTTCAAGCAATGAGAGGAGTCAGTGTACATTTTAACTGACAACTGCATAAATAGATGGTGAAGGAGTCACATTTCAGTATCTTGCATTGTGTAAGGTCTAAGAAACTGAATACATCACTGAGTTCACTCGCTTAGACCTAACCATTGATTATATGCACATACAAAAAAGTATAGAACAATGTTTATTGAGTACTTACTATATGGTGAGGAAAGTGCTAGGTAATGAGAATAAAGCAAGCAGAAAAGCTGTTGATTATCATGACATTGACTGCTTTCTGGCTGATTATTTATTGACACAGGGTCTTAATTTTTCAAATTCATTACACTCTGAAAAGACAAGCCATGCTTACAATGCCTGTGCCATTCCTAGATTAGGCTTGGACTAACATAAACAATGGAAATTGGAAATTTTCCTTCCCGGTTATATCTTTTACCTTGAATTCCTCCAACATAGTAAATATGCCTGTGTCTTTAACTACTCAAACTCCAACTTATATGATCTGTGCCATTCAACTCCATAGCATCTTTTGAGAATAAAGCAAGATGGCATACACAATTATATAGGCTAAGAAAGTAGACAAACATCAGCTCTGTTTTATTTCATTTTTACTTATTTTTTAAAAAATTTGCAGGATCA
This sequence comes from Sorex araneus, assembly GCF_027595985.1. Taxonomy (NCBI): domain Eukaryota; kingdom Metazoa; phylum Chordata; class Mammalia; order Eulipotyphla; family Soricidae; genus Sorex; species Sorex araneus. The sequence continues at coordinate 329,632,529 of NC_073313.1, read as the reverse complement.
AGGATCAAGCCCAGGACCTCCCAAATGCAAGACAAATATTCTTTCACTGAACTACTTCCATAGCTTTACTTTTTGCAATTATGAATTTAAACTTTTTGTGAAATCAAATCTCTAATCAAGCATTTGTTCAACATTTATATAGTGCCTTCTTTGTGCCCAAGATTAATTTTCAAAATACTATTTATAGAAAAAAATAAAATAATATCCTGCCTTATTTTGAGTTGAATTCAGGTGTGTGTGTGTTAGTAGTCATAGTAGTAGTAATAGTAAAAGTAAGTGAATCTGGCTGCCTTAGTTTGAATTCAGTTTTGCTATTTATAAGCAGAGTAAACCTAAAAAGTATACTCTCTCTGCTCAGAGTATAAGTCTAAGCAAGTTAGTTAACTTCTTTAAGCCTTTGTTAGTTTATCTATAAAAAGCAGTAATAATGGAAGTGTTAGAGGAGTAAGTGAATCAAGTTTTGTGTGTAAAGTGCTAAGCACATTACCAGGTACTCAGTAAGTGGTAAATAAATGGTTGCAATTATTGTTTTTATTATTGAGTGCAGAAAATCTGCTTTCCTCAGAGGTACAATGTTTTTGCAGAGCTGTGGGTAAAACACATGAAGCCAGAGCTTAGAGGCCATAAGGGATTCTGTTTCCTGTATTTCACGATCTCAGGGATTTCTGAATTCCTTTACATTCTGAAATCCCTCAGGAAGTATTAGACATGGAGTTTTTTGTTGTTGGTGCTGTTTTGTTGTTTTTGTTTTTTGGTCTTGGTCCTTTAACACAAGAGGAGTTAATCTATTTTTTTTCTCAGAAAATAGATCTCCCTTAAATAATTGAGGAAATAATAGAGAGAAATACTCAAAGGTATATAAGATAGGTGGCAGAGGTGTGGTAGGGGATAGGAACATAGTTGATGAAGAGACATTATTAACTCCGGACTCTGTGTTTGAATCTCGTTTGTCTTGGTGCTTCTTCAGTGCTTTTCTAGGCTGTTTTTTTTAAAAAAATATTAACCAATGTCTAGAACAAAAAGATTTAGAGAAGTGGAGGTTCTCAACCATAAGGACCTCTTCTCTCTACCACACTTGGCATAAAGACTCTATTTGAGGCATGTTGTACCTTTAGCTTTGTTTGTTGCTATAAAAGAATAGGAGAGATTGGGCATATTCCTCCCTAAATGATGACTCTAGGTCTCTATTAATCCCAGGAAGGCTTACAACTATCCAGATTCCCAAATCCATAAGTCACCAAAGATGTTTCTGAGGAAAAATACAATGACGCCGCGGTTATGAAGCTGCATAAGTAGTTTCCCAGAAGTGAAAGGATCGTAGACTACCAATGTCACTATTATTTCCTCCTTTTGACCATGACCTTGAAGCCCTCAGATAAAATGAGAATTCTGTCTAACAATTGAATTATGAAACTCATTAGACTAGAAGATTGGGATAGGAAGAAGGAATCAAGGCAAGGGTCCTGGGAAGTATTAGAATGCTTCCCAAGATGGACACACTGTAGTACATAGATCAGGGAAACCTGTTGAATATCTTTATGGGGATAAAAATATGAAGGGTTCAGATAAGGACAGGCACTAAAAGGGAAGAAAAACAGCCTAGGAAGGAGAAATAAATTCATCTCTAATACCATTACCTTCACTGCTTTGGTGAGAGAGAGAGAGAGAGAGAGAGAGAGAGAGAGAGAGACTTACTTGTTACATAAAGCACTGGTCAGGTCAATCCCATAATTCATGTAGTCTATTTTCCCTTTTATGAAAGTTGCCATTGTAAACTTTGCAGATTTGGCAACATTAGGCAAGGATGCTGCCAGCAGGAGGGAAGATCTCATACAACCCTGCGTGGGCCATCACTTGTTCAGATCTTCCAGCAACCTTGCCTTGTATGGCATTGGAACAATGAAGCGCTTGTCATCGGATGAAGTCCTCCCTAATCCCTTGTCAGTATCTGAAGCCATACACTCCATAAATGACTATCATGATAGCCCCCAATTATTTAGACAGCAGTAGAGAAGTGATTCAATGCTGTGACAACACAGGACTCACTTATAGCCCTCCCTACAAGCCATGAACTTTCTTCTGCCTGAATACTTCCTGAGACATAGGGTCTCTCTTGTGCCCCTCCAGTGTGGGTCATTTAGTAAATGAGCAATGGAGTAAAAATGGCTCCCTTTACATGTCTACACTTTGTCTTCAATAAAAAAGTTTGAGATACCTGAAATTTCTCATTGTGGCACTTAATGTTAAACAAAGAACTTCACAGACCTCTGGAAAGGGGGCACTATTTATTTATTCATTTACTTATTTACTTACTTATTTATTTAATTTTGCATATCCATCAGTCTGCCCTCCTTTAAAGGGGGTGCTGGAAGAAGAATGTTTAGTTCAAAAATGGCAGAACCCAAGCTGTGTTGTAGCTGAAGATGTCACCCACAATAAACATGAACTTCTCTGACAACGGATAGTGGAAGGTGAAGAATTGCCTCTCTGGGCAGGGTGTGGGGTTGGGGAATTGGGATGGGGGGAATGAATGCGTGAGAAAGGAAAAGATGCATTTGATTGTGTTTACAAGATTCATTCACAGCACAGCAGGCAGTGTTCACACTGTAATATTCACCCTAACACAGATAATTTGATTTTCAACCTGGTTATCATGCATTCAGACATAGCAATACATGAAAATATATGCTTTAGCAGTGCATTTTAAACAAGGTTGCACACTTTAAGTCAGAATATATTAGAGGTGAGTGTTGAAGTTAGCAATTGTACTGGCCCTAGAAATCTCCATTCAACACATGGCATATGCTTTGAAATTACTCAAAAATATTTTTTACATATGTTACTTCCAGCTGCCAACTGTATATTTATCTATTTTTCACACAGAGTATGCAATGAAAATAAGTGTGCTTGTTTTTTAATTTTTCACAGTTTAAAGAACCTTTAACTTTACTTAAAATCCCCAAATAAAATGGAAACTATTCCACCTACTCAGTAATGGTTGAAATAATAACTATTATACCCTAGCCCATGACAGGATTTTGCATCCAATCCCAAATGTGTTGCATGAGGAAGCATAGCCCAGAGTATTTGGGTAACTTTTTTAAGGTCACACAATTAATATGTGGAGAGTTAAATATAGACTCCTGATTTGTTTTGAAATTCATTCAGACTGAGAGATTAACTCAGCAAAATTGCTTCCCTGTTTCCTTCATTCTTCTATCAGTATCCATCAATAAGAGACATTTCTTAACAATTGGAACTTCATATGAATAGTACTGCTGTTGGAAGACCTTGAGTTTTTAACACTACCCGTGACCTTGGTGTAATACCTAGAAAAATACAAATCTAATATTTGGTAAATAGACTTTCCTTTTCATTGGTGATAACTTTGTTACAAGTATGGTGATTAAAGATTTTGACTAGGTCATGGGTCAAGCATTAACTCTTCATAAACTGAAGACAATTTCCAACCTATACAAATGGACACCTGAGACACATCAGGAGAGCAAGAGAATGAGGAAGAGAAAAGGCAGAGAGAGAAACCACTTGACCTATGTCTGCACAACTTGGGACTATGAATGGGTTCTTATTCTTCCATGCTTTGCCAAGCCTATCTCCTCTTCATGTAGCAAATTATTTTGCCACAAAGCTCTGAGAAGTTAAATCAAGGCTGGACCTGAAATCACCCAGGAGGCTAAGATAGTTGTTGGAATTTGTGAAAGGAGGGAGGACCCTAAACCTTCATCGCCTATGTAAACTCTATGTAGGAAAGTACTTACACTTTCTGGTGAAAATCTGCCAAAAATAGAAGTTTTTTTTTTTAAGTTGGGAAAGGCATTTTAGAATTACCCTGTAATAAAATGTTTAAAAATAAATTAGTGTATAAACAATGTAGAAGGAAGAAGTTCCTTCCATCTACATTATTTTGGAGCCCTACACAACCTTGGGGTACTAGAAATCTAGGGTGGTTCCTCCTATCTCTGGTACTTGCAACAAATACGGTCTTTGGGAAGTTTCTTGCATACTCTGCACATCCGATACATCATCTATAAAACTGTCATATCTCCCTTATAGTTTGATGCTATTTTAAAAATTTGTTACCACAAAATACTTAGAATGATAGCTGGCAAATATTAAGCACTCAACAAATGTTTAGTTCCATTTATGATTCTACCCTGATACAAATACTAGGCTAGAAAAAATATGGCAGTGATTCTCTTTTTTCCACTCAATTATTCATAAGTTTCTCTAAGAAACAGGCTCTGGTATTACTTCTGGCTCTGATATTCCCCTCTCCAAAAATAACCTGAGATTCTCTGAAATTGCCTCCTGATTTTGAGAATATAGGACACCCGTGTATTGGGATATAGCATGCTGCTTGCCTTGCACCACATAATCAATTGTGTTTAATGACCATTTTTATTAGGATTAGAGTGGTGACAATAAAATTAAAGGGTCCAGACTCAACATCACCTTGCCAAAAAGAGAAAATGCCAACACTACACACACACACACACAACTACAAAAGAAAATTTAAAAAAAAAACTTTCTCTTTCCTCTTGGGCACTTGCCATAAGCTGAGTTCAGTCCAGCAGAAGAGAACTGCTTCATGTAAAATGATCATCTTCACGGTTACTTCCAACAACAACAACCAAAGGAGTCATTTTTCTAGACTCAGAATGCTGGCTTGACCAAACCACCATCTGTTCCTGGAGAAAGACTGCCTTAGCCCCTATACTCAGGAACCCACCAGTGATGTCTGGATTCACTTGGATTTGCACTGTGCTCCTGCAGCCTTCCCTCTTGCCCTCTGCACACACAAGTGTCTATGCCCAGGCTGCTAACCTGCATCTTTCCACCCATGTGGAAAGCATGGATTCTATGGTGTCTAAAATTTATTGATGACACTTACATCAAAGCCAGTTTCTTCCATCCCAGGGTCCATAAAGCAGCTGTTTAGTGTTGTATGGCGAGTGCCACGTGATGGATCAGTGAAGGCAGGCACAAGGCAGATCTACTCACACAGGTGTTTGACACTGCATTTTCCAGGAGGCTAGTAGGAACCTAATTGTTTGGTGAAAGCAAAAGTCGTGTGCAAGAGGAATGGTTCCCTGGCATTGGCAAGAGCATGTAGCCAAGATACTTGGCTGGAACCCGTCTCCTCACCAGACTTGGTCTTATAATCAGAATATGTCTCCTCTTGGAGTTCTACTTACTCTGAATTTTACTGGAGTGTTTGGACTCTTTGCTTGAGAGTAGTCTTTTGGTCTGGTAACTTACTTAGATCACCACAACTAGTGGCATCAGGAGTTTATGGTGTGGAATCTACATCAAAGCATACAGCATAAGAACTGAAACTGCTACTCAGGCTGTGTTTCTCCCCAGTCTCGTACACACCTTCATGAGCAGAGGGCAGTGTGTTGGATATTTTCTCCTGCCTAGCATAGCATATTGCATCAACAATAGCCAGAAATCACAACAAAGCCCACAAGCAAATAAAATAGCTGATTCTTGGAAAGCAGAAATCCAGGAAACAGCAAAGCAGCTCTCCACAGCAAGAAGATTGAAAATTAGGCTTTGATACCATCAGGAGCAAAGGAGACTGAAATCCTATCTCTGGAGGTCTCAATGAATTGAGCTCCAATGCCGACAGGGTAAACATGCCATTTCCAAGATGAACCTGAGAAACCCTGAAGACTTCGACTGGAAAATATCACAGTGATAAGAAAAAAAAATATGCAAATATAAAGACTAAGACAGAATTCCCACCAAGAATGTCCTCAGGAATTTTTAATAACAGATAGCAACCAATGTAATATTCTAGTAGCCTGCCATATGTAAATCACCAAGAACCTCCCATAAATAATCTTGGTACTCTAAGATGATCTCCAATAAGACCAGCAAAACCATTACTCTCAAGTCCTCCTCAAGAGTTCAGGGTAAATTTACCCCGACTTATAAATTGGAGGAAAGGGTTAGGAGGGGCTTGGGGGAGTGGTAGGGGGTTATCAGGGGACCACCTGTCCAGCACTGGAGGAGTGGGGTTCCATCTCTTTTGATCCTGTGACCTAACAGACTCTGGGTCAGAAAAGCAGCTGTCATTTTTCACGTGGCACTTGAGTCTGGCAAGAGAGCAAGTTCTACAGAAGCCAAACCCTTGTCAGAATCTCATCAGCCCCACAGTGACGGAGCCTCTGCTAATTGGCCGAGGGTTACAGGAGTGTGGGAGCTCATCTGCTCCCACATATGACTTCCCAGGCTTCCTTTCCAGAAAGTCTAGGGGAGCCTGTTTATGGACTACCCTGTGCATAATTCCTTCATACAAATAAGTGAGAGGCAGCCTGATGATCATGAACAAGATTTTTCTGACTTGTTTCTAACCTGTTTACTTATAAATTATCATTTATAATGTATTCCAAATAGCAATAAAAGGGTCAAAAATAATAAATTCTTAACATACGTGCACATGTAATCTAGTTATTATAGAGTTTCTTTTTTTTTTCTTTTTGGGTCACACCCAGCGATGCACAGGGGTTACTCCTGGCTTATGCACTCAGGAATCACTCCTGGCGGTGTTCGGGGGACCATATGGGATGCTGGGAATCGAACCCGGGTCGGTCGCGTGCAAGGCAAACGCCCTCCCCGCTGTGCTATGGCTCCAGCCCCAAGTTTCTTAATAAATAATAAATCATACTATTACACTTACATCCAGATAACCTTTGTCATGGTGAAGGGTATTCTCGGGGTAGCCTGTGCATTGCACTATACTTAGCAGCACCTCTGGCCTCTTTTTACTGGATGCTTCTGGTTGAAAATTACTGGGTAATACAGATAGGTAGATAAGTTGGTAGGATGGTAGACTTAAATATATAACTGAATAGATGAAGTATAATCAAATGTCATAGAGAAAAATAAGGAGGCAAATGCTCTTTAAAACTTCAGCCTGGCCCTTTGGACCCGGCTGTGGAGCGAGCAGGATGGAAGAGCCCAAGGAAGCGCCCTTGGACTCCAAGCAGCCCACTGAACTAATTCCGGCATGGGACCAGAGACCCCACGGCGCACTGAAACAGTGGGAACCGGGCATCCCCCAATTCTTTTAACCTCTCTCTCTCTCAACTCCTTCCTCCTGAGCACAGCGCAGGGGCCGCAGTTTTCCTGAGCGCAAAATGGAGACTCCGAGCCTCTCTCTAGGTTTCTCCATCTTATGAGCACCATAAAAGGGTAAAAGTTTGTAGTGATGTTATTTCTGGTTGTACTTTCCCTGGACTTTATACAGAAACCCAAAACCTAATGTCATCTTAGCATCAGCAATATGTAATATGTCCCTTTTTAATGGGTCAGACTTTTGTGGGAGATCCTAACAAGAATAGTAAGTCTGTTGCTGAAATATTGAAGGCAATCAAAGTGGTAGCCATCTCTCTAGACTGAACTAAGCTATATCCCCACGCCGGCTGAGAAGAAATTTTCTTCTTTCTCAGGAAGAAACGCGGCGTGTCGTCAACTACAGTGTGATGTCCATTAAGCAAACAGACCTGGTGGTGTGGGAATGGTATACAAGGGGAAAAATTATGTACATGGAACAGTGGGACGCTGGTGGAATCTCGAGCCGGAGCCGATACCAGCGCAAGACCTTCGGTTCCAGAAACTGCTTGCAGACACTCTACTAGTCTAGCAACTAAGCCAGAGCCCCACGCCTCCTGATGACGGGAAATAACCATCCTTTTCGGTTTTTTTTCCCTTGTCAGGCAGCGTGGCGATTACTAAACAGGCGTGAACTCGGTGGCGCGGGGCAAGGGGGAAAAAGAAAAGTTATGTAACAAACAGCGGGACTTAATATCTCTATATTCTTAGCAGTGGAGAACTATCAAATGCCTCCTTGGCAATAGGACTGTCTTTCTTTTTTGGGGGAAACCCCAACAACGGTAGTGAGTTGTGTGTTGAAACATGGAATGTAATCGAGATAAGGCGTGTACATGTACAAGGGTGGGGACTGGGGAGGTGGGAGGGGGCGGCAGGTATACTGGGGGGGTTGGTGATGGAAGATGGGCACTGGTGAAGGGAAGGGTGTTTGAGAATTGTATAACCGACATAATCCTGAGAACTATGTAACCCTCCACATGGTGATTCAATAAAATTTAAAAAAAAAAAAAACTTCAGCCTGGGTAGGTTCAGAGTGAAAAACTAGAGTGGGTGTTAGGTTTAGTGGGCCTAGTGATGATGACATTTTATTTAGTTCTTCCAGAAGCCCATCACAATCTCTCAACTCCATTCTTAATCATGCATGACATTCTGCCCTATTTGTATCCCCATTTTATAGATGAGGAAAAAAAGAGCCATGGAGAGATAGACTATTATTTTTAATTACTGCTTTTTTTTCTCCCCTCCCCTCTGTTCTTGTCGTGATGACTGGAGCCTGCATTGCAGCATTCATCCCAGGTCACTGAATTTTGGTTATGGTGCTTGCACACTGGATTTCAGTACTAAAACAGGGAGATGGGTTGAGAACTTTTGGCAGTACTAGCACATATACCCCTTGGGCAAGGGGTAGGGATGGTGGAAGGTGTTTGCTGTTGCACCCCAGGCCTTGATGGTCACATATAGCTTACTTGCAGTACTTACCAGAAGGTGCTCACACTCTATTATGGTATGAGCGATAGAAGGCAGTAGAGTATCAATAACTGAGCTCAGTGTACATAGTGGCACCAAGAATTGAACTCTCAGCCTCTTGTTTGCAACATAGGAACTTTTGTCACTGAAATGTCTTCATTGGCCTAAGTGAAATATTTTTTCTAAGGATAACTAACTGAAAAGCAAGAGACAGAATCTGACAAGTTCATATGATTCAACTGCTAGAACTTCATTGCCTAGCATCGTAGCCTTTAAACACTTGGAGTATGACTAATCAAAAATGAGATATACTACTAGTATAAGACACACTCTAGGTTTTAATGGTATGTTGAAATTATGTTTTGGATATGCCGGACTAAAATTATTAATATCAATCTGTTTCATTTATAATGTGGCTACTAGGTTTAAAATACAAAAGTGGTTTGGATTAAATTCCTATTGGACAGTTTTGTGCTGGTCAATACTATCTCCCCTAGTATTAATTTTATAAACACTAAAAAGCAAACTACTGGACCAGAAAGAAAGTGTAGTAGATAGGGTACTGGCCTTACATGTGGCTGGCCTGGGTTCGATCCTCTGCACCCCATAAAGTCCTCTGAGCATTACCAAGCACAAACCCAGGAATGAATCCTGAATACAAGTGGATATGGGCCAAAATTAAAAAAAACTCTATATATACACATTTATGTGTATATAAAAGCAAAAAAATGATATATATAGAAAAACCTCTCTGTATATGTTACATGTGTATATGGAGAGAGCTTATATGTATATATAGAGATATATATTGCATAGAGAGTATATTATATATAGACAATATTATGTATATGTACACATAATATAGATGCATTATATATACATATATATAAAGCAAAGCACTGTGCTTTGAGTCAAGTGCTAGATATCTGTGAAAAAGGAACTGGTGTCATTAGTTTTTGTTATCAAACTAAAAATTTAAATAAAAATATTTTTATAAATATGGCTCTATGTAGAGTTGGTAACAAACTAAATGAATTAAAAAACACTCAAGATTTTCAAAGTGTTTGTATGCAAGCTCATAAACATAGTATCCTCTTTGTTGGCATCAAATCATGACAGGCTCAGCACTAAGCGATTTACTTCTATACCAGCTTATACACATCCTGGTGTTTTTCCTGATCATTCCACAAATATCTCTTACTATCCATTCACATTTCTCTGTATACTAGCTAATCCAAGTCTAGTCCTCTTAGAATCCCACTCACTGGCCTTTCCTGAAAACTCTGCTCAAAAATTGTTTTCATCTAATACAGATTTGTTATCCAGAATGAGTCCCTGGATAACAAATTTGTTATCCAGAATGAGTCCCTGGAACTCATTCCTTGTTCAACCCAAATGTTTCCTTATCTGGGATCCCATCCTCTATCCAACTCCCCTTTCTTCTCCAAGACTAGGCCTCATGCCAGGGAGGTAAGCTGGTAGGCAGCTGGAGAGAGGGAGCTTAATCTGTTTCCATACCCCTTCATTGTATAATTATGGACCGGATCTACAAATAGGCCTTATATACTATCAACCTCCTGGAATTGTTATGAATATTAGTAAATTAATCCAGGTACAACCCCTTTAAAATAGATTTTCATATGAACTATGAAACTATGAAACTATGATTTTCATATCAATGGCATTTTTCATTATCTTTTGATTAAAAGGACCCAAATATTGTGCATGAGGATATTCCTGCTCCCATCTACATAACCTATGTCCACGTTATCACCCCACCTCTGCAGCACTAAAATGCAGACACTTGAGCTTAACAACACAGGGTCATCAGAGTGACCCAACCCAAGGAAGAGCGGCCAGCACGCCAGTTTAAGAACCACAACACAGGGATGGCTGTTCCTACCACATTATTATTAAATCTTGATGAACAACTCTGATCATCGCACAGTTTAAAATTATGGGATTCAGAGCCAAAGCCGAGGGATTTGTTTCAAGTCGGTAAATCCCTAGAAGAGGAAGTCTCTAAAACAGACACCAGAATTGCACACCCAGAAGGCAGATCCAACAGGCTGCAAAGGGTTTTGAAAAGCCTTGGGAGAGATGCTCTGATCATCCTCAAGCATAGGGCTGAGCAATTGCAGGACAGAACAAAAGCAAGAGGCAGGCTGTAGGCTGAGTAATAGCAAACCACCTCCCACTTTGGTCAATAATGGGAGATGAATGAAAATACCCGCTGAATAACCTCACTTAGCAACTTTTATGCGAAGGTTTGACAAATGACTCCAGGGAAAGGTACAAGAGAATGATTAAAACCAGCCCTTGCAAAGGCAGAGATAACTGTCCTGGGACTTGCATCTTCTCTAGTTTCCTTCATTCTAACCCCCAGTGCTGCCTGCAGTATTCTAGAATTTTCCAGAGCCATGTTTCATTGATTCATGGCCTTCTCCCCTCCTTATGCTATGCTCCATACATGCTTTTTCCTTGCAATCGATTTATCCAGCTGACTCTGAATGGCTGGAATGAAAGTATTCATTAGTTCAACATGCCAAAATACTCATCAAGATGCAGTGAAGGCAAGAATTTTCAGCATGTATAAACAATGAGTTCTTTCTCCAAAGTCCTTACATGATGTGTTTTCCATGGAAGAAAATCACCTAGGTTGATTATTAAAAACAGTTTCTTGGGTCTCACTTCATAGGAGATTTACCGCATCACAGTTTTCCTCAAAGAGGGTAGTCTCTGTGATCAGGGATCACTCCTGGCAATGCTCAGTGGTCCATATGTGGTGCCAAAAATTGAATATTAGTCCACTAAATGCAAGGCAAGTATCATCACACAATGTATATGTCTCTAGCCTGAAACCCAGGTATTCTTAGTGAGTGGGGAAAGCTCAGGAAAAAAATATTGAGTTTTCTCATGCCACTTTCCTTGCTTGGTGTGAAGAAAGTTGGCTATTGTTCTTCTCTAGTTCTGCCTCTTCAACTGAATGCTTATGTCACACTATGATTTTCCCCATGACTACTTACAGGGATAAAACCCATCAGAATCATAGGGCCCTAGATGTTCAGATATGCTGGTGTTTTATGGTAACTGTACAAGGCTAAGGGTCTGGAGCGATAGCACAGCGGTTGGATGTTCACCTTTCACTTGGCCAACCCGAGTTTGATTCCTCCGCCCCTCTCAGAGAGCCCGGCAAGCTACGGAGAGTATTGAGCCTGCACAGCTGAGCCTGGCAAGCTACCTGTGCATATTGGATATGCCAAAAACAGTAACAATATGTCTCGCAATGAGAGACCTTACTGGTGCCCGCTCGAACAAATCAATAAGCAACGGGATGACAGTACAAGGCTAAGCCAAAGGAACTGTAGACAAGAATTCTGTTCCAATTCTTCTTCAAGATTGGAGAAAAAATATCATGTGTGGATTGTGGTGAGAAAATGAATTATGCTCCAAAATATTAACTGACAGCTTAGTCTTATTTTTTCCTTCAGTACTCAGAGATGTTGGGAAATGTCACCTTACCTGCTGGTAAGGATGAGTCTCTCATTCCTACCACCTGACTTACTGGCAAGAAAATAAGTCTCTGAAGCCCTGTTTTTAAGCATGTCCGAACAAGTTTCCTCAAGCAAGAAAAACAAGGAAATACGCCAGCTATAAGCACCTTGACAAAATATTCTCAGGAATCCTGGCCTAAAATAACAAATTATTTGACTCAAAATAAAGATATGACTTATCAGAAATCAAGTCTCTGCCCCAGTCTCCCCTGTGCAGAAGAGTACTATATTTTACATTTTTTTTAATCCAGTGTATGAGTCTCTGAACCCTATCACTTGAACATGTAGATTTCATTGGGCACCATGTTAATTACATGACAATGGTTTGTCTCAGCATCAAACTTGGCAGATGATGCTGAGATAAGCCATTATCACATTTGCATGCAATTTATTGATACTGGCCCTTATAAATAAGGAACAAATTCACTCAGAATCGCTTTCTTATCCCCAACCATTTCCATCTTACATAAGCTGTAATAAAAGCAATAAAATTTTTATTATAAATCAATATATGTTTGGTAAACTTAAGTGAGGAGAGGAAAAGGAACAAGTTAGCACTTTTTTCAAGATAATGTGTGGAAAATAATAGGATTATGAAAGCACTAAGACTGAGTATCAGGAATGTGGAATTTTCTACAGGGTCCAATGACTGCTACAATCAGAAGCACCTGTGTAGGATAGAATGGAAAATAATAGAAAGGTAGTGTTTCTGAACCTTACAAGGCAAGCCAAACACATTTAAATTGACAGCTGTCATTAATACAAACGTTTATTGCACTGTGTTGGGAGGGGGACAACATTAAGTATTGGAGGTACAGAATTATTTTGGATAGTGAACATTGACTGTATGTGGGCTCTGACCCTACTATCTGCAGGAAGGGACAGCCATGACATGCATCAAAATGAGGGTCACAAATGGTCACCCAAAGAAACCCAAAGAAGAAATGCTCCAAGGTAAAAGAAGGAGATTGGTGTTACCTGTCGAGTTTATGACCTTTCCCTTTTCTTTTACTCTTTTTTTAACTGTCCTTCAAGAGGGCTAAAAAGCAATTTTCATGCTATGGCTCTAAATATCAGTTTATCCCTCTGACAGCGTTCTGAGCATGCCCAGTAGGAATGATTTAACACTGTGCTGATGACTTGCAACAGAGGAACGTCATGTGAAAAGGTAGTCTGCCACAGCTAATGGGCTCTTGTTTCAAAGGGATGCTGTGTGTACATTACCAGTGTATGGAGAAGGTGCAGAAAGGCCCAGGCAGCCATTAGGAATGGAGTGTTGTTGATGATGAAAAGGCACTTTGCCGGTGAGGGAATGGTGGGAGAGAGAAGGCTTATCTGTCTTTTTGATTAGAAATGCATGCTTCCTTTCATCATCTGAGCTGAAAAATTGGCTTCTGCTCTTGGTTTATGAAACCATTTTTCTTTTTCCTTTCTTCCCAGGTTTGCAAACTGCTTAATAAATTAGTTACTGTGAGGTACATGGGTGCCACAATAACCTTAGAGGCTTTTCCCAAATGCATCCTTAATATTTTATAAGTATTTAAATAGATTTATTCAATTTGAGATGGCTGATTTATTAAAATTGGCATTCTAGCACAAAAAAGGGGGTTCTATGCAGATTAAAACAGAACAAAAAAATTTTAAAATGTTCCCAATTCACATAAAGATTTTTCTAGGAACTAGAGCAAAAGTATTAGATGTGGTAACTGAGAAAATAGGGTAAATAAACTTTACGAAGCATAGTTACTTTAAATGGAAGCATCAGGTCTATAGTTACAGATGTTCTTAATTGTTCATTCATTCATTCATTCATCCCAACAACATTATAGGAAGTGTTGAAAATTGTGTTGTCATTGGGATCTTTCTGTGATTCACTTAGGTCCAGCTTTAAAATATATAAAACCAAAACTTAAATGCCTATTCAGCTATCAACTCAAGGAAGCACAATAAATTTCAGGTTATCTTTTTTTGTAAATTATAATTCTGAATTTATGGAATGAGTGAGGAATGCTGAGAGTGGGAAAGCCACAAACAGACGCCTGTCTTCAGAAACTCGAGCTCATTCATCAACGTGGTTTGGCACGAGCCTTAGGCAACCACTAGCTAATGTCCAAGCTCGCAAAGCTGTACATAGAAGCGATAAAGGAAGACCTCAAAGAGAGAAGAGCAGCAATCTTGTCTGAAACAGCGGGAGCCGGAAAAAGTACTTGCAACACTCGCCTGTCCTTCACCAACTACAAGACCAAGATGACTGCCCTCCAACGTTCTGATGGATCTATCACATCTTCCAGAAGGACAATGGAGAGAATTATTCACGACTTCTACTCGGATCTCTTTTACAGCCACATCCACCTGCCAACATACCAAATTCCACAAGATGGATATGTCGTTCCCAACATCCTCCCTTCAGAAATCTGACTTGCCAATTAGTTCATAAAGACGCATACAGCACTCAGTCCAGACAAGGTCAGACCTGGACACCTGAAGAATCTGCCACCAGTACTCATCAATACACTGGCTTGGCTCTTCACATGCTACCTGTTCAAATGCAAGGTTATGTCCCAATGGAAAATCAGCAGGACCATTCTATTGTACAAAAAGGGAGACATCCACGACATCAGCAACTATCACCCAATTTGCCTGTTGTCCATCCTCCACAAGTTGTTCACTTGAGTCATCCTGAATAGAATAGGCAGAACACTATATGAAGGACAACCATGTGAGCAAGCCGGGTTCGGAAAAGGATTCAGCATGATCAACCATATCCACACGGTGACCAAACTCATTGAAGTTTCTTGAGAGTTCAAGATGCCGCTCTGTCTAAAGTTCATCGATTTAAAGAAGGCCTTTGATTCTGTTGAGACTGAAGCAGTCAACAAAGCCTTAGACAAACAGGGCATTCAAACTCAGTACATCAAGATCCTCCATGAGTTGTATTACGGATTCACTGCCAGGATCACACCATTCTACAAGGAAGTGATCATTGATGTAAGGAGAGGGATTCGGCATGGTGATACCATTTCACTGAAACTCTTCAGTGCAACCCTGAATGTCATGTGATGACTGGAATGGGAAGGAATGGGAGTGAAGATAGATGGTAGGCAACTACACCACTTCTGCTTCTCTGATGACATCATTCTAATAACACCAAACATTAGCCAAGCAGCACAAATGCTGGCTGACTTTGACCGCGAGTGTGGAAAGGTCGGACTGCAGTTGAATCTCACCAAGACAATGTTCATGAGAAATGAACTAGTCCCTGACATTCCATTTGCTCTCAACAGAACGAACATCTCCCAATGCAAGAGCTATGTGTACCTGGGTCAAGAACTCAACATGAGGAACACCTTGGGGCCAGAACTGCGCAGGAGAAGAGAGCAGCATGGAATGCCTTCAAGAGCATCGGAGAAGTTTAGAGGACAAAGAACCTCTGACTCTGGGCACATCTTTTTACTCCACTGTTCTTCCTGCTCTAACATATGTATGCCTCAGAGACCTGGGCCCTACGAAAACAGAACGAGAGTACTATTCAGGTATCCCAAAGAGGAATCAAAAGAGCTATGCTTGGAATATCACATTTCACTCAAGTGTGAGAAGGAATCCAGAGTTCCGACCTCCATCAACAATCAAGAATCAGGGATGCTGTTTCATTTGCTAAGATATCAAAAATCAGATGGGCCAGACACATTATGCGATTTAGAGATGACCACTGGACTAGAGCTATTACCGACTGAATTCCATGGATGTCAAAAGACCATGTGGCCGCCCACCTATGAGATGGTCAGACATCTTTGTCAAAACCCTGAATGAATGGTTTGAGGCTCTTTGTGTTCCTAGAGCGAGCAGACACCATTGGGTTACACTAGCATGCGACAAGGATGAATGGAGACGTTACTGGTGCCCACTTGAGCAAATCAAAGATCAACAAGATAACAAGTGGCAAGAGACAGTGTTAATTCTGAATTGCAAATAAAAGACTAAGTCCCTATCTGACAAGAAGGACTAAGATTTGGAGTCCTAACTGGTAGCTCTTATTTCTAAGAGTATAAAAGTTTTCTGAGAGTCTTGAGAAATGACTCCTGTATCAGGCAGAGTTATGGACCCCTACCCCATGTATTATTCCTCAGACATCCATTTAACCCTGTACTGAGACCACAGTGCTTTCAGAGAACACATTGAGCCCCACATTATCCAGAAAATCCGATTTTTGACTCCAGAGGCATCAGATGCTTAGTCAGATTCCCTCACTGTATATCCAAGTAATCTGTGAAAGGCTAAATTTCATTCCACTGGCTAAAAATTAAACTTGGAGATGTATTATTAAGTCAAAAGATCTTCGATGAAATAGTCAAAATTAAAGAGGACATAAATCACCTTTTAAAAATATTTTTCTTATTTTCCAGGATTTTTACATGCATAACATTTGTCAAGCTTTAAATCTAAATAGACAACAAATTCTAAAGAGGATGAAATATGTTAGAGAGTGCACAATGATCAATTTCAAACAGCATAATAAATAATACCCTTGTGGTACTTTAGAGAGTACATGAATAATTAAGGTAATTATCCATACCAAAAACTATTCTATACAAATATGCTACAAAAACTGCATTAGATCCTAAATGATCCAAAAGCAGCACCACATAGCATGTCTTTCTAAGATCTTTCCTTTTCTACTACTATCTATTTGACTAAGAGAGCTGAAAATTATACCATTTGTGTTAGAATCAAATGCAAATGGAATAATTGTCCCTTCTCTAATCAAAACACATTTGTGGATTGAAATACCACATGGGGCAATTTTCAGTTAATCATGGATGTTAATAAATATGACTCTAAGCTCATAAACAAACATTACTTTGGCTAATATAATATAGGAAATTATTGTTAAGCTTGATCAGACATGTAACAAAAACTGAACTTTGCAGAAAGTCAGCAAATTAACCGTCTGAAAATAAAGATGAGCATCAACAGTAATGAAAGATTAGATTTAGCTAAAATGCTTAGACAAATCATGCATTAGCACTAGGAAATATTTAAAGCTAGCTTTGCTGAAATGGAAAATATTAAGTATTATCAGAGCATTAGTGTCTTTAAAGAGCAAAAACCAGATGCTTAGTGATTACAGATTTAAAAACTAGAAAATCAGGTTCACCAAAATCAAAGTTAGCCGGATTCTGAATTACATCAAAGCCTCTAACAACAAATGGTCCTTTCAAAAGAAAACGAAATATTTAGTACTCATTCTATTTCCATCAGTGAGCTTATAAACCCATTTGAGAGTTCTTCGTTTAGCTTTCCCTGAAATTAAAATATATAATTATTTTGATGACAAAACACCTGAATGTTTATAAAAGTATTCCAGCCATCTAAGACTAGGGTTAGATTCAGACCTGCTGAGGCACTAATCGAGGAAAAGCTTAGGACACCACTTCACCTCCTGCCATGCACTTAAAATTGTAACGCTTAAACAATAAAACTAATATGTACAATAAAACCCAAACATCTTCTTTCTAGATTGTCTCATTCCAGAATTTTCACATGATCTTTAAAGCTAGGCTTTTCTTGTCTGCTGGAATAGGGAATCTTCAGCATACTTTCTGGGTACCTTCAACAAGAAGGCTATAGGAGCACGTAGTTCCATGAAACAGATGGCATTAAAGAGAAAGTATGAGGGGCTGGAGTGATAGCACAGTGGGTAGGGCATTTGCCTTGCACATGGCCTACCGGAGCTCGATTCCCAGCATCGCATATGGTCTCCTGAGCACCACCAGGGGTAATTCCTGTGCATCACTGGCTGTGACCCAAAAAGAAAAAAAAAAGAGTGAGAGAAAGCATGAGGAGTATGGGCATCTAGGTTTTAAAAGTAACAGTTTTTTTTTACTACAGTTGTTTATCTCTAGATTAATCTGCAAATCAGTTGTCACATATCTGTACAGCCAAGTGGAGTACAAGCAAAGATCATTTTCTAAGCAATTACAAGCAAGCTTTTTTTTTAAATCTCAAACAACTTCCAAACAATGGCAAAGATTAGTATTTCCTTAGATTATTTAGGCAACTGTCATTCTTCCCCTCTTGTGATGGAAATGTAGACCCAAGCCCTGGAAAGAAGAAACTTCATTGAAGCAAGACATAGGGATTACAAAAAAAAAGTAGCAATTTATCTATTTACCAAACCCTATGTTTCAATCATGTTTTGGATTTGTATGATTAACTTACTAAATTCTTACAAGTATTCCGTAAACTTGGTGCTATTTTTAATTTTTGTTTTTATGTGAGGAAAACATTGAATGGAGATGATAATAAACACATATTAAGGGTATAATTAGGATCTTAACCTACCAGACTTCACTACTGCAGCCAAAGATTATTGAAACTATCATCTTTTAAATATATATATATATATTTAAAAGATGATATATATACATATATATGTATATATATATATATACACTGTTGGCATTCAGAACTGATTACATTAAAATATTATGTGCAGGACCAGAGAGATAGTACAGTGGGTTGGGTGTTTGCCTTGTGAGTGGCTGACCCAGGTTCTATTCTTGGCCCTCATATGGTCCCCTGAACACTGCCAGGAGTGAATTCTGAGCACAGAGCCAGGAGTAAGACCTAAGCATGCCTAGTTTTGGCCAAAATCCAAAAATAAAATAAATATTCTGTTCAAACCCAAATAGCAAATACTCTCCATTCTACATGTATAAGAGTAAATTGTTTATTCTATTAAAAACATAGAATTATGTGTTTAATTTTCAGTGTGCAGCTCATTGCCCCATTTTCTCTACTGTCAAAAAAATAGAGAAAAAGAAATATTTATTGTACTGCAGGTTCTTGTCTGAATCCACTTGCCTCTCTTTTTCACTAAAAACCAGACTAAATATTTCTAAATGTCCACATTAAAAATTTTGAAGTAGTAATGAATAAATCATACCTGGAATACTCTAACCAGATCCCACATTGTCAACAGACCTCATAGCCTACTGATATAAACACACCTCCACAAACTTATGCTTGATTATTCCTGGGTCCATCACTCCTTGGATCTTTCTGATACAATCAAAGTCCAAATGAAGAACTAGTTTTTCTGTAAATCTGTTAGAAGACCATTATAACAACAATGAACTTTCAGAGCATTGTATCTTATAGGAAACTATAAATGAAAGGTCAAAGACAAGGCACACGAGTCACTGGGAAAGCATATCCATTTCGTTTATACAACTTCAGCTTCCCTGACTATACAGATTCCATATAAGGAATAGTAACTTTTCAAGCCAGCAGGCCTGGACATATTTCTTGGCCTTATAATTCTCACAGTTCTAGACATTCCAAGGTAGAGGGTCATTCAGAGTTGTAATTTCTTGTGTATATTTATTTCTAAAGTATCTTATGCATAGTTTCCCAATGATATCATAGATGGAGGCTAGGGGAATGCAGGCTGGATTATTTTTCAGGCATGCCTAGAAGAATCAGTCAAGAGAACTTCCTGAGCTCCTCAAGGAAAAGGGTCTGGCATGAACTGGACATTAGAAATATCTACTACTGCTTGCAGTTCATTTCAACTGTATCATTTGTCCCAGAGATGATTGTCGTAAGAGACATAAAAGATGCTCATGAAATGTGAAGAGTAAGTGTTTGAGGTTACTGCCATTCTTTGGATTTCATAACATGCAAACCAGCTTAGTAAAGCAGTGTGACTCTGCCCTAGTCTTAGCTGAGCAGAGTCTTGAGTATAATATGCTGAAATGTCTCAGCAACTTTGAGTGCACCCTCACTGCTTCAGTGCTTTTATGGCCTCATCTGCAAAAGAAAGTGAATGACCAGAATGATGACACTTTCTGCTTGGATGTGATGATACTAATATTTATACTTATGAGACTTGCTTTACAACTCTCAAAAATATTCAAAATTAGTATGTGTACTTTTATATCTAGCTGAAATTTAAAGGCAAGACATTTAATAAAAACAATTATGGTTTGAAAATCTTGTACAGATCCACAGCTGGTGGTTATTGACAATAATACAGTAAGGATAGTTTAGTAAAAAAATGTTTTTTTTATTATATAGACTGAATTATCCCAGGTAACAGAAAAAGTCACTCTTCTAGCAACTCTGTACTGTTAACAGTCATTCATTCACCCCTTATTGAAAAATCTTTCCCTCAGCACTGGGGTGCATTAGTGAATGAAAGATGTTGGATCCATGTCCTCCTAAAGCTTATGGCTTCTATATGAAAGAAAATTGATAAAAGTATAGAAAGTTCATAAAAAAATTCTGTGATAATTTAAAGTAAATAAAGTGCTAGTAAAAGAGAGCAAGTTTGCTAAGCTAAGGGATTGGGAGTTTGGAAGTTAGAGTTAAGGTCTGGCAAAGAGAAGAATTTGCATTTGAGAAGAATTTTAGAAGGTAGAAAATGAGCTAGTCAAGTATATGGGGAAGAGCATGCATAAGTATCAAGGGATAGCAAATAATTACAAAAGTCATGACTTTTAGCTTGAAGAGGTAAGAGAAAACTTTGCAGGGATTTCTTCATAAAAGTCATAACTTTATTATACTTCTAAATTTCAAAAATATTAAGACCCATTAGGTTTTTTTGAAACTTATTCAAACCCATAAAAATCTCATTGGACAAGCACAGTGTATGTTTATGGAATCATAATCTCATTCTTAATGTTATCAAACCATCATAATCATCATTAGACACTGTATATAAGTTTTCTAGTTTATAGAATAGAATACTACTTTATCATATTTCCCCATTAATATTAAAGTCTAATTAAAGATGTCGCAGAATTTAATTCTGCTTCACTTATTACATGCCCATTCTGTGCCAGAGTTGTGCTAGATATAAGTGGGGACGAATACAAAGAAGAGAAGGATATAAAACTTTCATTTTTGTCACTTAATTTCACTCAACGTCATGCTTCTCTACCAAGCCAAGAGAGAATATATTCTGTTTCTCAATGTTTTGGTGAGGATCATATGAGATAACATGCCAAACACTTTGAATTGTATTGTTCACACATATCATAGATGGTCATTTTAGCAAGTGGTACACTTCTCTCAGGTGAATTAGTAAAAGAGGTTATTATTTTCAAATAAGTCCAAGTGAAACCAAGTACATACTCAGTTTACTATTGGACAAGTTAAAATAATGCCTATTACTCTCGGCATAACATCAAACCTTCAGAAAGAAGTATAAAATGTGTTTGGAGGTCTGAGATAACACAGTGAGTAGCGCAGTTGCCTTGCTTAGTCAACCCAGGTTTGATCCCCAGTACCCCATCTAGTCCCCAAGTCCCACCAGGAGTGATTCTTGAGTGCAGAGGTGTAAGCATTGCTAACCACTGAGTGTAGCCTAAAAACCAAAAACACTAAGTGTTTGGAGGGTTTGTGAAGTCAGAAATTAAAGTAAAAGCATATTGAAAGTACAAGTTTTGGGATTACATTCCTAATAAGAATTTCCAGTACACCTCTGGGCATGTAAATCATTATAAAACATCATTAACACAGGTATGTAAGTCAATAAAAACAATATAAACTAGGGATAAAAATTATATCAGGTCATTATGTTTTTGAGAACATGTTCTCTTAAACTCAGATGACAAAGAATATAAGCTATGGTTTAGAAAATTTAGTTTAACTTACGGTTTTTCTGTAACTGATCAAATAACAAAACCTGCAGAGGTTTGACATGGAGAAAAGTCTATCATGCATTGAGTACAGAGGCATTTGTGTGCAAAGGATTCCTGACATGTATTGAAGAAGCAGTTGCTGCCACCTGATAGTAAGTTGATCCGAGAGGGACATTACACCAACTTTCAGTGATCTATTAAGCTGTATTCGAGATTAGAGTCTTGGCCAGAAATTAGAGTCAAACAATTTTTCAGACACTCAGCCATAATGTGGAGCACTTTTTTATTTTTTTATTATATTAAATGGTGTTAGTGTTAATTTTCTTATTTACATGGCTCAATATCATATAGTACTTACCAGTTGGTCCTTACTGATTTATTTTCTTTTTAAAAAATTTTATTTTATTTTTATAAAATTGTTCACAATAATTGATTATACTCAATATTCCAACACCAATCTCACCATCTTTCCACCACCATATTTTGAATTATTCCCTCCTGCCCCCAAAACCTTCCCCCAAAGCAGGGCCTAAATAATTTATTTTGTATTGCTTGTTGTTATGAATAATCCGCTAAAGATGATTTAAAAAGTTTCCTTAGAGGAAATTCTGTCATGTTGTATCACCCTGGAGCCATTAAGTCCTTGAATAGAGTATAAGATGTCACATGGCCACTCCAGAAATTTTAAGATTTTAAATAGGATGATACAAGTAGAATAAAAATTTTAACCGATACAACTAGAATAAAATTTTTAACTGGATGGTGACTTTTGGGTCTGAAGGCATCTCTGCAATGTGTTGCTCTCTTCCTTTCTCGGGGTTTATTCGTGAGTTTCTGGATCGTGACTATTAATGAACTTATATGGCACCAGAGGCAGTTTGTCGGTGTGACTGCCAGGCTACCAGAAGCAAAGGAAGATGGGGGAGTTCACCCATTCCTGACTGTTTGAGCCTGGAGATTTTGGTCACAATCCCTACATATCTGGGATTTTCAACACATTCACACATGGATGAGGCTCATCTGAGCCTGTGATGAGCCATGAGCATGGCAGCAATTGAGTTCTGAAGGATTTCGCATGACAGGGTTCTGTCAGGGTGTGTGGTGGAACTCACGCTCTTCCCTATCTGTTGCCCCCGATAAGACAGCCTGGAGCTGGGTCTGGTGGCATCTCTGCAGAATGTTGCTCTCTTCCTCTGTCAAGGTTTATTTCAGAGTCCAGCACTTTCTGAATGTGTCTGGCTACTCTACCTTTCACCCTCATTCTCTGACCACAGATCTTTATGTTCCAAGGACTACATATTACAAGGTAAGGATGATAGCTTACAAAGATAATCATCATAGTCATCATCATCATCATCATCATCATTATCATCATCATCATCATCATCCCCTTGATTGTCAATTTTCTCGATATTTTAGAAGCCTCTCTTTACTCATTTTTCCCAGCGGTGCTGCATTGGAGGCTCTTTCAGGGTCAGGGGACTGAGACCCATCATTGTTACTGATTTTGGCATATGAATATGCCGTGGGGAGCTTGCCAGGCTCTCCCATGCGGGCAGGAAACTCTCAGTAGCTTTCCAGGTTCTCCGAGAGGGAGAACTAGGCTATAAGATGTAAGAAAGCTATTTGCCCAAAAGCAGAAACCTAAAGTAGCCTGGAGGCAACATAGCTATCATGCTCAATTAACTGGTAGTTCATTTAGTAAATACAATTCCTTTTATTTGATGTACTTTCAGTGTTGCTTATGAGCTATATCCTACTTAGGAGTATGAACTCTCCAATTATTTGTCTTACATTATGAATCATTTATCTAGTCAATCTAATATTCTTCCCTTATGCATCTTAATACTTCAATTAACTATTATGAGTCATTTGTTATTTGTATACCAGAAAACTACTTTCCAAGTTATTACTTATTGGTCATAATCAATTAGGGAAGTTTTTATACTATGTCTGTCTTATATAAATACACTGGTAAAGTTCAGCAACTATGATTTCTGACAATTAAATTGTTCTGTCACTTGGGAACTCTCATTAATCTCAACTTGTCATCCTTGTTTATGCAGGTTATAATGGGCTATGTGTGTGAGTGAAGCTAGACACTAAAAGCCTTTGGGTTTTTAACTCTTTGATGAAAGTAAAATTGAAGTGCCTTCTTAAAGTGGTGACTTTGATTTGTACAATCTGAAGGAATTGTGACCTGGACCGAGAACAAGCATTTTTATCATAATAAATTGTTATCTCTATGTAGATTTTTAGTTAAGGAACATGAAAACATAAATGACTCCCAGCCCACTAAATTCTGGATATTTGTAGATCCAGAAAAGGAAATCTAGGAGAAGAAAATCGAATTGTGTAATTATCTGTCTGTATTGGTCACCTTCTCAAAATTCTCACTATAACTATTGAATAAATGGCTAGAGAAAAAATATATATATAATCAAAATGTTCCAAGGGAAAAGTTTAGATGTCAAGTGCCATTGATGAGGATTTGATCCATGACAGGGATTTAAATGCAGGGGGTTGTTATGAGGACCACTACAGGGCTGGTATTAAGATGTAATTTATTGGGTATCATTATTTATGATGTGAATTATGCAAACAGTGCATTAATTAAATTCAGGTGTCCCTACCTCTAGCAAAACCCCCTAACGATAATTAAATTATAGCAAGTGACCCAAGTCAACAGATTAGAAATCTGAACAGAAATATAAGAGCTTTAATAAAGTCATAAATCACTGTAAAGGAAATGGTAGGAATTATTTTAAATCAAGAATGTGCCTGAAAAGAATATGTAATAGTAGAGCTGATGAAAAACGGATCTGAACTAGAGCTGCAAAGAACATGGAAAGTTCAAATTCCCAGGTAAAACATCTTCTAATCAGAAGATCAAAATTTGATAAAATTTAAAAAAAAATTGAGTCAAGATTCACACTTTTGATTTTCCAAGAAAACTCAATTTGTTTTATATTTGCTGGACTACAATATTCTATAACTTTGAACATAGTAGAGGCAGTTCTTTCTTTGGACTCAAAACTTTGTAACTTTGAGTTTTCTGTTGAGTGTAATATATCAGGGTAGATTCTTAAAAAGAAAAATGATAAGTTGCATTTACTCACAGGATGGGAATAGGATCACTACTTACTACTAGAAATGCTTTATTTCCATGACTTTGAAGCTAAAAACCTGCAATCCCATCAAAAAATGGGGAGATGAAATGAACAGAAGTTTCCTCAAAAAAGAAATACAAATGACCAAAAGGCACATGAAAAAATTCTCCACATCGTTAGTCATCAGGGAGATGCAAATAAAAACAACAACGAGATATCATCTCACACCACAGAGACTGGCACACATTCAAAAGAACAAAAGCAACCAGTGCTGGCTCAGATGTGGGGGAAAAAGGGATGCTCTTTCACTGTTGGTGGGAATGCCAACTGGTCCAGCGTTTCTGGAAAACAATATGGACAGTCCTTCAAAAACTAGAAATTGAGCTTCCATATGGCCCTGCAATACCACTTCTGGGAATATATCCCAAGGATGCAAAAAAGCACAGTAGGAATGACATCTGTATCTATATGTTCATTGTAGCACTGTT
Organism: Sorex araneus; assembly: GCF_027595985.1. NCBI lineage: Eukaryota > Metazoa > Chordata > Mammalia > Eulipotyphla > Soricidae > Sorex > Sorex araneus. The sequence continues at coordinate 329,607,123 of NC_073313.1, read as the reverse complement.
CACAATAGTCAAAATCTGGGAACAACCCAAGTGCCCTAGAACAGATGACTGGTTAAAGAAACTTTGGTACATCTATGCAATGGAATACTATGCAGCTGTTAGGAGAGATGAAGCCATGAAATTTGCTTATAAATAGATAGACATGGAGAGTGTCATGCTAAGTGAAATCAATCAGAAAGAGAGGGACAAATATAGAAGGACTGCACTCATTTGTGGGATATAGAATGAGGCTGACACCCAAGGACAGTAGATACAAGGTCCAGGAGGATTGCCCCAAAGCTGGAAGTTTGCTTCATGAGCAGAGGGGAGAAGGCAGATGGAATAGAGTAGGGATCACTAAGAAAATGATGGCTGGAGGAATCAGTCGGGATGGGAAATGTGTGCCAAAAGTAGATAATGGACCAAACATAATGACCTCTCAGTGTCTGTGTTGCAAGCCATAATGCCCAAAAGTAGTGAGAAAGTATGGGGAATATTGTCTGCCAAGGAGGCAAGGGAGGGTGGGAAAGGAGGTGTATACTGGGGATATTGGTGGTGGGGAAAGTGCACTGGTGGAGGGATGGATGTTCAATCATTGTGTGATTGTAACCCAAACATGAAAGCTTGTAATTATATCACAGTGGCTCAATAAAATTTAAATAAAAAATAAATAAGAAATGCTTTGTTAAGATATTGTAATTTCACATTTACCATTTTGTTCTCTCTGTACTCAGCGCCACTGGTAATCATCCTGTACTAATTGCAGCTAACATTGACAGAATCTTTGTTATATCCTAAGCACTGTATTACATTCTCATTACACAACACAACAATCCTAGAAATTATACTTAGAACCCCCATTTTATAGACTGGAGATATCAGTAATGCCTTTTACAAGGATAAGACAGGAGTGTTTGAATGTTCTCTGCCTATCTTTGGATCCCAATTTGAACCACTCCACTAGCTGCACCTTTCTCTGCGTCTTAGTGTCTCTCCAACCTTGTCAAGCCTTTTGCCCATATTTATCTCCTTAGAATTTGAGAACCTTCATGGTCATCATGAAATACCCTTTATAGTGCTCATACCTTGCAGTACTTTGGGGTGGAGCAATACCACATCAGTAGGGCGTTCATCTTTCACGCGGCGACCTGTGTTCGATTCCTCCGCCCCTCTTGGAGAGCCCGGCAAGCTACCGAGAGTATCGTGCCCACACGCCAGAGCCTGGCAAGCTACTTGTGGCATATTGGATATGCCAAAAACAGTAATAATAAGTCTCACAATGGGAGACGTTACTGGTGCCCACTCGAACAAATCGATGAACAACGGGATGACAGTGATCTTGCAGAGTCTGTTGTCCCCACACCTGGCTGTCTTCACCGAGGCCCCTTGGATGGGGTGGGTTGAGTTTCCCTCCCCACACCTAGCAGAGCTCCTGCAGCCAAAGACCTCCAGAACCCAGCCACAGCCATGCTCAAGGCCCCTCTCCACACATTCGGACAAGCTTCACGTATGAAGGTACTGGCAGAGGAACAGTTGTGTGGGACCCGGGGCTGAGATCTCCAAGCCTGCTCAGATAGGGATTGGGCCTCTTCCACCCAGATCTTTCATTTTCCAGTAGCTAGGAGGTCACACCCAGAAACTGCCCCAGGCGCCATGTAATCCCATCAACGGCCAACATCCAGATACTATGAAACCAAGCTCCTGGAAGCACGCAGCGACAGACATTTGACAGCCTAGTTCTCCCTCTCCGAGAACCTGGCAAGCTACTGAGAGTTTCCTGCCCTCCTGGGGAGAGCCTGGGAAGCTCCCTGTGGTGTATTCATATGCCCAAAACAGTAACAATGATGGGTCTCATTCCCCTGACCATGAAAGTGCCTCGAATGCGGCACCATTGGGAAGGATGAGTAAGAGAGGCTTCTAAACTCTCAGGGCTAGGATGATTGGAGATGTTACTGAGACAGCTCGAGAAAATCAATGATCAATGGGATGATGATGATGATGATGATGATGATGATGATGATGATGATGATGATGATGATGATGATGATACCTTGACAGCAAAAACTATATGTTGTGTATTTTTAGATGCCTAACACAGAGTGGTTATTGATATATATTGGAGACAAGCAGTGAAACAAGAGGCAGATGGTAAAAGAGAACTGCAGGATTTAGTGGAATTGACCATTTGAGCTTATGAAAATGAGGTTCAGAAATGCAATGGAATACCAGATAGGGGACATAGTGTTTTTTCCTGTTCTATTTGTACAAATAATTTTGTTTATTTCAGCATCAATTTCTCACTTGTAAAATGAGAAGTTGGCTCAATGAACTGATACCATTCTTTTTAATTCTATATATTCTCACCAGCCACATGAGTAATCATACTAAACCTATTTTGTACTAAACCCCTTCCATGCATCAAACACTGTATACTTTATCTTCCTGTGATCATAACAACTCTGTGAGGATAGTATTATCATTCTTGTTCAAAAGAAAGTGAAACTTAGCAGGTTTACAAGCTCAAGGTCATGGGGTTAGTGAGTAGCAGTAAGGCAAATCTTATCTAAGACATTTAGAAATTTGAAAGTCCACCAAAGCTTGAGAATTGCTGGAATTCTTTGCTACATGGCTTCTTAGAAAGTGCTAAGCATTGTCCCATGACCCTTAAAAGTTTTCAAAGTGATTTATTTAATCAAAAGGGGCCTGGAATGTGAGAAAATGAAACAAGATTTGAAACGTGATTTTTGAAATATCCTAGTTCACAGTCACAAATGCATCTCTAATCCTGGGCAAATAACTCTCTCTCTCTCTCTCTCTCTCTCTCTCTCTCTCTCTCTCTCTCTCACAGACACACACACACACACACACACACACACACACAAATAAGATCACTGCAAACCTGTCAACACTGGCTAGTTCTATCATTTCTCCCAAGATCCAGCGTCCAGAGCATTGTCTGTCTTTACTATTTGGTTGCTATTTAATCTTTCCCTCCCTCCCAATCCTCATTTAACTGTTTCATGTGTTTTAACTCCTGCATTACTAACACAAATACAGCTCATTAAGTGTAAATTCTAACTTTTCCCTTTCTTTCCAGCTTTATAATATCGACAATATAGTAGATCCTATAAAGTAATGCTCCCTTTCGCTTAACAGATTTTCAACAGATCATCAGCCAGTGTGCTCTTTATGATAATTCTTGTGTCCTAAATGTACCAGAAATGCCACATACAATATAGCCATCACTGACTGGAATTCTCTCTGAGTGGTCTTCAGTAACATACCAGGACGAGAATGGGCTCACAGAAATACCATAATGCTTAGATGAAGAAGGCGAACAGAAATTTGATCTTAGTAGAGCTCTTCAAATGATAGTTCTGTTTCAGTACAAGAAAGTTTAAAATCAGGATCAAGTCAGACTAATAATCTCCAGGTTACAGCACCATTAGCTCCAATTCTATGAATTAGTATCTACTAAAATTTTGTACATGAAATTATTTAACTTCAGAGAAATCTAGTGGTAACATGTAGAGTGCTATCTGCATTCAGATCCAGATCCCTTTTATTTCAAGTCCAGGGTGTTAATCTTCAAATTTTACTTTATATCCTGAAAAATTTGATTAACATTTAAGACTGATCTTGGGATTTGGCTTCCATGATTGATAGAGAGAGACTAGATAATCTTCAATATCTTTAGATACCTCCTTTTGTCCCTGCTAAGCAGGTGCCACTGGGTCTACCCATTTTGTTAGTTAGGAGATAGCATATCAATAAGAGGCCATAGTCAAGAATGTTGGTAGGAGTCCTAAATTTGAATATGTTCTTTGGAAGTCCTGTTATTTGAAAAAGCTGTACAGTGTCAGAGCTGAGTAGAAATCCAGCTGTGAACAGCACTCTGAAAAGTGTTGATAAGATCGAGGTTGCCTAGCTGTGAGGGGCCAGGAAGTGTTTGAAAAAGTGACAAGCAGCTTGCTCTCTCAAGCCTGTGTTCTCCCTTGAATACATATCTCTCTTTCTGCTTTTTCCAATCTGGAGAAGTCCAGGTTCTCTCTTGACCACATATCCCTCCTTTTCTCTCCCTTTACATCTTTCTAAATAAATTTTGTTCAATAAAAAAATCGTGTTTTACTTTAAAAATTAAAATAAAAAGGAGTGATGAGTACTGGCAATATCCTTTGCCCTCCCCCGTATCTGTGGCCAGAAATAATCAATGCAGGACTCTCTGCAGCCAATAGACTTAACCACTACAAGCTCAGCCCTATGTTTTAACAGAAGTTTTGAGCTAATGCACTAATCATAATAAACAAAAAAGAAAAGCTGCCCAAGATACACAATATCACTGAATGTTGTAGAAAATGAACAGAGAAGAAAGAAAAGGAAGGAAAATAAAAAGAAAAGAGAAAATAAAAGACAGCCTCTGAATCACAACAGCTTAACCCAATAATAATGTCAAAAGTGCCAAAGTAGAAAAATACCAAAATACAAAAAAAAAGTTACTGTTACAACTTTTCTTTAGTCAGTAAATAAAAGTGAATGTGAGGATGGTTAGTTTGTCTATTCAAAATTTTGTAGAAAATGATATCTATCCTTAGAGCAGAATCAGCAGAGATTTTGAAATTAGAGGATCTGATTCAACTCTAATGTTGACCCTATACATTTTGTGGGGAGAGGACACATGCTGCAGTACTCAAAGATTACTCCTGACTCTGTTCTCAGGTAGGCTGGAATGATAAGCATTTGCCTTGCACGCAGCCAACCCAGGTTTGATTCTTCCGTCTCTCTCGGAGAGCCCGGTAAGCTACTGAGAGTATCCTGCTCACAAAGCAGAGCCTGTCAAACAACCCTTGGCATGTTCAATATGTCAAAAGCAGTAACAACAAGTCTCACAGTGGAGATGTTATTGGTGCCCACTTAGCAAATCGATGAACAATGGATGACAGTGCTACAGTGCTACAGTGCTGTTCTCAGGTAAACTCCTGACAGTGCTTGAGGGATCAAGTGCAGTGCTGGGAATCCAAGTAGAGACAGCCACAAGCAAGATGAGTGCATCGGTTCCTGTACTATCTCTCCAGTTCCTCACACTATATTTTGAATGGGCTATTTAGTGCCTTAAGTATGTTGCTTTACCTTTAAGGAGAACAATAAAAATTTTTATTTAAGATTTTAGCAAAACTTAAATGAGATATAAATTCATAATTAGTGGTTTTCCAAAAGTGTTCATTTTTATCTCTCCTCCCATATATTGATGGAGAAGCCAAATATCTGTTTTCTGCGAGGAAGTCTCATAGGATTGAAAGTCAAGACAAGCCAGGTGTAAAAGTATGACACCAATGGATATCTTAAAATGCCATCAGGAAAGGTGACTAGGTTACATGCGGATATGTGTGAGAGAGCTCAGAAATGTTCTTTTTAGGTTTGTTTGTTCATTTATTTGGATTCCTAGACCAGAGATTGTTATGAATCTCAATCAGAGTGTGTGTGTGTCTGTGTGTGGGTGGTGTGTGCATGGTGTGTGTGTGTGTCTGTGTGTGTATGAGAGAGAGAGAGAGACAGAGTGACAAAGAGATAGAGAGAGAGACAGGGAGACAGAGATCATTTGGGGACAAAAAATCATTTGGGAACAAGAATAGTGGTTTATTAGCAGACACAGGTCCAAATAAGTGAAAGATCAGGTATCGTTAATGTGACTTGGGACCTGTGGTTCTTTCTGGGAATAAATTCAATAATATAGTTGGCACCTGGACCAAGGCTAAAGATTCATGGTAACCCCAAAGCTACTTGTGCTGTAGTCATTATACAAAAATAAGAATGCCACCAGAAAAAAAAGCAATTGACATACACTAAGACACTCTACCCCTAGGTAAGAATAGCCTTTGCATCCTTAAAAGTTTATTAATTTCCAGGGAGAAAGAGAAAGCAAAGCAGAAGGGTGCTTGACTAATATATGGCTGACTTGGATTTACTCTTGGCACCATATAAATTCCCGTAAGCACCACCAGGAGTAATCCCTGAGAACAGCTCGGTATAGCGCCCAAAACAAAACCAAAAATATTTTTTAAATTTCTTTTGTGACACGCACAGTGGTTATCAATTGCAACCTTGTATTTCAGGTTAATGATTAGCACCCGGAAATCAGAAGCTATTTCAAATGTCTTTGTCTCCACCAACCTCGTCTTTCATTGTGTCTCACCTATAACAATGAATGAATTATGGAAATTTAATAGAAATTAATGGTTTTAGCACACAAAAGCACTGAAAATGAATAATTGAAGTCAAAAGTTGAAATAGTTGACCTGTAGAAGAGATTAAGAGGGAACAATGTTAGAATTATTCTGTTTCTGGAGGAGTGGAAGAAAAGGAAATCAGAGTTCCTTTATTCAAAAATCGCTGTCAGAAACCCCCACTTCCTTAAGGAATTTATTAAAGGGATTGAGAGGCCACATTGCTCACATGCACCAAAAATGTCCCATGGAAAATAAACCTGAACATTCCAAGTCAAACCAACAAGATAAATAACTAAAGAAAAATAATCCGAAATGCAGAGGAGGCGGGAAGATTAATTGAAGTGGAGAGAATACGGAGGAGGTCAAAATTCTGAAACAAAAGGAAATGTTTTTTCAACAATTCTTCTAAGAATTTGTGAGAAAAGGTTCAGATAAGAAAGGAAAATTATCTATTATAATTACCCCAAAATTGTCCACAGAATTATATATGGTCACCATCCAGTCCTATCTGAAGGAAATCCTCATTGCTACTTTAGACAGAAAAGTTGATTGAGTCTGTTAAATACAATTTTATTGGCAATCACCAATTTTTACCATGTTAGGACTGCACAGAACACAAACAACTATAAGAAATTCATTGCAGTCCTATTGCTCTATTATTGAGAAAGATATTTCAACTTCTCTCCCTTTTTGAAAGAAAAAGTTGAGCACTCCTTCGAATTAGGGAAATATTAAACAACACATGCATCATAGGAGGTGTCCATCTATGACTAGGGGATCAAATTCAATTTGATGTCTATTTTTGTAGTTTTATTGGTATACAGGCAGGCCCCATTTCTTTGTATTATCTAATGGTTACTTCTGGGGCAATAATGGAAAAGTTGAGGAGATACAGTAATGATGACTTAAAGGTTTTCAGTGGAGAAGCAGAGGAAATAGCAGCAAGAAATCTGGTTGCTCTGCTCAGAAGGAGGCTGGCTTGAAGCACCAGCTAGGGTGGCGGCAAAATTCTCTGTGCGGAAGGTCTAGTTAGTGTAAGGAGAAAAAGAGAGAAAGAGAAAAAAAGAGTGAGAGCGAGAGATAGAGGGAGAGGAGAGAAAGAGAGATGCAATTAGTAGAAGCTTTGAGTGCTTTTGTCTGCCTCAAAGTGATTCTCTCGCCTGCTCCTGCTGCACATTTGAATGTTTTATTTCTTTGACCCTCCGAGCATTACCAAACAGTTATTATCTGAGCTTCTAACAAACAATTATTCCAGCTTCTAATTTATATTTCAATCATTTTAACTACTGATCTTATGATCACATCCAGGCTCTGATCACATTAGTGTCTATTAACTATGCAGCAACCAATAAAATCTGCATGAGAGACTTATTCCATATATACTCCCTTAGCGCAATTTATTAAAATAATGTAGACTATTAACGTTTAAACTAAATGTAATATATATATTTAATATAAAAATTCTCATTACTGTGATTAATAAAATTTTTAGTGTAAGCTGATATTTAGTTAGAGAAAATGAACAAGTTAAGCCAACTGAACTATTTCACTTACATTAATTTAATTAAATATGACTTTTACATTATGTAGGATTAGGCATATACCACTGATAATTCTAACATATTTAAGAAATCAAAGGTAAACCTCCCCTATTAAAGTTACAATCAAATTGTCAAAGGTCATTCTAATAAGATATATTGACACCTCTCACTGAAATACCCCCCACACACACACCACCACCACACATCCCAGTCTTCTTTTTCTAGCTAGATATGCTCCCAGGAAAGAGAGAATTTGATATGCAATAGAGCAATACTGCTCTCATTTCTACTTAAAAAGTATCATCTAGGGCTTTGTTTTTACTTTTGAACACATCAGAGGTGTGTGTGTGTGTGTGTGTGTGTGTGTGTGTGTGTTTTCACGTGTGTGTTGGGGAGATTGTTGGTGGTATAGAATACTGGAGTAAATGAAAGCAATATATAAACAGAGACTCAGAGACAAAGGAAAACATAGAATCTTATTGTGGTTTTTTGAATTGTTTTCCAATTATGTAGAAATGTTCCCCAGAATGATTTCTTGAAGCATATGTTTATCTAATTTTACTTTCTTCCTGGGATGAAGAGATAGTACAGTGGGTAGGATATCTTGTGCTTAGCCCTGAAGAGTTCCTTCCTAGCACCCTTTATGGTCCCCTGAGCTCTTTCAGGGGTGGCCCCCAAATAAAACTAACAAATAAACAACAACAAACATTACTTCCTTCTGAAATCTTTCATGTGCAAGTCCCTGAATAGGGGTTGATACAACTGAGTAAATAGTTATTCCCTGTAAGTCTTGATTTCTAATCCCTGCCATATAAACATGGTCAATAAAAATGCATGTCTACAGGGTTTTGTAAATACTCAATAAGTACAGCAAATAAAGCACCTTTAACAGTGCATGACTTAACATGATTTAATGCCTTTAACAGGACTTAATCATGATATTATCAATCATAAATCATGATATTGTCAATCATAATGGAGATAGGAATTCCTAAAACAAAATCACTGCTCCTTGTGTATCATACTGATACACAATGACTCAAAAAGAGAAGGACAGACATGAAATAATTGCACTCATTTGCAGAATATAAAAAAGCATAATATAAGACAAGGACAGTAGAGATAAGGCCAAGGAGGACTGGTCCAAGATTGGAAACTTGCCACTAGTGGGTGGGGGAGAAGGGACTGCCATGACAATGATAGAAATGATCACTCTGGACAAGAATCAAGTGCTGAAAGGTAATGAGTGCTGATAAACTTTCAGTACCTATATTGCAAACCGTCATGCCCAAAAGGAGAGAGAGAAGAGAAGCGTCTGCCAAAGAAGGAGGCTGAGTATAGGAGTGGCAGGAGGGAAACTGGGAACACTGGTGGTGGGAAATGTACTGGTGAAGGGACAGGTTTTGAAGCATTGTATGGCTGAAGCCCAGTCAAGAACAGCTTTGTAATTGTATCTCAAGGTTATTAAAATAAAATAAAATAAACCCCACTCTGCTCCTCTAGATGACAGTTATGCATGCATAGGTGGTGAGTTCAGAATATGAGAAGGCCCAGAAACATTTCTTTAAGCCGCAGAGTAAGGGAAAGTGTAAAAATTCACTTCCTTTAAAAGCAAGAAAGGATTCTGTCTATATTGCCCCCTGTCACTTAATTAGGCTATCAAGGTTTATTTCTAAAAATGTATCACTAGCAATAGCACCACTATCACTTCAAATATAATCACTTTCATAGAATAAAAGCTAAAAGAATAAAACCTGCTCCTAAAAACTCCCACTCTCAAAAATATATCAAGAGCTATGATTTTGATGATCTGATTTCATACCCCAAAGCAAGATGCTTCAGTCTCTGCTGCCAAAAAGGGACAAGGACAATGTAGAATCAAAGTGCTGCTGTTTAGTTCTAAGCACTCCTTATTGAAATGCTGATACTGGAAGAACCAGAACCTATCCCAAATTATCTCCCGATCGCCTTAATAAAGGTAGACAGGGAAATCTCAAGAAAGGTGCTGGCTAATAGACTGTAACAGATATTCCCACACCAAATTCATCCCAATAAGGTGGATTTATTTGGAAGGGACAGTCAGGCAATAATGGGAAGCAATTATTAAATGCAGTTCAATGAACTTCTGGGGACAGCAAAGAGCCTGTGGCTGCCATTTCACATCCTTTTCTGAAAGGCCTTTGATCACCTAACCTCTGTGTCCCTCCCCTTCATTCAGCAATAATTTAAACTGAAGACCGCATTGTTCAGGTGGAGCTTTTAGGACTAACAAGTCCTCCCCTTCTGTTCTGTAACAAACTAGTTAATAGTACTTATGTCATCACCTTTGTCAATATCCTCTGCCCTATGAACCTTATTTTATTTCAAAGTTTGGTTAGAAAAATTTCCTCCATCAATAAGCCCACTGATTCTGGGATTCCATCCCCTTGGTAATCCATTTTAGGAAGTTATTAGGAGTTTATAACATAACATGATTATCTCTGATTCAAATTTCAGACCCAATATATATTAGTAGGAAAAGAGAAACTACATTTTCTATATTTAGGATTCCCATCAATGAAGTGGAGATTATGAAATACAGACTTCAATAAACAGCTGTCCAAGCACATGAACTCATGAAAGTAAAGGGAAAATCAAGATCATTCACCTCATAATTTCAATAAATTTTAGTAATCATTGTCATTATCATTGTCATCATCATAATTATGTTTATCCTGGGAGTTATCCTTTGCATCTGAGAACTCATAGTTCTATGAATTTGGGATCAAATATCGCATAAGATTCTCTTAGGAATAAATATGACATGTGATAGCTGGAGCATTATAATAGATTTAAGACATCTGACCTTTTGTAAACTGTATGTATACAAAATACACATGTACTCAAAAACTATTTTGTTTTCAGCTACAGAGAACCAAAATATGGGGTCCTTTAAATTTTCAAAACCTAACCTATCTTTTTCAGTTTTGTTTGCACTAAAAGAGCTCATATGCTATCTTTAGTATAGAACTGTGCACTTAATCTGGAGTCAAAGTGATATACTTTGACAACAGTTATATTAAAACTAAGTTAACGGTCCAAAACATTAAAAAAATAAAATACCAAGCAAATCAAATCCTTCTATTAGTACACAAAGAAACAAACATTTATTTTCCCACATTTCCTCTCACTCAGACTTTCATCTTTGAGTCCTTATGAGTCTTTATGAGCTTTATGAGGCTAGGCTGACTTACCCAAGGTGCCACATGACAGCCAAATTACCATTGTCTATTTATTCCATCAGCAAAAATCAAGGTTGAGGAAATTTTAACTACCATGAACAAAATGCATCAAGACTTGAATAACTGAACCAAAGACTTCTTTAAAGAACACCATTTTCATGAACTTATCATTGTCTAGAAATAAACCTAATCCAAACTTTACCAAACTTAGATAACTAATTCCTTTTTAGTAGCTTTGCTGGGAAAGACTCTTCTTAACAAAATCCATACAGTTCCAAGTGCTGTCACATGATTATAACCTTTTAAGTAGATAATTCGTGGTTTGGTTTCATTAATGAAAGGCATCCGTATTTGAAACAATACAGATATTTGCTTGGTTTCAGTTGCTGTTTGAGCTTGAAATTTGAAAAGCAGTTACTTCTTAATTCTACACTGAGTTTAAAATATGGCACACCTGGACAATCTGGTTCCCTCCAGGGAATCTACTAACTCTGGATTGTTTCATGCATTTGAAGTCCACCATATGGAACAACTGTGTCATTAAAAAGGGCATTAAAAAGATTTGTTCACTCAACTAGATTTAGACAGATAATAACACTTGGCACTTATATGGTGCCTTTCACCTGTCCATCTCAAAGTAAGCAATTTGTAAACACATATTGTTATAAACTCTTTATAAGGCAGAGTTATATTAGCTTTTTCTCTCAGTAGAGAAAAGCTCCAAAAAGTAAATTCAAATTCAAGATAAAGGGTGGTATAAAATAAAACAAAAAAAGAGACCAGTCCAAGGATGTTATGTATATATTCTCTCATATAGCAACTACAATCTTTCCGCTTTCAGACAGTAAGAAAAAAGGGCTAGGAAGATATGCAATTTTTTATTTTCTCTTATGTAATTTAGGACACAAAAAAACAAATTTTTCATAGTAATTAGAAATACCATTACTTAAATTAACTGTGAAAGAAATTGTTCTAGACCTCATAACCACTTTCACTTTAGTAATTCAGTGTTTTTTCACAATAAGAATTTATGGATCGCTGTGTAATTTTAATTAAGTTTTCCATTGTTGTCATCTCATTTGCATAGCTGGGTTTATGAATCTGTTTCTCAATAGATCAGAACTCAGAACTATAAAAGGTTGACTCATTTTGGTTGCTTTCCAACCCACTAGCATTTCTTATGATTTTAACATATTATTTATGTATATGATTTTCCCTCCAACCTTAATCTTTCTAATCATACAATGTCTGCCTTCATTTTACTCAGCTCTTTTATTTTGAAATTTCTTTACTTGTGAAACATAAAGAATTTACAGGAAATAAATATCAAACAGCAAAATAAATAAACAAATTTCAGGTTCAGACTATTTATCAAATATTTTAACATTGAAATGCATAAATGTAAGTTAAATTTTACTTCATGCATTTCAATTTAATAATATGTTTCAGATGGAGTAGGTCAAAGAATATCCCATAAATTTTAGTTACTGAGATGTGCAAAAAGAGCCAATTATAAGCAGGATTCAACTGATTATTCCTTAAGATATGAATGAACAAAATAAATCAGTCAACTATACATGATATTAGACAATCAAAAAAGATTCTTCTCTCTCTATATATATATGTTACGATTTTGTATTAACAGTTTCTAGAACATCAAATTTCAAAGTATTTGTTTTCAAAGAGTCATTAACCTAAATTTCATAATGAATGAAAATATGATTGGAAATGTAAATTGTAACAGGGACTGACTAGTGAACATTAATGAGTGAAGCATCCAATAATAGGGAGGAATTCATAATCATAGTATGCTATGATATATTTGCCAACATAAATTCTTTCTATGAACTATAAGCATATATGTTTATGTAGTTGCAGTTAATTTACATGTACATAATAATTTAATACATACTTATATCTATATACATATCCCATTTTTTATAAATTTTATTTTATTTTTATAAAGTTGTTCAGAATAATTCATTACATTTAATATTCGAACACCAATCTCACCACCACGCACCTCCCCACCACCATAAGAAGAAAGTATGTGAAGATTGTTATATTTCATCCTAGGGCTATTAAGCCCTTGCATAAGAGATTACAAATGTTATGTATGTTAAACCAAAAAAAGTCTACTACTTTTGATACATCAGTGGGGTAGAGTATGAGAGTTTGGTCCACGAATTCGGAAATTCAGAATATGATTATAGAGCAGATTCATTCATGGGTAAGGCCTGTGTTGCTCTCTTCCAGGAGCTTAATTTCAAAATCTCTGGATCTTGGCCGTTGATGAGATTATATGGCGCTGGGGAGGAGGTGGCTGGGGTGCAAATGAAGGTGTGACTACCAAGCTACTAGAAAACTTGGGAGCTTGGTGAGGGAGGTCTAGTACTAATCCAAGGGAGCTTGGAGAATTAAGTCACAGGTCCCATATCCCATTTTTTTAATAAGCATAATGGTACCCTGTTGAAAATGAGTAATGCATGTATACCTTTGATAAGGATGGCTGCTCTGGAAATCAAGGTAGTTGATGTCAAGTAAGAAGGTACATCTGATGTGAGCAAATATTCTGATTCCTGAACAAGAACTGCAAATTTACATTTTAATGTGAAAGCTTTTAAGTTTTAAATGTTTGCACTAAAGTTTTTAAAAGTCTATTTGTGGTAATTTATAACATTTCAACTAGCCATATATTGACAATTAGCTAAAACCTTCATTCTTGAAGGTTCAAGGATTTTTTTACACACCTAGGAAGAAAATGAGGAGCAATCATAACTTGCTTATTAGTTAGTTTCAACATCTAGATAACTAAAAATGTGTAATAAATTTATAATAATAAATTTCAAATACTTTTATTCGAAAGTAGTTAAAGGAGCCAAGAGATAGTACAGCAGCTAGGGTGCAAGCCTGGCAAGCAACCAACCCAAGTTCCACTCTGGCTTGAGCCCGGGGGTCCTGTGAGCAACACTGGGTGTGACCCAAGGAGACCCCGGCACTGCCAGTGTGGTGCAGGTTTCCGTGGCTCTGCAGGGCCTGAGCAGCATCACATCCTGGGAGCTTCACACTGAATCTATAACTATAATCTACATGTAGGGGTTAATGTTTAAGACATACAAAGACTCTGGTGTATGTTTCATATATGTTTTATATCTGATGATATATTGTTTTGATTTGCATCTCCCTGATGGTTAGTGATGTAGAACATTTTTATGTGCCCTTTGGCCATTTGTATTTCTTCTTTGAGGAAGTTTCTGTTCATTTATTCACCCCATTTTTTGATAGGGTTGGATGTGTTTTTCATGCCAAGTTCTACCAGTGTTATACTATATATATATATATGTATATGTATATGCATATGTATGTGTATATATATAAAGATATATACATATCTTTGACATTAGCCCATTATCAGATGGGTATTGGATAAATAAATTTTCCTATTCCATGAGCTGTCTTTGTATCATGGTCAAAGTGCATAAGCTTCTTAGAGAGAGAGAAGAAAAGTGCTTGCCATAAATGAAGGCTGGGATGGGAGTTAATGAAGGGAAACTGGAGACATTGGTGGTAGAAAATGTAGACTGGAGAAGGAATAGGTGTTGGAACATTGTATGACAGAAACTCAATCATGAACAACTTTGTAACTGTATAGCTTACAGTGATTCAATAAAAATAATTTTTAAAGATATCGCCCCCACATGGCAGAGCCTGGCAAGCTACCCTTGGCGTATTCGATATGCCAAAACCAGTAACAATAAGTCTCACAATGAGAGACATTACTGGTGCCCGCTCAAACAAATCGATGAGCAATGGGATTTGTGACAGTGACAGTGACAGTGATCAACAAATCAGTCAACTTTATAGCAAATTTGCAATTAAAATGGACAAAAGTCTTAAAAAGAAACTAATACAAAGGAGATAATACAGAGGTCAATAGATACATGAAATGGTGTTAAACACCACTAATTATCATGGCAATTCAAATCAAAACAATAATGAAACATAATTTCATGTTTGTCAGAAGAACTATTACTTTTTTTAAAAACATACATAAATATATTGGTGAGTATGTGGAGAAAAGGGAACTTTATCTACTATTGGTTGTGATGTGAAATAATTGTAGAAAATGTAATGGAAACAGTATAGAGAATCCTCAAAAAATTAAAAATAGAAAATTTAGCAAGTCCACTCTGTGTATTTATTAAAATAATGTGAGATCAAAATTTTAAAAAAAAAGGTTTACTGTAGCATTATTTGCGGGAATCAAGATATGGAACAATATAAATGCCTGTCAATGACCAAATGGATTTTTATAAGTTTGGAATATGCATGCAATGTGGAAATTTTCAGCCTTATTCTGTCATTCATAGCACTTTGTGGGGACCTGTTGAATAGACTGTCATATCTACAAAGAATACAAGGTTGCTGTGAAAATAAGTTCTCCACAATAAATCAGACAGAGATGGATGGATACAGGACAACCTCACTCATCCATAGTATACAGAAAAACAGAACAAAGTAATAGACAGTATCAAAAGATAACAAATGCTTGGCATTTAACTAGAGAAATGTGAAAACCAAGTAAGAGGGTGTGATGAAGGGAGGGACTGAGAAGCACTGGGGGTGAATAAAGGAAGGGACTAGAAATAACACAGGGACAGTGGTAGGGGATAAGGGGTACTTTGATGGTGATGATGTATTTATATCCAAATTATAAACGTTAGAACTACTGCAAGCAATAAATAAATAATAAGAAAAGGCCTCTTTGTGTCTATTATTAAAAATATTTAAGGCAAAAAAGAGATTAAAAAGCATCCTGTAAGAAACAGAGAGAGAATCAGTACTCCTACATTGTTGAGAGAGAGAGAGAGAGAGAAAGAGAGAGAGAGAGAGAGAGAGAGAGAGAGAGAGAGAGAGAGAGAGCATATCCCCATGAATTTGCTGGATTTGGGACAAAATAATAAAAGAAATAAATGAGTGAAAGAGAGACCAGAAAGATAGTACAGTAGATAAGGTGCTTTCCTTGCACACAGCAAACACAGATTTGGTCACCAGCACTCCATATGGTCTCCTGCGTGCACCAGAAATGATCCCTGAGTACACATGGGTGTGTTCCCACTCCCCCTTAGAAAAAAGTGAATAGTAAAAATGAAATAATGAAAAGAATATTCTAATAGAATGTTTATTTCTTCAGATTTAGTGATAGCATTACCAACTTTTGAAACATAAAATTGTATTACATCTTAAAAATAATTTAGGGCAGGAGTGATGGTCCAAATCAATGTTTACTAAATGGATATACAATAAGGAAAAAGGTAAATTAAAACAGAAGAAAAAACTACCCAAGAGCTGTGAAACAATTTCAAATGTCTAATAGTTGCATAATTAGAATCTCAAAATGATAAAAAGAATAGTCAGTTTTGTCTTTTAATTGGGAAAAAATTAACACCACTGTTCAATTTTATATTTTATTGCTTGTGCAATAAGTCAAGAAAAGTAAATAAAATTCATAGAGATTGAAAAGGAAACAAAACTCTATTCACAGACAATATACTTCTCCTTATGGAAAATGCAAAAGACTATTTAAAATTTCTTATAAGTAATAATTTAACTTATTAATGTTACAAGTTATAAAATACACAATAATTACAAAAGTAAATTGTAGTTCTAAATCTTGCAATGAACAATTAAATGTAATTTCAATTTTTATCATAGTGGCTTCATAAGTTGAAATTAAGTATTCATCTTACAAAATATATTCAGCATCTGTATGATGAAATCTATTAAGCACAAAATAAAATATTAAAAATGACCTAGGAGCCAGAGTGATAGGACAGCGGTTACGGCGTTTGCCTCGCAATGCGGCTGATCCAGGTTCGGTCCCTGGCACCCCATATGGCCCCAGAGCCCAGACGAGAGTGATGTGTGATGAGGTTGAGATCTGAGGTCGGGTAAACCATACATATGGAATTTGATCTTGACTGATTGTAAAGGTGGGAGCTATGAATAACTTTGTAAATTACAGTACCTCAATAAAAAAAAAATTAAAAAAAATGACCTATGTTATTGAATGGAGGCACCCTATTAATGTTTCAGAAAACTTGATAATGTTAAAGCATCAATCTTCCCATAACTAATTTATTTATACGTTTACTATTCTATAATTTTCCTCATAAATGTCAAACAAATACAAAGGAATAATCTTTCTACAAAATTAAAATATAGAAAAACATCAAAACACATTGTATACATTTTAGGTTTACTGCATCTAGCTTGATTACAGTTCTTCAAGTTGTTATTCAAGATTTATCAACTTCTTGGGGACTGAGAAATAGTATAGTGAATAAGGCCTTGCACTCAACTCAGACAGATTTGATCAGGTTTCACGTATCCCATTTGGTCCCTCTAATGGGAGCACTGCCAGGAGTATCCTGAGTGCAGAGCTAAGAGTAATCCTTTGAGCATCACCAGGTGTGGTTCCCAAAACAAACAAACAAAAAGATTTATCAACTTAAAGTTTGTTAAGATAAAAGGACACAAATGTACTGCCTGCCATAACTTAAGTGGCTGCACAGATTTCTAAATTTCCTCCCTTTATTTGCCAGTTGAGAAACTGTCTTCACAATTGTGGGGAAGTTTCATTTGTATAATGGATTTGCTGGAGCAGGCACCAGTAACGTCTCCATTCATTCCTATCACATGCTAGTGTGGCCCAGTGGTATTTGCTTGCTCCAGAAACACGAAGAGTCTCGAACCATTCATTCAGGGTCTTGACGAAGAAGTCTGACCATCTCGTAGGTTGGTGGCCACGTGGTCTGAAAAATTCCTCATTGGCCAACCTCCACTACACAAGTGCCACCATACTCCAGGCCACTTTTCCGGATGCTTGGACTGAGCCTCAAGCATGAGTGAAGTCCCACAGAACCAGGTAATACGGAACCTTGTGACCTTGGACTCTAGGCTCAACAGGACCCCAAAAACAGAGATCCTCTGCCTGCTTCCACCAATCTCCGGTGACCCAGAGGTCACAACCATAAGACCCACCCTGCCAGCATCAGATAAATTCCTCATTTATCTCCACTACACAACTGCCGCCATGCTCCAGGCTGTTTTTCATAAACACTTCCCATCCATTTTCCACCATTACTGCACCATATTTGATGGGGTTCAGATATGGTTGTGAACCATCAGAACACCTATAATGGTGATTGGAGGCCGCCCTAAAAAGCCCTATCTCTCTCAGGGAGCCCTGTAAGCTACCTAGAGTGTCCCCCCCTGCACAGCAGAACCTGACAAGCTACCCGTGTCGTATTTGATATGCCAAAGCCAGTAACAACAATGGGCCTCATTACCTTGACCCTGGGAGAGCCCCCAATATGGCAGTGTTAAGAAGGATGAACGAGGAGAGGCTGATAAAAATCTAAAATTATATATTCTCTAATATTGCCAAAAGAAAGCACTGTGAAGGGAAATGGAACTGAATATTGAGTAAATTTGTAAACAAATATTTCAGAATAATAATAAAGTTAAACAAATACATTGGAAATAGTTTGTATGTGTATACTCATGTCCAGCCATATCCTAATTATGCCTCTTGAATTGGGATTAAATATCTCAAATTATAAAGCTAGTATATTTACATGGAATATCAAGGTATGTGGTTTTCAAGTGGGACATTAAAGGCAAATGGCATTTCAAATATATTTTAATTAAATTTATAACGAAGACAACATATCAAAGAAAAAATAAAAATACTTTCACATTAATTATGCATGTGTATATAAATATACGTATTCATGTGTCTTTGTATGTACATATAATTCCTAACTGAAAAATTATTTTATAGTTGACACTAATTATCTTAAAACCAGCACATTATTTTTAAAGTGTCAAAATAGGAACTGCAACAGGGTACTACATTAGAAGTGAAATGACAAGAAATCTGTGAGTAAGATAGGCAAGAAATATCTAAAAATTACAAAAACAATATTTTAATAATGATATTTTCTGCACTGAAAACTAATTTATTATGTCTATTTTTGTTTAGTTCTCTTTTTTCTGTTACAATTCAAAAGATTACCTTCATTTCTGCTACCTTGTTATATAAAGACCCTCATATTAATCACAAAAATATAATTCCTTTCATTTCTGTCTTACTTTTCTTCTCAAATTTTCACTGCTTTGCTCAAGGCTAACTTGAGCTCAATGTTAGATTTCTCCCCAAGCTTTGCACCTGTCCCAATTATCTTTGACTGACTCCTATCACAAATGCTTTCCTTATGGATTTCGGGTGACTTTGCTGCAGAAATTTTGACTAATGAAGCTTAGAACAAAGCAGTGGGGACACAGAAAGTGCTTATTTGGTTTTGCTACAGCAATAAAATAAGGTAATAGTTTTGTTGTCTTTGTTATCCTTCTCTTCTTGTTCTCTTTTCTTGGTTTCAGAGAAACCCACTTACATACACAATTGAGCACGTTAGAAACTACTTTAAATATTCTTTAATTATTTCTCTTTTTCTAAGCTAACCAGGCTGTAACCTTTCATTGTGTCCCTTTATTAAATATGGAATCCTTTAACAGTGGCTTGAGCCCTTTGTTTTCATAACATTTCATGAGAAGCAGAGTAGACATTTCCTCTTAGTCATAAAATCTAGCTATTCTGATTTCTACCTTTAAAACTTAACCCCACTTATCCCTTCTTTTCCTTCCCTTCCCTTCCCTTCCCTTCCCTTCCCTTCCCTTCCCTTCCCTTTCCTTCCCTTCTCTTTCTTTTCCTTTTTTTCTTTCCCTTCTCTTCCTTTCCTGTGGAGCTAAAAACTCATGCAGAATATTCAGAGATTTAACTGTTATTACCTGCCTCCAGTTATTATTTGCTTGTTCAAGATAAAATAAAATTAAAACAACAACATATTTTATGTCAAATCACCAAGTATATCTAAGCCCCTTGGATATTTTATGTGTCCATACATGTATATATGTAGCACTGTAGTCCTGTTGTTCATCGATTTGCTCAAGAGGGCACCAGTAATGTCTCCATTATAAGACTGCTGTTACTGTTTTTGGCATCTCGAATATGCATGGGTAGCTTGCCAGGCTCTGCTGTGCAGTTGGGATACTGTCGGTATATATACTATATATATATATATATAATATTCTAAATAGTAGAGAAAATAAGACAGACTGACTAGGATACTTGAGACCCAAGAACAGATGTTAGCATGATCCTGTATTTTCTTTTTGCTTTCCCCATATCCCAGAAGGATTGTTGGAAAATCCTATAATAGGGTATAACTACTTGGTCAAGTCCTCAAGTTTCTTATAAAACTACACATATTCCTACTATATAACATATCAGTTTTGGGAGTTAGGGACAGGGAATCTAGGTTGTGCTCAAGGCTCTGCTCAGGGATCACTC
The DNA here is from genome assembly GCF_027595985.1 of Sorex araneus. NCBI lineage: Eukaryota > Metazoa > Chordata > Mammalia > Eulipotyphla > Soricidae > Sorex > Sorex araneus. The sequence goes on along the minus strand of NC_073313.1, from coordinate 329,586,743 downwards.
CTGGTGGTGCTCGGGGATTGAGCACAGGTTGGTCACATGCAAATGCAATCATCCAACCTGCTGTACTATCTCTCTCAACTCTAGTTATTTATGCTAGTGAAAGTAAATTGTATTGTCATGGGGAATTAAAAAATATACAAAGCTAAATAAATAACACAAAGAGCTGGAGCAAATGCTTTATGTGTTGAGGCATGCAATCCCTAGCACTTACTGATCCCCAGTCAACACCAAACATGCAATAAAACAGGAGTAGCACTAAAACACCAGTAGCACCAAAATAGTAAGATAATAATAAGCATAATAATAAAAATAATAGTAAACTCATGTTTATTTTATTGATGACAGTCCAAAACTGAAAATTGCTCATAGGTTTATCAATAGAGGAGTTGATAAACTTTGATATATTCACACTTGGAATAATATTCATCAAGAAAAGTACATAAAATCTCAATGCAGGATAAATCTTAGATATATTTGTTAAATTAAAGAAACTATATTTAAGAATAGTACGTGGTCAATACCTGACATCATATGTGGTTCCTGAGCACATCAGATGTCACTCCAGGTTACAGAGTCAGGAATGGCCCTTGGCATTGTTGGGTGTGACGTGGCAACCCTGCTCAAAAAAGTAACACATAGTACTATGATTCTAATTAAATGACATTTTACAACATGCAAATAATTATATAATAATATCAATCAGTATTGTCTTTGTGAGAAGTAATAGAATTGGCTGACAGTGGGCATAATGAAATTTTCCAGTAAAATGGAGCCTTCCTATTACTTGACAGAGAATTGTGTTATATAGGTCTAATAGCTGTAAAAAGTTAGCAATTGTAGACTGAATTGTTCATTTAATTATGTATAATTTTTACATCAAAAGTAAAGAAATGTAAAAAAGTATTAAACTGAAGTTAATAAAATTCATAATGAAGTATTTAGAACAAAATATATACAAACATAATTTACTTTGAAATGCAACAAAATGAGGCTAAATGGAAGGATAAATACATAATATGTATTATTAAATTACAGAAAAATTTAAGTACTAAGCTTATATGTATTCACTATAAACTTCTTTAAACTGCTCTTTAGGTCTGAACATTTTTATATTAAAACATTGGATGATAAATTGATATATATGTGTATGTATACACATATATGGTTATCTTTACAAACTTTACTCTGCTGAAATATTCTTTTGTTCTATGATTTATTATTAGCTATACCATTTACTTACTCTATCTTGTTATTATTCAAGACTATATTTACTATTTTTGCTTTTACAATAAATTTTAGAATATTTTTGTCAATTTTTACAATTGACAATTTTGAGACTTTTCATTACAATTGAATTGAAACTATAAATAAATTTGGAAAAACTACAATCTTTAAAAATTGGACCCTAAATTTTTAATTATGCTCTATTTACTTAATAAGTCTCTTAATATACCTTAATATTTTAGGACTTTAAGTTTAAAATATTAATCTTTTTGGCATAGGCTCCTATTTTGAGAAAATTTTATTCTTTTGAAATGCTGTATTATTTTATTCTTATTGTAGTTCATAAAAGTACAGCAAAAGGAATCAATGATCCTCTGAGAAATAATTAATTCTAGAACTTCGGTGAGAAATATACAAGATAAGCCTGGAGCAATTTAGAATACCAGAAAGTTAGAAAGTCTTCGAAATATTTAAAATCTCCCACTGATAGGCTTTGCCAAAGGGACACAAGAGTCAACAAAAGGAGCTCCCAACAGCTTTTTTTTTTTGTAACAGTTTGAGTGACAAAGTGAAATAAAATAAAATTAGTTTATCACTGAACATAAATGTCCATCAGTCCATGCTGGTGCCAATAAATTATTGAGTAAATAAACTGGGGCAAAAAAGATACATCTCTCATTAGAAAGAATCAAAAATGGTCGATGTAGATATCCAGTTCGCAATATGGATTCCACTCCAGTCAGCTCCCCTTGTGACTTTCATTCAAAGAGAACAATATAGAAAGGAAATGGGGTAGGGTGGCGGGAAAGTGCGGTAACTTTACAGTAAGCGAGTAAAACTGACAAAGATTACCTCAAACAGGTAATCAAGGTCTAAACCCACAATGATAAATCATGTTTGTAGCATGTATCCTTGATAATTAAAATAGTGCTTTATCTCTTTACCTCCAAACATCATAACCTCAGCCTACTCATGAGAAAAGTATTCACCACATTTCAAAGTACAGGATTGTTCTACAAGATATCTAACCAGGACTCTTCAAACTGTAAAGGTCACCAAAAACAAAGAACATCAGAAATATTGTCACTGTCAAGAAGAAACTAAGAAAACATGAAAATAAATACATCCTGGACCCATTTAGAATAGAAAAATGGTGTTAACAAAAAAATGAGGAAATCTGAAAAGTACAGACATTGGCTAGCAATAATGTGTTGATATTGTTTCATTAATTGCAACAAATTATGCCTCTGTATCACTGTATCACTGTCATCTCATTGTTCCTTTATTTACTCGAGTGGGCACCAGTAACATCTCTATTCCTCCTAGTCCTGAGATTTTGGCAGCCTCTCCTTACTTGTCTTTCCCAATGATTGGAGGCTCTTTCAAGGTCAGGGGAATGAGACCTATCGTTACTGTTTTTGACATATCAAATATGCCACAGGTAGCTTTCCAGTATCTGCCTGTGAGGGTGGGATACTCTTGGTAGCTTGCCAGGCTCTCCAAGAACTATATTGCCATCTATATTATTTTGGATATCTGAATTTGTACCATCTTTGTTATTGTACCATCTTTTTAATTCCTGAAACTGCCCATGTATGCCTATTCTCTTTTCTTAGTGAAAGTTGTTAAGAATTTGTAGACTGTAAGGGCTATCTTTCCCCTAAAGATTAAGCTTCCTGTCATATGACATTTCTGAAATCTAGTTGAATATTGGTAAGAAATAGTATCTTTCTTATATAACACTGTGAAAATTTAAATAGTCAAAGGAACAAAACATTTTTTAAAAAATCACTAAAAGTTAAACAAAGCCATAACAAGTAAAACCTTTCAAACACCTAAACTTTACATTATAAGGTAGTAGAAGTTATTATGATAAAGAATCTAGTTAGACAGAATACATATATTTGAAACTAGTGTGCTCTGTAATAATAATAGATGATTTCTGGTAAAATAAAAACAAACAATTTTCCTGAGAGTTTTCCAGTGCTTCCCTTATAATAAAATGTATGGCCAGAAAACAAAAAATTAAGAAGTCACTTTATTAACAAAATCATAAAAGATTGGTGGTGGTGATGAGGAAGAATGGTACATTTCTCTTAAAGGATAAATAATAAAAATAATTCTAATTGGTCTGTATGGAGGCTGGGGATATTGGATTGAAATGCATGACCTTTAAACATTCCTTCTCACTTGATTCATTCATAAAGCTGATAATAGAATTGACATAAGATTGAAATTCCTGGATTTATTTAAGCACATATACATTGGATTTTATTAGAAATTATCTTAAGATATTCAAAATTCTATTCATAGATTATCGCCATGTTGCATGAGCATAGCAAAATGCTGTAAAAATCTCACTGAACAAACAGTAGGAATTGGAACATTTAACATGTCTTATATAACCATCATATATAAAACCATGTATATATTTTAAAGTCTCCATATGCCCTTCTGTTACAAATAAAAACTAGTGTTTAGAAATAGCTGTTTTCTGATCAAACAACCCATTGACTTTTTTTGTCAGACAAATGCAGCTCGTAAATTGACACATTTCAGTCCATCTGTATGTACAGCATGTTCCACATCACAATTATAACACAGACATCTTAACTTTAAATGAGACAAAACAAACATAAAATTAGCACTGGTGGGAACCCCCTGCCACTCAATTTGTGTTGGGTTTAACACCTTCTTATTTTATATGTCCTTCCACATAAACAGTTTTATATTAGCCCCTGATATGGTGCCTTCCAACAATTCAATGTTGAGCTGTTTAAAAGCACTAATTAGCAGCTTTAATGGAGAAGGGAACACATATATTAGAAAAATCCTTAAACCCAGAATACCCTTTGGGCCCTGCCATTTGTGTGTGAAATAACTCAATAAAAAATATATGCTATATTGTCAATCACAAGAACTTCCAAGAATATAATCAATCACAGAAGGAACATAAACCATACCTTTACAGACAAAGGAAGGAAAATGATAACTTCTATTTAAAGTTAACATAGGAATCCTCGCAATGAACAGATTCATCTATAAAACTTAGGACACTTCATAATAATGATAAAGATATTACAACTATATTCATCCAATTGACATATATGCATTGCATTCCATTTTAGTACAAATATTTATTAAATTAATACTTCACTTATTTTTCTATCTTTTTCAATAATAGCAAAGCCATATATGTATGCATGTGAACTTCAACAGAAAATAAAGTTAATTATCTTCAAATGCTTTGCAATTTTTTGAAGCACAGACATATATTTCTTTTTCAAAACATTCTAGGAACACATTTTTTCTGTAATCTACAAGGGCCATATACATTTTTAAAAATAATATTTAACATAATTAGCTATTTATAACTTGGAGGAGTGTTTCTTTTCTTCAACTCTACATACCTTGATCAGATAGTTCTAGTTAATATTTCTAGTACATGTAAATAATTATATCCTTGAGTGCTTTAAAATTACACTAATTCCTACACCATTAAGGAAGGAAAATGTTTCCAGTTTTTGATGCATTATAAGTGGGAGATATTAATTTCTAGATGAAATTATGCATAAGCAAGGGGAAAGCTTTGTACTGAGATAATATTTAAACATAAAATGTTAAGTATCTCAGGATTTATAGATGATTAAAAGCAAATAGGACAACACAATCATTCTGTATTTGGATTGCAAGAACCTCTCCCATTTGTGCAATTTTATACTCCAAAGCAAAAAGCATATTTCTATTTTTTAAAAGCTATTTAGGGGTTGGGCTATGTAGTTGAACGGTAACAAACACTTACTACCAATGAAATGGCATGCTTCAGTAAATATGTTTATGTTGTGTCATATAAATGAATTATGGACAATAGAGTAGTTCTCTCATTTCTTATTGTGAATACTATATCATTTTCACATGCTACTGTTAACCAATATAATTTCTAAAGCAACTTAATATTTTTTTTAAATATTTGAAAACTTAAAGGAAGTGAACTCATACTAGCTATATATGTTAGTTACCAATATGGGACTGATCATACATTATTGTTTTGGCTCAATAGCTTTTTAAAATTATCCTGAAGCAATGAATTGCCCCATTTTAAACTGAAATGGTCATGCAATGACTAATTTCAGTTGTGGTTTTATGCCACTATTATGAATATAATTAGCCAAAGATCTTACATATTTGCCATGAATATTTTTAATCTCTTTCCTTCGAAGAAACAAACCTGACAGATAATTAGGTTTGTATCTCACCTCATCTCTTGTTCTAAGTAATATTTCATGTTGTAGACTAACAATAGTGCATATAATATACTTAGTGCTTTAGTAAATACACTAGAAATTCTACATGGAAGGGTTGGGGCTACATGACACTAGATAAGCATTGTCAGTAGACTGAAAGTATGTTCCATTTCACCAAATCTTCTAGCATAGACTCTCTGCTTTTGGCAGCTGTGAAATCTATATCCATTATTACTGGTGATAACTGAGCCTCACCACCCATATCTATCCACTATGATGAAATTACAAACTAGGTAAAAGAAACCAAGAGCGTTTCCAGTTACTCATTTAAATTATATGACCAATATATTGTATTCTAGGGCATCAGTAGTAAAAAACCATGAACTGGGTGATTTGAAACAAAAAAAAAAATTGTTTTAAATTTGAATATCAGGAGTGCAAACCAACATGCAACTCTGGGTACCAACAGCATAAAGTTAAAGTTTCAGTAGGATCTTGCCCTTTCTGCAGTCTGTGAGAGAGAATTGTTTCTTGCCTCTCCTTCACTTCAGATGGAAGAAATATATCTTTAGTATCCCTTAGCTTGCATTTATCTCATTCCAATCTTTCCTTTAGAGCTACCAGTGGTTCTTCCTGTACATCTCACCTAGTGTTCTCACAAGGACACCATGTATATGACCAAAGTCCTCTCTGTTATGCACCTATTATGCACTTATTACACCTGCAACAACCCTCTAATCAAATAAAATCACATTGTGCCATACTAAGGATTCTTAGAACTTGAGCATATTTTGGAGGGACATGATCCAATCCTATTTATCAGTATCAAAAATAAATTTAAATCATTCTACCCGTGTCTAAATGGCTAACCTGTGTCTTTGGGTACCGTCTCTCTTTGTGGAGGAAAATTATCCCTGAGATAGCTTCATAAGAGGATATTTTTTCTACTTTAAACACCAGCCACGTGGAACAAGAAAGAAAAAGGAAAAAGTGAAGAAGAAAAAATAAAAAAGGCAGTTGTGGTTGCTAAGAATCACTCACGGAACTCAATGTATCTACAGATGTCACATCTATATAAAGATTTTTAGAGGAGTTAAGATGTTCTGTCAGACAGAAAAAGTAAGGCACAAATGTCCTCTTTCTTGCTCATGATATAAATAATCATAAAACAATTTCTTGAGGGAACCTCCCTTAAGGCAGTAGGTGTTCGATGCTTTTGATCAACTTCTATCTTGCAGAGGTTATGAATCTCCAAGGTCATTGACACCCTCCAACTTGCCAATGAAAAAGCTGTAATTTTTTTTGAAAAGTGAAGAAAAGGTGCAAAAACAAAGTAAAGGGAATAGATTTGCATTATAGCATTACCTCCCACTTCAGTCTTTGTCTTCAGATCCCTTTTTGCAGAGTATTAAATGGTCTTTCACGTTTTTTCTCTTTTTTCATTTTTCTCTTCTTGGAGAAGAGAAATCAATGAGATTTTTGAAAAGGCTCAGAACAGAGAGGTCACTTTTGAACAAATGACATGTAAAGCAAGATAAATTTACATTTTTCAGGCCTCAGGAAGAACAAGGACAGCTTTGTCTAAGATTTACTGAGAAGTCATTGAAGGTAAGCATGGACTGCCCATTGGTCACGATGAGTAAAACCCAGAGAAACATGAGCCCAGTAGAGTTTATATGTAACTATAGGTTGATCATCCCCAACTTCCCACAAAGACCTTTCATTTCCATTTGGAATGAGTATGAGTATGTGATAATCTAGACAGGCCAGCTCCTCAGTCACCAAGTAAAGCACTGACTCTTGACATTGCCTAATTATCTTTTCTCATCATCACTCATTTCTTGAAGTCTCAGCTTCATTCAGATGCCAGGTATTTCCGAAATTAATCATGTCATTGAAAGCGGCATCTTTTCATGTAAATGGACTGTATTATTTGGATCAGAAAGCCCTCCCTTTGAGCAACTCAAGCCCATTTGCAGGCAAAGTGTCTGAAATCTGACATGCTGCCTTCCCAAGAAAGATTCTAAGTGTTGACCTCCCAGCAAGCACCAAGCATTCGTCACTGTGAGCTCGCATAGTATTTGTGGAGTGTGAGGCTAAAAGCCTTGGGCTTGATGTATGCTAATTTGCCCCATTGTTTCGGGGTGACTGCCTTTCCAGTATTTAGAGACAATGCCTTGTTGCATAAACTCCTAGGTACAAGGATTTTACTCCCAGGGGCCAACATCCTCTCTTTACCAGCTATTTTTGGGGACAGCAGAGTTTCTTTGTCTTCTAAGACTTCTGGCTACAGACAGAGTTTAGCAGGATACTAAAGACACCCATTTAAAGGCATTGTACAAATAGTTGAGGACCCTGGACTAGATCAACACATGGCCTTTCTTAACCTCTCTGAATTCAGAGATGGGAGGAGGAAAATACTTCTGAAAGCTTAGACATTAGTCATCAAGTTCAACTTTTAGATGTACAGCATCTGGTCCATAAAGAATGGGTGCATGAGAAATAAAAAGTAATAAATTCCCTCATGTAGAAGTATCATCAAAACATGAACCCTTTCTGAAAGGGTTTGGTACTAGGATTCACAGCAGAGATTGGTTGGGGATGTTTTCTCATTACCAAGTGCCTCAGGATGAGTCAACATCAGAAAACCATCTTCATTGTAAAATAGTACCCCTTCCAGTATGTGTGGTAACACATAAGAAAAAAATTTTTCTACATCCCAAAGCCATTTTTAAAAAATTTTCTATTCAGCAGCTGGGAACAGGTAGTGGGGGTATGTTTCTTCTGGGAGAAGTATAAAAAACCAGTATTAATTACCTACAATCCTCCCTCCTGTGTGGAAATAAAATCTAAATTGCATAAACTGACAAAGCACAGGGAATTAAAAGTTAGGACTGAGGCTCTTTGGTGATGCTTTACCTTTTATGGCCATTATAAAATGAATATACTAAGAATAATTTGCTAGAAGAAAGATTTAATCATGGATTTCATCAAGAAAGAGGAAAATGTTACTTTTAAACTTTCTTTCACTCAACACGAACTGAGAGCTTGTTTTCACCATACCTCCACTTTCGCTTACCCACTTTAGTTTCCTATAACTGCAGACTTTCTTAAATCAAGCAGAGGCAAATACCTTCTCTTGATAGTCTTCAAAATGGCTAATCCATACATTTCTCATTCTTTAAAATAAACGAGCACAGATTTAAGAGAATCCTAAGCTCTAACCTGTAGAGTTATGAAATTGTTTGGAATTTATAGAGACAGATTTGGAGTGTCACATTAACACCGAAGTTCTACAGAGAAAAACAAGTATGAAAATCAACTTTTGAGAAGCTTTATTTAAGAAAGACCTCAACCCTTCCGTTCTTTTGTGGTGTTTGAAGATTAGCCAAAAGGGAGAAAAGGGAGTGTAAAGTCAAGAAATGAAGTCTAGGCTGTAGGCCAGAAACTCTGAACCTTCATCTTCCCTCTTTTGCAGAGAAGAACGCTTCTGGGGGAGAAAAAAGTTCCAGGAGAAGCTTGAACTTCTAAGAGCTTAACTGAACTTTACCTTCTTTGCATCTGCCTTCAGTCATGCTAATCTTGGGTTCCTTTCATCTTTTGGATTCACTATTACAAATACAAATGACTTATACTGAGGCCCAGAATTGCTTCAGGAAAGCATCATTTCTATTTGAATGTTATTTCCACATACCTTTAGTTTGCAAGTCCTGGGTTGTTTATAACTATGGCTATTTTCATATGACATTTCAAGAACTTGTTTAGATTCACACAAAATTATTAACCATCATAACTAGATTCAAAGTTTCTCAAAGGCAGGTTTTTATGATGCAATAACTATTCATAAAACCAAAAGATGTCCAACAAAGAACATTTTTGTAGTATTTATTCATACACTTTTAAAGTGTAGCATAATTGAAATTGCTGTTATCTAACAAGCTTCAAAATATACCATTCCTATCGGGTTAGAATATCTGTAATATTGAACCAAATAATACCACAAAGAAGTTTAACAAATTTTTATCAAAGCAGCAACAATCGTCAATGGAAATCATGTGAGATGTCCACAAAAGACCATCCTTTATCTACTAACCAATCATTTTTATTTATTTTAATGCAAACAGAAATGTTTACAGTTGTCCTTACCACAACCAAACAGTTAGGGGCACATACAACCACAAATCTTTCCATCTTTAGCAAACTATGACTTAAGTACTTTTACTTAATTTTACTTCTATTATTAGACTCAAGACTGGTGAGCTATGTAAATTCTGTTCCTATAGAGCTTGCACCCCTTAGGAAGTTTAAGAGATAAGATTAGGAGCTAGCAATGTTATGAATAAAGAGATATAGAAGGGTCTATAACAGTAGGTGAGTAGGTGCAAGTAATTCTGAGGTAATCATTATGGGATGCTAGGAATTAAAGGCAGAGAATGAAGCAGAATTTAGTTCTCATAGTTGTCGTTATTCACTCAGGATACCAAAATTGATCTGATTTGAAGTCCTATTACAGGAATGAATATTACACTTGCTGAAACTATGGAAAATTAGAAAATTTGCTCTGCAAAATGAAGACATAATAACAGGGCTTCAAGTCCCATAGTGGTGGCTAGGTCTTGAAAGCCTTTCCATGTCATAGGTCTTGGACTTTGAAAAGACACAGAGGTTAGAATTACACTATCTTCACGCTGAATGTCATGGAGGACATTTGTAGTTCTGAGATTAAAAATACTTTTAATCACTCTTGACTCATATTCCTTACCTGTGAAGTTCTTCAAATCTTAAAAAATATAAATTTGAATTATTATTTTAAAAGATAATAATATCTTGACAGTAGAATTTCTGTAAAACTCGAAGATCAAAGTAAATAGCATCCATCTTGCTTCTCAATCATCCCTGAAGAATGAATCTGTGGTCTTATTATCCATCTTAATTCAGATGAATTATAATTTCAGAACCTGAGAAGTCTTCATTGATTTATTTCTTTATTAAATGGGAGTAGTCAAAGCAGTCTCAAAAACAAATTCAAATTTATTCCCTAATCTTCTCATATCTTTTTTAAAGTTTAGTGTTGATTTCTGTATTGTTGGATTATAGTTCTAAGTGTATTAGGTTTAACATTGGTTCATCCTTTCTCCTCCACCCCTGCCTCAGTTTAGGTTTATTGGGTTACACCCATCACAGTTCTCCTGAGATGCTCCCATTCCTCCATGTTTATCTTTAGCTTCTCCTCTGTACTCTGCTTCTCCTATCTCTGAATCACATATATCCCTAAATCAGACTTGTAAGGTGACTTGTAAAGAGATTGTAAGGTCAGATTCTTCTAAGAACTTTGGATTTTGTATTTGTAAGTGAATATTGCTTTACTCTTTCCCTTATGTCCTTTGCATAGTTTACTTTAGAGCAGTGTCTGTATAGGCACAGGAAGACAGCTTATGCTATGCTTTTGTAACTTGGTAGTTAATTGACTCTGAATACTATTTGTCCCTGCACATCTGTCATATTACTGGACTTAAGCTTCAGTTGCCCTTCGTTTCTAGCATCCCAAAAGCAGGGTCCCAGCAAAGGGACTGGATGGACCCAGGGCAAGCTGTAAACTACTCTAGCATCGAAATGGGATAGACCACGCACCCTAAAACTTAACTATAAGTTAAGAGCATGCTCATGGACAAATTCTGTCATGATCCAAAAAGAAACAACTACATAAGGATCCTGCTGGGCTTAGGAAGGACTAATCTGGCCCAAGGACTATAGTCTGGCATCTATAGTGAGATGTCCCCAGGAGAGTCACTCTATAAGCTTAATATATTTCTTACTGTATCTATACAAAATGACTAATATTATTAAGAAGCAGAATCAAAATGAATGTGTAAATGGTTATTGAACTAGGAAAGGAGAAATGCACCCTTAGGTAGTATTTTGCCCTTAGGTGGATCATCTTGCTGGATGAGAATTTGTCCTAGAAAAAGCTTTCCCCAAGGAAAGGACTTTATATCTGTTGATTGTACAACCACACCTATGTGTAATTATTACACCCAACCCTTCATGATATGCTCTATAACTAAGGTTGTGAGAGTGGGCTCAGGGAAAAGGAATACAGGAGTGGGTGAGACTGGAAGGAGGCAGAGGGAGACTAGATTGGAATAAACTGCAACTGATCACCAGCCTCTTTTGTCCACCCATTGCCATTGGCCTCCAGATCACTGAATGCATGCGGTGAGAGTGCCACATATATTTTTTGAACACTTTATAAATAAATGAAATAGTTTGTGCACCAGTTAAGAAATATTTACTATATTGAAGTCGTACACCTACATAGTGACAATTTGCCTATTATAACTTGTAAGGTATAAAATATTTTACAAATAAAAATACTTATGAAGGAAAATAGGAATATGCATAAATTTATAGCTTAATATTTTCTGTGAAATAAAGAATGAAAATCAAGAATGAAAATCATTCCATTATCTTAGTATATCCTATTTCTATGGTCCTCTGTATTGCTCTACATAACTCATATGTTAATGTATGAAAATGTTGCCAGTTTCAATAAATTTGATGTTGATTTTTATACTGCATTACTTCAGATTTCAAAAACTATAGTTCTCCATTCTGAATAGTATTTTTTGTTATAGTTATCAAATACTTAAGGATTAATACAAGGTATTCAAATTTTCAAAGAGTTTACTGTCGCGCGCCGCTTCGACCAGTGAAGAAACACGCAACTCGGAGATCCTTCTTGCCGCAATTTATTCAGGGACTTTCCATGAAAGGGGAAGAAAGGGAACGGGAACGAGGAGGAGGAATGAGGGAGAACCTAAGGGGAACTCAGGGAACTCCCTAGCTAGGCAGCCTCCCCCTTTATATACTTCTCCCTGCTTGTTTGCCCCCAAGTGTCTGCAGTTGATAAACTAGCCACACCTTGTGGGCGTGACAAGGCATCCTGATTCCCCATCAGGTGTTGTTCACGAAGCACGGTGCAATCAACAAGAAACAGGTGTTCACGAAGCATGGCCCCGTGGAGGCTCTCCACAGTTTACTGTTTAATATGTACATAGAACTGTGCTAAAGTATTAATGAAGTACTGATCTTGAGAAGCACATTTTTGAATGATAAAACAACATGCATTTACTCACATCATGCAAATGTACATACATACACTCTACTTAAGCTATAATTCTTGTATTAATAAAAACTATATTTATTTACTAGCATCTTAGCACAGTGGTTCAGTTAGGTTCTAGAGCTAGTCTAGTCCTGGCTCTGTTGCTATCTAGAAGTGAGATCCTAAACAAATTTATCCTACTTCTAACATCTCTGTTCCCCACACATTTTCCTCAAATGCATAGCTGAGATTATAGTAAGAAGTTATCATGGGGAATTCATCAGAATTATATTCAGATAAACATAATTAGGATGGGGACCTAATGAACATTGAATACACATTAGACATTTTATACATTTTATTTCCTTGTCTGAAAATAGGAATAATAGTATCTCTTCTATAGGGTGAGTGGGAGCATTAAATAATGTAAGGCATTTACAGTTTTAGATACTGTTATTATTATCATTGTTAGAGTTGAATCAGGGCCAGTTTAGATGTAGACTATTTGCAAAGGCATCATGAAAGGGAGTCAACTCTAAACTGACCTCAAATGCCTATGTTTTGATAGGCAAAGAAGAGAGAGGAGGGCTTTTCTGGTAAAAACCAAAAAAAACAACTGAGCAAAGGTTTTGAAAGACAATGATGTTTGGGACCAGAAGGTAAGGCAGATATTTAGAGGATTATGGGTGTAAGCAAAGGAGAGATGATGGAAAATTATCTGGAAAAGTGTACTTAGTTCTTCTCATTAAAGGTTTTTAGTACCCTGCATAAAAACCTGAAAAAAAAATGAACTTCATGTGCAAACATTTCAAAATCAGTGTTTGGTTTTGCTTTTTATTTTTGTTTTTGTTTGAGGGGAGTGGGAGGGAGGGCACACCCAGCTGTGTTCAGGGTTTACTCCTGGCACTATGCCCAGGCATGACTCCTAGCAGTGCTGGGGAACCAATTGTGCTTCCAGGAATAAAACCAGTGTTGACATTATGCAAGACAAGAGCTTTAGTCCCTGTACTGTCTCTCTGCCCCATCTATGGAGTTTTTATTTTTAAGGAAATAATTACAAGGGAGTGATAGCACCGCCGGTAGGATGTTTGCCTTACATGTAGCTGACCCAGGTTCAACTCCTCCATCCCTCTCGGAGCGCCCAGCAAGCTACCAAGAGTATCCCGCCCGCAAGTCAGAGCCTAGCAAGCTACCATGGTGTATTCTATATGCCAAAAACAGTAACAAGTCTCACAATAGAGACGTTACTGGTGCCCACTAAAGCAAATCCATGAACAGGGGGACGACAGTGCTACGACAGTGCTATCAGTAACATGGAAAGTAAGTCAGAGAGAAAAAATATATAAAAGCAGGAAACAGCTACAGTAAAGTGTGATCACAGTAGTAATCAGTGAACAATTGGAAGAAAGATGAGAAAAAGGAGATCTACAGATCAACAAAGTATAATGTTAAGACCATATGTGGAGTATGACAAAAAAACCTTTAAATTTAAAACTTATACTTAAAGAATATTAAATATAAATTCTATATTAATATTTAATTTGGCTTTATCGTACTCTTCTCTCTATTCCATATATGTCTAAATTGTCTATCAAAATAAAGTTGGAAAGAGAAAGAGCAATGGGAACATAAAGGAGAACATGGATTTCAGGGCCATGTCAGAGGTTTAATTCAAAGATGTGGTAATAATTGGAAGAAAAGATGGAGAAAAAAGGATTCAAATTTAATTTGGTATCAAGTTTTGTCTCAGTCAATATGGGTAAGTCACATGCACAGAAAAAAAACACACATTTTTTTTTTCCAGGAGACATCTAGTAATTTCTAACATTTTCAGTTAACTTAAAAAAGATTGGCTCTAGCATTCTTAGTTAATGGATAAAGTGGAAGCACTGTGTCCGACTGCAATAAAATCCTTTAATCTTTCAGATTTAATTTGTCAGAGTTTTCTGTATTTGGGAAGATAGAAGAACCAGAGGTTATTTAAATCTCTTAGAAAAGTACCCTTAAAGGGCCAGAGATACATGACATCAGGTAAACCTTGTACTTAGCCACAGGAGCTTAATCACCAACACCTTTGGTTTCCCAGGAACCTTCTGGAATAATCCTTGGTCATAGCTGAGCCTGGTCCAGGAACCCCCACCCCCTATCCCCACCAAGAAAAAAATAAAACAGTATCCTTAAAGATGTGAAAGAATGTTTTTTTTCATACTGCTTCTTCTAGCAACGCATAAGCATGACCAGGATGACCTCACATTGGAGACTCCAACCTTTGCTTTTTTGCTTTTTGCCTTGTTGATTGTAGCATCTGTAATGAGGTTCCTCCAGGATAGAGGAGACATAATTCAGTTGAGCAAAGTGGAGAACTTTTTTGTTATTTATTTATTTGTTTGTTTGTTTGTTTGTTTGTAGGATAACATAGCCTCAGGTAGTTTAGGTTTATTGGGTTACTCCTGTTATAGTGCTCCCATTCCTCTGTGTTTATTTGTAGCTTTTTTCTTAGTGTTCTGTTGACTTGTAAATAATGTTTTTCTCTTCTCCTTGAGTCCTTTGCATAGTTTATTCAGAGCAAGTCCTTTTTGTATGGACACAGGAAGACTTAACAAATGTTATGCTTTTGTAACCTGGGAGTCATTTGACTCTATATGATATTTTCCTCCAGGGCATCTGTTCTCTTGACCTAAGCCTCAGCTGCCCTTACTTCCTAGCATCCCCAAAGCAGGGTTCCGACGACGACGTGGGACGAGAAGGACCCAGGGCAAGCGGTGAGTTGTGTGCTACCCTGGCAGCGAAATGGGCCTTGCCAAAGCGCCTAATGCTTAACTATAAGAGCTTGATCATGGACAAATGCTGTCATGATCCAAACAGTGATACTAGATTCGGACCCTGCTAGGGTGAGGAATGATTAATCTGGCCTGAGTCCTGTAGTCTGAGTCTGTGGCAGGATGTTGCCAGGAGAGCTGACTTGCAAACCTCAATGTATCCCTTGCTATGTCCATACAAAAATGACTAGTATTAAGATGTTAATAAGTTCCTGGACTAAGGAAAAAAAAAAAAAACCTTAAGAGTGAGGAAGGGCTTTGGAATGCCCTGCCCTCAGGAAGGGCTTTCTTATGTTGATTTTGCTACCTGGCTGGGTGTAGCCTAGAGGGCAAGGTGGGAGAGACAAGTAGGAGGAGAGAGGAGAGAAGAGAAAGAAGCAGCAGTTGATCCAGAGAGAGGCCGGAGCGGAGCTGGGAGTGCGGGAGATGAGAAAGATGAAAGATTGAATAAACGGTAGCTATCAGCAACTAGCTTGGTCCTCGTTCTTCCTTCGCCTTTCCTTGACCACCGGCCATCCCGATCCAGTCCACACGCTGCTGTTCCAGGGCACAGAACGCGGGCGGTGAGACAGAGCCGCCCGGAGAGCTCGCGAGTGCACTCGCCCCTCAGCGTTCCTTAGTTTTTTTACATTTGTTTACTTGCTTATTTTATTGTACTCACTCTCCCTCTCACAATTCCCTTTGTAATTATTTTGTGAAAAACAAAACGTTCTCTAACATCAAGACAATTCAGAACTATTTAGCCAGAATGAAGAGATCCTACCAACTATACCTGGTTAAAGTTTAAAATATCAAGGTTTCTTACCCACTATGAATAAAGTTTGGTATCTTGTCTTTGTGATGATTGTTTCTGTAGCTTTTAGTTATTGTGTGCAAGGTAACTAACATCCTGATCTTCTACTTTTTATTTTAGCTGCATATCCTACTGTGTAGCTTGACTCTCCCAATGAATCAGTCTTCTTTTGCACCCCAAAACAACTGAAGTAGCCCTCTCGAGATCTCCATGTGTAGAAACAAAAATCCAGATCTTGTTATTGCAGAGCTGATACTCAGCCAATGAAAGAATGAGGGCAGAGCACACAGGCCATGCTCACAGTAAACATGAATATGCCCACAATTCTGGAAAGAAAGTATTTCCAAGTTGGAAAAATACCATAACTATTTAGTTCATAATTTCTAGGTTTTCTTATCTTTGCTCTGCTCGATGTCACTATGGATTCAACTTCAGCAGCTGGGGGCTGGGCATCAATAATTAGTGATAAGGATGATAGCAAGACTACTTTGAAAAGAACATATTTATGTATACACACACAAAAAAATCTTCAAAACTGTCTGTGTTGGAAAGTGAAAATTTATTTTAAAAAAGGCAGACATAAAAGAAGAAATTGTTTATTTGTTTGTTTGCCTTTATAAAACCCATTTGGGAGAAGCATCCATATACATACATCAGTTCTCTAGCCTGTCCCAGTTACACTGATGCTAGAGACGTCCTTTGTTAGAAATTAATGTGTGTAATAAAGTTTTACATTTTTCATATGTTTTCAAGTATATGAGCTATATTTCTTTTGACTGCATAATTACTTTTTGTATGCAAGAAAAATGAGGTGCTTAGTCCTAAGTAAATAATCTCAAAACAAAACAAGAATAATAGTTGCATTCTTTTCATCTTCTGGATTGTACACAATAAATATTTTCAGAAACTTTTAAGTTATATCATTGTGATTGATGAAGAAAAAAGAAAAATTTCATTGAATCAGAACTAAGTTCAGACAAAAATATGCCCCACCCTCATACTTTTATTCCATTCCACGTGTGCTGAAAGCATAGACAGATTACACCTACTAGCATTTTTCCTAGTTTAAATTAATTTCCAAAGTGTTTTCTTTTTTATCCTTTGAAGGCAACACTGACTCAGTATATGGCCTTTGAGATTTAAAAGCAGCTTAAGTAACTGATTTTTTTTTCTGGATAGGTGCTTTCAATAACTTTTAATTTCTTGCCAGAGAGAATGTTGTCAACAAAATTAGGTTGTATTGATTAGAGTTCCTCTTCTTTAAATAAATGACATCTTGAAGACTAACCTTTCCATTGCCTCTAAACAATGGGACTACTTTTTCTTTAATAAAGGAAACCAGCTGTCATTGACACATTGAAAAACCAATTTGGGTTTTTAAAAATATTTATGTGGTTTGCAATATTGACACTGAAAGGTTATCAAGAATATCCCTTTACCTACTTTTAGCTCTCAGATCTTGTCCAGCATGATCATTCCCAGCTATTATTGTCATACTAGTCTCATCTCTATCTTACCTACCCTCCACCCCACACACAATGCCCAAAGGGAGAGAAAGAGAGAGACAGAGGAAAAGGCAGCTTGGATAGAGAAGGAAACATCAAGTAAAATGTGGTTGGGGGACCCGCTCGGGAGGGGAGATGCGTGCTGAAAGTAGACTATAGATTGAACATGATGACCACTCAATACCCCTATTGCGGACCACAACACCCAAAAGGAGAGAGAGAACCAGAGGGAATGCCCTGCCACAGAGGTGGGGTGAAGTGGGGGGGATGGAATGGGGGGGTGGGAGGGATACTGGGTTCACTGGAGGTGGAGAATGGGCACTGGTGGAGGGATGGGTTCTAGAACATTGCATGACAGAAACACAGGCATAAAAATGTTTAAAGCTATAACTGTACCCTCATCGTGATTCACTGATAAAAAAATATAAATTTTTTTTAAAAAGAGAGAGAGAAAGAGAGACAGAGACAGAAACTGAAGAAAAGGCCTGCCACAGAAGCAGACTGGGGTGAAGGGGGAGGTGAGGCTGATGGAAGGGAACCTAAGGACAAGTGCTGGGCAGTGTACACTGGTGGAGGGATGGGTGTTGGAATACTGTGTGACTGAAATCTAATCATGAACAGCTACAAAGGGTCTATCTCACAGTGATTCAATAAAAAAATAATAAAGACAAGTACAAAAAAATTATGTGCAGGCTATGAAATCTCAAATTGGGAAGGGGGCTAGCAGTGCTAAAATGCTAACAGACTTATTAAGAGACCCCTAACCCTTTCAAGTAGCTGGCTCCACTCTAATTGCTAACCTGTCTATTGCTTTCTTTGCCCTCTCGAGTAACACTTAATTATGCCCTTGATTTTGTAAAATGTTTTATTTAGTTTTGTAAAAAAATTCTAAATCTTGCCAACTTTGAATAAACCAGGAAAATACAGGTATTTTCAGTTAGGCTTGAGGGATCCTACATAAAGTATCAGTGCTATATATCTTCTTCATCTTGAATAATGATAGCTATAATTCCCACTATATCTAAAAATGGTTAGCCAAACAAAAAAATGTATGTTTTTTTGGGCCTCTCTTCTCTGTCTGTCTTTCTCTGTCTCTGTTTCTCTCTCTCTGAATCTGTCTCTCTCTGTCTCTTGCTATCTCTCTGTCTCTCAGTCTCTCTTGTTACCTGTCTGTCTCTCTCTCTTTCTCGCTTTCTTTCTCTCTCTTTCCTGGAACAATATGAAAAAATATCTGTGTGCTTGTGAGTATGTTTGTGTATGTGTGATTGTAGCAAACTAGAAAACAGACACCAAAATTCACATACCAACAGTGACTATCTGCTAAAGACTTCTCAATGATTCTATTATTTCTTATACTACTTGTGGTTTAGATGTTTTGTTATAAATATGTTATTATATAATATGTAAAAATTACTGTTAGTGGTTCTAACTTTCTAGTAAAATTGAGAAAGTGAATCAAATGAAAGTTTAAAATATTTCTTCCAAAATTTTAAGCAGTACCTATCCTCTAAAATTTGTATCTTAATTGAGGACACTGAGAATAGATAAGCTTATCTGATCAAAGATATAAAATAAAGAAAAAGATCAGTAGATATCTGTACCACAGGGCAATCTGCCTTGGTAAAGTCGGAAGAGAGAATTATTACAAATAATCAGAAATCTGAACACATTGAGATTTAAAAGGCTACAGAGAGACATGAAGATGAGGATATTTCCTTAGTTCAGAAAGTTTGCTTATGTACTCATTTGTTTGTTTGAGGAATCTACTTATAAAGAATTATAGTACAATACAATACCAGTGACTTGCACAGCACTGGGAGAAATGAGATACTAAAGAAGAGGTCATTTTCAATATCCAAGTACTGCACATTTCCTAGAAGGTCATTTTCTGGAGTGATGAATAAAAACCATAAAATTATTGTTACTCCTAATCTATATATGAGAAAGATATTAACTTCTGGTTATTCTCTATGTGATCAGTGTCATACTTTGTTCCATCTACCCTTATTAAATTAGTCACTGGGGATGGAGTGACTACTCTGGTTCTTGTATTCTGGAATATTTAGAGCCACACCTAGCTGTGCTCAGGTCTTACTCCTGGCAAGCTCAGGGGACCACATAGGTTGCTGGGGATTGAACCTGGTTTCAAGGCATGCATGACAATTGTCCTGACTGCTGTACTATAGCTCTGACCCTTACTCTGATATTTTCTAGGAGATGGCATACAACTCACACAACTTTCGCCCTCATCTTCTCATGCAGTTGTTGGGATGTTAGTTTAAAAGTCTATTGTGTCTTCCCTTAGCATTGGGCTAACTCTCTGCTTTTCTATCTGCTTTCAACATTTTTAGGCCTCATTACCAGAGGGATCCACTCTTCCCTCGGCACTCAATAGCACCTTCTCACAATCTACAAACACCTTAAATGACTTGTCTCCATCTGCCCTTTTTTCATAGATACTTTCTCTATAGCTTGATGTGCTAGCTATCCTTACAAATTAAATTGAAATATCTTGAAATTCCATACCACACTGAACAATCCTTCCTTTAAACCCTTGAAGAGTAATAGTTAAACTCCATCCATCAACTTCCATGTTCCAGGTTTTCATTGCACAGTATTCATTTCTCTGTCTAGATCAGAATCCAGTTTCTTAAAAGATGCGTGTCACCAAGACAGAAAGGGAACGTGGAGTGGAGATGTTTTACACAGACACATTCTATAATTTACTCATGGTTCTTCCAGCCTCCATTTTAATTTCACATATCCTGCAGTCTTGTAAGAATCAAGCTGTTAGTGCTTAAGTCATACGTCTGGTGCTCCAAAAGTCTGAGCTTTGCACTTATATATGACTAGTCTGTCCTTCCAGGCAGCAAACAGTTCTTCAAACCTGGATTATTCTAAAAAATCTTAAGCTTAGATTCAATGCAAGGGGTGTGGGGGAATGGGAGGTGTAAAGGGCAGAGTCTTTCACCTCTTCCCACATCCTGTTTCCTCTTGCTCAAAGTGAGATGTGAACCAGTTTCACTTGTTTCCTCCATGTCCTGTATGAATTAAAAAATACTTAAAATCAACACTGCCATTTTTTTCTCATAGTAAAGATACTCTTCTTATTTCCGTTAGCAAGAAAAAAAAACAACTTTCACACTTCTGTTTGGTTTACTGGATAGAATCCAAAGACAAAGCTGTAAGACAGAGGACAGAGCTTAAATGATGACTTGTCTGTTTATAGATGAGTAATAGGACTTGGTGCACTACCACTACAGGATGGTGACTTGCAGGTCTGATATTTATTTACACAATTCACTGAATGTAACAGATTTTGAAATATTGCTCATAAATATTTAGAAAATATTGTTTCTAAGTATCTGCAGCTTCTTTACAGTGTATCAGGCTATTTATTTTAAAACAGCATCTCTTTATTATTGAGAGGTAAGGTAAATAGCTGAGCAGAGACGCACACAGCCTGGTACATAATTAATATTGCGGGGGAGAAAGAAAAGGAGAAGGTTGTTAGAAGGTTGACAATCACCCCTCCCTCTCAGGAAAGGTTTCTTGATTATGCAGATGAAAAAAAAAACTTTCTGTATGAAGTTGCCTCTTTTCTCATATTTTAATGGGAGAGACATTTGTCAAGAATCAGTACAATTTCCAGATCAACACAGTAAAAGTTTGGTGAGAGATTTCAAGAGTAGCCACCAGCTCATTCCTTGCTTATATCCATGTTCTTGAGAGCAGATTTTGCAGCTCAATCTTTTTAGGAATGAAGTGTTTTCTCCATTCCCTGATTCCATGCTGCCGTTACGACGTGCTTTAACCAATAAATTGTTGCAGCAGATCATTGTCCTTGTATTGAAAAAAAATGCCCTAAAAGATTATACTGAAGTGACATGAAATTGCTTCGGCTTTCATTTCTCTTTGATACGTGATGAAGAACACTTTTTCATATACCTAATGGTAAGCTGTATGTATTTTTTGAGGAAGAGACTGTTTAGCTTTTCTCCCCCACTTTTCAAATGGAGTTGTATATTTTTGTTATTGTCAAGTTTTTCAAGTGCTTTAATGTAGCACTGTAGCACTGTCATCCCGTTGTTCATTAATTTGCTCGAGCAGGCGCCAGTAAACATCTCCATTGTGAGACTTGGTTGTTACTGTTTTTGGCATATAGATTATGCTACGGGTAGCTTGCCAGGCTCTACTGTGCAGGCGGAATACTCTCGGTAGCTTGCAGGGCTCTCTGAAGAGGGCTGGAGGAATCAAACCCAGGTCGGCCGCGTATAAGGTAGACACATACAATAATAAATAATTATTGTTTTGAGCCATTCTATATTGGGGGAGTTTCTTCAGCGCAAAAGCTGACACCAGTTTAGAATAACACAATGGATTATACCCAATGACCAATGTCTCAGTCGTATGACTCTAGAATTGTAATTTCTACACAAAATAGGCAAGTCATTTATTCAACCTAAGTTCATTAAGAATCTAAATAAATCCAGGTACTATTTTATCCCATGTAACATACTTACCTATATCATCATCAAATCTCATATTTCAGATTCAATGGTTAGTCGTGTGAGTTACTGAAAAATATTTCTATTTTTGAAGTGTTTCTAAAATGTCTAGGGTGAAAATGTTTCTAATATTGAGCTAACAGTACGCTAAAGCATATTTTTTATCATTATACATATATATTTATTTTATCAAGGAATTATTTTTAATAATCTTTTTATCAGGTTTTTAGACAGATATATGCAATTAACTCTTAGTGTGTCAGAAATATTTCTACAATAAAACAGATTTTTGTGGTCACCATCATTGTTTTCATTTTGTATAAAAAGTATTAGGTAAACTGTTTGGTATTCTAATCTTCTTTTTTTTTTGTCCAAGCTAAGAAAGAAATTAAAAGAGACAGAGACAAAATTTTGTAATTTTGAGTTTCATGTTTGAATATTAAACAACTATATTGAATATTTAATTTCTTTGCAAACTCCTATATGCCACAAGCAAGAAAAACCTAATAAACTGACTTCAACAAACATTCATTTAGAGGGTGGAGTGATAGTATAGTGAGTAAGGTACTTGTCTTGCACACAGTGGATGCAGGGTTGATCCTGAGCACTCTATATGGTTCCTCAGAGAGTGATCCCTGAGCAGGGCCAGGAATAAACCTGAGTATCACCAGGTGTAGCACCAAAACAAAGTAAAACAAAACATCCATTCAATAGTAAAAGAAAATCATTATCCATGCATTTAAATTGACTCTTAGTAGGAATCCGTGCAATTATTTAAGAAAAGGTGAGATTTGGGGACACATTTTACCATGTCCTTGAACCTGGAATAATGTGGTATGGACTGCTGGGCTGCTGGGTATTGCTTCTTCTTTCTTTTTTTTTTTTTTTTGCTTTTTTTTTGCTTTTTTGAGTCACACCCGGCTCTGCACTCAGGAATTACTCCTGGCAGTGCTCAGGGGACCTTATGGGATGCTGGGAATCGAACCCGGGTCGGCCGTGTGCAAGGCAAATGCCCTACCCGCTGTGCTATCACTCCAGCCCCTGCTTCTTCTTTCTGACAAAAAGATTCTTCTTTCCTATTCTAACTTTCAATTTTTAGCCAATAGAATATAAGCAAAAGGGTCCGGTGCACTTAAATAGTAAAAGAAAAATCATTATCCATGCATTCAAAAAGCTTTAATTGCAATTTATTATGCTCTTTCCTTTCATTTGGCATTTTGATACTTTGGGCTGCCTTGTAAGATTATGTTAAAGCTGACAGAGATAATACCAACCTAGGTCCCTAAAATAAACAAAACTATAGGGAACTGAGGCACTATTTGATTGTCAAGTGAAAAATAAATCAATTATTAATTCTTTAAGCCATATTTGGTAGGAAAAAGAAATGTAAGGGTGGCTATTCTTTCTGAGATTTAGCATATATCTTAATCAATACAAGCAGTATCTGTCATCCTATATAGTGATTACTAAAAAAACAAACAAACAAACAAAAAAAACCATATACTATCCTTCAATGAGAATGCTAAGACAAGCAGTTGTTGAATAAAAATGGCAAAAAAACTCCCTAAAAGCTGCCAACAGTGAAATTTCTTAACAATATATCTAAACACCCAGGTACTAAATACAGAAATCATATTTTCAGTGTTTTTTGACTTTAACCCATGAAAAAGGAAGGAAGGAAGGAAGGAAGGAAGGAAGGAAGGAAGGAAGGAAGGAAGGAAGGAAGGAAGGAAGGAAGGAAGGAAGGAAGGAAGGAAGGAAGGAAGGAAGGAAGGAAGGAAGGGAGGGAGGGAGGGAGGGAAGGAAGGAGGGAAGGAAGGAAGGAAGGGAGGGAGGGAGGGAAGGAAGGAGGGAAGGAGGGAGGAAGGAAGGAAGGAAGGAAGGAAGGAAGGAAGGAAGGAAGGAAGGAAGGAAGGAAGGAAGGAAGGAAGGAAGGAAGGAAGGAAGGAAGGAAGGAAGGAAGGGAAGGAAGGAGAGAAGGAGGGAGGGAAAGAAGGAAGGAAGGAAGGGAAGGAAGAAAGGAAGAAAGGGAGGGAGGGAGGGAGGGAGGGAAGGAGGGAGGTAAGGAAGGAAGGAAGGAAGGAAGGAAGGAAGGAAGGAAGGAAGGAAGGAAGGAAGGAAGGAAGGAAGGAAGGAAGGAAGGAAGGAAGGAAGGAAGGAAGGAAGGGAAGGAAGGAGGGAAGGAGGTAGGGAAGGAAGGAAGGAAGGAAGGAAGGAAGGAAGGAAGGAAGGAAGGAAGGAAGGAAGGAAGGAAGGAAGGAAGGAAGGAAGGAAGGAAGGAAGGAAGGAAGGAAGGAAGGAAGGAAGAATTTAGTGTTTACCTGGGGTAGAAGGAACCCAGTGTAATTTTAAAGCAGTGATGTTCTATTGATGGGTACCGGTCAAGTCATAGAGAATATATAGCAGCAAGAATGAATCCTAATATAAACTACGTGATATAAGCATTACTTTTATTCATTAAGTATGGCAACTATACTCAGCGTATATGAGCAGAATGTTCTGACCGGGGTTCGATTCCTCCTCCACTGTTGAAGAGCCCGGCAAGCTACCCAGAATATCTCTCTCACACAGCAGAGCCTGGCAAGCTACCCTGAGATATTTAATATGCCAAAAACAGTAATGACAAATCTCACAATGGAGATGTTAGTGGTGCCCACTCAAGCAAATCAATGAGCAACGGGGTGACAAGAATTGAATCCCGGCTGAATTCACCTTACCAGCTATATTATTTCTCTCACCCATCTTATTCTTTACTTTTGGTCGTTTCTGATATCTATGTGTGTTAAAGTATTTGGAGTTGTCCCACCAATCTCTAATATTCTGTCCTATAATTTTAAATTATTTTTCCTCTGCATTTTAATTTTAGAAGTTTTATTGATATATATCCTCATGCTCAGATATTCCTTAGCCATGTCAATTCTAGTGAGCCTATCAATGGCTGTTTTTCATTATATTAGTATATTTTTATCTCTGCATTCATTTTTTATTCTTTTAGAATATTTATGCTTACAATGTCCTCTTGTTCTTTCTTATTGCTTATCATTTTCATCAGGGTTCTTAGCACATTAAAGTTATTTTAAAATATATGGTGTGCTATTTTTAACATCCCTGCTGTATATGCATCAGTTTATAATCCTTGCTCTGACTCTTCAGAATGTATTTTTTGCCTTTTAGTATGCTGTATAACTTTAGTTGGATAGCTGACGTGATATCCTAATGCCACGTAAAAAGTGCTATAATAAAAGATCTTCAGCAGTGCGATGGAAAGGTGTGGTGAGAAGACAAACATTATATAGTCTGACAGTTAGATATCAGTTTTTAGTGTCTCTAGGATGTGAATATCACAAGCACCTCTAGTTTTTCAAGCTCTTTATGTCATTGTGTTACCTATTTTGTGGCATAAAAGCAGGTTGGACTTCTCCCAAGGCAATTAGACACATAATCTCCAGTAGTGAGTGCAAGTGTTGTTGAGAACAGAGTGTGTTCTGAAGCATTACAGAATGGTAGCATTCCTCTTCTTTTGCCAGAAACCAGAGGAAATTGTTTTCTCCATTCAGGGAACATTATTGACTTCCTAGAGGTAAACAGTGGTGAAGAAAATCTTCTGACTGAGTCACCTAGATTTTTTCTCAAAATTGTCCACAGTGATCCTCCAGCAATTTGTTAATTTCCATTCCGGATTTTTTAGCTTTTTGGATCACACCTGACGATGCACAGGGGTTACTCCTGGCTCATGCACTCAGGAATTAACTCCTGGCAGTACTCCATATGGGATGCTGGGAATTGAACCCGGGTCGGCCGCATGCAAGGCAAACACCCTACCCACTGTGCTATCGCTCCAGCCCCTCATTCAGGATTTTTAAGACCTAATATTGGTTCCCATGAAATAGTTTTCTTTTGCTTCTTTTCCTCTGAGTTGTGATTCAGTGTATCCACCTACATGTTTCTATAGTTGTAGACAGAATGATTTTGTTTCTCTAATAAATCTAAGAGGATTTTATACTTCAGTTTTATCTTTTTGCTTTTCATTAAGATTGAGTGATGACTACTAAACTTCTTACATGTTAGATCAGAAAACTTTCCTTTTAACAAAATAATTAGTATGGTGAGAGAGGGAATAATGGAAGGAGAAAGAAAGGAAAAGAGACACGGGAAGAGAGAGAGAAAGTTCTTGTCCTAGGCCAGAGAGATAGTACAAGGGTTAGGGTTCTTACTTTGCACACTGCAGACTCAGGTTCAATCCTTCAGTCCTCAGGGTCCCATATGGTCCTCCAGAACACTGTCAAGAATGATTCCTGAGTATAGACCCTGGAGTAACCCCTGATCATGGCCAGGTCTGGCCCCTCCACCAAAAACAGCTCTAAAAACAAAAATTCATGTCTCCTCTTTCTTGTTATCAATCTCTAGGAAACATATTGCATGTTTGAGTGAGTTCCTTTTAGGTAAAAAAGACACATTAGGGACCAGAAAGGGTAGGGCATTTGCCTTGCATACAATCAACCTCAGTTTGATCCCTGACACCCCTTATATTTCTGCGAGTTTGCCAGTAGCAATCCCTAAGTACAGAGTCAAGAGTGAGTAAAACTGAGCATCGCCAGATGTGGCCCAAAAGTCAGAAAGAGAAAGAAAGACAAAGAAAGAGAGAGAGAGATTAGTGGTTAGATTAATGATTAAAGTTTAGCTTCAACTTTATGTGTGATAAAATACATATTTATATATTTAATAAATTATATAAGTAAATAAAATATGAATCTATACATTCTAGTTTGTGATCTGGTAAGCTTTAAGACTTGAATAATTATTATTTCCTTTCCCCTTCCTCTTATCACGTGCCATGATAAATCATTTAATCTCCCTAAAGCTATTTCTTTGTCTTTCATATGAGGATAATGATTCATAAGCTTACAACCTCACAGGACTGTTTTGACGATCAGACTCAAAGTATGCTTTATAAAAAAAATAGAATGTTATTAAACAAAAACAAGCCAAGAATATTAGCACCATGATAATTATTATTATTATCATTGCAAATATTCAAGACTGTGCCTGACTCACCTGTTTTTATGAATCTTAGTTCTAAACCATAGAAGTTTGCATGACAATCCAGCCTACGAAGCACAGAAAACGTCAAGAACTCATAAAAGAAAAGGCACCACTAAAAATCTAAGCTCTAAAAACTGGGCCTCAGAAAAAGAGTCTTAGAAATTGTGCAGTGCTCTTAACCACCATACTTATTTTATGGGTATGCCTCTCAGGATTTCCCAATGCCCAAAATGCCCCACTCAACATTTTCACCCTACTAAGATGAAGTGATTAACCGGTTATTTTTAATATTGCAATATTAAAAATATCAAAGTATTTCTAATATTTTTAAGATTTGGGCAAAATAAAAGTTATAACTGTATATTTGACTAAAAACTTCCACACAATTGTTCCTAGATTCTTATTGCCTTCAGGCTACCAAATTGTGACTTAGTCCTGCATCACTGTATCACTGTCATCCCATTGTTCATCTATTTACTCGAACAGGCACCAGTAACGTCTCTATTACACTCAGCCCTGAGATTTTAGCAGCCTCTCCTTACTCATCTTTCCCAACAATTTGAGGCTCTTTCAGGGTCAGGGAAATGAGACCTATTGTTACTGTTTTGGGCATATAGAATACACCACGGGTAGCTTGCCAAGCTCTGCCATTAGTCCTGCATGTTAAACCTAAATGAACTATAACACAACTGCAATATGCATTATTTCTCTGTATATTTTCCTGCAACTTCAATGAAAGAGTTGTCCAGTTATCCTATATAGTCAGCTCTTACTAAGCAGCTTACTTATGTATTTGTCACTAGACTATTACTTTTGGTATGTCTTTCTTTAAAAAAAAATCATACTGCTCCTCAATGTTGCATTTTCATCAATTATCTTTATGGCATTATTCATTATGGTCCTCACATTAATCCTGAGTACTGTAATGTTTTCCCAGTATGGGGTTTTGTTTCCTCTTCATATAGTTTGCTTTTCACTGTAGCTGCTGAGCAGCATAAATCAATACAATGCACACCATAAACACCACAAGTGCTAACCCTGCCAATTGGCTCTCTTTAATTGGTTTCAGCTAAAAACCTGTAAACCTATTTGAAGCAAAAAGGCAGACAAATCAAAGGCAAGATGAATGACCCCAAAACCCTTGCTGGGCCAAGGGTTGCAAGCACCAATATAGTATTTTTTTTTTATCTCTGTCATGTTTTGTTTTGCTTTGTTTTTTAAACTCTCATTTCTCTCTGGAACCTTTTTACTTCCCAAGTATTATACTTCAGAAACCTCCACACTAATAATTACGAAGGGGAGGTATAAATTCTTCAAAGTATTTACAAAGTTTGCATTTCAGCAATTGTGCTACTGGATAAAGTAACTTGAATAGATTAAATCCACCCCCCCCCAGCACCCTCCCCACACACACATCCATGCACAAACATACAATAAGTGCAGTACTGAAAACTTTCCATGGCTACCTTCTTTACAAGTAAATTCAAGGCCTGATAAATTCACCCTCAACTGCTGTCACACTCCACTGGTTCATTTGCTGA
The DNA here is from genome assembly GCF_027595985.1 of Sorex araneus. Taxonomy (NCBI): domain Eukaryota; kingdom Metazoa; phylum Chordata; class Mammalia; order Eulipotyphla; family Soricidae; genus Sorex; species Sorex araneus. The sequence continues at coordinate 329,557,961 of NC_073313.1, read as the reverse complement.
ACATTTTTATCACCATGCTGAATTTTTGAAATGTAAAACTTTATTTTGAAGTGCATTTACATTTAGATTTGCATTGCTTCAGGGATATCCTATGGTTAAAATAGAGTTCCTTTATCCACAGTGACAAGAGAGCCTTAGGTTGTGCTCAGTTTCCAATGCTTCTCATTTTGCTGTGGCTGACTTAGGTGATTGGATGAAGCCAGTTTTGGGGGGAGGTCATTTTTTTTCTATTTTTCTCTGGAACCTCTGGGAATAAGCCTCACCACTAAACTGTTCTTGAATAGACAACAATCCACTTTTTCCCCCATGCCTTAGGAAAATAGTCTAGTTGAGAAATTATCTAGTCCATGATCAGAACCATTGAACCAGAGATCCTTTTCTTGAAGTTTCCAAATCTTGTCAAGAGAGTTGTGGTATTTTAAAAAGAGAGCTTGTGAGTTCAACCAACAATAATTTTAAAAGTGTGTTACACAAGCACCAAAAAAATTCCTATGAGTAGAAACATGAGAAGATTGATAATCACAGAAAAAATTATAAACAAGTAAAATATGTGCTCACATGTACACGTGCGTGCATGCGTGCACACACACACTATTGGAAGAAATGAGTTTCCTTTATGGATTGGGAAATACAGTTTGTGTCTCTAAAGCAGAGCCATCTCTTAGGAGTTGCCACATCAAAATTAGCATTTCAATAACAGTCATATCCACACACTCTTGAAAACACTTTTATCTTCCATTTTATTTAAACATGGTCTGCAGCCAAATTTTACGAGAGGCTAGATGCTAAGGCAGTCTCAAATCGATTCATAAATCTTACACCCAATTCAGGGAGTTCAAATGCAGTCATCTGGCATGTTTGTTCAGATCTTTCTTTAGTGTTATTTTATGGTTCTCATTAGCAGTCCCCAAAATGCTACTGGCAATTTTCAGGGACCACTGTGAGACTGAGTTTCTAGTCACAACCTCAGAATGAGCTAAAGGTTCAATGTGCATTCCACTCAAGGTTTAGATGTATCCAAAATGCAGGCTCAGTTGGGGTATTTTAAAATCTATACTCTTTAGTCAGAGACACGAAGGAGATATATAGAACATTAGTATAGGTACACATGGAATGCTTTTTACAAAGCTCTTTTCAAATTGATGAATCACAGAATAAATACTCCCTAATGCTGGGGTGCTGTGCATCATGAATTTTTCCTAGTTTGTTTACTTGCTGCAGGTAGCTAAGAATGAGGCAGGTGGGAAGACCATTGGATGAAAAATACTTAGCAAAATGACAAATGAGAAGAGTTAGAAAATGCTTTCTTTGAAGACTATATTACAAATTTCCTAGAAACTTAGAAACTCTCCTCATCCGGATTACATTAGTGAGTTGAGCTATCTGAATTATACATGCAAGAAGGCAGCCAGAGATTTCCCACAGATTAACCCACCTGGAAGTTCACAGGACTATCAGTTTTCTTAGTTTGTTCATAAACACATAAAAACTGTTAAATTTCCCAGCACATTTTTTCCCTCTAACATTATCTTCTCTTGACATTCTCACTTCCACCAAATCTGAAGAGAAAAGAAAAAAGAAAAAACGGTCTGGGCTTTCGAAGTTTCCAAATGCTATGTTGACAATTCACATCTAATTGTAGGCTCATTACAAGAAGATGTTGAAAGTGGAATTCTTCTGATCTACCATTGGGCTTTTTCTTTTTCTTTTTTCCTTCCATGGCTTATTTCATGTTTAATCTTTAAAGTGAAGATAAATCTCTACAGGAAAAGTAAAATATCCCTTTAATACTTGTGTATAAGTAGCTTAACCTTGCCATCAAAATAATTTTCATTTAGCTAAATAGATTAAATATTAATTCCCATTGAAAAAGACTAGATGCAAGACTGCAGAAGAATGACTATGCCAACTTGTAGCTATAATTAAGGTTTTACTGTACCAGAATCGGTGTGGTGTTGAATTAGTCTACCTTATAATGGAACAGGCAGAGGTTTGTGTTCAGAATGTGGGAATTAATAATACTGCTTTTCATGCTAACACCCATTCATGTTGACATTTCTTTAAAATTCTTTGAATCAAAGTGAGAGGATGCAATAATGCAGTCAGACAATATCACAAAAAAGCCTGAAAATCATTGATGTTTCACACTTTCCAAAGAGATGGATGGAAAGATCCGCTAATTCCAAACCTGAATATATTTTAACCAAGCAATTCCTTCAGAGTCTATTCAATTCTCTTCTTTGACCAAAGTTTTGGGGGAAATAGATACACTTCCAGTTCTTCTAATTTCATTACTCTGTTGTGTACTCCATGTTTAGGTATATTATCGGAGGAAAGAATCTCCACTGCCTTTCCCTCCATTTCAAGGAGTAACTCTGATGATCCACATGCCCAAGAATAGTTCAGAACAACCATCAATACCTATGTACTTTTGGGGCCTCCATCACACAAATGAGTTTGAAAAGTTTTACCAAATTTCCAACCACTACTGCTCATGAAAAGTCAAATAAAAGAAAAACCTTGATGCCTATTCTTTGTCTTAGTTTTGAAACACAGAAAAAGTATAGCAGGTAAAGTGCTCGCATTGCATACAACTGACTTAAGTTCAATTCCCTGCACAACATACGGTCCCCCCAGTTTTTGCTGGGGACCCTGAACACAAATCCAGGAGTAAGACCTGAGCACAGCGAAGTCTGCTCCCAAAACAAACAAACAAAAAAGTTATATTAGTTTTGAATAAGCCAAAAACCATAGTTTCTTTTTTTTTTAAATTAAGAATTGTGTTGTAAAGGTGAGCTCGGCTAAAATTCTAAATAACATTCCCCAATGGCTTCCAAAGTAAATGTATCAAGCATCTTATTTAGCATCACCTGCAAGAAAAAGTCTTTGGTAAGCATTCAGGCACAATAACATAAAAATGAAAATTATTACTTGGGAAATAGGTTTCGAGATCAGGTCTATAGAGGTCTGCTTTAAACAACAGAAAAATTCCTCTCAGAGGGGGAGACTTTGGAATACCTTACGAATGCACTATATTTGGAATTTATGTATTAGTTCCATTCCCCTTTGAGTCACACTCATTCTTCTAAATCAAATAGCTTTCAAGCACATACTCTACTTTGTAGCTTAAGAAAACCTATCCTTTACTAACTTTTTCCCATCTGAGATTCCTTAAGAAAATTAAGTTCCCCAAAAAGTGACTTCTCAATTCTCCCAAGGAGTCCTTTATCTAGTACTGTTCTAGATGCAGAGAAAATAAGTTAATTCAGTGAGTATAAAGGAAACCTTGGGACACTGGGATTTAATATACCAGAAAACCTTTAAGAAGAGCTTAGTGTTTTAAAGAGTATAGAAACATCACAACAAACTTGGGTAAAGTTACAAGGTTATCCATGTCCCGGAATATTAACTAGCATAAACACCTCGGTGACATCAACTACCAGTAAAAACAAACAAACAAAAACTTCCATGTACCTACCATTTTTAATGAGCAATTAAAACCCCTTGGCCTATTTAATCAGTGCTGCAGCAGTAAGAGAAAGCACCATTGTTTTTATTATGCTTTTTAACTAGTGAGAAGAGCACTGTAGCACTGTCATCCTGTTGTTCATTGATTTGCTCAAGTGGGCACCAGTAATGTCTCCATTGTGAGACTTGTTATTACTGTTTTTGGCATATCGAATACACCACAGGTAGCTCGCCAGGCTCTGCTGTGCAGGCAGGATACTCTCAGTAACTTGCTGGGCTCTCCGAGAGGGACGGAGGAATCAAACTCGGATCGGCTGTATGCAAGGCAAATGCCCTACCCACTGTGCTATGGCTCCACTCCAGTGATAAGATATAGATAGTTATGAGGGGTTATTGGGCAAACACCCAACTCAGAGGTAGAGCCTATCTCACTGAAATGACCAAAGAAATCAATGACAATGATGCTGAGGAGATTTGGGAGTTAGAAGACTTTGAATCTCACCTCCTAGAACAGCAGAAATGAGGGAAGATGTCACATGGAAGTCAGTTAGGTTTATGACCACTGTCAAAACAGTCAATGTATAAAGAAGAAAAAATACCATAAGAGGAACAGAAGCCAGAAATCAATGAGACTCAGACCAGGCAATGGGGTGGTTCTCAGAGGATCAGGGCTTGGTGCGCAATAGTCAAAATGAAAATGAAAACGGATGTTGGCATTTCGGTGTTAGACCTCATGTGGCAACATTGTAACTCTAAAACATAAACATCTATATTGCTTAACCAATATTATCTCAATAAAGTACATTTTTTAAAAGAACATCCAAAAATAAGTAGGTCCAATTTTCTTCCTTTAAAAAAAGTGATGATTTGAGCAACCTTCTCTCATTTCCCACTGCTCTCCGATTTAGACTTCTTTTGTTTCTCAAGGGATAGTCTATAATACGGTTCTTTAAATATAGTGTCTGGGGGATAAATAAGAAAATGAGACAAGTGAGTAAACAAAGGGGGAATAAAAACAGAATCTGCACAATCTTGTCTTCACACTGACTGCCTTTGAGTTAAAACCTTAGTTCTACACGATATCTCAGAGCCACAAAACTCAATGGTGTCCCTTTATATCATATCTAACTGTATCTCTAAATTTTCTGTTTTCCACTCATAAATAGAATCCTATATTACAGATTTTTTCATTATAAAAATCAACAAATCACTAAAATAATAAAGCTTATAGATCTCTTGACAGTCAAAGCCACAACCTCTGGATGGAGACCCCCATATGAAATATTGCTTTTCCCCATTCTTTAAATAATTTTAATTATAATCAAAATTCTTCTCAAAAATAAACAAATTAAAATTCTTCTAAAAGTTGGACTGGATGGTATTAGATGCTGTTGGGGACATGGCATTTATTCCTGATACAGGATTATATATAAGACTTCATGGATTGTTAGATAGGCAATCATTCTAGGTTCTGCTAACAAATAAATAAATCAATAATAAGGGACAATTTAAACTACAACCCACTACTAACTTGAAGAGACATCCTGTTTTCAAAGATGTTTAAAATGGAGTATGAGAACATCTCAGTGATATGAAATGTGGCAATCACTTATTCTTTTCTGAAACTATTAACACAGTTCTTCCTCTTAAGAAGCTTAGATACTGCTATATTCAATCATAATATATCCTGCTGCTGACCAGGACACCCCTACCTCAAGGGCACTAGCATCCTTATTGCTTCTTTCTGCTTGAATTAGCATCCCAGCTCAATGAGAACTGAGGGCTGTGCTGTCCGTCTCTCAGCATTTCCCAGAGAACCTAACACAGGGCTAGGTACAGGAAAGCACATGATCATAGGCTTGTTTCATTTACAAGGAACTTTTAAATCCAGACTTAAATCAACAGCCCATCCTGCACTACATGACACACACTATGTCCTTGCGAAAGGCAGGCCAGAAATTTTTAGTCATGCTTGACAGAAGAACACAGATGTGGCGGCCAGGTAAAGCTGCTTCTCTTGGGCCAAGGTCACAACTCAGGCAATGGTCCTGCTATCAGGAAATCCTGTCCTTTCTAACCCCCAGGACAGTTTTTATTCTCTTTTTTCTGTTGTTTCTCTTTGCTTCCAGATATAGATGCTCCATAATATACTTTCTATGCCTTTGTAGCCTAGGGAACGTAGCTAATGTCAGAGGCCTGGTACGCTTCCTGGGGGATTCTCAAAGTCGCATTCTGCTATGGGGTGGAGGATAAAAGGTAGGTAGCAGTTGCCTGCTGCCACTTCTCTAACTTTACAACCCCTTAAGAGCTCCCACCTCACAAATCAGGTAACAAAGAGAGTCCCAACCATGGGTTCAGGGTTTGTATACACTGCTTGAATGTTCTGTGAGATATCATGTCCTAAGAAAAAATAATAGCAAACCTTAAAATACCTTATTTCTCCTAACTGAAGTATAGAAACTATTGAAAAATCACGCCCACACACACACATACACATACACACGCAAATTATAATTTCACCAGTCCAATAATTATTTCTTTCTGGAAGGGAAAAATCAATTAAAATTGTCTATCTTTTCATCATTCTTTCTTTACCCCCAAAAGGGGTGCTTCCCCATAAGAAATCAGAGTATTTATTTTAGGAAGAATTAGGGAAAAGGGAGATGTCCTGGAGGATAATTCTCTTTTGATTTGATCCAAATTCCTTTTATACCCTTTTTTCCCCCTAGAATAAGTGAAGAAAACCATTTGTTTTTTCATAAAAGAGGTACCAGGCAGATTGGTGGGTACTATGGGTGCCTCTGTGTAATGATACATTTTCTTTCCCATTAAATAATAAAATATGCCATGGAGTCACACAACTCCTTAGACCCAGGGGACATTAAACCAGGCTCATCAAGCACCGTCCATGTGGAAAGATATGAATATATTTTTACCTGGCGCATCCACAGCTTCTCTGCAGCTGCCTCAGAACCCCCACTTTCCTATTAGTTTACACTCACTCACTCCTTAACAAAACACACAGAAGAAGGAAGGAGTAGAGGAAAAAAGACAGAGAATTTGACTAAAGATGAGGAAAAAGACCAGAGGTAGACATGTATCTGTTTCTCAAATTACCTGAATTCTGCATGATAGAGGATATAAATGTCTAAGTAATAATGGCTCTTATTTTTGTTTGTTTTGTTTTCAATTGTAAGGTGCATTTTAAATAACTTGATGTTAGTGCTGAAGGCTGAATCTGAAGGCTGAGTTTGGGGTCATTCTCTGTTTTGTGTGCTAACTGGGAATGATCACTTATATCCTCTGGGTCTGAATTTTATTTTCTTGTACTTTAGTCCAAAAGCACCAACATCTTATGCTTAGAAAAAACCTGTTGAGGATTATATGCAGAAGCTGAGCAAAGATACAAATCATAAATTCCATTGCAAAGCCCACTAATTGTCAGCTTTTTGTGGAAGATCCTAATTAAATCCCATAGGAAAAAGAACACCGAGCTGTGGAAAAGCAGTATCAGTCATTTAAACAACTCTGCTAAGAGCTTAAAATAGACACAGAACATTCTAAAAATGCTTTCATTTTTTTTCAGGCTGAGATAAGAAAAATCAGGAACAGAGAAATGTTGGGTTAGATAATAGTATTCTAAGCATCTGAAAGGTAGCATCTATAAAAATTTTATGAGAAGTGCTAAATTTATCCCAGACAAAAAATCTTCATCAACTGACTGCCTATTAGATTGTCTTTATTGTCTTTCTTTCTTTATTGAGCTGTCACAAGGAGATTCCTCATGCTCAGCCACTCACAGAAGATTCTTTAAAACCCTCGAGAAGAAAGAGATGGGTATATCAACCTAATCCATACAGATGAAAAAATCCTGCTCAGTTCTATAATAGCAGCTGCCCCCAAACAGACTTTTATGAGATGCTCTTCAACAAAAAAAAATGACAATCTTCCCCAAATATAAAACACATTTCTCACGAAGTCCAAATCTAAACCACACAAACTCACAAGGTGGGAAAATGTCTTTCTCACAGAGAAGAATCTGAAAAGAGATATCAAAGTTGTAGTCCTTGTGACTTAGATGTCCCCAAGTTAGTAAGGTTAACTCAAACATTTTGTGTTGGTCACCCAACCAATACTCAAAAAAGTCCCAGGCTCACGTCCCTGTTCTGGAGTGCTGTGTATTCAGACCAGAACAAAGAGACAGGGTTTTCACCAGAATTCTTGCCTATCTTGGACATGGTATTTTAAGGCTATCCAGGGAAACTGACTCAGGAGATTCCATTTTCCTTTGTCCTTGTCCAAAAGCAAGAAATTTCTCTGTAAAGCCCTTCCAAAATGCTTCTTAGCTGCCCTAGCATGAAAACAAGAGCATTTCTGCCTTCTCTTCTGTGATTCTTACCACATTCCCTTGTTCCCTTTCCCCTGCAGACCACTTTCCTATGTTATTATTAAAAAAATCTATGTCTATAGAAATGGATCTTACCTCCCCAGCTCCACTCTATCTTTCTTTCTCCTGCTTCAAGAGGTCCACAGGTTCCTGAAGAACTTTTCCATCCTTCCCTCCTTACTCTATGGGAATCCTGCCAGGTTCTGCAAGAACTCTTCCACTCTTCCCCCCTTCCTCCTGCTTCAAGAACTCTGCAGATGCCTTCTCTAGCCCCACTCTATCTTCCATTCTTCCCTCCTTCCTCTTGCTTCAAGAACTCTCCCCTCCTGGGAGTCAATAAAGATCCCACTTGGGATTCAGCTGTGGCCATCACTTTGAGTCAGTCACAGTTCCACTGCACATTTGCCTGATAAACTTCCTCTTTTCCTACCATTTTTACCTGTAGTATAGATTTCTCCCCATTTTTTTCAATTCCCTTAGTATCTTTCTCTATTCCTTTTAGAGCTCTTTGAAAAAACATATGTACCCAATAATCTAGCTTCTAGTCTGATGCAAATAAGATTATTACCAAGGTCAGAACTAGACTTGATTTATTGTATCCCAGAACACATCACCTCCTTCCTGCTGCTGTCTTCTCTGTATAGTTGGAAATTGGACTCTTCCTTTTTCTTTGGAATAGTCTCATTCTTTGAACTACATGATGTTTTTTCTCTCCTATTTTTCTATCTACTTGTATGAAACTCTTATCCTCCTGCTTCTTATTCCATGGGCCTGCCACATTCCACATGTTCATTCACCTTCTTCCCCTTGCCTTGCTCCCTCCTCCTTGCTTGGCTTTCACTGTGACCCAGATGATGCTGTTGGTGTTTACCATCTGTAACTTCATGATCTCATACCGGTCTCTGGAAACTCTTTGTTTATATCTGAAATCACTTTTCAGGAAACATAAATTCTATTTAATATTAGAGCTTAAAAGGCACTTAGCACTCAGACAGGTAAATGTTGTACTAAGAGATCATTTGATGAGGGGGGAGTGGAGGGGAGAAGAGAGAATCAAGTCAAACATTCTCTCTCCCAATTTCTTACTTATGGCAAAATGATCCTCCCTCCATCAGTCAATAGAGCATTGAAACTCTCCTGAGAGATTGTAAAACTAGACTTTCACCCACTGGCATAAATTTAACTGGTTTTTGTTTATTTATTTATTTCACTCTATTTGGAGGCATTAGAGAACGTTTTCCACTGAAATTCCCTCAAAATTTTCCCCGGCATCTCTCTCTGGAAACCTGGTGTGTCTTTTGTCTGTGTGACCCTGCATATACTTACAAATTAAGACCCAGAAGACATGAGCGAGAATACACAAAAGTCAGGGAATGAAAATTCATAGTAAAATTATAAAGTAATTTTCTATCCATCCAAAATATTGGGATAGAAACCATTAATAAAAGAAAGGGTATGAAAATACCGAATTCTTTTCTAATTTGGACAGGAACTTCCTGAGCAATGGGCAGTCATTCCCTGTGATTCTGATGAATCAAACCAGATTATTCAATGCAATGGCTCAAGGATTCTTTGAATGGCAGTTCCCTGGGGACCACGTGGTGTTGGGTATCAAACCCGAGCCGGGCCATGCAAGGCGTGGGCCTTAACTCCTTTATTATAGCTCTTGTCCCAAGATATCTGTTTCTTAATGTTGTCCATAGTTCAGTTTATGTCAAATATTTAACACTAAGTAAGGTATGAGCTCATGGTGGACCCTTGCATGCATTTTCAGAGTTGAGGGTTAAAAAATTAGATAGATGAGTATACATTAAGATTCTAAGTTGCCATCAAGTGATCCATTTACTTGCAGCACTGTAGCACTGTCATGCTGTTGTCCTGTCCATCAATTTGCATACACGGGCACCATTAACATCTCCATTGTGAGACTTGTTGTTACTGTTTTTTGGCATATCGAATATGCCATGGGTAGCTTGTCAGGCTCTGCCATGTGGACGGAATAATCTCAGTAGCTTGCTGGCTCTCCTTGAGGGATGGAAAAATCGAACCCGGGTCAGCCACATGAAATGCAAACGCCCTACCCACTGTGATATCTCTCCAGCCTCATTTTACTTAGCAATATAAAATGACTGCTGCACACAAATGAAATGTAGTAAATATTTCTGATTCATTTTTTTTCACCCTTGAATCTAGGTGAAGCCATGTGACTTGCCTTGACCACTGAAACATGAGTAAATGTGAAAAGTGACACCTTTGGACTGATGTTATAAGTGTTTTCTTAAAATTCACTTTATCTGCCTACTCTCCTCTGCCATGGCCGTTGTGATATTATACAAGACTTTCACATCAACCTGGGTTTTGGTCAGGATAATTCACAGAAGCTTCAAGTCAGCCCACAAAGAACAGAGAGCATGAGACTTCATTGTGCAATATATCTGAAACTATACTAAATAGTGCACTCTTATCAAAACTGGCCTCCAAAATTCTACCTAATGAGGTAACCTTCTAGCCTTTTTATCTATATCCCTCAACATATGCCTCAACAATATGAAACAGCTTGATGAATGGTGGTGCATTCACTCTCTGCTCCTTTGAAACAGACTAGCACAAATTTGATGGCTTAAAATGGCATTTATTTCCCCAGATCTGATAGGTCAGTATTGTCTAGTCTTGGCCTACCAGAGTTCTTTGTTTAAGAAGGATGCGATCGAAGTCTTAGGTATCTTGTGGTATATGGAGTTCTCCTCCAGTCTCATTAAGCTTCTTGATAGGATTCTGGTTGGGGACTTTAGGATGGAAGCACTCAGTTTCAGCAGGCCATCTTGGCCCCAGAGAGGTCACAATATGGCTATGTGATCTTTTCAAAGCCAGCAGGAAAGGCTTTCCCTACCAGTCACTGTCACTGTCATCTCGTTGCTCATCGATTTGTTCGAGAGAGCACCAGTAACGTCTCTCATTGAGAGACTTATTGTTACTGTTTTTTGGCATATCCAATGCTCATGGGTAGTTTGCCAGGCTCTGCTGCGCGGGCTCGATACTCTCGGTAGCTTGCCAGGCTCTCCAAGAGGAGTGGAGGAATCGAACTCCGGTGGCCGTGTGAAAGGTGAGTGCCCAACCGCTGTGCTATCACTCCAGCCCTCCCCACTAGTAAGATTTAAAAAAAAAAAGTGTATGTATTACCCATCCTTTCACCAGTGTGTATTTCCCAACCCCAATGACCCCAGGTCTTCTGGACACTCCAACTGTATATCTCACTGTGATTCAATAAATAAATAAACAAATAAATAAATAGATAACAAAAGGTTTATGCATTAAAGTTCAGCATCTGACACTTCAATATAAGGTGCAAGATACAATTTTTCAAAATAAATAAGAACAGTATTCTAAACTCAACAAATTTCTAACCCATAAGAATAGCATAAAGAAAAAAAAGGAATAGCATAAAGTAATTAAGAGAACTGGAATTATGGAAGAAGAACACACTTCTGAGAGTTGCTGTCATCTCTGTGGGGAAGAGGATGTTATCACCTAATCCCAAACTAAAAGGGCCTTAGCACTGAGTGTGGGATTTTCAATGTGAAGACTGAATGAACGCCTAGTCAATGGTCAAATGAGTATATTCTGGAGACCAAGTGTCCAAATTCTTCCCCCAAAGAGTCATCCTGAGGACCTTTTGGAATCAAACTGTGCTCTAGACTTGATAGTTATAAGGGACTTGACTTGATAGTTATAAGGGACCCCTGCAGTTGGGAGCTGCATGGGTGGGGTTAAGCTAAAGGTGGGTGTCAAGATGACAAGTTAGGAAATAATCGCAGTATATCAAAAAAAAGATGGAATACTCAGAAGGTGATATCTGCCTTGAAATTTCTTCACATGAGACAGAGTTATTTTAATCAGCTAGATTTTCAAATAGAAATTCTAGAAAAATCTTAGAAAAATCAAAGTCAACTTCTGACAACACTGATCATGAAGCAACCTTCCTGTATCCTTTCTCTACACTCACAGAAGGGCCTGAGATGGAAGCTAGAGGATAGAAGAGAAGGTGGACAAGAAAGAGAGGCATCACAAGCAGGTTGGCAGGGTGGAGAAAGAGGTAAAGACTTACCTCTGTATGAATATAAAAGAAGTTGATCTGGATTATCAAAAGAAATGTGCATGCTGTTGTTTTGTTTTTCTTTAAAATCACCATTGTAGGGGCTGGAGCAATTGCATAGCAGGAAGGGAATTTGCCTTGCACAAGGTCAAACCAGGTTCGATTCCCAGCATCTCATATGGTCCCCCGAGCACCCCCAGGAGTAATTCCTGAGTGTATGAGCCAGGCATATCCCCTGTGCATCGATAAGCATAACCAAAAATAAAAAATCATTGTTTCCCCGGTCGCTGGAAGTCATACCCTCGACCCACCCTCGGCACCATCTTGCCACATTCAACAGAGAAGCTGGGCCTTCTGGTGAGCAAGGCGGCCGGAGAATGCTCCGGACCCGAGACGGGGCCAGCAACACCGGGGATCCAGACGGAGGAGGTACAGCCAGCACACCTTCTCCAGATGGAGCCCCAGCGACACTGAGCAGCAACTAACATGGCTCCAGGACGCGGGACTGGGACAACTCCAAACCGTAAAAACTGAAAACATACAATCTTTTAATGGAAAACTAATTATCAAATGCTTCCTTGGTAGTAGGGCTGTCTTTCTTGGTGGGAAACTCCAACAGCAATAGTGAGTTTTGTGTTGAAATATGGAACGTAATCAAGGTAAGGAGAAAATGAAGTGAAATTCATCAGTTATACAGTTGGGGGTGGGGGCAGGGGAAGGGGTTTTTGGTGGTGGAATATGGGCACTGGTGAATGGATGGGTGTTTGAATATTGTATAACTGAGACAAAACCTGAGAACTTTGCAACTTTCCACATGGTGATTCAATAAAATTTTTTTTAAAAATCATTGTTGTACTTTTTCACATAAAGCAAAGTAGAAAACCCAAAGTTCTCTGAATTTTTATCACTGATAGGGAGAAACTTTCTATGTTGAGGTGGTTGAAAGGAAGATATGGTACAAGCATAAAACTGCTTTTAGGATTTGCACCCCAGGTCCTGTTTATTCTTGTAAGATGGTCTTATCCGGCACATCTGCCTCTTCATGTGGTTATAAGCTTTTACAGGAGGGCCAGTTGTTGATTTTTAAGTTCAAAGTCATGGATTAATAACATTCTTGTCAGCTCCATGGAAAACCAAAATGTGGTATTTTTTGACCTGAGGGAAAAAAAAAGAAGCAGAGCTGCACACACAGACACATACACACACACACACACACACACACACATACACATACACACACTTTTTGGGTGTTTTTGAAAGAAGGCACCATAATTCTTGGAACACCATATCCAGAAACATCTTGTTTCTCAAGCAGACAACCTCCTGATCTCAATTTAAAAGCTACCTTGGATCTTTTCTCCAGTTACTCTTCTCTCATGAAGGTCTAAACAAGAAATCTGGAGAGGAAAACTAACAGGATCTCAAAGTGGAGACCAGATATTTTATTCAGTGCAGTCATCTGGATTGTGAGAAAGCAATCAAGTTGAGATCTTAATGTTAAGACGTTGGAAGAGTGAGAAAGGAAAGGGATGGCTATTAAGCTGTCAGACATAAGGAAAACCACATCTGCAACCGATTTGATTAAAAAACTAAATGATACAATAGTTTTAGTGCACACGAAAAAATTTAAATCAATACATGGTTCAAATATCACAAAGAAACTACACATACTGAGCCATGCATATATAGTAGTAGTAATAGTAACAATAGTAGTAACTGAAATCTGCTATACTTTTTTCAAATAGACAAAAAAACTATATCTACATGCTTCATATTTATATATGTGTGCATACATACACATACGCATGGCCATATATCAATTTATATGACCTCTCTCTTAACCCACCCACCAAAACAATCAGCTCACAAAACTAATAAAATTGGACACTTTCTAAATTGCCAATTTTTTGTCTTCACTTAGGGATATAATCAAGCCCTGGTTGTGCTTTTGTTTGTTTCATATCAATTTTTCCAGTAAACTCTAACCACTTCTGCTTCTGATACGGTAGTTATATTGGCCATATCGCAATATAAGAAATAAGCCTGCCCAATCCTTCTCTTAAGTGGTCCCCCATGTGGCTATCCTGGTGTCCAAGAAACAAAACATGCATTGTCCTCTCACTGTCCTTGCATGGGGTGATGTGAAGTGAGAATGTTTACTAGGGAATGTGACAGTCACTCAATAAGATAGGTGACTCAGGACCTGGATTTCAATCACATGACATTTTATTGGGAAATCGGAGGTAGAAAAAAGAGAAAGCATAAAAGAAAAGAAAAGTAGAGAGTGATCCTGGAAAAATAAGAAGCCTAACTAAGGAAAAGAAGCCTGGGGACAGATTTATTTGCTTTGTGAATTACCATCAAATCCCCTTGGGGTGTAGTGAATCAAGTAATACAGACCACAGTGTTATGGAAGAGAAATGAGTTCAAGATAAAAAAGAGACTGAGGGATGTGTTATGGCTATGAATGCTTCTTTTAACATGGACCTTAAATGTGACTTCCTTATATTCAAACCTCCAAGGAGCGTATGTCTCAGGGGGGACTTCAGCGGATTTCCTGATCAATGATAACCTAGAAATGGAGAAATTGCCCTGATCTAAGGAAAGAGCTCTAAGGAAAGAGTATACTTCAAAGTATACACAACCCAGGAATAAGGATTCAACAGTTGCCGATATTTTCATGACAAAGCTAAGTGTATTACTCTGGGTTAATTCCATGGGGATCAAGCTTAGGGGTGACCAGCGAAGTCAGGAAGTTTATGATTGCATACCCCTGGATATCACTGTGTTCTCAGTCTCATTGTCTGTATACAACTAGTTTCACAATCGCAAGACAGGTCCACCATGAAGGAGCAACCCAAGGCTGGAGAGCAAAGTTCTTTGTACCCACACTGCTGTTTATGGGGTTTCCTACACAGGTCTGAGAAAGGAAAACAGGCTACAATCAGGGCTTCTACTGGGATTGGTGTCCGTAAGAAGGAGTCTTGCAGTGGTGGAAGGAAGAGCAGTTGGCCTGGGTATGGTATTGGAATGTTGTATGTATGAAGCACTATCATGAGCAATATTATAAATAGTGGGGCCTTAAATATAAATAAATAAATGATCCTTGGATGAGTTATCTGTCCAATTTTTTTTTCCAGCAGGGACCGTTGGGCAGAGCAGCTTCTTCTGCAGCTGGTACTGGCTTTCATCACTTTGTCAAGCTCAGTCTTCTTCTGAATACTGACCTGCAGGAAGTAAATGACACATTCACCTGATGAGAAGAAAATTATATGGGGGAAGAAAATTAACATGAGAAGAAAGATCACAGGGACCAGAGTGATAGTACAGCAGATATGGAGTTTGCCTTGCATGTGGCCAACCTGGATTCTATTCCCAGTGTCCCATATGGTCCCCCAAGCACCGCTAGGAGTAATTCCTGAGTGCACAGCCTTGAGCAATCCCTGAACATCTCTGGGTGTGACCCAAAAAGCAAAAAACAAAACAAACAAAACCCCAAAATATCATGCAGTTTGGAGTTTGGCATCAGATCCTGAAGACTATATATTACGTGCAAAGTTAAGGTATCTAGGGTCTATATATTGTGGGTGATAGGAAGTCTTTGTGTACATATATAGTGTGCATATATAGTCAGTTTATATGTGCCTTAGCTGAAAAAAAATTAGTTAAGAAAACCACTATGAAGTTTACAAATAAGGGACAGACCATGTATCCTTAGCATTGAACATAAATTGGCTTGATTCTCTTCTTAAGATTTGAATACAATGCACAGAGGCTCAAATACTGGAACCAAACATAGAGTAGTAACATATATTCATAACTTAGTTTGTTAGGCCCATTTACTTGCTACATGTCTTACCCTTTAGACCTTCACAATAGCTCTACAAAGTTCTCTTATTTTCCTGATGTTGCGTGTATTTTAAGAGAAGGGTGTGTGGCAACACAGCTGCTAAATGGTAAAAGTGGGAATCCATCCCAGGCAAACTTCAGATCCAAGAATCTCTACCCTGAGACAAAACTGTCACTTGCATAACTCACAGGCATTACAAATAAAACTCTATTTCTCGCATAACCCAAATTTGCTCTTTCCCAGCCCATCTTAATAAATACCACTATTCATTGATTATATAAATTAAATTTAAAATTACAGCCATATTTCATTATATTATTTATTCACCTTGTCTCATACTAAGTACCAGAAAGCCTTTTCAGGTCTACAAATATATTGTTAATCTGTCCTTTGCTTTCTATCTCCATTATCCCCACCCTAGTTTGCTTCACTAATAGCTTATACTGGGACAAAAAAAAAGAAAGCTACTTTAGCTCTATAGCTCTGTTTATTTACCTGTATATCAGTTTGTACCATAACAGTCACAAAAATCTTCCCCAAATTACACTAAGTCATAGCTAGTGATAAACCTTAAGGGACACCATTTTCTTCTCTTGGTTCTGAATAGTGGCATTTGATTTTCTCTCTGCCAGGAACGCTTTTTGCCTGACTAAGTTCTCATCAATCAAGACACATCTGTCTTTTCTTTAGAGATGATCACCTTGTCTAGTGAAGTCCCTGACCATCCCCATCACCTCACTCGATCTATCTCTCTGCATAGCTTTCATCTCTACCTAAAAAAAAGTCTTCTGTATTTATTTTGTCATGATTGAGTCTTTTGCTAAAAACTAAACTCATGTGGCTAGAGAGATTATATGAGTTAAGGCACATCTTTCGCCTGAAGTCACACCAGTTTAACCCCAGCACTGAATTTGTTTAGTTTGATTTATTTACTTCTCTACACCAGTAACTCAAACAGTTCTTAACATATAGAAGTACCAGTTAAACACTAATTGAATTAGTGAAACAATAGCACTGTTCCTTTCTCTCTGTGTAATTTGAGGCTTTTGATTGAACTCTCTGAAAATCTACTCTATATACTGGTACAAGTTTACATGATACAGATTATAAGGACTACATAATATAGTACTTGGCACATGTCAAGAGTTCAATTATTTTCTGTCTTCTCATATACAAAGAATGCACATCCATGTGCTACCACATTTCCTTAATTATTTATTCCATTGCTTGCTTCTGTTACCAAGAGCCTCCCTCGTATTCTACCAACTCTTGACTTCTATAATGCTCTATTATGCTTCGTTTTCTATTGTCTGAAATAGCACTGGGAATAGAGGTGCTCCTGGGGTATGATCATGTGATCGCAAAAGCAGATTTTGCCAGTCAAAGTGTCCAATAAAAATAGAATGTTGCTTCCTAAATGTCTCTGGAAGCCTGTGGTTTAGTTCACAATATCTTAACAGATTAAGTTAATGCAAATAGCAGATGTATTTTGTAGCAACAAGACAAATGTTCAGCAAAATTAAAGTTATTCATGTGTAGTCACACTGGGAATATTTGCATGATATTTTGCTAATTGCTCCAAAATCTGACTTGTAGCGAATAAACAAATGGGAAATAAAATAAACCAGCCAAAAATTAGCCCCAGGCCTCTCTGATTTCTCTTAAGCTCTCTATGTCTTTCTTCAGCCACTCAACCTTTTGCTCTGAAAGCCCAGCGGATACTTCCAGGCCCCTGGATCAGTTTTGGACCCATTATTTCTGTACAGACATTCACAGTTTTCTCGTGGTAATGTGATGTCTTCCCAAGGTGCTTGATATTTTTTCTCTCTCTGACTCCTACTGCCCTAGTCAGACTTCAAATCTGTCTACTCAGGTTTCCGAACTAAAGGATCATATTGATAGATTGTACCACTTGAAGACTGTAAATTTGTCAAGCTTTCTTAAGATATTTCAGATTAATTTTTAGTCAATATATACTAGATATTTTACTTTATAGAGGCTCAAATAACAAACTAATACAAACTGGACAGCTTGAAGGATCTATAGTGTCACAACTCAGGGGACTTGAATTCTTGAATTCTGAAGCCAAGATGTTGGTCGGTTGATTCCTCTTAGTTTTATTATTATAATTATTATTATTGTTGTTGTTGTTGTTGTTGTTGTTGCTGTTGTTACAATTATTGAATTTTTGTCAATTACTGGAGCAATAATACAGCAGGTAGGGCATTTGTCTTGCATGCGGCTGACCCGGGTTCAATTCCTCTGTCCCTCTCAGAGAGCCCGGCAAGCTACTCGTGGCGTATTCAATATTCCAAAAATAGTAACAAGTTTCACAATGGAGACTACTGGTGCCTGCTGGAGCAAATCGATGAAGAACAGGATGACAGAGCTACAGTGCAGTGCTACAAAGAAACAAATTTATTCATGATTTTTCAGGCATACAACATTCCAACATCAATCCCTTCACAGTTTCCACTTCACTCCACCAAAGTCCCTAGTTTGCCCCCATTTCACAACCTACCTCTATGTTGGAAACTATTTTCTTTTTTCTTTTTGGGCACTGTGATTTACAATACAGTTACTGATAGGGTATTATGCCACCTTGCATCCTTTTGGAATCCAATCCTCATCCAGAGTGACAATTGTCTTGAAGATCATTGTTATAGTGGTCCCATCCCTAACCTATTCCCTATATCAGCACAGTGGCAAGTGTCCCACTAAGGACCAGTTATTCTGCTCTTTTCTATTGTTTTGGCATTATTTTTCTCCTACTGTTTCTTTACATCCTACATGAGTGAGATCATTCGATGTCTCCCTCCCCTCTGACTTATTTCACTTAGCATGATACATTCCAGATGCATCCATGTATCAGCAAATAGTATGACTTCATCTTTTCTTACGAATAAGTAGTATTCCATCGTGTATGTGTAGCACTGCTTCTTTGCTTCCAGTCATCTGTTCTTGGGCACTTGGGTTCTTTCCAGATTTTGTCTATTGTGGTGAGTTCTACAATGAACATAGGAGTACAGATGTCTTTTCTGTGTTGTGTTTTGGGGGCTTTGGGGTATATTCCCACAAGTACAATTGCTGGGTCATATGGAAGTTCAATTCTAAGTTTTCCTGAGGAATGTTTGTATTATCTACAAAAAGGCTGGACCAGTTGATATTCCTACCAACAAGTAAAGAGAGTGCTATTTTCCTCTCATTCATAACAATACTGGTTGCTGTTCATTTGAGTGCCAGTCTCTCTGGTGTGAGGTGATATGTCATTATTGTTCTGGCTTGCATTTCCTTAATGATAAGTTATACAGAGATTTTCTCATGTGCCTTTTGGCCATTTGTATTTCTTCTTTGAACTTTCTGTTCATCTCTTCTTTCCATTTTTTATGGGATTGAATTTTTTCCATGTAAAATTCTATCAGTGCTTTATATATCTCACATCTCAACCCTTTTTCAGATGACCACCACCCACTCTTCTAGAAATTCTGAGGGAGAATAGATTCTCTGTCTTTTCCTACCTTCTTGTGGTAACTAGAGATTCATGGCTCTCCTTTCCTTGAAGATTGGTAGTTGCACCACTTCCAATATCATGTGCATTTGCACATGGCTTAATGCCTGTATATCTCTAATGTTGTATATGTCTTCTTGGAAGGACACTGGTCTCTTTGAGTGAGTGACTATACTCCAACATGACTTATTAGTAATAGAGTGACATTGATCTAATTTCTAAACATGATCATACTTTACATATGAATGTTAGGACTTCAATGATTTTCTTGAGGTGGGAGGGGAGATATAATTCAACTAATAACAGAAATGGCCTGGGATTTTATGGACATATGTCTCTAGCAACTGAAATATCCAGTGCATGCTCCTGAATACATGTCTGTGATAAATACATATATATCTATAATATACTAATCTACAAATATATTCTATATATTATGGACCACTGGGGCTGGATCCATAGCACAGTGGGTAGGGAATTCGCCTTGCATGCAGCTGACCTAGGTTTGATTCCTCCGCTCCTCTCAGAGAGCCCAAGAAGCTACCGAGAGTATCTCGCCTGCAGAGCAGAGCCTGGCAAGCTCCCTGTGGTGTATTTGATATGCCAAAAATAATAACAATGAGTCTCACAATGAAGATGTTACTGGTGCCCACTCGAGCAAATCAATGAGCAATGGGATAACAGTGACAGTGATTATGGAACAAACACAAAAATAGAAACTTAGAAATTATGAGTAAAGAAAACATATGTAGTGACAATACATTGTCTTTTCTCACCCTGCTTTCCAGCCCCAGTGTACTATCTAGTCCTTCCTTCCTTTTCTGAAGTTGTTTCCTAAATTACTGAGAAAAGGATCAATCTAACTCTATAAGCAAGAGAAGAAAAGAAAAATAAAACATTAAATAATGAAATGGGGCTGAAAAAATAGTCCAGTGGGGAAATTCCTTACCTTGCCTGCTCTTGACCCAGGTTCAATCCCAGGCAGCCCACATGGTCCCCAAACCACTGCCAAAAGAAATTCCTAGGTGCAGAGCCAAAGGTGATCCCTGAGCATCTCTGGATGTCACCCATAAACTAAAAAGAATAAATAAATAAATAGTGAAATGCAAGGTAACTAAACTTGAGCCATTTGAACTAGAAGCAGCAAAAGTTTATAGTTAATAGAATATTGTAAGTAACATTTTTTAATTAAAAATGACCTACCAGTAATTTGAAAGTAATAATTTTATTCTAAAAGTACCAGAATCAATACATTCCACACATTATATTAGAATTAAGAGAAAGTAACTAGTCATGTCTCATTCCCAAAGGTCAATGGCCTCATTCCTCCCATATTTTTGTTACTTTCCTTCAAGAAATTATTTTTCCAGTATCATTTCATAAGAAAAACCAATAGGTATTTGGGGCTAGAGAGATAATACTAGAGGTAGGCACTTGCCTTGATCATGGCCAATTCAAATTCTATCCCCCAAATCCTATTTGGTCCCTGTAACTTTGTCAGGAGTGAGACCTGAGCACAGAGCCAGGGTAAGGTCTGAACACTGTTGGATGTGGCCCCCAAACAAACAAATAAAAAAGTGATAGGAGCTAAATATAAGATCAAAAGACTCTGGTAACATATTTATGCAGAATCCAAGGAACTTGAGAAAGTGGTCTCCTCTCCAGGGTTCAGCTTCCTCACCAAAGAACAGAAGTGATCCTCAGCTTCTTGGGTTCCTGCAAGACCAACAAAAATTATACTGCACTAGGACCAGTTAATACGACTATATACTGGTCATATTATATATGACTACTTTCACAGAAGCCAATTGACACACCTGGTCTCAACTTCCTGTCTGTCTTTCTGTATAATGGATATAAAAGAGCTTGTCATTACTATTTCAGAGAGATTTCCTGAGTAAAGTAGAATAATATGAAAATAAACACTACAATCAAAATGCATTTTGATATAAAAATTACAGATTTTATTAACAGTGGATTGAAAATGTAAATATAGCATTCTAAAGCACTATTACTCTGGGAAAGCAGGGACCTGTCTTCAACTTTGAGATGCCAGAAAAGGAACTTTAGTGTCTCTTAGAGAATTAACATGTAATTCCAGATCCTCTTCAGAAGAGTTAGTAAGAGGTCAATGGCAAAGGCAGTCAGGTTCAGCATCTGGGTTCACTTTCAGCAACAAGGGACACACCCATATTTGATCTAGGACATCAGAGAAAAGTCTCTAGCCCTAAGTTTCTATGTATTCATTATGAAAATAACCAAATTTTGAATAAAGAAGAGGGCAACCTGTGTCCTGTCTGAGCTATTTTCTCTCCTACAGAATAAGCAGTAGACACTCTAGGGATTCTTGTCAAGGTGAAGTTAAAGTACATACAATCTAAGCTCTAGGCACTGACTAGAGACAGTTTGTTAATGCCCAACTTCCCATTTTGCATAACACTAAATGCAGAACTAAAGGCTGCTAGCTACTCTTCAAGACAAAGATAAAGCTAGCAAGACTTTAAAGACTTTGGTACATCTACACAATGGAATACTATGCAGCTGTTAGAAAAGATGAAGTTATGAAATTTGCATATAAGTGGATCAACATGGAAAGTATCATGTTGAATGAAATGAGCCAGCAATAAAGAGACAGACATAGAAAGATCACATTCATATGTGGATTATAAAGTAGCATAATGGAACACTAACACCCAAGAGTAGTAGAGACAAGAACCAGGAAGTATGCCCCACAGCTTGGAAACTGGCCTCAAATGCTAGGGGAAAAGGCAGCAGAGATAGTAGAGAATGTTGGGAGGACCTACTCGGTTTTAAAGCTGCATATCAAAAGTAGACTATAGACCATGTCTATAGTCTATAGTCTATAGACCATGTTTAAACATGATGGCCACTCAATACCTCTATTGCAAACTACAACATCCAACAGGAGAGAGAACAAAAGGGAATGCCCTGCCGCAGAGGCAGGATGGGGTGGTGGGGGTTGGGATGGAAGTGGTGGGAGGGATACTGGGATCATTGGTGGAGGAGAATGGGCACTGGTGGAGGGATGTAAACTAAATACAAACATGAAAGTTCATAAGTTTGTAACTATACCCCACAATGATTCACCAATAAATTTTTTTTTAAAAAAAGGGGTCACTAACCAGTTTGCACGATACATTAACCACGGAAGTTTAAATAATCTTATACTTAAACCACATCTCAGACCAGTTAAATCAGCCTCTCTTAATGTGGGACCAGATTTCAGTTACTGTCACTGTCACTGTAACACTGTCATCCTGTTGCTCATCGATTTGCTCGAGCAGGCACCAGTAACGTCTCCATTGTGAGACTTGTTGTTACTGTTTTCAGTGTCTTGAAATTTATCCCAGGATGATTCCAATACACAGTTGATATTGTTTAAACTGCTTTAAATTAAACTGTTTATGTTTTCTAAATTGCAGAAAATGAGGAGTCCTCCACTCACTTGTTGGGTATGGAAGTGAGGAGAATAAATGCAGAACTGACTCCAGAAGTGTACTTTTTAAAAAAATTTTATTAGTGAATCACCATGGGGTATAGTTTAAAATAATTGTACTCTCCAAAAGATATCTTGACACCCCTTGTCCAAAAAGATGTACTTGGACTCTCCTTGTCCAAATACATCCTTTTACATGCAGATGATGAACATCTAAATGTGCAGTTTTTAGGCACTTTATTTTGTTGAATAAAGCTGTCCATGCTAAGGTCCATAGTGATATCAAGAGAGTAGTTGTTTAAGGCTTTTCTCAAAGCAAGCAAATGTGTGAGTCAGATCACTGTCTCTCTTGAACATCTGCCATCCTAGACACAATTAGACTGCCAGAATACAAAATGTGTGTTCATGATTTTTTTCCCCTCTAACCTTAACTAAAATCTCCCCCAATGAAGTCAAATGTACAAAACTTTCCCTAATATATCAGAAACAAAATCATCAAATCTGTAACATGTACAACTTAAGGGGATTTTTTGTATGTTTGCTTTTTAAAAATCACAAAATAATAGTTTTGCAGGAAGCACATAGTGCATTTGTTAGAAGAGCAATTTTTGAAAAGCTTTGTCACTTGAGTCACTTAAGTCTAGCATTCTTAAGTGCTATGTTTTTAAAGCTTAGTCACAGATGTCTCTCTTAAACATACAGAAAGGAACACTAAATTTTGAGCACTTAGTGATGCAGGGTTGGCTGAATATACCCTTAGAAAAATGAGTCCTTTTATCAGTCACTATTGCTATGTGAGTCCCTTGGGAAAAAATCATTTACAGTTCAACTGGCCTCAATTTAGAATTTCAGATGCTGTTATATTTACTGGTAGATTGATTGTTACTCAATAATATTTATTTCTGACCTCCTATTTCCATAAAAGAAATAAATTTACCTGATTTAGATTCAGCCATGTGACTAGTTCTGCCAATGGGATATTAACAGATATGGCACAAATGTTTTACACTTGTTTATACAAATGAGTTCTGTCAGATCTGTATAAATTAACAACACTAGAGAAACTGAGGTTCTAAATAAATGAATTCATATGGAGCTGACTTGAACCCAGTCCACAATGAAGAACTGGACATAGGCAGTGCCCAGTTTCAGTCAGAACCAAAGAACTCCCAATTCCCACAAAGCCCACAATTGTGTGGGTAAGACTCAATTACTTTATTTTAAGCAACCACGTGTTTGAAATTATTTACAATATAGCAATACCTGACTGGCAACCCACCACATGTGGTACTGAATAACTAAGATCCTATAACAAACACCTTTTGAAAATTCAATTTTTATGGTCAATTAAAACACACTTTTGAAGTTAATTGCTATTGTGAAAGATGTGTTTTATGCTACAAAATAATTATGCTGTTGCAATTATCATTGTCTACTGTTGGGACATACAAATTATTATTTCCCTGAATATTAGATAGTGCAAAATTCTCTATGAAATTGAATGGAAGTCAAAATTAGTTTCACTGAGGCAAAAAATAAATTTTACCATTTGTTGTAAAATGAAAATCATTATAATTACCATTCACTGAGCACTTATTGCATACATATCACCAGTATCATCTCAAATTATTACAGTAAGGTTATTTTGATCATTTATCCACATTTCAAAACTTCGATGTTTGTAATATGTTCAAGATTACCAAGTTAGGAAGCAACAATACTGGAATCTGTCCCACATCTGTTTCATGAGCTTAATTCATTTTTCAGATTTAGTTTTTGGACCACACCCGCAGTGCTTAAGGCTGACTCCTAGATCTGTGTTCAAGGATCACCCCTGGCAGAGATTGGGAGACCATATGGGTGCTATGGACTGAAAGAATCATACAATGCCCATAAGATCTTTAGCATGATTCTTTTCCATGAAAGATTATTCACAACATAAATCTTAATGGCAAAATGTAGCACTTTAATGTCTCAGATATAAATTTTGAGTGCAAATAAACAAATATTTGGTTATGCCTAATAGGTCTTGTCCTTGGGTTTGGAATTGGAGTTTGAATGTCGGACATGGTTCTCTCTTATTTTAGGAGCTTTCAGTCTACTAAATAATTGATGTCGAAAAATTCCAACCAAAGATCCCAGTGTGAGTTCCATCATGTTCTAACTCAGAATGAACAGATGTTCTGACTAATGACTGTTGCAGTGGGAAGTGGGTAAGGGTTTGGGAGTTAGCTACATTTACTCACTGAGAATGCTCATTCCTTCCTAAAGGCAGGCAGCAGCCAAGAAAAAAGACAAATTCTAAATTAAAGGGGAGATCAAGCTGTGCAAGACTGCTGATGAGAGTGGAGCTGAAAGACAGTGGCTGAGTTCCAGTCCGCGAGGATGAACCTGAAGAGAACACACTCAGGCACACTCAGGCCTCGTGACTCAGGCAGGAATGTTGTTCAGCAGCAAATAATAAATTAAAGGAAAAAATTGTAATCATGGTTCTGTTAAAAGGATTAAAAATCTATAAAATGTAGCTCATTTGCTTAGGGGTAAAATGGAGCAGTAAGTATATGGTTTTCAATACAAATGGGTCAATTTTCTGCTACTCCAAGATGAAGGATCACAAAAGATCCAACCATCAGACTTTCTTACACCAAATAAATTCACATTTCTCAGTTTCCCTTTTGCCCCTATTCATCCAATAGGCAGGTCCATCTGAGTAATACTCTATTTATTCTCTAGAGTCAAACTGTAACTGGAATAGTAAATGTCAAAATGTATTTTCATTAATAAAAAGTGTCCAATGTTCCAAAATGTTCTTCCACCAGTTGAAAATAAACTATTTCAATCCTCATTGCTTCAAAAACAATTACCATCAGGATACACTGACATCATCTGCACAGAAATACCCGGCAAACTTATAAAGGAATGTGTAATAATAACATGTTTCTATTTTCTAGGAAAGTCAAATGTGTGCTTAAAATTTGCCTTGTTCATAATTGTCATTATAATTCCAGTTGTGACATCATACCAATGATTTGCCAGTTTATATATTATCTAACTACTGTGAACTTTAGCTTTTTTTAATGTGCAAAATTGAATATGAAATTTACTAAAATTGTTGGTAGAAGACTCAGAAATGCAATACAACACACTTCGCAAGTCAACAAAGAAAAATCAATAAATAGTATCTTTTGTAATTATTATTGATACTGCTCCTACTTAAATTCTGTTGTAACTTATGTATCATAATTATACTTGTCTTACACTTCCATAAAATATCTCCTTCTACACATAAGAGTCACAGCAAAATGACTAACCACATGTTACCTTCTTCAGATTTCAGAATGGTACTGCTATAGCACAGGGGTAGGGTGTTCAACTTTCACGTGGCCAACCCGTGTTCGATTCCTCCTGCCCTCTCGGAGAGCCCGGCAAGCTACCGAGAGTATTGCACCCGAACAACAGAGCCTGGCAAGTTACCCGTGGCATATTCAATATGCCAAAAACAGTAACAATAAGTCTCACAATGAGAGACATTACTGGTGCCTGCTCGAACAAATTGATGAGCAACGGGATGACAGTGACAGTGACAGTGACTGCCCTTTGCTCCAATTCTACATAGAAGTGGTAAGTTACTGGGGTACAAAACTTCAGACCCCCTTTCTAAGCTTCCGAGGTTCTTACAGAAACCAAATCATTCTGAATATTATGTGCTTCAATTTGAGTTTTACACTTCAGGTAAAATTAGTCCTAATGTCAAGCTTTAATGAAGAAATGGGATTTACAGATAGCCTGTGCCAACTCTAGAGCTGATATCTCTCTAGAAGGCCAAGGAAATCCTAGCACCTAATATCTCCTTTGATAGCTATATATATGTAGTCCCTGTCCCAGAGGTTGACAATACTAAGATGGGGATATAAACATACTCATGAATACCAAGGTCACTGATATCAACATATTTGTGCTGGCATTAACGTTGTGTCATAGTCCTAACCTGAATCAAGTCATTACCATCCTCATATCTTAACACAAATCAACATTTAATTGACCATTAAGTTAGTAAAAAGGAATATTTGTATATTTAAAAATATAAAATCCAATAATATTTTCTTGTGATGCATGATAATAAGGCAGGTGTGTATGTATGTGTGTATGTGTGTGTTTGTGTGTTTTCACTCAAACTTCATTATCTTCTTTGGAAAACAGAAATCCCTTTCAGTTTTTCTACCTGAGAAAGAATCCAATAAGTTAATGAGTTCAAATTCTCTTCTTTCCTTATTCAGCATCCTTGCCCGCTTTAATTCAGCAACAGAATCTACAGTTCCTTTGAGATCATGGACAGCCTTTTGGGGGTACTATACATAAGATCCCATGTCCACCAACAATAGATTTATCCATTACCACATTGTTGGACATTTTAACTACCTTAATTTTTTATAATGAAAAGAATGACTCTGAACATTCATTTTGGACTTCAGTTATCCAAAGTGGGTTTCTGTATCTTGGTACCAATGCAAAATACTAGCTGATATGCACTAGAATAAGTAAATAAATAGGGACCAGAGAAATAGTACAGCAGGCAGGCACTGGCCTTGTATGTGGCTGACCTGGGTTTCGTCCTGGCACCCCATATTTCCCTGAGTACCACCAAGAGTGATTCCTAAGCATAGAGCCAGAAGTCCTGAACACAGTTGGGTGTGGCCCTAAAGCCAAAGAAGAAAATAAGAAAAAAAATGAACAATTATTACATATCATTATTTACAGATCCAATTAATTGTTTCTTTTTAAGTACATATAATTTTAACATTGACCCTCGTTGGTATTGTAATCTGCAGTCATTAAGCCACAATTAGGTGTAAGCCATATTACATCAGAGTCAACATGTTGAAACTAGATTTACAAGAAATTGCTGAATAAAAGCTACTGCCCTCTTCCTAGTTTCTGGTAATCTCTCATCTACCAATTGTAGACCAAATTACAAAAAACTTTAATACAGTGATATATCTTTCCCTCTTGATAAGATGTTCAAATTCATATCATCAGTCATGGAGATGAAAGTTAGAATGACAGTGAAATGCCATTTATATATTATATTGGCATTAATGAAAATAGCTTATAATATCGAAGATAGAAAAATATGTCCCTGAGAACTTTTATTCACGTACACTGGTGATAGGATAGTAAACTGAGCCAGTCCCTTTGGAAAAATGTGGTGAAATGTTAGAACTGAGCATTCACATACTACAATCCAGAAAACTTGATCATGTGTCTGTAATACGTGAACAAAAATATTCACAGCACTCCTGTTCACAGCAGAAAAAAAATAAAGCACTAAAGAAACTAAAAAAGGTTATAGAACTGTGGGCTACACTAAAGAGACTGAAAAAAATTTAAAAAACAAAAAAATATGTATTAAAATGGAGATGCCTAGATCATTTTTGACTCTAAAGCAGTGGGGGCAGGGGTCTGGGGGCTGGGAGACAGGCAGGGGAGGGGCAAGAGTCAAGAGGATTTGGGTACATGGGTAGTGTGGAGAAGTGGTATAGCTAAATATTCAAACCATAGAGTCAGCAGCACAGAAAATCTGTGATTAGCACTTCAACGACCAAATTTCAAATTGTGCCTGTCGAGGTGGCAGGCTGGAAGGAGAAAGGGTGGGCAGGAACCTGGGAACGCTGTTGGAGGGAAGTTGACACCAGTTTGGGGAGTGGTGCCAGAATAGTGTGCATATAAAACGCAACCTATAAATAACTTTGTAAATCATGGTGTTTTAATAAATTTTGAAAAACTCAAAAAATACTATGTCAGAAGTAAGAGTTTCTTTTAATGGCATGGTAAGCACATAGATTTTACAAGAAACACTAGATAATTTTGGATATATTCTAAGGTTATCTCAAAACTCTCACTGTTTTTCTTACTTCTTCTTAAAATCTATGTAGTATTTCTTTCACAAACCATTTCCATTGAGAAATCTGAGGCATCTTAACTTACTAGTCCTGTAAACGGAGATAAGTAGAGTGAGAAGGTAACCCATCTCTTATGAATCTGCTAGTCACACTATTTAACGTGCACATTTTCTTCACGACAGAAAAGGCCATTTCTATCAGAACCATGAGGTTAATGTATTCCTTCCTTCCCAATTTCCCACCCCCATATACTAACCAACCCCTCTGGGAAAAAAGCTTTTAACTTATCAGAGACCTATGCTTTGGGGATAATGCAGCAATATTTTATTATTGCTGCTAATATGTGCATGTGACTATAGATAGAACAATAGGCAGAGAATATTGCTTTGTACTATAAAAACTTAAACCCACATTGACCAGTTTAAATGGCTTCTTTCTTTCAGCAGCTGCCTTCTCAAAGATCTGAAAGTGCCTGAGACTAACAGAAGGCTTTTGGAAGGCATTCCCACTTGCAGAAGAAAATGAAAGGATGATATCGCTGTCTTTAGGCAGTTCATATACAAGATTTGTGAGAGCATAAGGAATGTCTTGGTCCTTTGAGTTTAAAAAGATGACAAATTGTTAGCAATTGTAATAAAATATAATAAAATTATAATAAAAACAATCAGGAAAAGGATTAAGCAGTTGCATGTAAACAAAAATAGTTCTTTTCTTCATTAACTTTGTCTTGGCTATGTCTCCACTCATACCAATTATACTTCTTGCAATTAAAGCTTGAACTGGACTGGAGAAGTCACCATTATTTATATTATTATAAATATAAATATGTTTGTATTTATAATTTGGGCTGGAGCAATAGCACAGAGGTAGGGCGTTTGTCTTTCACGCGGCCAACCAGGGTTTGATTCCTCCGCCCCTCTCGAAGAGCCCGGCAAACTATCACACCCACAGGGCAGAGCCTGGCAAGCTACCCATGGCGTGTTGGATATGCCAAAAACAGTAACAATAAGTCTCACAATGAGAGACGTTACTGGTGCCCACTCAAACAAATCGATGAACAACGGGATGACAGTGACAGTAACAGTATTTATAATTTATGCTTATTATAAGGTATCATGTTATTAAACACTACGTTATGCTGAAAGCAACTCAATTTGCTAGAAGATTATTCATCTCTGTATTGAATTCCATTCAATTCTTTCTTAGGGTTGTTTTTTCAAAGAGATGTTGATTGAGAATTAGACTGCGATTCACACATTATTTTGCAAAACATCCCTTCAAGTCTCTTTTTCCTTGGGAATAGCATAAATATGGAACAACAGCAACAATAGAAGTTAACAGGCAGTATAAAGTGTGTATTGCATCCCAGAGGCATACTAATAAGAAATCATTGACTAAAATGCCATACTAAACATTCTATAAATACCTTTGGAAAATGATTGATTTTACCTAAACCCAATACTCACTATGGAGAATTCAAATCATTTTTAAAGCCATCTCAGACATATGGACTCAATCAGGAAGGTCAGGCTATGCTGCGGTAACAAAACATGGTTGCAAAAAACTGCAAAGGTATATTTCTTGCACTGGGTATACATCCTGCAGAAGTTGACAAAGGGTTCATCTTCATCTCACAATACTCTGGAATCCTTATGTACAGAGACCATACTAGATGAAATATTGGTGATTCCAATTTTTTTAAAAAGGCAAATATTTAATGAACAGTAGATATTGAAATAAGTTTCCTTAATAATTCTCAAAACTATAATTCTACTAATATGAAAGGTAGGCATTGCTTTTCAAAATGTTACCTATTAACGTTTACAAAAGCACATGCTATGTGGTGATGAAAAGAGTAAAGATTATAATGAAAAACTCTAAATAGAACCCAACTGTGGAAATGATATTCTGAGTGGTGACTGGTTACCACTTCTAGATGGCTGATTCTCAAAATAATTTACTGATATGAACACAATGATAAAGGTAATGTTAGAATTCTAGCTAGTAGAATCTCTAGTTCTAATATGCTGACTAAACTGAGCATTTTCAAAAGAAATTTTATCTTCTGAATTAATATATACCAAAATATCTTAAACTATAGGTACAGAACAAAAGTATTCATTATTTTTAAGGGGTCAAGAAAAGAAAATGTTGTAACTGGGAACTTTAAAAGATGAATGTGAAAAGCCAAAATGCTATAAACGTTCTCTATATGCCAAAAAGGTCTGAACTTTCCATTTTTACTAAATTACATCTAATGTAAGCACATTTGGCCTTTTCATGGCTTCTTCTTACTATGATATTCCAATCAAACTGTTTCAATATAAACTAAATCTTGATCCAATGCTATTACATCAACCAGAAGCTCATTTTAAAGCAATATAATCTTTACTAAGATATATGTACAATGAATATGAGCAGTGTTATACCTAAAAAGTGAGAAAAAAAGATAAGTTTAATAAAATATTCTAGCTTCACATTCCACTTGGCAGGTAACTAGGGCCAATAATCATACATTAGTCCTCAAGGAACCGGAAGGTTCACTATCAACTTTCTCCACTTCCTTCTATTTTTTATACAACACTGATTTGTCAGGAGAGAAGGGAGAGGCCTATTTAATGCCATTGGAACCTCTTCTCAGCATTGAAAGTAGCAAGGGGAGTTAAAAGAAGTGAACTCCAGATAGTGAAAACTGCCTCTAACTTAGTATGAGACAAGCGTCCTCACTGTAGGGCAGAGATCAGCAGACATTTTTATTCTCTTTTTTTTAATTGCCACCAATTACTTAAATTTCTACTATGTGAGTTACCCAGAGTACAGTCTCAGATCTCAATCAGTGTGCCTCACTATCTAGTGCCATCCCCATGGTCAAATGGATCTCTGCTACACTTCTGCCCCACCCCCATCCCTTTCTATTTTATCTTTGGGAACCACCATATTTTTCAGAGCATGGTATTTGTATATGTTTTATTAGCTCCTTTGCTTGGTTATATATATTCCACATGAGAGAGAGGATCCCACAACTTTTTTCATTTTTTTGACTTAGCATGATCACTTCAAGTTCCATACAAGTTATCACAACAGCAAGATAATAGCTTAGTTAATAGCTAAATGGTTTTTCATTGAGTACAGATACCATAAGTTCATTCTAGTCCACCACCAATGGACCATTGTATTGTTTCCCTAACTTGGTTGTTGTGAATAATGTTGCTAATCATATTCACTTAAAAGCATGTATATTGTTTCATAATAATGCTTTCATATTCTTCAGATAAATACTTAGCAGTAGTGCTGCTATATCATACGGTAGTTATAGTTTTGGTTTTCTAAACAGTAATTTTTTAGTAAGTAGCCAGATGGTTAACTTATTTATCTGCAAATTCCAAGAGGATTTTTGCTGGGATTGCTCAATTTTGTCGTAGTAACATGCAAGCAGTCATAAATAATGTTTTTTTTAATGTGCATAGTTACGTTTTTTATAAAAGTTTTTTTCTATAAAAACTAAAAGCCAGTCATATTTGTCCCAGATTGCTTATCTGCTAAAGAACTATAGCCAGTACTCAAATCTTAAGATTTAAGTCTGTCTGGCTTTTCATGTTCTTTTATGTTAACACAATAGCCATCTTTTTAACCAAACCTGTAAATTTTTCTAACCCCAAATAACTAGTTGTTTATTTCTTTGTTGGTTCGATTTGGGGGAGCACCTGCCAAGCAATGATCAGAAGAACCTCTCAGTGATTTTCAATCATCGTGATAAGTGATTTGAAGCAAGGGCCTGAGTATGTGCCGCTTCTAGGTTTTCACGGAGCCAGGAATATTGGAACCAACTACGTCAGTGTTATAAAGCCTTCAAACCCATATAGTGATTGGGATCTCATAGCTGCATCCAGACACACTCAAGGAGTATGTGATGCCAGGGATGAAACAAGAGTTGGCCATATGCAAGGCATGTGCCTTACAACAATATTTCTCCAGTTTCTCAAATATTTTTTTCCCTTTGAAAAAAATTCTTTGGAAAAGAGTATGAATTCTATTCAAATATCTAAAATTTGAGCTTCCATATAACCTAGAAATTCTAGAAATCTACCTAAAAAGTATAAATTCTCTATTCTAAAAAGAAATGTTCGCTCCTATGTTCTTTGTGGCACTAATAACTATAGCTAAATCAGGAAACAACCCAAGTCTAAAAGAAGATGAATAGGTAAAGAAACCATGGCATATTTACACAATGGAATACTACCCAGTGCTAAGAAAGACGAAATCATTCTATTTGAATGGATGTCAAAAGTATCAAGCTGAGTGAAGTCAGTCACCAAGGGACAGATACAGAATAACCTCTCTCATATCTGGGATATAAACACCATAAGGGAATAACAAGTGTCCAAGGGCACTGAAATTTGAGAATTTCAAATTTTATAGAATTGATCTTAGATTGGCAGGAGGTGTGGGGGTGGGGGTGAAGGAAGGACACCGAAATAATGGTGGAGAAATAAATGCTATAGGATGTGGTGTTGGAACTTTGTTTACATACATGAAACCTTATCATTAATAGAACTGTAAATCATGGTGCTTAAAATAAAATTTAAAGATAAAGAATTTTTAAACCACAAATGCCAACACTAATGTAAAAATGATACCAAAAATTACAATAGTTAAACTTAATAATGTATCTGTTGAGGAGTTAGACTGTGTGATGGCATAGAAACTGGAGAATTGGGGGGATGCTGATACTGGTTGTTGGATTGGAGTTGGGACATTGTATGCCTGAATGTCTAATATTGATATTTTTGTTTTTTTCTTCTTTGTTTTTGTTTTAGAGCCCCATTTAGCTGTGCTTGGGACTTAATGCTACTCTGGGCCCAGAGATCATTTCTATGGAGCTCAGGGGACCATGTACAGGGAGTCAAACACATGCCATGCCGGCATGCAAGGCCAGCATTTTATCCACTGCATATCACTCTGGTCCCTCTAATATTAGTATTAAGACTTTTCTTAGCATAGAAAAAAAGTGAGCAGGTATTGCTGTGTTCCCTGGAATTGCACATAAAATCATATAAGAAAGACACATTCAAAGAACAAAGATAAGAACTGTAGCATATTACCCCAATATAGCTAAAAGGCATTACAAAATGAGCTAAGACATGAAAGAAAACATAAACCAAAGCAAAATTTCAGAAAGGAGGTGATATAAATCAAGAAAGAACTAGATATATTTTTATTTCATCTTGTAGACTAAACTACATATTTTTATTTTATTTTGAAGACTAAACTAAAATTAAGAGACTGACTTAAGATATGGGGCAGCAAATATAGAAGATGAGATGAGATGTTCTTGATACCCAGAAAGCCACAAAGATCTCAAAGATTAGTCATATATTGGGGACTGGAGCGATAGCACAGCGGGGAGGGCATTGGCCTTGCATGTGGCCGACCCAGGTTATATTCCCACCATCCCATATAGCCCCCTGAGTAACCCTTGTGCATCGCCGGGTGTGACCCAAAAAGCCAAAAAAATTAAAAGATTAGTCATATCAAAAGGATTTAGTAGCCAATTAGAAAAAGCTTTCATAGCCGAAGATGCTATGGTTGAACAATATCAGAACTGTAAGCCTTAGATATTAAAATCTAATATAGTTTAATTGATGAAGTCATGAAGATACTTAGAAAAAAGGATTTATATTATAATTTTAGGAAAAATATGAATTATTAAAAAATGATTCAGGTGCCAGGGAATTAGCACAGAAGTGAGGGTACATGTAAAATATTTACATGACCAGGATTTAATTGCCACACTATATCACTATATGGCATCGTAAGAATTTCCAGGTGTGGCCCTGGAGGCACCCAAGCAGCGTAGCCTAAGAGTTCCTGTGTTCCCCGGTATTGCAAAAGTCTGAGCACTGTAGTCTCAAAACCCTAGCACTGAACTACCAGCCCAATTTGCCATGTATGGTGGAGAATAGCCATGGCACCCTCTGAGCATTGTTTGAGAGCACCCAATTTTTTTCTCAGAGCTTTGTCAAAGCTATCCAATTTCTTATAAATATTCTAAAAAAAGGAAGATACACATATGTATCTTAGTAATCAAGTCTAAGTCATCAAATGAATTTTAGTCATCAAGTCTAAGGCTCACATTTGCTTTTATACTTCGTACTTGTGAAATTGGACTACATCTTCAATCAGTGGTACGACATAATTTAATTAGTAGAGGGCTTATTTTCCCCCTTACTAATAAGTAAAATAATGGTGCATCTTACAATTAAAATTTTCGTAGGTTCTATAAGATACACTTCCTTTTCAATTAATTTTATCAGGTTTTACCCATAACCCACTTAATGGGTCTCCAAACCATGTCTGGAGAACATGATTATGTTACATTTGAATTAAGACACACATCACACATTCACCTTTAAAACCTCCCCCAAATTCCTCTAACATGCAATAATTCATTTCTCCACCTTTAAAAGCACACTTCAATCCCTGGTTTTTTATCAGGTTTTTCCTACTTCTCTTGCCCTATTGTGGCTAGTGAAAACTTCCTGTGCACCTTTTCTCACTCATTCCAAGTCTAAGCAACTTTTTAAAAGTGGTCAAAATTTAAGAGTAACTTAACTATTAAGATTTAACTTTGTAAAATCAACATACATTGAAAATGTAGACTTTAATTTTTAATATTATACTACACTAGGGTTTAAGAGATCTGAAATAATAAATTCTTGAATGGTACTTGGGTCATTTGGTTCAAACTCTATCTCCTGTCACAAGGCAAATTTGGTAATGCAGAGAAAACCTGTCCTAATGGAGAATATATTAAACTTAAGTTTTGTAAAAAAAAAAATTTTGCTACATCACGTAATATTCAGTGGAAACTCCTGGCTCTGCACTCAGGAATTACTCCTGACAGCTTGAGGAACAATGTGGGGTGTAGGGATTTGAACTCATGTATAAGGCATACACCCTACCCACTGTATTATCTCTTTGGCCTTAAGATTTTATAATTTTTTTTTTCACTTTTTGGGTTACACGTGGCGATGCACAGGGGTTGCTCCTGGCTCTGCACTCAGGAATTACTCCCTGGCGGTGATCAGGGGGCCATATGGGATGCTGGGAATCGAACCCAGGTTAGCCGAGTGCAAGGCAAACGCCCTACCCACTGTGCTATCGCTCCAGCCCCACAATTTTATAGATTCTTAACAAGAGAGAGTAATGTTTTTAACTTTTATTTATTTATTTATTTATTTATTTATTTTGTTATGAATATTTTTTAATTTATTTATTTTTAATTAGTGAACCACCATGAGGGTACAGTTACATATTTATACACTTTTGTGCTTATGCTTCCCTCATACAAAGTTAGGGAACCCATCCCTTCACCAGTGCCCATTCTCCACCACCAGTAAACCCAGCATCCCTCCCACCCTCCCCAATCCCATCTCCCCCCACCCCACCCTGTCACTGTGGCAGGGCATTCCCTTCTGTTCTCTCTCTCTAATTAGCTGTTGAGGTTTGCCAGAAAGGTGTTGAGTGGCCACTATGCTCAGTCTCTACCCTCATTCAGCCCACAACTCCCTTCCCCCACATGGCCTTCGACTACATTATAGTTGGTGATCCCTTCTCTGAGTTGCCCTTTCCCCAGAATGTGAGGTCAGCCTCCAAGCCATGGAGTCAACCTCCTGGTACTTATTTCTACAATTCTTGGGTGTTAGTAAGAGAGAGTAATTTTTAATTGAGAAGTAGCATATATAAAATATAAGGTAATCAAAACTAAAAAGTAGCCATTGACTCACAGTCCACACTAAAATAACAAAAATAGAAAGGATGGGGGTATGGTGCAGCCATCAGTACAACCTGTACCTGCAGGGCAAGTGCATCAGCAGCCTGATGGTACCATCAGACTTCCTGAAACCCCAAAATTGCCGCTGTGCCTTTGGCTGGATCCCAACAACTTGGGTCCAAGTTTACCAAGAAATTAAATGGCCAAAAGTTAGGTATGTGGGAGCCACACCCACAAACCACCTTTGGCTTAGCTATACAAGTGCATTTATTGGCCTTATTTCAGAGACCCATAAATGCCGAAAGAGTTCAAATGCCACAGTTAGGGCCAGGGGCGAGTGTGCTGCAGGCAAGTGGGCATGCCCTGCAGGGCATAAGTCAATAGTTTATTTCTCTGGAAAAGACGAAAACAAGGGCTATGATCCAGAGACACACAAAAGAATCCTCTAACAGAGCAGCTCACTGCAGAGATGCCTCTGGACTTTAAGCCAGGGATACCTCAGATGGGGGCAGATGTCATCCCTCCACCTGACCTCTAAAAACCCTGGTGGCCACCAACTTCTAGGACCCAATGAGAGGAGCAGGTACAACAAACGCTAGGCCTCAAGGGAAAGGGGGTGGGCAGGTCCCTCTCAGCTCCCCACCCCCATGGGACCCTGGAGGTCATGCCCACAAACTGCTTCCAGCTGCTACTTAAGCTCCTTGACAGACATGTTCCAAGGACACACAAAAGAACCTCCAAACTGAGCAGCTCTTGCAGAGATTTCTCCTCCAGACCCTAACCATCTAAAATTTTAGAATTCCAGAAGAGCACAGCCATGACATCTTATGCTATTCATAATAAGCAATGCAAAGAGATGGGGGAGATTGTCTGCCATAGAGGCAGGGGGAGGGGTAGGATAGGGGGGATACTGGGGACCTTGGTGGTGGGAGATGTGCACTGGTGGAAGGTTGATAATCAATCATTGTATGACTAAAACTCACAAAGGAAAGCTTTATAATGGTATCTCACGGGGATAAAAAATAATAATTTTTAAAATAATAAATTTAAATTAACTGTAGCACTGTAGCACTGTCATCCCACTGTTCATCAATTTGCTCGAGCAGGCACCAGTAACATCTTCATTGTGAGACTTGTTGTTACTGTTTTTGGCATATCGAATATGCCACGGGTAGCTTGCCAGGCTCTGCTGTGCAGGTGGGATACTCTTGGTAGCTTGCCGGGCTCTCCAAGAGGGACAGAGGAATTGAACCCAAGTCAGCCGTGAGCAAAGCAAACGCCCCACCCTCTGTGCTACTGCTCCAGTCTACAACATTAAATTAACATTCTTAAAAAAAATGTAATGTGGAGTTCATTCCCAATTCAATCAGCTTAATCAATGGCTGAATAAATAGCAGTATTCCTACATTATTAACAAAAAAAAAATAGAAAGGAAGCTGACATCCACCTCACCCTCACTTCTCATGAAATTCATTAGCTGCTGGCAGAGGTACAGACACTGATGCCAGCAACAGGGACACCATAGAAACAATAGTTCCTTTCTTTCAGAAGTTATTAAGAAAGATATAGACAGTCATTGAAGAAAAAGTTGGTTTTTTTTTCTCTCAAACCACAATATGAAGTTAGACAACATGTACCCAGCAAGCAGTATTGACAATTGCCACCGTTCTTTGCTCCAGGCATTGGATAATGATGCAGATCATCTTAATTCCAAGTCAGTTCTGGAGGTTAGAGGAAGCAAAATTCAGATGAAAGGATGATAGATGATAGATAGATAGATAGAAAGATAGATAGGTATATTTTGCTCTTTCACACAATTCCGTCTCTACATCTCGGCAAACACAAATAGCTCCAGATAATGTTTTCTCTTTGGTCCTTCTTTTCCCTTCCCCTTTCCCTCTTGGGCTCTCCCCCAAACCAAAACAAAACTATATTCAAATTTGATAAAAATGGTGAGAATTGGTAAAAAAAGTATTCCAACTCTTTTTACTACTTTAATGTCTCTTTCAAGAAAAATCTAAAACTTAAAATGGGGTGGAAAAGAATAAAATTATACAAGAAAGAATGGTTAAAAAAAAAAAGATACCCAACTAAGCATCCCACCTTTGAGTTTTGATTTTAATTTTTTTATCACAACTTAAGATTTAGTTGACCTTTAAAAAGCCTAAGATAACGTAAGTCAGGCAAGACCTTTTGCTTTGCTTCGTTTTGTTTTGTTTTGTTTTCATTTTAAGACATAGTCCTGTCCTGTGGCCTCAAAGCTCTCAGTGGAAGTTATCTTGGAAGTACTAATTCTAAAATAGCATGAAAATGCTCTTGGATGTTGACCATTCAAGTGAAAGACAGAAGCATTCTGTGGAAATGAGGTGTCCATTCCCACACTGTCCTAGAAGCAGTCCGGGATCATTAGAATGGGCAACTTCAGAGTCCCAGGTATGCAGCTCATGGTCTGGGTTCTATATAACACAAACATACATTCATTAAGTCCTAGAGAGCCCAGCTCCATGGTCAGGACACAACAGGTGACTGTTGTGTCTAAAGGAAAGACCCTCTAAAACCTGGGGCCAGGATAGAGTTTGTCCTGACTCATTTTGGTGGACAATTCAAGTCTTTCATCTCCAAGTGTCTAAAAAAGTTTTTTTCTATGAGGGTTTCTAGCTGTGAGCCTGGAATATTCCAAAGCGGCCACAGGTAAAAGCTGTAAATGGGAAGAGGGACACAGCACAAGACTAGGGGGCCAACCAGTAAAAGGGGGAGGGCATAGGAAGGAAATGCAATTGAAAGGACAGGAAAAGTTCAGAAACACTAATCTAGATGTCTCCTTTCACTTATTTCTCCAGCTGACCAGACTTTGTCTTTATTAATTTTCTTTTGTGATTAAAGCTAAAAACTGTCCTGGGCTTCAGAGAAGTGATTTTTTTTTCCACTTGTAAGAGATAAGCCATCTTACCATGTCAATGACATCTAGCATATACCATGTTAGTGAAGTTTACTCACCATAGTTTCCTTTTAGTTTCCTGAACAGAGAAACAATGCTCTTGATATTTTTATATCCACTCCATTATCTAAACAGTCCCATACACATTAGTAACATAAAGTTCATTCTGATTATCTCACCATGATTCAATAAAAAAAAATTCACCTGATAAGAATTTAGTTTATAACTCTGCTCCAAAGTTGTCTAATTTCTTACCTATTATGTGTGAAAGCTCCATGATATAAATAGAAGACTTTAGATACTTCTCATCACAATCTCACTGGGTTGGTTATATGTATACTCTTATTTCCCCGCAACCACCTCTCTCCTAAACCTATATCCTATATGCTATGCACCTCTATTTTTTTCCATCAAGATCACAGAGATCTGGAGCTTTATGAGCTCTTGAAATTGGATGATTTCAGTTGTACAAGTCAAAAAAACAGCATTTATGTACCAATAAGAGAAGCTGACAGTTTCTGTTTATTTTCTTTTTTTCCCTACGAAGTGTACTAGTTACAAAGAGTAATTTTTTTTTTACCAGATTGATATTTTACTTGAAACTTTTTGAATATGTAAGCCTCTAGAGAACTGTTTATGAGAACAGAAATGTGACCAAAGAAACCTCAACCACTTAAATGGAGGATGGTGGGGCAGGGATGGTGTGGGGGTACCATCATGCTGTAAATATGTAAAGCACATATTTCTAGGTGAATTTCTAACAAAGGAGTTAAATGAGGTTAAAAAGAAATCAAGGTAAATCTCTGCATTTTAGACACTAGCAAACCATCTTCCAGTCACCAATGTTTACAGGGTTTCTTTACATAATGGTTTTCGTAAGATTCTCTTCAGAATCTTAAGACACAGAGGCAATTTTTACTTTACAAAGTAGGATTAGCTTTCCAGCCTCCTCTTCCCGCCTCCCATTAACCATCTCCCCAGCGGCTACACACAAGAACCATTTATATTTACATTAAAAATGATTTGGCCTATGTACACTGCATTGTTTGACAGGAAAGATGGATGTTCTCTTATAATTAAGTTTCAGCATAAATGACATCATTGAGGAAAATAAGAGTTCCCTTATTCCCTCTCTGCTGGTTTTCTCATAGGATATTGTGGGTTGTATGCAGACTCTGATAATTTTTTATGTCCTTATCATCAGACAGTTCTGCAGTATCACAGTTACCTCTGCAAATGTAAAGGAAAATATTCCTATTTTATCCATAAATTATTTATCAGTTCTTAATTTTTTGAACAAGGAGTATAAAAAGCACAGAATCTCACCAGCAAGAGTATGGTTTGTAGAATAGAAGTATGTGCACGAACTGGATGCTTAATAGAAAGGAAGGACCTTATCCACCCTCAGAGCTGTAGAATCAATTTCTTATTTAGAACAAAATTTAAAAAAATTGTTCAGAGACCACGGAAATAGTTCCAGGAGCTGTAATAAATATATGGAATTCACTAGGCCCAAATTTCTATCTGTGGCATCAATACCGGATCCCCAGAGTTCCACCAGATGTGGGCTGGGTACCCCCCAGCACTGTGAAGCACCACAATGCAAAGCCAAGTACTTAGTCCTCGCACCCACACAGCCAGCACAAGTATCACTGAGACTTGCCCCCATGACTGAAAAATATTTTGATATATTTTATATTGAAAAGAAGGATCTCCAAATTATTTGTCTGCAGGTGATAGCTTGAAAAATGCTGGTGTAAGAGAAAAATATGTACAGTAGGAAGCTTTGTAGATAAGGAGTAATATTTAAGGGTTTCTTTGCCATTATTCATAAGGCTCTGCAGGCTTGTATTTTAGAACTTTCATATATTCCTTTCCCCCAACTGGTATAGAAGAATTATCATATTTTTTCTTCTATAATTCTCACTTTATCCTGTGTGCATAACCTGAACTTCCTAACCAAATTCTAGTGCAGCAACCACACCAAAATAAAACAATCTACCTGTATTGTTTTATTTTTGTATTGAATGTGTTAGCTACATTTTATTAGATACTGAGGAGATAGTATTATTGAGATTATTAAGATATCACCTAGATAATGATAAATATTTGGTTTTTATTTGTTTCTTATCATTCTTAATAACTGTACCATAAACTTCAAAAGGGTAGAGGTATTGTTCTTTGTGTTGTGAATGCAGATTCTTTCACAGTGCTCCAAACATAGTAGATATTAAACAACAATATAGAATAATAAGGAACACATGTGGGAGAGGGAGCAAATTTGACCGCACTGGCTCTGCTCAGGGCTTACTTCTGGCTCTGCAAATCAGGGATCATTACTGGTGGGGTCTCAGGACCATAGTGCCAGGGATTAATCTGAGGTCAATCATGTACTAGGACCCACTATACTAGTGCTCTGACCCAGAAGAAATATATATATATATGTATATATATACATATATATATATATATATATATATATATTACTCTAACTCTCTCTATCTCTGTCTCTCTGTCTCTGTCTCTCTTAATTTAATTGTTGTGCAATACAGAGTTACAAATCTACTCATGGTTAAATTTCAGTCATACAGTGTTCTAATACCCATCCCTCCATCAGTGTACATTTCCCACCACCTATCTATGTGCCCAGTTTCCCTCCTGCCCCCCTTCACCCAATCTGTCTCTATGGCAGGCACTTCCTTTCTCTCGCTCTCACTCTCTCTCTCAGTCTCTCTCTCAGTCTCTCTCTCCCTCTCTCCTCTCTCTCTCTCCCTCTCTACTTCATCTCCAAATGGGGTCTATTCCAAAACTGCAAGTTTAGTCAACATAAACAAATTAATTAAATGCCACACTAATA
This sequence comes from Sorex araneus, assembly GCF_027595985.1. Lineage (NCBI taxonomy): Eukaryota > Metazoa > Chordata > Mammalia > Eulipotyphla > Soricidae > Sorex > Sorex araneus. The sequence goes on along the minus strand of NC_073313.1, from coordinate 329,515,729 downwards.
ATATGAGGGAAAAATACAATCTTCTCAATTTATGCAGAAAAAACCATTTGACAAATCCAACACATTTTAGTGATAAAAGTACTCAACAAACTAAGAATAAAACGGTGTTTCCTCAACCTCTTAGAAGAAACTTATCAAAGTATGCTGTTAATATCTTGCATAATTGTGAAGAGATAGAAAATTTTCTTCCTTACAGCAGAGCAAGACAGTGATGTACACTCTTACCACCTCTAATTAGCATTTTTCTGAAAATTCAAGTTTTTGATTGAGTGTGATAGGTGTCACTGTCACTGTCACTGTCATCCCCTTGCTCATCGATTTGCTTGAGCAGGCACCAGTAACATCTCCATTGTGAGACTTGTTGTTACTGTTTTTGGCATATCGAATATGCGACGGGTAGCTTGCCAGGCTCTGCCGTGGGGGTGAGATACTCTTGGTAGCTTGCCAGGCTCTCCAAGAGGGACGGAAGAATTGAACCCGGGTTGGTCGCATGCAAGGCAAATGCCCTACCCGCTGTGCTATTGCTCCAGCCCATGATAGTTGTAATTTCTAATTCAAACCAAAATAAATATTTAAATAATTGAAACTATGGTTCAGAAAGTTTTTTAAATGATAAAACTTCAATTTATTAGCATAAATTGAATATGCTTATGCCAACAAATATAATTATTACTGTAATTGTTATATTTATATAAATATAATTAGATGATTAAAATAATGTTTAAATCATAAAATATTAACATTAGGATAAAAACCTGTAGTAAAAATTAAATATCGATGCAAATACAGAGAGCAGTAGTAATATGCAATTTCCAACTCTTAAAGAGGGTATTTGTGTATTTTAAAATAAAATTTAGGTTAAAAGGTTAAAAACCTTTTAAGTACAAAAATTTCTGAACATGAATACCCTTAGCCAGATAAGATATTAAGCATTATAAATGTTTAGAAAATATTATAATAACTTAATGAGATGGTTTCTCCTAGAAAGTAATCATAAGAAACAAGAAAGAGGACCAGAGTGATAGCATAGTGGGTAGGGCACTTGCCTTGCACTCAGCAGACCTGGGTTCAATCTCCAGAATCCCATATGGTCCCCCTAGGTTGCCACAAATGATGAGCCAAGAGTCAGTTCTAAGCACCACTGGGTGTGGTCCAAAAATAAAATAAAATAAAAATAAAAAGGGATAAAGAGGGTTGGGAATATACAGGGGTTAAGGAATTTACCTTGCATGCCAGCACAGACATGAGTCATTACTAAGCACAACCAGGTTTTCTCAAACCAACTTCCTGCAAAAAAAAAAAAAAAAAAGAGAGAGAGGCCAATTTGAGTGTAAGAGAAAAGGAGTGAAAACTCAATCAAGAGTATGTTATCAAGTTGATTATCCTGAAGTTAGTTTGCATTATAAACACTCTGAGTAGCCATGTAAGATATGCTATATGTCAGAATTGCCCAACAACACTGCACTCCCCTTCCTATTAGTCATGGATTATCTCAGGGAGTGTTAACTTCATCTTGCTTTTAAATGTATCAGAGAACAGAAAGATGCTCTAGTTCCATGAGGCAGGAGAGTTCTATGCTGCACAGCAGAGGTCCAGCACTGCCATAAGAGTTACTGTTACAATCACTAGAGCAGGGTTGGGAACTGTGGTAGGCAAAATCAATTCCTAACGCACAAATTTAAGGAAACAGAATGATACAATGAACAACAATATTCCAAGCATCAAGCAGGAATACCTAACATGTTTTCTCTATAGTTACATCTGCATTGTTGACGTTTATTGAATTTTGTTGTTTTATGGTTCATTTATTTGTTTGTTTGGTGGGGAGAGGGCTGATAGTGCCAGTAATTGAACCCAGGTCCTCATACATAAAAGGCAAATGCTCTACCATTGAGCTATGTCCCTGGCCCTAACTTTCATTGAATTTTGAAGTAAATCCCAGTGATCATGTCTTGTCATCCGCACATATTTCAGTAGTGACTGTTAAAAGAGGCTTTTAAAATCATACTTCAATCATGACAGCCTTGGAAGATTTTCTTTCTTCTGATCTTTGGCAATATTTATAATAAATTTTTTATTATATCCTTGTCTGGAATTTCTGAGACTAACAATTCAATCTAACTGAAGATGGTGACTTAAAAGACAATCTATATTTTCCTTTTGCTTTAGTTTACTTGACTCGGTTCTAGGTGGGGTATAGAGGAGAGGCAAAAGGCAAAAGACACAAAAACACTCAATAATAAACAATATCCCATCTGAATGATATTTTAAATGGAGAGAGAAAAAAAGACATCATGAGTCACATTCTCATTATTTCTACCAAAAGGTAATTGCATGTTTCCCAAAATTACTTCTTCCTAACCAAATCCCAATATTAGAAGTGGTTATCCAAATATAAGGACTTCACATTTCATGCAATACATTTTTTTTCTTGCTTTCTTGCAGGCATTTTTTTAAAACCTACTTGATCTTTTAATCTTTTTAATCTTCCACTTCTGATGCTATGGAATTTCTCTGCTTGTATCTATTCAAAAACATTTTTTGTTTTTGTTTTAGCACACACCCAGCTGTGCTCAGGGTTTACTCATGACTCTCCACTCAGGGATCACTCCTGATGGTACTTGATGAATATATGTGATGCTAAGGATGTGACCCAGCAAGACAAGTGATTTACACATGTATAATCTCTCAGGACCCTCCTAAAATTTAAGTGATTTTTTTTTACTTTTTTATGGTAATACATACTGGGATATTCTGGTAACTTTCTTGACATCCATCCGACCTTTGCTTTCAATATCAAACCTCAAGTATCTCTCTAGAGGTGCATCCAACTACCTAGTAGGAATGAGAGCATGTGTTTAATCCAAGTTTAGAATCCAATAATGCTCTATAGGTATAGGGTTACAAACCAACTTGAATCTTTTGGTGTTCAACTTTGTTCTTGGCAAAGCTCAAAAAACTTAACGGGGCTCAAAAGATTTCTTGGACATGGACTTTAAGAAAAAGTATTTTGATGAGTAAAGCGTAAATGAACCAGAACCCATATGGATCAAATTTTCCTCCAAATGCACATGGGTTTAATAATTAATGGAAAAAGAGCTTCTAGCGTGCATTTGGGTTTATCAAACCCCAAATATTTGGGGAAAATAGTTTGATAGTTTCAAAGAATCCAAAAACTCTGATTTGATGCACCCACATTAATATTTCTTGATGCTGAATAAAAATGAGAACTATTTAGGAGTAATAGGAAACAGAGGCAGAGCTTGTCCAAAAATTAAGTGAATGAAAGAAAAATAACGTCATACTACGAAGTTTATCTTTTTTCATAGTTGTTTTCTTAAATATTTCTTTTGAGAATTTCCAACAATCTTTTAACTATTTCTCAGCATATTGAGAGTTTTGAAAGAAATTATTGATTGCAGTTAAAAAAAAACTGAATGAAATCCTTTGAGATGCATAATATGTCATGAAATATTCTAAACTATTTGAAAAGTTTTCTGCCAGTATCAATAAATCTCCCAAATTACAGGATAAGCTGCCTTAATTAAAGAATGGTGCTATGTATTTATAAGTTTGGAGAAGCTGTGTTTTTAACTTTCACAGTAGTGCTGTTATATATGTTTTAGCAAACACACAATTTTACATCTTCTTTACTAAAGCTATTACAATCAGCTCTAGGGACATTTTCTCAGCAGAACCTCAACAGTCAGACTTTATGTATATTTAGTATGTTTAAACAGCTATAACTTTAAATAGATTTTTTTAATTCCTATAGAAAGCAAGTACCCTATACAATTCTTGAATTAATCATAAATAAAAATAGCACTGTGTTTTCTTTATGTAGACTTGAGGGTTACCACAGACAAATTATAGTTAATGCACTTTTCAGACAATGAACATGAAAATTTAACATAGCTTTTATCTAAATACAAGAAGGAATGTCATTACCACAGTAAAATTAATTCTGAATGATTTCATTCTTTAACTACTTAAATTATTGAAACTTTGAAATTATATAAATTATATTCTGCTCAGTTTTAATTCAACACAAAAGAATGACTAGCTTATATACACATCTATACATCTACATAAAGCAAGGGAAAGGAGTTTATTTAATGTTATACCAAAATATGTGAAATTGAAAGAATTATTTGTTGAAGCAAAGTTCTTTCATCATGAAAAAAGAAAGCATAAGTGAAAAATATAGATTTTGCTGCTGCTCCAACTATTTAAAATAGAGAAAAAAATAATGTATTTCCTACTACTAAAAGTAAGGTATGTCGTCTCAGACTCGGACTGGCAAGAAAGCTCTTAGAATCCTGAAGAAAGGGACCCCACAAAAAGGGTTTCCCTGAAAATAGACTCCCTGCTTCGGAGAACTCCGTGTTCCGCCCAAACACGGCTGCCTGGAACCATTTCTGGGTGAACCATAAATGGAATTGAATGCTATCTCCACTCCAATTTTTCTTCCTCCCTGCGCTCCTGAACAAAAAACTTTTGTAAGAGGCAGGCGTGTTGGTTGCCAGAAACCCAGCAAAACGGTCTTAACGATACGACCCTTTATGGATACCGTTTATTTATATTCAGTGAAGTAGGTTACTGACAATTTGGCCATTAATTTGCTGTTTATAAATCGTATTTTCCTTGGGTCGTAACCACAAGACTTTGACATTCATGGTCGTGTTGAAAGAAATAAGTTTATTAAAGAAGGCGAAAGGGGAAAAGATTGGTCCTTTAAAGTTCACCAAATTGCACATGTCAGCCACTAAGTAAAATTCTGGACTTGAAAAATAGCAAAACGCCTTGATACGAAAAAGGGAAGAGGATATGCGGCCGTGTGCGTTCAATTCACATGCTGGAGGGGCATCAGAGCAGCAAAGAAAAGCCTAAGTATTCCAACCCCTCAAGAAACATAATCCGGAGTTTATATCAGATGCTTTATGGAGGTTTATTGGAATATACAACAGAGTTCATGTCGTGTGTCACAAGGTGACGCCTGTTCACTGGTGATTTACAAGCCGCATGTGCCAGCATTACTGTAATTTATAGGACGCAGATGGTCCTGGGGTGCCCCGCTGACTTGTAGCTGAATCAGGACCTAAGCCCCGTGTGTCATCTGCTCTGGGTACCTCAGGATCACTTCCCCAAATTACGCACGAACATATTTCTGTTGTGAATGAAAAGAACTCAGAAACCCTTGCCTTGTAATAAACTCAACTTAAAAATAGGCAACTGGAGCAACAACTTCCAGAGTTGGGGAAAGTAAGACTCAGGCTAGGAAGAAAGAGAATTTTATTTCCCCTACTGCCCAAGGAAAGGTGGTCTCATTTCCTTCACTTCCTTGGGCAGTTTCCATCAACTATTTGCCTCTGTACTGTGATTAAAAAAAAAAAAAACAAGATGCAGTAATTTTTTCCATGTCAAAAATATGTATCTCTGCTACCTCAAGCTCCAAAAATCATTAAAAAGAAAGTCAGCTAAGCGATTTAAATATTTTGCCTGTTTCTGATATAAAATCCTGGGAAAACCTCCATCCCTACCACCTTCATAACTATTGTCTAATTGCGTCTCTATTACAAATCCTCTTTATTACCCTCAAAGGATGTGGTTCAGAAATTGTGTAATAATGTAAGATGATGTTTACAGAATCTAATGTAAATGGACTGACCTTTTTTAAAAAGATTGTTTTATCAGCACTTTAATTCTCAAATTAAGGCACACGTGTTGGTTTTGAACTGGCTTTCAATACCCTCAATTGAAGTTTCCAGCACTCCTTGTTCGAGTGTTAACATATTTCATGGTGCGTTTGAACCTCTGTTGGCCAAGGGGTGAGTTAGAGAAGAAAGGATCCTTGAAGTTTCATTTGTGTGGCTCAGACATCTCCCTTTGAGTCCTTTACTGAGAAATTGAGTTGAACAATCTGGCAATCACAAACATGTGCCTTAATAACCTTTTCCAGCACCCTTGCACATAACCACCAATGGCTCCCATTCCTCAGGGCCAGAAAGTCTCACAAATGGGAGAAACAACACAAAAAGATATTTCTACTGTATCCTTTCATAGTTCAGTGGGAAGCCCAGTATCCATCCTCTACATCAATGCTGTCAAGCTAGAACTATCATGTGAGGTACATACGTCATGCTAAAGTTTCTAGTAACAACTTTCATAAAAGGTACAAAAGAAGGAAAGGAGAGAATGTATTTCCACAATATATCCTTCAACAATAATAAATATGCAAAGTATCACTAAAACATTTTAAATTCTTTTTTCTTTCTTCTTTTTTTGTACCATGTCTTCAAAATCAGAGTGTGTATCTAATTTCTAGCATTCAGGTGGTCTAAAGCCTCATGTGACTGGAGGCTACACTGAGCAGTGCATTTCTAGACCTAAGAAGCGTTTTTTATATAAAGTTAATCTAGAAAACCTAAACTAGATAATAACTCCTGTGATTTGTTTCCATGGAAAGTGGCTACTCATACAGATCCTAATATATTTTAAAATATGTATATGTAGTGCCGTGCATGTATATGTTGCTTGCTTATCGGTAAAGAGGGAAGGAAAAATCTGAGAGGAAAACCAGGAGAGCTGTAATGGAAATAAAATTGACAGCCTCTCAAAACTCAGGTGGCACTTTCCTTTTCCAGTTAATTACGATTTTAATTACATGGCTTCTTGCGACTCCTTGATACCTAATAAACCAGACTCTTTGGGGCAGCCAAGTTGGGTTTTGCTTGAACTGCAGGTGTAAGACTCAGCATGAAACATAAATCAACTTCTTAAACACGCTCCCAGGGTGTGTTCAAGCTTTTTCTTCCTGTTTGCTTGTAAAAATCACATCTTTTCACCATTGTTGGTAGAGAAATGATTGAAGCAGCTCTGAGTTGAATCATTGCTTTGTGTTCTTGACTCACTTGGCCTGGCATAAAACATTTTGCTTCAGATCAAATAGAACGGCATGATACAAGACATGGATTTTCTTTTCGTCTTCAATGCTATAAATAATATCTACTTCTCAATATTGACCATTTAATTTAAGAAAATAAATACCTGCTAGGGAAACTGAAAATGAAGGCCCTGAGAACACATTAGGGTTTCTGGTTTTAGTATTTGGAAACCCATGAGATGATGGGAGATGCATTTATTTCTGGAAAGTGCTGTGTGAAGTCAATCATCAACTTCAAGCACAGTGAAGTGTGGGACAACAGCAGCATGGGGGCTCTGCTGCAACTGAAAACAGGGAGGGAGGGGGACTTTCCCAAAGTTCTTATTGGCTGAAAACCCAGCAGCATCTGATGGCATTATGAGCAGCTTGCAATTTAGCCCCAGCAGCAGGAAAATCTGCACTTGATCAGCTCTGCCATAACTAGTAAACGTCATCATGGTAAATGTGGATTTCAATGGAAGGTTCTGCAGTGCCTAGTGATAATTCTGCCAGCTCTCTCTCCTTCCCTCCTCCAACCATAAAGAGAAAGCACAGCATATGGTATTTGCATGTTATCACAAAATATGAGATACTGGGTGAAATAAATTACGTGTGAAGGGGGTTTAGCCCATAATTTCTAGTAATTTCAAAAACATGAAAATGGCTTTTGAAGTAGGAGAGAGGGCCTTTCTCCTTGGGGAAAACTTCAAAACACATCACACACTATATAAACACAAATGCGTTTACCTTGCCTGGGCCTCCCTTTTTTTTCTCCTTGCAATCCTGGCTAATTGTCAATGATATCTGTGTTCTAACAAGAAGTTTCTTTTTTTTCTGATCTGAATTATTTGAATCTGCAATCTCTAATAGTGAACTTCCATTATGAGTATAGAAGTTACGGGTGAAGGCTCAATCAGAAGGGCTGGTGAAGGCAGGAAGTAGCTGCATGGGAATTATAATCTTTTTTCTAAAAAATCCAGAGCTGTTACTTCTTCCAAGTTCTCATCAATAAAACTGAATCCTAAAAAGATGTCTTTCTTATCTACCACTTGATCACTACTAGTTCTTCTCTACCAACTCCTCTCTCACCCCTCTTCTTTTTTAGTCTTCTGTCCTTGCCTGAAAATGGCGACGGTCAAACTTACAGACCCAAATTAGAAGGCATGATAAAACTGTTGCAAATGCCATATCTCTAACTCTTACTGATCCTCTAACTATTGCTGCATTTGGAGAAATACATACGGTATAAATATGTAGTATATACAAATTCTGAGCAAGAAGATCCTCTCCTGTCCTGTCCCGTCTTCTTGTTGTTCATCAATTTGCTTGAGCAGGCACCAGTAATGTCTCCATTGTGAGACTTGTTGTTACTGTTTTTGACATATCGAATACGCCAGGGTAGCTTGCCAGGCTCTGCCATGCAGGTGAGATACTCTCGGTAGCTTGCCGGGCTCTCCAAGAGCGATGGAGGAATCTAATCCAGGTTGGCCATGTGCAAGGCAAATGCCCTACCCGCTGTGCTATTGCTCCACTTTGTTTTAATATTAGTAATTGAAGGATAAGCAGCCCCAAAATGTCTGAAATAGGTCTTCTGTGGTATTTCATCTTGGCGTGTGGATTGATTGAGTTAAGGTCAATTGAGGAGTCACCGGCCTTCAGAAGAACTTTTACCATTACCTAAATTACCTACAAGAATGAAGGTTGGAGGTATTACCCAGTATTAGGGTTATCTACAGAAATAACCTTTTTTCTTAGAGAAAACTATTATGGCAGGACAAACAGCTAGCTACAGAGCATTTGAATTTTTTGTCATATGAGTTATTCTTTCCTACTAGAAGCCCCAGGCCCCCTATCCCATTATTTAAATCCAGATAAAAACCCTTAGTTTGTCCTTTTCACCCTAGAATTTAAAATCATGTCAATTTTTGATGTGCATTTAATTGAATCGAATATATTTCTCTTACTAATTGGTATGATGCTAATTTTGTTGATGGCCCTATGTTAGAAGAACAAGAGGGGTAGGAAGTAATTTTTTTCTCCCCCCTCCATAAAAACATGGGAATAGGCAGTCACATGGAAAATGCAATTGCAGTCACCAATTATTGGATATGTTCATCCTTTGTTTAAAAGCAATACTGTTCATGCATAATTGTTAATGGAGTAGTTTTTGAGTTGATTCTGTGAACTTCAGGCAAGGGTGAACTGTCCCAAGTACTTGCCCTGAGTCTGGCCTCCAATCTGTTCACCATCACTACTGATTGAAGAATAAATGAATGGAAATAAAATTAATCTTTTCCATCTTTTCTGGACAGGTAAAAACAGTGAAGATTTTCCCCATTCTTTGGGTTTTATATTAGGATCTCGGAAACATAAAAAGCCCAGTTGCCTATAATTAAAATGCTTATCAAGCTGTGGGGTAGAGGGACACTGAGAAACTCCAATTTAGAACCTCCCTGAATTCCCCCATCTCTATTTTTCATTCAGTGCTCTGAGCTGGCCAGAAATTCAATAGAGATTATTTATCCTTAGGGGAGGAAAGAGAAAGGAAAACTTTGAAGAAAAATGCAACACTGTAATTATAGGCTATTGGATGGCCCCTTTAGAAGTCCCCTCTCTAAGGCATCCACAGATCTTTTTCCCCAGTTATCTGCATCACAGTCTTGTGTAACACACCATTCACCTTCTGTTTACACAGGAATATCTGAGTCTCAGAGAAATGAAATGCCCACCCTCAAATGACAGTGCTAAGAAATAATGAAACCTTTATTAATGAAATAATAAAGGAATAACAATAAGCAACTCTGAAACCATGATACTGAGATCGTTTTGTCAAACCCTATTTTAAGTGACTACATGGTAAATGTGACCATTTTAAAAATCAATTAGTAAAATAATAAATTCATAAGGATAACTTTTTCATCAATTTTTTTCCAACTTAGCTTCATCTCTAGCAATAGTTTTCGACTCCTATATCACTGAAGACTAGTGAAAATAAAAGAACTATTTAAGACGTATAAAAACCATTTTGTAGGGTTTCAAATTTTACAACATAATCACACGAGAGATGACTTACTTTCCAAAATTCAGCAGCACAATTTAAGCAGACAATATGAATGGACAAAGAAAATTAAAGGATCTTTCGAGGGCTGACAAGATAGCTCAAAGGACTGAAGAGCAATCTTCATATTTGGGAGCCCCAGCTTTCGATCATGTGTGACTCTCAGGGGATCACCCTGGCAATGGTTATAGACCCCAGTACCATCAGATGCTGTCAAAGTCCTTCTACACAAAAGAAAACATTGGAGATAGCAAAGTACACAGGATGTGGCTAAAATGCTCTTTGGGCAAGTTGACCCAATACACATTGACTAATCAAAGTCTGTATGCACACTCGTGCTCATGCTTGGATGTTGGAGGTGGGGATTTTGAGGGAGGGATGCTAGAGGGGAAGGGAAAATGCCATCCAAATCCTCTTTGCTTATATCCCACTTATATCCCAGTGGGCCATGTGTTAAGTGGCAACAACTTTTTTACAACCTGGAAAGAAATGTCTGCAAACCAACATAGATTTGCAGGCTAGCAGTTGAAAAACACTAGTCTACAGTTAAATTTTATAGAAATTTAAGTATTTCTATTAGCACAGACAAGCAGGAATAGGGGCATAATGCCATGCTCTTCTAATCAGAGCTTTCTTTGCATAACTTACAGCTTGGTGAACATGCATATAAAGCATCACAAGTGTATAATGCTATGTTATTGCTTTCATTATGGATATAGTGTATTTTTTATGCACATTGCAGTTTCAACTATGAATTTGTCACTGTAAACAATGTTTAAGTTAATATTCATGTGCATGATAGCAATCATCTATTTTCTTGCCATTCTGAATAAATGGGTTGTCCTCTGATTCCCTGAATAACAAAGACACTAGACTGAGAGAGGATTTTAGTTAGTCATACCCACAGGATGACTTTGAGAGAATCCCTTGTGCTCTCTCATACTTACCCTGGTGTAAAATTATAAAGGGGCACAAAGAAAGCTCTAAAGAGGAAGAGCTGTGCAACAGGAGTAGATCTAGTATCAACCTTAGGACATCTGGATTCTGGCCTTAAGATCCATGATAATGAAGACTTTCAAAATCTAAATGACTCTGAGACTTCCTCTATCCTCCAAAATTGTCTAAAGGAACCTAACAATTTTCTTCCTTCAATAGATTTGCTGGACTAGAGCGATAGCACAGTGGGTAGGGCATTTGCCTTGCATGCGGCTTGCCCAGGTTTGATTCCTCCGTTCCTCTCAGAGAGCCCAGCAAGCTACCAAGACTATCCTGCCCAAACGGCAAAGCCTGGCAAGCTACTCGTGGTGTATTTGATATGCCAAGCCGGGGTGGGGTAGGGGGAGGATCAGATGGGGGTGCTGAGAGGGATGCTGGGACGATTGGTGGTGGAAAATGGGCACTGGTGGAAAGATGGGCACTTGACATTGTATGACTGAAACACAAGCACGAAAGTTTGTAAATCTGTAACTGTACCTCACAGTGATTCATTAATAATTTTTTTTAAAAAGCTACTAACAGAAGTATCACTAATAAAGGATTCGGTAGATGAAATTAAATAAAGAAAAACAAAACAGTAACAGTAAGTGTCACAATGGAGACATTACTGGTGCCCGCTCGAGCAAATCAATGAACAATGGGGCAACAGTGCAATAGATTTACTGGTAGACTTTCAAAGTAATTAATATTGCAAGTGGCATCGTTGCCTCACAGAGCCATACCTGAGTATATCCTTCTTTGTTGGATATACTTATTTTCCCTTCTATAACCCCTCACTGGAGAGAAGCTAAAATCAAGTTAGAGCCTGATAGTCAGGTCAAAATTTCCCTGTCATTATTTTTGAGTATTGGATGGAATAAACAAAGTTGGATTACAAAGACAAGCGAGATTGAAGAGAATAAATTTCTCATTGTTTTTAAGGGGACTTCTGGAGGGGGAAAATTGCAACCTTAGGAAGTGTATGTGGCTATCTGCCAGCTACAGAAAGATGCCAGTATTGGGTTAAAGTTAATACCAACAAGAAATAATGACAAGAAAGAAGGCTAAATGGTACTTGATGATATTACTAAAACCACTGAAACAAACCAGCACCATAACCTGCCCAACTTTGTTTATTTATGTGTGTCAGTAAGTCCTTTGTGGTTTAAGTCTTTATGGTTAAGTTTGAGTCAGATTTTGTGGTACGTGTAATTGAGCACATATTATAGGGCACAAAATTAGATATTTATACAGATACCCCTGCATACTGGGCTGGAGCGATAGCACAGCAGGTAGGGCGTTTGCCTTGCATGCAGCCGACCCGGGTTCAATTCCTTCCCCCCTCTCGGAGAGCCCAGCAAGCTACCGAGAGTATCTCACCTACACGGCAGAGACTGGCAAGCTAACTGTGGCATATTCAATATGCCAAAAACAGTAACAACAAGTCTCACAATGGAGACATTACTGGTACCCGCTCAAGCAAATTGATGAACAATGGGACAACAGTGCTAAAGTGCTACCCATGCATACTAAGAACAGATCAGGGATTGTGCCACATACTTTATAAACATTATCCCATTCAATCGTTATTACAAACCAGCAAAACAGATGCCACCAATAACAGTTCTCAGATGTCAAAATAAATTCATAAATTTTAAGTAACTGTTATGTAACAGTTCATCATGAGAGATAAACTATAATGATTTCGATAGTCTTGCTTTGAAACTACGTACCTTTTGTAGCTATGAATAGAACAACGTGCACATTCAGTTTACCATCATTCTATGTTACATTATGAAGTGTGAGATATTTCTCTCGTGCCCTTTCAGAACTCTCGTCTCATAGATACACAGATATCCTTACGGCCCACCCCACAAAGGTAAGGAAACTAGATCTAACTGGCCACCTATATACCACTGCGATTTTTATAGTCTCACACTTTCTGCTCACCACCATCAAATCATGATTAAGTTAACATATTTATGGTAGACTTTTTCCAAGATCAAATATGGATTTACCAGAAACTTATGAAATCTTCACCCAAAGGAGATGCTGATGGAAGCATAATTGAAGATATTTTGGAAGCTGGATAAATATGACTTTCAAGGGGTTCTCTTTGTATGATGACATTAACAAAGTGATAAGAATTGTTATAAGGTAGAAATTGATTAATTCTTTGAAATTGTGCTAAAATTGAGAATAAGATAATCTAAAGAGATAACAAATAAATCAAGGGAATCATTTCCTACAACAGAATATCAGGTAGAAGAAGCCCTTCTTTCCTATGAATATGCATATTTCTTACAATGAAAGCCACATTTATGCCTAGGCACATACACATGTGCACATACACACTCACATATATTACATATGCCCAGTATTAGCAACTGCTTGCTGTGTTTACCTGCTTTGATTCAGATATATAGTACTGATAAGTCATTACTGTTCATCACTTTCTTCCTTTTATAGTCACATATTTTTAGCTGAAGTATAAATTATTAAAATAAATACATTATTCTTATTTTTGTGTTTTGTTTGTCAAAAGAAAGGAAAATAGAAGCAAGGAAGGAAGAAAGAGAGAGAGGGATGGAGAGTGGGAGGGAAATTTAAAATCAGAAAATAAATAAACAATTTTCAGAATAAAAAAACTGCATTACATTTATTAATTTTCCCTACACAATTCACATTATAGTGTTTTATTATGTTGATTACTAGGAAGAAATAAAAGGACATTACCAATAATTAATTAATTGTTCAATTAAAAATCACACACCTGAATCTCTACAAATGTTTATATAAATCATTTTTAAGAGAATTTGTATGGAGTTGCCTTCCCAGATGTCTCAAAGGCAAACAGATGTGTTAATTAGCATACTTTAGGACTTAAAAATACTTGTCTCTTTCTTATATTTTTTTCTTTTACTTCCTACCCTAAATTTCTGGAATAAAAGAAGGTCAAAACCTAGCTTGGCACCAACAATTAATGACTGGAGAAAGTAGATACATGTTTTGTGAATCAATGATTAGAGCTAAACTACAAATAGTCTATACACTACATGCATGAATTGGGAAAATCCGTCAATGTAAAGTTAGAAGAAGAAAAACAACATAGAAGTCATATTAAATACACACTTTAAAAATCTCCCGAACAGTTAACAAATATCATCTAAATCCTCACAGTGCCTCTGTAAGAAAAATGCCTGTTTTATTCCTATTTGCAATTGTAGAACCTAAATGGAGAGTTTGTTAAAGTTTTCACAGCAGAAACAGAGTTGCAGAAATAGATAAGCCTTCCTCCTAGGAAGTGGGGATTCTGAACAGTGGAGAAAAAGCTTAAGAAAAATAAAAATAGTCAAGATAGACAAGAAGACCATTCCTATAAAGTAGAAAAAGTCTCTAAGAAATTATTCGATGAGTCTATAGAAACCCAGTGAACATGTGTTTGAATAAACAAGGGAAGTAGATGAAAAGCTAAGGAACTTTGAAATGAGATTTATTTTCTGTTGATACAAAGTGAAACTGCCCTCACTTGAACAAAATATATTTGGTAGAGTGATGGAGTGAGAGAAGTCTGGCAAAATGAGATAGCCTGCCCCAGAATGCTCTAAAGAGCCCTGATGTTTGGGGGATGATAGAAGAGAGAAGGGTACATGAAGACAATTTTGGTGACTTAAAGAGCATCACAGAAAGAAATGGTTCTTTGCACCATCACTTCACTAAAGGACGATCAACAAGGTTGCTCTTAGAACCGAAGCTGCATCACAATGTGAAATAATCTGTGTAAAATTCCAGTAGCATTGATTCTGGACTTAGTTTATCTTTATAATTAGACACATAGAGAGTCCTACCCTTAAATTTTCTAAAGTAAGAACCACACTGAGCAAGAGAGATAATTCAAGGCAATAGCTAAATGTTTTTATCCCAGAATTATAACATAAAAGGGTAGGCTTAGTAGGCTAAGAACTCACCCTCAGAAGACTGAGATTTCTCTTCAAGAATCTATGGATCCGAAATTGAAGTTCAATGTTGAGAGGAAAAAAATCATAGCTATGAGTTCTATTATCTTGAAATTCAAATAGAACAAATAAATAATTGATAAATTTGATAAGAAGATCAAGATGAGAAAAATCACATTTTAAAAGACTTTCTTTCAATTTATGAATGCTCTCAAGGGTATTTCTTCTATTCAAGTAACTCATGTCTCCGCAAAGGAAAAATATTATCCATTATTACCAATACAGTGGTGAAATTTCAAATGTGGAAATCAGAAACAGACTCAGTGATTTGACCCAATCATGTAGAAATTCCCAAGCAAAGAATGTGTTCGAGAAGTGGACCCAGGCCTTCCGGGTCTTCCACCTGGGACTCCAGCTGTGATCACATAATCTATCAGCCAAAGCAATTCAGTTCCTACTTACAGAAAAAAAAAAACAGCTGGAGCCAGTGTGTCCCCCAGAAAAGAGAGCACACTGAATGGGACACACAGAAGTAGCTCAACCACCATAGTGCATTTTATTTTCACTTTCATTGTGCCTTTCAATTTCTTCTGCGAGGTAATTCACAAGTCTCAACATGAATTTATGATTATTTTCATCAAATTATCCATTTACAACCACCATCAGCAGGAATATTCTATTAAAATACCTCTCACCCCCCTCCACTAGTGATCGCCATATTGCAAGGTATGTAACCTAGGGTTTAGAATCAACGGTTTTCAAATGCTCCCATTTTTGGCAAAGTTATCATTAGGTCAACTGTGAGTTCCAGTTCAGAACATCACAAATGCCTTTTATTTATTTTATTTTTTGGTTATGATCTGAAACAAATAATACAATAGGGGACTGGGGGTGGTGGATAACCTTTTATAGAAGAGATTATGAATAGGTAACAGGCTTTCTTAAAAAAATTCTTATTGGAACAATTATATAAACAAAAATAGAGAAGAGACCTGGAATTCTTTGAGAGTATAAGAATAAAGAAAACCAGAGAACTGTAGAGATTTTGCTACTATGTATAGCCATAATATTGCCGCTGAAGAGTAAGGAAAGTATTTACAGTAAAGACAAGAAGGGGGAGATCTAAGGCACTTGGCAGGCATTGACAACAATTATTTGAAAAAGCAAAAAAGCCCTGCAACATTTAAAAAGAATTATAAGGGATTTTGTCAGACTCAAAGGAAGCAAAGACTCCATAGTTGGAGATAGTTGAGGATCTACAAGCCAGTTACCTCAGGGGGAACCGAACAGCCTTGATGGGTTGCCGAGAGGCTGCCTTTCCTCATCTCCTTCTGACGGCTTTCATCAGTCCTTTGAGGGCTCATTGGCTACGTGATTTACTTGGCACCACTATATACATGTTGCTTAGAGATAGTCTCAAATGTGGAGCAAATGTGGAAAGGAGGGAGACAGTTAATTGCACTGTGAGAATTAAATGCAGACCTCTGAGAGAAATCTAAAGTATCTTGCGCTGAAGAGATGAAAATGTATGCCTTCCCCTCCCAAATGGGGTCTTTCCTGGAACTGGGGCTGGTTATTCAAGTGTATGTCTGTGCAATGACAGAGGATAGCATGTACTGAAGGGGCCCACACTTGGTCAACGCTATGCTTTCCCATCTCTAATCCGTAGTAATTTCTGAACATGGTGTTTCAGGTTTTCACTTTGAATTCAACCCCATAATCGTGTAGCTCAGCCTATTCTCAGAACAGAGAAGCAGGTGGTATCTGGACACTCAGAATATCCCAAACTAGTCTCCCCACTTATTTCTAACTTACCAAAGGGAATTATGGAGGAAGCTAAAGATTGATCATTT
The DNA here is from genome assembly GCF_027595985.1 of Sorex araneus. Taxonomy (NCBI): domain Eukaryota; kingdom Metazoa; phylum Chordata; class Mammalia; order Eulipotyphla; family Soricidae; genus Sorex; species Sorex araneus. Next base: position 329,498,965 of record NC_073313.1, on the reverse strand, counting down.
TATTGACAAAATGAGAAATTTGTTGAGATGGAAATTTCTTTTGTCTTGGTAATAGTTTGCCTGAGGGTTTATTTTCCATATTTTAGTGGAAGTATGTATATTTTTTAAATATCATTGGACTGTGATTTGACCTGGTACCATTTAAGACAGGATTGTAATCACCAGGCCAATGGAGGCAAAATTGCTCCAGCATCCCAACCCAATTTCAATACGAATAATCTCCCTTGAAGGAGATCTTTGTTAGGCCCTGCTGATTGTTACAGAGGAGCCCTAATGGGTCTATTAAATTAGAGAAAAACAGCCCTACACTGGCTTGCCACCAAGTCTGGGTAAATATTATGTTGAAGGACAAATTTGGGAAGTTGGTCTGTAGATGCTGAAAGTAGGTCATTCCTGGATTACTTTAGATTCTATTTAATTTCTATCCTTGCATCGGCAACCTTTCCACAATGTCCTCACAAAAGAGCAAACTGCCTCTGTCGCACAGAAGGTCCACATAAAAATATTACATTTCAATAAATAAGTAATATAATTAAGAGTAATCTTTTCCATATCCTAAACTCAGCACTAAAAATTAAACAAGCCCGCACATATTCCAGAAACAATAACCCAAGGGGAGGGGGACTAGGGAACAGATGAAAACAATATAAAGACAGGCAAAACTGCTATTAGCTTGGGATAGATAAAAGAATTTCTAAATTATAGCTTTTGGTAATGTTTAAGATGAGAGTCTAGTAATCTGGGTGCAAATTGTACTTGGGGGCATTTGTTCTTTGTGAAAGAAAATAGAATAAGGGCTGGGGGAGGCAGCTGAAAGAGTTGCTAAGCCCACCACCAGAAAACAAATCTTCAGAGGAGGGCTAAGTCCTTTGAAGCCAAACTTGTTACACGGAGCTTCAAAGTTAGGACACGCACCAAAGCTATCTTATCAATTTTTGGAGCTGAACATATATCCTGAAAATTACTTACTCTAAAAACTAACAAGAGAATTTCTAGTTAGAAGGAAGGATATTGTCTGCTGAAATCCCCAGTGAATAGTAGGTGAAGAGATGTGATGCCATTTCAGTCAGCACCATCATCATTATCCTCCCCAAGATGGTTGCTTATCTGGCCAACTCACCAACCCACAGGCCAGAGAGTGTGGGACTTGCTCAAGGTGACACAATTTGATAGAGGTGGGTCTGAGACTGTAGCTCAGGTGACCAAACTCAGTTCTGCCTTCTCACAAAGGGAGACAGAAGGCAGCTACCAGACTACCCATCCTAGACAAACAGGGCAGGTCAGCCATTTCGTCCACATTTTAGACATCTTGAGGTCAAAGAGAATCAATGAGCCATCATTTCTCTTTGACTCAATCTGAAACATATTTTTCTTAGAAATGCAAGTCCTAACACAAATTAATGAAAACATTCCTTATATATTGCCTCTGCCCGTGCTCTCTGTATTCTTGCTTAATTTTTTAACTAAGGATATATTCCATGAGCATGTCATTTTCATCTTATTTTCTGAAAACCCCAAATGTTTGTGTACATGAGTGCATGAACTGCCAAAATGCCAAAACACTTAAAACTTTTAGTTTTTAAACTTGAAGGTGTATCAGAATCAACAGTTTCATTGTAGACACTATCTGAGAGAATCCATCAGATATATCTTCCCAGTGCTAAAAGGCAGAGCACCCTTTCCAAAGATATAACAACTGACACATGAGTGTTATGCTAGTTTTTCTGAAATGTATTCAGCATGAAATATCAAGAACAGGACTGGCTAATACCTTCACTCTGTAATCCTAAGATATCTTCTTCCCAGGCTCTTGATCTCTGTCTTGCAAGACCAACAATCTTGGCAGAGCAATTTAAGGAGGAAAGGCAAGAGCATGCAACAATACTAGAGGAAAGGAAGGTAGCTTGAAATTTTCAGATCAGCTATTTATATAGTCTCAGATCTCAGGTTAAAGCCCAGGTCCTTTTGCCGAAGAGGAGACCATAAAATTTCTCACTAGAAGAGGGAAACTAACAACAAAAATTTCTTTAGAAATGGTAAATCTGGTGTTGATTATCATTTAAAGATGCAGTACTTTTTATATTTCAATAGTTCTTTTATTCTTTTGGATGAATTTAATAGACAAATTTCTCCTTCCAATTGTGTTTCCTATGAAAATAAGATAATTAATTTCAGGGAAATATTATTTACAAATAACATTATTTTTTGTTAGTATTTAATTTCTTAGTTAGCTCTGGTCAAAATTATGTGAGCTATGTGTTTTAATTTATAATTAAATGAAAAAGCAATAAAAGGACATTACTAATATTTTGGTAATAAAATGAACACTTTAAAAGAAATGCATAAGGATAAAGTTTTATGAATAAAATAGAGAAGTACAGGTTAATTTAAAGTTGAAGTTTGGTTTTTAACTTACCATTATTACACTCTTAATCCTATAATTGTCTAGTGATGTGCTAGACACTCTGGGAAAACCAGCAAATTAACTGAAATAAAAGAAATTCAGAAATGTTAAAATGTGGGGAAAATGCATTATAATCATAGTCCTCAGAATATTTTTGAAACATGTTCAGCACCCAGTCATCTGAGGCAACTTTCTTCTAAGATGAATGTCTTTGCTGTAACAACCAGCAGGCATTACTTAAAGCATTTCACTTGCTCAAAGCATCTCAAAATTGTCCCACACTGACAGAATCCATTGAAGAAGCACAATAGCTCATCTTCTGGGAACCCAGCATGACTATGAACACACTCTCAGGGCCACTATCTTAACTCCTCAGTTGCATATTCAATATTGCCTGTTGGAGTAGCAGGGATCTTCCAAGAAACTCATCTGTCAACAGTATTGGTATATGGCAGAAGAGAGACAGACAGATTGATAGATAATTGATAGAAGTGAGAGAAAAGTAAAACAAAACATTGGTAGAAATACTGGTTTTAAGAAATATATTCATGCAAATATGAGGTTGGAGAACCATACTTACTTATATGTAGCTATATTGTTACTGTTTAACTGCTTAGCACAAGAAGCAGTATTTCATATATCATCAGTCTGAAAGACAAATCTGTTGAAGAAACTCTTTCCAGACCAGTTGACTCTGCAGCCTATCTCATCACTGTATCACTGTCATCCCATTGCTCATCGATTTGCTCGAGTGGGCACTAGTAACGTCTCCAAGTGAGACTTGTTACTGTTTTTGGCATATCGAATATGTCATGGGTAGCTTACCAGGCTCTGCCGCAAGGGTGAGATACTCTGGGTATCTTGCCAGGCTCTTCGAGAGGGATGTAGGAATCAAACCCAGGTTGGCCACATGCAAGGCAAATGCCCTACCCACTGTGCTTTCGCTCCAGCCCAGCCTATCTCATACACTTTCTAATTCTTATAAATCTCCACATATTTATTGTCAATTTAGACTAGTCCTCTCTAAATTATTTGAGAACGATATCCCACCACCTAGTTTCAATTAGATATAATTACAAATACCTAATCATAATCTCCTCTAGGTTTATAGTTTGTAATTATCATAATGAAAACTTATCAAATTTAGGCTTCATTCATTTACATATTTAGTGAGCATTACTTACCCTGTTACCACTTACATGGCTCTGTGCAAGGTGCAGAAATTGCCCAAGTGCAAGATTCAAGCTATCTTCAGTTTTCAGACCAGTAGGCAACATAAACACCAAAAGGCAACTACCACACAGCATGGCTGATGCTATAATGAAGTACAAGGAAGGTCAGTTGTATATCAACACAAAAATAACCCATTAGTACACATAAAAGAATCAAAGCAGGCTTTCCAGAGGACAGACTTCTGGAGTTTATAAGAAGATAAAACTTGGTAAAAGAGAAAAGGAATAAAAGCATATAAAGTTAAAGGAAAATATCCATCTAAAATCAATGAATGTGATTTCCTTCTTTGACCTTGCTGCTTGCAGTATTGCATCTCTATCCATGACATCTATCACTCTAACTATGATATATCTTGGAGTTTTTTTGTTAAGGTCTCTTTTAGCTGGTACCCTTCAGGCTCCTTGAATCTGGATTCCTGCATTCTCCAGCTCTCAAGGGTATACAAGGCACTGGTTGAACTCTACAAGAAGAAAACATCCAACCCCATTAGAAAACGAGAGGTGGAAATGAACAGAAATTTTCTCAAAGAAGAAATCCAAATGGCTAAAAGGCTCTACATCAATAACTATCAGGGAGATGCAGATTAAAACAACAATGAGATATCACTTCATACCACAGAGACTGGCACACATCCAAAAGTACAAAAGCAACCCGTGTTGGCATGGATGTGGGGAGAAAGGGACTCTCCTTCACTGCTGGTGGGAATGCCAACTGATTCAGCCCTTTTGGAAAACAATACGGATGATTCTCAAAAAATTAGAAATTGATTTCCCATTTGACCCAGCAGTACCACTCTTGGGATATATCCTGGAGAGGCAAAAAGGTATAGTAGAAATGACATCTGCACTTGTATGTTCATTGCAGCAAGATTTACAATGGCCAAAATCTGGAAAAAACCCGAGTGCCTGAGAACAGATGACTGTTCTAAAGTGGTTAAAGAAACTTTGGTACATCTACACAATGGAATGCTATGCAGCTGTTAGAAAATATATGTGGAATATATATGTGGAATATATATGAGTGGAATTATATATTTATTCCACTCATATGTAGAATATAAAGTAGCAGAGAGGTATGAGCTAGCAAGGATGCAACTTCTGGCAGAAATTCCTCTGGACTTAGTTACTGAAATACTAAAATACAGAAATCCAAAACATCGCAGCCGCTATTGTGGCCACACGACCTCATATCACTTCATTCTCAGCAATGGAAAATAAGTTATCAAATGGTCCCTTTCCAGCAGGTCTGACTTTGGGGGGGAAACTCCAAACAATAATAGTGAGTTCTTTGTTGAAATATTGAATGTAATCAAAGGAGAAAGCAAAGTGAGAATCATCAGCCACACATCCTGCAACTATCATTGTTTTTCCATAGAAAAAGTCGAGATAGACTTCTAAGATCTCAGGGAAATGACGAAATGAGAGGTTACTGAGCCCACCCGAGAAATCGGTCATTAACGGGATTTTCATGATTCGTGATCAGATTGGTATTGGGTAAATATTCTTTCCCATTCTGTGGGCTCTTTCTTTATTTTGGTCACTGTTTCTTTTGAAGTGCAGAGGCTTCTTCATTTGATATAGTCCCATTTGTTTATGTTTGCTTCCGCTTGCATGGTCAGTGCTGTTTTGTCCATAAACATGCTTTTAGATTCAATGTCATGGAGAGTTCTGCCTACATTTTCTTCTATGAAAAAGGCAATTTTTAAGAAAAAAGATACCATGCTTAACAATAGCAGGATTTTGTTTATTTGTTTAATAGCTGCAGGTAACATATTTGTGGCATTTATTATATGCCAACAACTAGTGTTCACAGAACCCCAGGGGGACATCTCCTATCACTGCCCCTGTTCCATAATAGAGAAACAGGTACAAAGAGATTGAGCCATTTGTGCACCATCTTACAACTAAAACTTGAACCCATGGAATTTCCTTTCTACCTGATACAAGGAGGAACAGTACTTGGTTCTTCGCTTCTTTATGATTTATAAATAACAGATTCAAACAGTATTTTAAGATCATGTATTCTGCATTAGAAACACACGTCTGTCTTTACATCTTGAGAAATTTTAATTTCTTGATTGTGTTTCCTTGAAGCCCATATTAAATTTTCAAAAATATAAATGGAAAATATGCAATAATTATGAAAGCGGGCTTCTAGATTAAATAGCTGCTTAACTTGGGCAAACTCAGATCAAAGCAGGGCTGATGTCTCTTCTTATGAAAACCTTACTTACTTTCTATGTAAGAAATTGTTTTTGTTCTTGTTCGACTCCAGGACTTAGAAATGGACATATTTATTTAGCTTGGCCTAGAGCTAGTATGTGTTGCTTGGTCTATTCTTCTCAGTTTATTGTATCTCTTAATCTTCTACACATGCAACCAGGAGTTTTGGTGATGAGGGCACTGAAAAAATCTAAACAAAAGTAAATTCTGGCCCCAAGATTTCTTATAAAATAGTGCTTGATAAAATAATGCTTGGAATGATTAGATTGTTGTGAAGTCACCAAATTATAAATTTCCATCACTAAACATGACTAGTAATATTTTTCTTATGGTCTAAAATACTTGTTATCAGTATTTTGTACATGATAAAACAAAGCAGTGCTTGTTTTGCAAAGCAGATGTTCTCAGAATTAAATAGTTCAGAAAACAAAAAACCATGATGATTTACTCTTAACTGATGTTTCAATTACAAGCTCTTTATTCTGACATCAGAGTTCAGAAAACCTATTCTAACCATCCCTTAACACTGACTAAACACCCTCATGAAAAGCTCTCTGAAGAAATCTGGCACACTTTTTGGGCATTTACATGGCACGCAGAATTTCCCCTCATTGGAATCTGGTAAAATAAAGACCATAATTATGTCCAAAGACCCAACAGAGGCTCCCAAACTTGCTTATGCTACCACCCTTTCAGAAAAAAAAAAATCACTCAGCACTACCCCAGAAACATACCTCCTTAACTGAACAATGGAAATTGTAACCCCCTCTAATTGCACCCTAAGGTACTACTTCCCACCTGGATCATTCCAGCATCCAATGGGAAGTATTAACTCTCTCTCTCTCTCTCTCTCTCTCTCTCTCTCTGGAAAAAAAAAAGAACATTAAGTAACCCGGATACTGTTGAGCATGTGAATCAGTATCTGGGATTGAACTCAGCTTCACTCCTAAGAGTTAGGTGTTCTGCCACTGTGCTACATCCCAAACTCTAGTTTTATAAATTTTAAGGAAACTTGAATATTTGTTTTTTTTAAAAAAAGTTCTCTTAACCACAGTACCAATTACTGCAAAATTTAGCTGCATACACACAGTTTCTTTGCTTTCAGAATTCCAGGTGTGATTTAGCTGGGTAATCCAGACTCAGAGACTTTCTCTAAAATATATCAACCTACAGTCACCTCAAGTGCCAAGGGACTGGAAAACTCACAGGTAGGCTCACTCGAAGGGTTGTTGGTGGGTTGTTGGCTCCTTTTTTGTGCCTGGAGGCCTCTGTTCTTCACCATGTGAGTGTCTCCATAGAAGTGTTCACACCATTGCAGTTGTGTCCCCAAAGTCAGAGACCCCCAAAAGACACAGAATATCCTGAATAAAATTCTTTGTAATTTACTCATACCATTACTTTACATTGGTCACACAGACTAGGTTTTAATATGGGATAAGAGCACACAAGGGTGTGAATACCAAGAAGAGGTCATTGAGATTTTATGTTGAAACCATAAAATCATAGAAACTGACTACCACATAGAACGATTTTTATGAGGACTCGAAATAAGTAAGCAATAATCTGCTGTCAAAAACTACTTTGTGTGCTGCTAATTAGAAAAGCCTTTACCATTACTTAGTAAATTTGATTTCCATGTCCTAGATCTGAGTAGCTCCATACCTAGATCTAACTCCCTAAAGTCTCATGTGAACACCAGAGCACACGGGTAAGAAGGTTTTCTGCAGCAATTGCAATACTTGCAATAACAATCAATCAATAACAGTCCAGATACTCACTGATAGGGGAAAATAACAAAACAAATAGTGGGGTGTTGGGGTAACAAAATACTACATGATGGTGAAAGGTAATGAAAGAGCAAAGCAAGTCAATTCAACAGCAAAAGGAGAACCACAAAATATACACATTATAATTGTACCAACATAAAATTCCAAAATGATAAAACCAAAGAATATATCATAAAGCAATATTTTTATAAGAATTGAGATGATGAAGCCAAGAAAGTAGCTGATAATTTAAAGTTTGAGAGACCAGTAAGCTCCTTCAAAGAGGCTGGGAATATGTTTAGGAATGCTTACAAATGACTCTAAGAAACAGGCAGCAGTTTAGTTTTTAATCTAGGTGGTGAGTACAAAGACATTCACCTTATTTTTAAATCTATGTAAATACTTTATCCTGTTTGACAGGTATTTTTAACAGCAATTTTTAAAGCAGATCAAAGTTTCCTTACTCTCACAAGGTCAAAATCATTTTTAAAACCTCATTTTTGATTAGAACACTTAAATGGAGAGAAAAACTATTAATCCAATATATCATATAGCCAGCATGTTTTTGAGCTAGAATGTGAATCCAGGCAAAGCATTCTGGAGCCAACTGTCAATATGGAAAGTTTTGTTTTGTTCCCCGATTTAGCTCTCTGTTTAAAATGATGAAACTCTAACTGTATCTTGTATCTGATACTGTAACAATACTGAATATCAAATGTACAGATCCACAAGTAAATTCATAACCTTCGGTCTGCTGAAGGATCCCTTGAGGATGCCATGCCCTTTGCTTTTTCTGCCAGGATTCTGGGTGCCTCTCTTGTGAACACCAAGTGAATAATATGGCATATTTATTGAGCATTTACTATAAGTCAGGTGCTCATCCACATGCTTAAATGTACTAATTTATTGCAGCCTCACAACCACCTTCTATGGCTGATATTACTCTGTGCTCATTTTATAGAGACAAGAACAGATCCCCACACACACCAAAATACATACATATGCAAACAATAACACAATTTTATTTTTGACCCAATTTTATTTTATGTTAAATTTTTTATTGAATCACAATGTGAAAAGTTACAAAACTATCAGGCTAAGTCTCAGTCATACAATGATCAAACACCCATCCCTTCACCAGTGCACATGTTCCATCACCAAGAACCCCAGTAAACCTCCCATCCCACCCCCATACCCCACCTGTGTGGCTGATGATTCTCACTTTGCTTTCTCTTTACTTTGATTACATTCAATATTTCAACAAAAAAAACCTCACTATTATTATTTGGAATTTCCCCCCCAACAATCAGACCTACCGAAAAGGCATCATTTGATAATTTGTTTTCCATTGCTGAAAATGAAGAGCATATGAGGTTCTGGATTTCTGGTGTTTTAGTAATTAGGTCCAGAGAAATTTCTGCCAGAAGTCGCGTCACTGCAAGCTCGTACCTCTGTTTAGTGGGCCTTATAAGATGGTGGTTGCCATGCCGCCACTGGAGAAAGGAAAGGCCGAGAGAAAATCATTTCTCCTCCAGGCATGGGGCCGTAGCTTAGTTCACAGTCTACAGGCATTTCTGCAAGAAGCCGCTGGATGCTGAAAGTAGTTAGTTGACCTCCGGGATCATGGGCATTCAGGAATGGAGGGGCTGCTGGTATGTGGCTGCTTGGGATCACATCTGGGCGGAGAGCTACAATAACACAATTTTAAAGTGTCAGCATAGAACTCTAAACCCAGGCATTCTGGCACCAGAGCTTATGATTGCAATCACTAATATGCAGTCTAATATATATATATGAAACATAGTTCTTAGAGTAAGGCTAGAGTATGAAAAAATTGACTCTTTCTAATGAAATATAGCAAATATGGAGACCTCACTGATGTTCTAAAATTTTTCATTATCAGATTTTTTTAAGTGTCAGAAAAATAAAACATGTAACATGAGTTCTAGGGAAAAAATTACTTTATCTTGAAGACAGTAAGAACAATATAATTGCTCTTGAGCTTTAATTTAATTTTGTTACAAGTTCACTGACTTTATCATATGAAGCTTATGAGAGTTAATTCAACTAGTTAACAACATTCTACACATTTGTTTCACAGTTATATCAAGTCACTTCTTAGGATTGATGAATGACATTTCACATATTAATCTGTATTTGTGGGGCTTATCTGTGAGACACTAGAACAAAAGATATCAAGTTCAAAACAGTGTCTCTCCTCACAGGAGTCCCCAGACTGATGGTAAAGAAGTAATTACTGTGCATATCATTACCATTCAACATGTAGCACTGTAATACTGTTGTCTCATCATTCATTGATTTGCTCGAGTGTGCACCAGTAATGTCTCCATTGTGAGACTTGTCACTGTTTTTGGCATATCGAATATGACACGGGTAGCTTGCCAGGCTCTGCCATGCTGGTAGGATACTCTACCTATGGTAGCTTTCTGGACTCTCCAAAATGGACAAAGGACTCAAACCTGGGCCGGCCACATACAAGGCAAACGCCCTACCTGCTGCGCTATCACTCCAGTCCTCATTCAACATGTAAGATTCTAACACAGAGAAACATACTCTAGAAGTCACTGACTCAATTTGTGCTGTGCTGATAAATTCCTATGTTTTCTTGAGCCTGAGAAATAACACAATGAGAGGAGCACATGTTTTGTGTGCAGGAGGCCTGAATCTAGTTCCTGGCAATACATGGTCCTCCGAGCACTGTGGAGAGCAACTCCTTGAATACAGAGCTGGAAGTAGTACCTGAGTACAGATAGCTGTTGCCCCAAATCAAAAACAAACAAAACTAAATGTTTGAACTGGGCCATGCAAGATAAGCATGCTGCACTAGATTGAAATAAAAAAGAAGGACATCCCAGGTAGAGGGCCCAGAATGGCCTAAAGTCTATAAGTATAAAAGAATATCAGGTGTATTTATTATATTATATCAGACTATAAATTTCTTAGGAAATGATGGTGGAAAATGACTTTTCAAAGGTCATTTGTCAAAACATTGTGACAGAGTTGCCTTATTCAGTAATTAGGTAATGGGAAGCCAACAATTTTTAAGCAGGAACAGTAATATAGTTATTATTTTATGATTTTCTTGTGGAGCAAGGAGGCTGGATTATGGAAAGGAAAACCTAACCACGAAGAAATCAACCTGAACTCTATTTTAATATAGTTCATTCAAGCAGTACTAAGAGTCAGTATGAAGCTATCAAGGCACAGAGAAGACAAATAACTTGCCCATTGCTACACAGCTGGGAAACAGGAGAGACAGATTTTAAGCACATGGAGTGAGGTTGTAATGTTTCTCTGTGCATGGCTTTACTCTTCCATGGTAGCTGATGATCATGGTAAAGCAGAGAGCAGAAAGTCAAACTAGTAAAAAAAAGCCTTTCCCTGTAGCTATGAAGTGGAGTGGAGGCAACCTCCCAGGAAATATGGCATGGATCATGGGGAAACAAGTGGGTTTGAGTTATATTCAGTCTGTGAAAGCCCACACTTCCATGAGTTATTACAACTTCAGGCCTGCACGACAGGAGCAAGGTGGGCTAACAAGGAATATTACTGCTAAGCAGACACTATTCTGTTCAAGACTTTCATCCTGGAGCTGCAGAAATGGGGAGAGGCAACTCAGGGTAAAAAGCATTCTAGAGCTAGACTGACATTCAAACTTGGGGCTTAGGTAAAAACGTTCTTGGATAAATGTCTTTACTTTTCAACCAGAGCTTTATGTTTATAAATGGAAGTCTTAATGTTCAATTCCCACATTGTTTTAAGGATTAAAATTAATAAATATTAAAGCCTCTAACTACATTGCTTTCTCAAAGTAAATGATCAACAAATGGTAATAATTATTATTCTTATTTTGTCATATAAGACATTTGTTTAAGGTGAGGCTAAAGTACATAAAATATTCTAGGTTGTCAGTCCAATTAGTTTTTCAGCAATTTTTTCTAAATTCTCTTATCTACATGGATTTTTATTAATTTTTAGTCTAATAAAAGAAACTCCTCTTGAGGAATATCAATTAGCATTTCATAAAGCTAGATATTAATCACAAGGATAACCTGTAGAAACCAAACAAAAATTACATACATGTATATATGACACAAGAAACATACAGATTAAAAACTAGTAAGTGCTAAATTTTCTTAACGCCTTAAACAACTAGTTAAGGCAAATTCATGGTGTGATCATTGAATATAAAGAATAATCAGAGTAGAGGAGTAATCATGGTGTGTGCTCTATGATCTGATTTTCAATATCTGGTTATTAACCTGAAGAATATAAAAATACTAATTCAAAGAGATGCATGTACTACACCTTCAACCCCACTCTTCACTGCAGCATTATTCATAATTGTCAAGAGCTGGAAGCAAAGTAAATACCCATCAACATGTGACTGAATAAAAAAAGATGTGGTATAGAAACACAATGGAATACTACTCAGCTACACACACAAAAAAGAGGGGGGTGAAATCCTGCTATTTGAACAACATGGAAAACCTAGAGGGCATTGTTTAGCAGAATAAGTTAAACAAAGACAAACATGTTCTACCACATATGTGGTCTATAAACTAATGGACTAAATAAAACAAATAGACGCTTTTAGATTAAAATACCAAATTCATGCTTATAAAAGGGAAGTGGGCACAAGAGGTGAGGTCAGTCAGGTTAAGAAAATGAGTTATACAGCAAAAGCTAGAATAAAACTTTTATTGATGGATTCAAAGTAGTACATGGAGACATTTATTTATAATGATGCAGATCTGCAATTTAAAATACTTTAATGCAGTGTTATTTCAATTAAAAATAAATAAACAGAAAATTTAAATGTAAGAAATGTCATTAGACTTTTATTTTTCCACTGAGAAAATACCTATGGTCACAAGAGGCACTTCTCCTAAGATGGTTAGTGTGGCAAAGTCACAAACTATTTGACAGGTAACAGATCACAGAAAAGACTTGGGCTTGGAAATAAGAGACAGAAGTATATTCAATCTTTTGCATTGTCCTTTGTCACTCCCTACTCTTACAGTCATCTTTTTCTTTGGGATTTGGGATTTGACTTGGTGATTAGAACCATGGCTCTTTGATAGTACAGCGGGTAGGGCATTTGCCTTGCACGCACCTAACCCGGTTTCTATCCCTGGTATCCCATATGGTCCCCCAAGCACCGCCAGGAGTAATTCCTGAGTGCAGAGCCAGGAGCAACTCCTGAGCATCGCTGGGTGTGACCCAAAAAGCAAAAAAAACAAACAACAACAACAAAAAAACATGGTTCTTTTAGTCAAAGACCTTTGAGTTTAAAAAGGTCTATGAAGCATTTCTGGTCAAAACAATCCAACTTACATCATACAAGCATGAACATAAGCAGGTGTGTATGTGTGTGTGTGTGCACGCACGCGCGCACACACACACACTCACACATCATGCAAATTCTCAAACATAAGCCAATACACATAAGAAAAAAGGACATTGGAAAAAATTATTGTTTAATTAGATTGTCGCTAAGATAATATGGTTGGTAAGGAAGTGCTTATAAGCGATGTAGAGCGAAATGGGGGAGGGGGGAGGGGAACAATGAAGCAGAGCCAGTCTCATCCATTAGAAATAAGAAGAGATGTTTCAAGACAGAAATCTTCTTTTATTCCTCACTAACGATTCTTGACCTTTATTTCTCTTCTCTGAACATGACTGCAGAGCCAGTCAGATGCTGCTGGTTCTCACTCCTTCCATGCCTCCGCCTCCACTAGTGCTTATCTGAATATATAAGCCTGCCCTTTGCACAGATTTATGGGTCCATCCAGGCTGTGTGTATTTACAGTGTTCTGACCTGAAGACCCCCGGTTGAAGGAGAAGAGGAGGAAACCAGGCCCATTCCATAAACAGAGACAGATATGAGGGGGAGGGAAAAGGCTTTGCTAGCACTTAACATTTTTAACTATTTGACTAAATTTAAGAACCAGCAATTATATTATAATAAAAAGAAAAATGAACGGAAATATTGATACAGACTTCAGTAGAGTAAATTGCATTTTTGTTTTAGTCTTGTTACTTGGATATTCTTGCTTTATGGGGGGTGGAATGCATGTATATATGTATGCACATATATACACACATAAACACACATATATACACATATGTGTATATATATATGTAATGAGAAAACTTTTTAAGTGAACAAGTCAGGTATAGAGGGAGCAACAAGATGGTTTGGGAAGGCAGAGGGTCTACAAAGATGAGAATATAAACAACATTTAATAAGTTGTAAAGTTCCTCTAACCACAACTGGAGTTGCTGTGTGAAGCAAGGCTACTTACATTTTTGACTGTAATTGGTTATAGAAGAAAAATCTCCCAATCCATGCTTAAATGAGAACACATTGCCATTGATGACCAAAACCTAGTCAATTTTGAGTTGAAATATTTTTCTCAGCGTCTGCTGACCCACTTTAAAGCAATTCCTTTTTTCAAACAGGGCACTTCCTAAATGGACCTCCCCTATTCAGAGCAACTGGTGCATATCCCAGGTCAGATGGAAAGTAAAGAACAGTTGAATCATGAGTAAAATTGAACCTCTCTTCCCCATCACTACATCTTATTTTACAGCAAAGTGTAGTCTGGCATCATAAGGAAAGTCTACTATAATCACTAGAGATCTCCCAAGTAAAGCACCAGGATAACACACTATGTGAATCATTCACAAACAAATTTACATGGCAACAGAGCAAAGAGCTATGTTTATTCACAAATTAAACTGCAATTGGAGTTTGTGAAATATTGCCAAATTGTTTTCCTTTTTTACTTTATTTATTTATTTTGGTTTTGAGACCTCACCTTGCTATTCTCAAGGCTTACACTTGACTGTGTGCTCTGGGATCACTCCTGGTGAACTCCAGTGATACTCTGTTCTGGGAATCAAACCAGGTTTGGCAACATGCAAGGCAAACACCTGACCTGCTGTAGTACTCTCTTATCCTATTTTATGCTCATTTTAATAAAAAATAATCATGTTTTTGTGATGTTACTTGTTAAAGCATCTGCTAGAATTAATGTTTTATTTGACTGGGATTCTTTTCTTTTAACTAAGATATGTTTTGGATAGTGAAGAATCTATTATTATAGCAATTCTACATAGGTGTATATTGTGACTTGATTGAATTATTACTAATAATTATATTTAAAAAGAAGATGCTTAGCACTGTGTGTGGCACTTCACATGTTAACTTTTTCTAATATTCTATTATAATTATGAAAATCATTAGTCAGATACCAAAACCAAAATTAAGTCTACAACTGAACTTTAAAACAACCTACAAAGCAAAGTGCACACAAGTGTATTTTCTTTTCCTATTGTGTTTGCCATTTTGTTTAAAATTAAATATAAATTCAGAGCAATGGTGAGAGAAGACATTTAATTATTATATTCATGTTCACCATCCATTCAACAGTGAAAATTTGAGCCAAAAAAAAAAAAAGATGAATGGGAAAAGGCTCCCCTCACGAGGATGCATTTCTAAAATCAAATGAAATCCATAACATTCTATGAAACTAATTTTTATTGCTATCAGTTTTGAACTTTAAAATAACACATTTCAGCTTTGTAAATAATACATGCTCACAACAGATGCAACTGCACAAGGAGTATTTAGGAGGAATTTTGGGACTATTACATCACATCTAAAATGTTTTCCAGTATCATTTCTGTGGAGATCCATTTGCTGGTGAAATAATTTTTTTCTCTAATATGGTGTGGATCATAGCAACAGTGGGATCAGATGTAACCATTTAGGAGCAGAGGCCTAGCTCTCTATGCCAGGAAAAAAAAAAAAACACGCACCACAAAGAACATTGAGATGAATGGCTCTATTTTATGAGCCATAAAAGTTTTATTCATCTTGACACTGAAACAGGTTTAGGCAGTGAGTTGACACGCCTTAAATAAATAAGTGGAATTAATTCCCCAGCCCTTGAAACAATAGCAGCATGCATGTAGCACGGAGAAATGCCCCATTGTTTCCTGTGGCTGCCTGATATTGATATTATTTGTGTTTTTCTGTGCTGCTGCCTCAGGGGCCTGGTTGATCCACTTCAGATTCATCCCCTGTTTTATTAGAGGTTGAAAAAGGTTCAAGACCTGGTTGTACC
This sequence comes from Sorex araneus, assembly GCF_027595985.1. Lineage (NCBI taxonomy): Eukaryota > Metazoa > Chordata > Mammalia > Eulipotyphla > Soricidae > Sorex > Sorex araneus. The sequence continues at coordinate 329,483,184 of NC_073313.1, read as the reverse complement.
ACAGCTCCCACCGACAGCTAAGGAACCAGTTTGGCGTCTGGTTTGTCTGTTGTTTTACTGCTGACCTTAAAATCAACTTTAACCCCTGACCTCTGGAGACATCTATCATGACAAGAGGCTGTTTAACACAAATGGTGCCCATTTATAGGGGAAGAGACTCAGAAGATTTCCTTTTTTATGAAGAATTTAGTTTTTCACCCCTCTTTTCTCAGTCACCACAGGTGAAATCCCTCTTAGCAGCTGGCTTATGAAATAATGTGAAGGGAGGCCTTAATGAGCAGAAAGCACCCTCAGCTGGAGATAAATATATGCAAATGAGATGCACAAACAAAGGAGCCTGGACAGAGAAATATCTGCAATTCCAGCAAAATGCTGCCTGCAGCTTGAAGATGAACAGCTTTGATAAAATGGTAACAAAAAGCACCTTTTTATCCTCCAGCGTGTTTTACATTGCAATAGACCATTGTCATTGCTACCCAGTGGAGCATGCAGAGGTTTTCTGCACTGTTTCAGAAAACTGTTTAAACATTTGTTTTAAGGCATTCATGAAATATAATCAATGGACTGCTTCTGTGTTGTTGTGATTTTTTTTTTCTTGCGCAGTGTTTCAGATGTTACTATAGTTATTTTACCTGTTGGTCTTTTTGGTGATTTTATGTGGTTCTCTCTGTGCTATGTCACATCTTCCTGACTCTTCCACTGGCTAGAAAAAAATTTTTTTTTTATCTAATGGAAAGAAATTCTAAGTTAGTATCTGGTAAAAACTGGCTTTGAGGAAGGGTTTGAACCATCACAGAGCAGCACCCGAACAACTAGTTTTAATGATAGCAATCAAGTGTGTAGAGCTAATTCAGAGACAGGCATGTAACATGCTGATTTTAATAAGCTTTAAAAAGGCAATCTCTAACTTTTAAAAGTCTCTTTTTTAATTTAATCGTCCTTGGTTCATATGATGCCAAGACAAACAAAACCATTAAAACATGTTTTCAATATGTATCTGCAGCGTTATTTGAGGGTGTTTTAAATTAGTATTGTGTTGGTAAAATATTGATTCGATGAGCCTTAAAAATGGAAAAACTAAAATCATCAACATATTATTGGGGAAAGTAATATTAGCTTTTCTGAAAAGGAATTAAACCCCAGCCCTGAAATCTTACCAGGGAAGGGCTGGACCCATGCCATGAAGATCGCAGCATCTGAGCAGATGTATTATGTTTAGGTTCATAATCAAAGCAGCTGAGGTGAGAGAAGAAACACTATACACTTCACATGCATCAAAATACCATCGCTCTAAAAGCTCAGCAATATTTGGTTCTTTCATTTATAATGCAATCCTGGCATTCTGCAGGAGAGATGAATGAGAGTCCTCACATCTTTACCTAAATTATTTCATTTGGGTAGCTTGGATTGGAGTGGAGACATTTCTTCTGAGTACTGTGTAGCTTTCACATTTTATGTGCATTCCATCAGGCTAATGTCAAATTTGCTAATAACAAGAAAATCTCCTCATTTTTAATCATGCCACTCCTGTTGCATGGGGGTGGAGGGTTGGGAGAGGGGGCCATAAAAGCCTTGAACAGTCTGACCCAAGAGGAGGAGAAAGCGCTTATTTGGGTTTTGAAATGACTCATGCTCTGTTATCTCATTGTCTGCATCAGTGCATCATTAAATTCAGAATTTCAGGAGTTAATAGAAACTTGGTTATATTAGGGATGCATTTTCAAGCCCAGGTTTGAAGCAGCATAATTACGTTCAACTGCTGTTGTTTGGAAAGGGCAAACAGCATCTTAGGCACAGAACAATGAAATTACAGCTGAGATTTAGGTTAGCAAAAGCCGTCTTCTCTAGGCTTTTATGATTCATTATTTCCCATTAAATACAGTATTAGAAGTGTACACTAGATAGCTCATGGTTGCTGCTCTCGGAGCACATTATCTATATTACACAGGTCTGGGGAGCAGAATTAGAAAACTTTGGGGGAATGAGCAATATGTGTTTGCTGATAGAAGTACCATATGGCTCATCTTCTTCAATTGCTTTCATTGCGACTCTGATGCTGGAGAAATTAAAGTTTTATTTGATGTGGCACAGCTTAATGAACTGTCTTCTGTTAGGAAAATTGAATATGTTTCCTGTTATTTGAGCACAGAGCCTCCATGGTTTGGCTGATGAGGGATGCATTATGTATTGTTTATTTAGCATTTTGAAAACAAAAGCAAGATATTGAAGGTAAAATTGATTACTGCTGGATTGCATTATATAATCAAGTTTTCTCTCTTTAAATTTCCCTTTACAATTTTTTGGTAATGTTTTAATATGAGTGTTTCAGGTTTTTGCTTTTCAAAAGTACACAGAGTCTGATTTTTATCAAGATACTTTTATTTGTAAATAAGCCACATGAAACTCTAAACCCAGTATTGTTATATTATAAAGTTGGGGGAATGCTGCCTGGGAGCATGAAAATAATTCAATTTGTGTGAATCTAATTGCAAAACTTCTAGTGAGCCCCCAATCGGTTTTGAAAGACTCTAACATTTGCTCATTGAATGCAAGATGTCAATTTCTTTTGTTTGAAATAGACCACTTTAATATGCTGGGGTGTGGCCTTAAGAAAAGGAAAAGCTTTTTGATCTTTGGAAATACAAACCTCAAAGCAGCAAGTTTTAGATTTTCAAGTTAGTTGTCAGTGAGTAAGATGCTGGATTTAACCTGTAAATTAAAAAAATAATAAAAATAATGAAGTGTATGTATGTTCCACAAATTCAGATATTTTACTAATAACTAGTTTTAGCATATCACTAAAAATAATACAAACATAATGAGAAAACTCTGATGGCAATCACGTGAATGTTCTCCACTCCCTGAAGAATCTGCAAAGAGATACATAAAGCATTTTTTTGTTTAATTTCCCATTTTTTGTTCTGCATCTGATCATGTTATAGGAATATTAATCTAAATCTGATTCAAAGATGACTGTAAAATTACTTTCTGATCAGTATCTTTCTTTTCCCAGTGAGGAAGATTTTTCACATGTTCTGAGAAGGAGGTTCAGGGAATTTGTAGCAAGCAAGAAAGATAAAAAGAAAATAGTTAAAATGAATCAACATTGCTCTGGAATATTCAGTCCTGACCCCCCTTTTAAAAAAAAGTCATTTATCTTCTGTGTCCTGTGATGTTTTGAGCATTCTGGCAAATATGGCAGTTAAACAAACTTCTCTCACAATCTAAATACTGTCTGTTCAAGAGAGGCTTCCAATGTTTATAGGCTATAAGTAAAGAAAAAGAAAGAAACCCTGGTATTTAACCAAGAATAGTGCTCTTGAAAATGTCTTCGAACAAAGTGTTTAAGCAAAAGTTTGGCCACAGATATTCTCAACTCCTCATTCTCTGATTTTTTTCCTCTGATCATTTTCTCTGATTTTTTTTCCCAATGGGCTATTTTCGAATTCCATCATTTTGCTTCTTTCCTTGATATTAACAAATTAATTTTTTTAAATTAATGCCTGGCTAGTGACCTGGTCACATATTCTTCCTTCAGAAACAGCGAGAAGAAAACATCACATTTTTATGAACCCCGTCTCCTGCCAGGGGCCTCAGAGGAGGAACACCATTATGCATTGTTATCAGTGTGGTGTAATTTGACTGTTGACAAAGTATCCGTGGCAGTGAGAATGAGCGCAGTTAGAAGTGTGGCGGATTGTAATCAAGAAGATGCTTAGCTGTGCAACACTGCATCTTGAGCAGATTTGAATCAACATTGCCTTAAGGGGACACACACATACCAAAAGGAAAAAAAATCCATTAATTTTTAGAGGGAAAATTAGAATGGCACTTGATGAAGTGAAATTTGACATGCGTTAATTGCTCTGCAGCTCTCCTAATTAGAGATTTTCAAATTCTTTTACCACTGTCACAGTGATGGCACGTTGTCTTGCTGGACAAATACTGAAATTGCAAATTTATTTGATCAGGAAGTTTTAGGGAGGAAGATTGGACTATATCACCTAGTCTACTTCCCAAAGGTGGACAGCTGGAGAGCTAAGAGGGATTTCAGCTTTACCGACATTGCAGACAAAAGATAAGCTTATTAAAATAGTTTCATTATGAGACAATGTAAAGGAAGCAGGTGTTGATGAGATTTTCTTAAATAGATGGAAATGTTCCTTTACTGTTCAAGCCTCTATTTCCTACAAAATATTTCAGGGGGGAAAAATTCAGTGAAACGTTACACTATATTCACACACTCCTATTTCTGATAGTCTTCAGAAATTGGAAAGAGGAGGATTTTTTTAAGACTATGTCACATTTTCTCCGGGTCTGAAGTCTAAGTCTACAATATACTTTCTTATCTGAAAGTAATTAGATTGCTGTTTAGCCTCCAGGATGGCACCAAATATGATGCCTTAATAATTTTGGTTTTCCTTTTTTTCAATGCCTCTTGTCTAGCCCTTGAACCTCTCTTAATTCATTAACATCTTGAATTTTTTCAATTTTCAATTTTCTTGCAATAACAATATTAATGCTGGGGTGAAAGCTTGATTGGAGCTAAATTACTTGTTACCTGCTGGCATTTATTTATATGGCATTGAATTATAAAGCTTTGCTATTGTCATGCCTTGGGCGAATTGTTTATGACACCAGTAATAGGAGTAATTGTTATTGTTGAAATTACCTGTCAGCTACCCATAGCAGTGGCCCTTGTCCCACTGACAAATAGTGACAAGGGAGAGGTATCCTCCATGCGTCCCCCTGATGGCTTCTCCTCTGATAATAAGAAGTGCAGGGCCTCTGATAATTTGCCTGTCACTGTTGAGTGCAGCTCAGAGAGAGTTGGCCAAATTGTTGTCATTCACTTTGACAAAGACAGCAAAATGCTCCCGTGCAGGAGAAGGATTATCAAAATAAATGAAATCGCTTACACCCCCTTTGTTTGTTTGCTTCAAGAACTGCCTGTCTTTGTATGAGTTTGTGAAATCAGGGTCCAGTTCTTCTGAGTACACTCCTGTTCATTCACAGATGAGGATCCCAGAGAAGGACTGTCACTTTAAAAGCCTCAATATTTTTGCAATTTTCAATGGTTATTTAAAATCATATCCAGATATAAGGAGAAATCCAATAAAATTATAACAGGTTATCTACACATGTGGCTGAACACATTAATTTAGAGCATGTGTAAAATTCACACCTCTCTCCTACCTTGCTTTTATCTCTTCTTCTTCTTTTATTTTTAACCTATGCAGTCATTCGGATTCAATAAGCATTCAAAAATGCATGATTCCCTGGTTGCAATCAGGGCTCCATTAAAAGTGTGGAAACTGGCACCTCTGATTTTTTTAGAGCCTTAAAAGATTATATAGTCAAATTTGGGATTATTATTTCAAAAGGCCAGCTTTTCCCATAAATTATATTTTATTTATAGAATATCTTCATGTGTAGTGATAAATGAAACACAGTTCCAGGTATGAAGCATCAATTATCATAGACTTGCAGAGGAAGCAAAATGACTCTGTTATTGCCAGAACTCAAATATAAATATTTGCATTTTAAAACCCCTTCATTGCAGCCTGTGAACCTGCACTAGAAAAGAAAAGGGAGAAAGAATAGGGGAGGGTATCTGGGAGTGTCCACATCTGAAAGAAATGGACTTTAAAGTAATCAAACCTTTGCTTTTGTAAAAACCCAAGTCATATTCTCACCATTACACACACACACACACACACACACACACAAAACATCATTTCATACTAGGAAAATCCTATGTTTAAGATGCCTGTGAGGTTATTCCTCATAGATCTTCTTGACAAATACTGCTATTATGAGAAGCTGAAAAAGAAAAGCAAATAATAATAATAACTAGGATAAATATAAAATATTGGCTCCTTATAGGCTAGTAATCAGCTGTTTATTGGTCTCTACCAGACTAGTAATGACCAGCCCTAGTATTAAGTGCCAGCAACATTGCCTTGGGCCTTTCCCTTCAAACACCAGCCATTATCTGATTAGAGAACCTCCAAGAAGTCACTATTGCATAATTTTATAGGTCTTAACAGCCCAGGTTGGCTGGCAGGAAAACTACCGAGGAGGGTTGATAAAAAAAAAAAAAAAAACAGTGGAACAAGATTTTATTTACACTACTTACACCTTGCTCTCCAAAAAAGGTTCTGAGTATCTGTGATGCTTCTGGCAGCAAAAGGAACCTAAAAGTGGTTCAAATAGGAATTGTGTGAAAGGTGGGGGAGGCCAGAGGATGGGAAAACAAGGTGAGGTGGGGTGTTGAGGCAGGAAAAGTAAAATTATTTATCACATAAAGCTTTTCAGAAGATGCACAATTTGAATTAGGTAACAGCATCCTAAGGGGAATCTAGACCTTTCTTTCATGTCATGTACTTAAAGCAGGCGAAAAAGTGTGGTTTTTTTTTTTTTTTTTTTGCAGTGCTAGAAGCAGGCAGGCAATAATATGGTGCTGGGAATAAATATGTTTCTAATTCTTAATAATAATGTAATCTTCTGAAGGCAACCTCTCCATGGTTAACCATGTTGAATGTCCCTGATTAACAAGTGGAAGGCAGTGACATAATTAAGAGGTTATCTGTAGCAATAAAAATGCTCAAACCTGTCTTGGAATGTGATCCCTTCAACAGATAATTTTTAAGAATGTAGCATGTCCTTGCTTTCTCTGTCGAGACACAGTTAGTGATCCCAGGAGGGGAAATAAACATACGTTTTTAAATGAAGATATTTAAAATGTACACCATATTTCAGTGTGTTGCTGTAACCTGGTCTTTTTTATGTTCCTCCTATAAAACCTAAATTAAGCCTCTTAGGAGTGGTTTTGCTGTAGATTCTGTCTTTAAAAAAAAAACATTTTAAATGATTCTAGTATTTGGGTGTGCTTTAACATGTAATCACTAAAGTGCATTCTTTTCTTTTTTCCTAATCTCCTCTGAAAGGATGTGACTTCTTTAAAATTCAGCTTCTTTTCAAATGTAAACTTTTTAACAAATAGCTGTTGCTCCTGTAACTTTATTGATGAAGTGAGTGGCAGCAAATCTTTCTCTTCCTCTTTCTCTGGGTCTCTGGGTCTCTGTCTGTCTGTCCATCTCTGTCTCTGTCTCTCTATCTCTGTCTCTGTCTCTCTATCTCTGTCTCTGTCTCTGTCTCTCTCTCTCTCTTTCTCTCTCTCTCCCCCCCCCCCGCCCCAGTAACATTTTGAAACACCCATCAGTGTCAAAGGAAACTGCACACATCTCCTTTGCAGTTCTAAATAAGGCTCAGCAATGTTAAGAAAAATGTCAGAAAAAGCTCAGTGGATTAAAGTAACATTTCTGCACCATGTCACAGAGAATGGCAGGGCAGACTGGTCAGTATAATTCTGAAAGATATTTTTGTGCAAAATGCCTACTCTATAAACCAAATGAAATTTTATTTGGAAATATTTAAGAATGTATTTGATGAAATACAACATTCACTTGTTTTTCTAAATCCTGTTATTCCCTAATATGCCTCTTGTATGTACTTTTAAAAATTAGAGCAATGAAAGATTCTTCTTTTTGTAGGATGTTTCTTCACCCGTGTGCAGCGTTACATTTTAGACTCTTCAATTCATTTTTTTCTCTTTCTAAAATTTCTAAGATGTTCGTTCACTGAAAGCAGTATTAGCAATAGGCTCTTACACATGCAAATTTATTGAACTAATCAGTCCTTTTCCCCTTAAATAAATTTGGTATACAGTTTTGGAAACGTTCAGAACAGTTCACTTAGATATTTGCAGTTAATGTGTATATTAAAGCTGCTACATTTAATTTATGTATTAAAATAAATTACATATTTGAGATTTTTATTTTGTTTTGTTCTATCTTTTATAAAGAATATGCATTAATTGCAAAAGAGTATACTGGCAGTAAAATTTCTCATAGTATCACAAGCATGTAATTAAAACTTAACAGTTAAAAAAAGAAAACATCTTACAGATTCAATACTAGATTCTAATACACATGGTAAGATTAGTTTTATAGAAACAAATGTAAATCTGTTGATTTTAAATATAAAGTTTTTCAAAACAGCTTAAAAATGAATTTAGACAAATCTGTCTCTTAACCTTTAAAGATTTCCTGCCCGCTTCTGTATGTCCTTTATTACATTAATTTTTTATTTAAATTACACCATTAACTGGATATGAATTTATCAAGAATACATGTATTGATTTATAAAACAGTACCATTAATTATTATAATAGCTAGATGTAGCTGATATTACAAAGCCATTTAAAGGTTTTTAATATAACTTGGACATACATAGATAGATAGACATTATGGACAAGACTACAATTTAAACTGGCTACCAGCAGTTAATGAAATCCTTGATTTATATTCCAGTTTAGAGATTGATTATATTGTTGCTTTGTAAAACTATTTATATTATGCCATTTTTCAAAGGATGTCTCAATAAAAAAGCTAAATAAAATATTCAGTCAATTCCCAAAGCAGATTTTGTTTTCTATATTTTAAATGCTAGTGAAAATAATTGATTGTGTGTGTTCCAAGCTTTGTCATTTCCATTCCAGAGGTGGCTTTCCTGACGGGAGCCTCGTTTGCAATGCACACTTTCGCACACTCTTGATCCTTGAAGAAACAAACCCCCTCTCTTTATTTCATTACACACACACATCCAACAAACCCATGTATATTTCACAAAACCCGCACATCAGGACACATAAGCCTTTTTTGGCATCTTTTATGTTATGCATTTTTTTTTTCCTTAAGGTTGTGGAAAACTGGGACTTACCCCAAAGCCGCAAAGCAGGCAATCACGAAGAGTATTTGGGTAAGAATGCAATCTGAAGAGAAAAAAAGAAAAATGAGGAAGAATATGAGCAAATAACAGTAACACTTTCAAAGTACTTTTTTAAATGGTTATTAGCCAAGAAAGAATAGATTGAAAGTTAAATTCTTTTCACATTGTACTTGGTTTGGGTCTCCTAGTCTCTTTATTTATATCACTTTTCCTTGTCTGGCAACATATGTTACCGATTTATTATAGTATTTTTACTGTTAGCAGACAAATCTAAAGGCTAGCTGAGAAGGCTAGCTTCATCTGATGACTTTAACAACAACTGCAGGGCATCCTTGAGGGTGAGCCAATAGGCTCTTTTGAAGCTATAATACTATTAACCATTTTGATGCCGAAATATTCCTTATAGCTAAAAATCGTTCTTTCTCAGGAGCTTAGAGTTTTACATAAACAAAAGATAAATGTAAATGACTGTTTTGTAAATATTTCAATAGCCTTCTAAGCACTTTCTTTCACGTGGCTTAAGTTCCCTAAAAGCCATAAGAATGCTCTCATTTCTTTATTTCCCCTTTCTTTTCAGGACACTGAAGTCTGGGCACACATTTATAAGTAAACAGCTATCAAGCATCAAGTGAAGTTGTCACTTTATCCTCCCCCATGCCATTAATTTTCTGCTATGCTATTAAAAGAAACAAATATCCTTTATAGTTTCAATGATCACATCTCTCTGATATATGCACAGCCCAGAAAAGTAAAGTTCACGCAAGATTCATTTTGGCAAAGAATCTAAAATGACTTTCCAAATTAAAGTGGCTGTATATTATGTTCATTTTAATGGACATACAATATTAGTCAAAGGTTTATGTCTTTTAATCTGCACACATGTTTTCAAGTTGGAATTGTTGACCAAGTTATTTATTTTAAAGTTGCTAAAATAAGTAATTTCCATTTCTGATCAGCTGTAATTTACTCCAGCCCAAATTATGTATTTTCACTTACAATGTATATAAACAATCTCTCTGCACTATATGTTCCATGTGGTATTCACTTACAATTTCAGGTACAGTTTATGAAATTTGCTTAGGATTCTAGGAACTAAATCACAAAAATTGGAAGCCCATATTTCTACAATTTCTGGCTCATCTGCTAAAATTTAGCATAATTATGATATTAGAATTCAACCAATAAGAAACAGCTTTCATGGCAACCCTTATGAGCCTGATTGTTATAAAAGTAAATTTTGGTGGTAGTAATGGATTATTTTATATGTATATATGTGTGTGTCTACATATGTATATGTATATATATATGTATGTGTGTATATACAGACACACACACACATGTGAAGCTAAACTCCTGAAATGCCACAAGATGGTAAATCAACAATAAACCTATTAAAACTAAAAAAACTAATTTGAAGCTATCTATGATGATGAGTTACTTAGGAAAAATCAAATTAACAAACAAAGTAAATTTTGTGACTAGGACTGCACTCTCAGGATATGGAAGTCACTAAGACATTTGTTGCCCAAGCACATATAGGAATTCTGTCTGCACATCATAGCAATGCCACAACTCTGATATATCACGGATATATGATCAAGATTTTTGCATGCAAATTTGCACTTAGTACATATGAAGAAATAATTTCCAATCCTTTGTTTCTCATTTTTTAGGTGCAAATATTCAAATATTCATCATTTATATTTTATGTCCCATGGTTTTATTTTAGTACTAGCCATAATGACTCATCACAGTAATAATAAATAGATTTTATATTTATTTATCTCTGTCATTATTCTCCTAGTCAATATAGAGTAATATATAAGTGGGCATATTATTTGCATCTGTTATCAGGTGTTCACTGTACATTTTTTTGGTAACAGCCATCTTATGGTGTCTATGGATAATTTTAGGTTAAAAACGATTGCAGTGAAAAGAATTTCAGCTTCAGAGGCTAAGGTCAACTTTCTGAGAGTATCAAGTGCAACAATTCTTAAACTAACCTCCTGTTAAGTTAAGGGGGCCCTGGTGACTCAGTGCTTAGCCCTGGTGACTCAGTATTTTCAGTGAAAATACTTGCTCAGAAAGTGCAGATTAGGGAAAGTTCATTTTCAAACATTCATTTCCTTGGAAAAATGGAGACAAAGCTATCGGAGGTCCTAGAGTTATCTTCTACAACACAATATAATATATATTCTGGAACAGAACTGAATCTTCAGCCGTTTTATCCTTGATTTAGAAGAATGCCAGCTGTGTACATAGGTCCCCAAGCTTAAAGTTCCTCTGTGGTCAGCACCTTTAGAAGGCATGGGCTGCACTGTCCCTTCTCTGTTTCCCCAAGTCAACACTCCCCACTCTTAACTACCACACTGTATCCCTCTCTCCTCCACCTCAAAACAGGTGCCTTTTTTAAAGGCCTTAAAGATATAAGTTCCTCTGGATTCCTGACCCAGACTCTCATTATTGTTCTTCAAATATATCAAAATGTTCCCCTTCCAGCTACTGGTTTGAGCCTAAGCTGGGACCCCCCACTTCTCTGTTGTTCCATCACCTCTACCAGGACCCCCAAGGGCTTCCCCCACCCCTGCCCCTCCGCTGCTTTCTGTTTTGTCCATCACCTTGGTCCCTTTCCCCTGTTTCTGACCTGCACTTTTTCTGGATCAGACGCAGGCAGGTTGAGAGGTAATGAGAACCAGATGGACATAGCGCAGAAATTGCCCAAATGGGTATGAGAATGTGGGGAGCTGTCAGGCATAGAGAGAAGCTGGAATTTTTCAGCAATAAAATGGGATTTATCGCCACTCTACCACAGTCATTGCCGACAACCGTTTACCTTGACAGAAACCCCATTCCAATAGACCACGCCGATGCAGATTCTTTTTTCCCAAAGAGTGATGATTGGTATTTGTTCTAAGGCTCAAATGGCCTGCACTAAAGGTGAAGCATTAGGCCAAAGTCCTGTATTCCCCACTGAGGCAAATGAACCTGCTAAAATAAGTTCCTTCCACAATGGCTGTGTAATTGAAACCAGAAAGTGAGAGAATTTGATAAATTGCTTGACCCTGAAGGAATGTTAAGGTCATAAATTTTCATTGCGTTTTTTCTCTTTTTATATTTATATTTATATATTGATTATATTTAGTATTTGCTTTAAAATTCAACAAGCTAACAGATCATCAGCTGTGGCTCTGGGGGGTAGGGGAAGGCGCCCAGTAAATCATCAATTAAGAGAGCTGGGCCACTCTCCTCTCATCTTCTAATAAGGAATGTCAGCTCCTCCGTACTCCATGAGCAGTCATGGAGGTGTCTTGCATCACAGAATTATTCCAACTTAGCACACAATTTGTCCTGGCATGGACAAAGTAAAATCCACAGGAAAGATTTTTCTCAGGGGGTGCTGCTCCACTTCTATCATTTAAGAATGATGAACTGTTCCAAGATTGGCAATCCATTTGCAGCAATCACACCCACACACCTTTCTCCACCATTAACTAAAAAGAAGAACAATTTTACTTTAGGTAAAAAGGGCAAGTCTCATTTTTTAGGTTAATTGAATGGGGGGGGGCGGTAGAGAGGGGTGTGTGTGTGTTTGTGTGTGTGTGTGTGTGTGTGTGTGATGTGTTTTCAACAGTACCTGAGCTCCTGAATCTTTGTTTTGGTAATTCTTTGAAATTTTTCAAATTCTCTGTTTCAAAAACATGGACTATCTTCAGATAAAAACAATAATCCAGGTAACATATTAAATAATATAAAATGAATACTAAAAGTAACGTCACCACAGACCAAAGTCCCTTACACCTTGCTTTAAGACTTTGCTTGGTTGGGCTCAACCAATAGCACAGCAGGTAGGGCATTTGCCCTGCACACAGCCAACCCAGGTTCAATTCCCAGCATCCCATATGGTCCCCCGAGCAACGCCAGGAGTAATTCCTGAGTGCATGAGCCAGGACTAATCCCTGTGCATCGCCAGGTGTGACCCAAAAAGCCAAAAAAAAAAAAAAAGACTTTGCTTAGTACTTTTTCAAAGCGAAAGAACTTCAAGTTAAGAAGTTAGTGGACAGGGTTGTATGCATGCACTGAGACTCAAGTTTGAACCCCAGTACTACATGTCTTTGTCTTTAGTGCTACCAGTTACCCCCGAGGATGGCCCTGGTGATCTGTTGTAACAAAGCATCAGAAGCTCTGCATCCTTAGACCCTAGCATTGAGCCTTTTTGGTTCAATTGTCTGAGAATCACCAAAATTGGGCTCCTGATCACTTCTTGGAAAGCCCTCCCCCAAAATTATGATAAACTAAGTTTATCATAACGAAGCAGACGCGCAACACATCATCATAGGGGGATATATATACACATACACATATATGTGTGTGTGTGTGCCACTCGGAGAGCCTGGCAAGCTACCAAGAATATCCCACCTGCACAGCAGAGCCTGGCAAACTCCCTGTGGCGTATTCGATATGCCAAAAACAATAACAATAACAATAACAGGTCTCATTTCCCTGACCCTGAAAGAGCTTCCAATCATTGGCAAAGACGAGTAAGAAGAGGCTGCTAAAATCTCTGGGCTGGACGAATGGAGATGTTACCGACACCCACTTGAGTAAATGGATGAACAACGGAATGACAGTGATACAGTGAAATTTTAGAATACTTTATTTTAGCTGTATTTCTCTTAATTCCTTGTAGTGATAGAGTAAAAAATATATACATGTCTAAATGTATGCTCTCTCAATCTAAAGGAAGATAATTTTTTGAGATCCAAGACTTCATGTTCTTAGGAAATTTAAAAAATATGTTTCTTTGTATTTGTATATTGGTCTTATTCAGACCATTAAACACCTAAAACCTAAATTAGTTTACCACTTGTGCATAACTTCTCTGTTCAGAATTTTCAAAGTTCAGGAGACACAAAATGCAATCTAGGACAGAGTTTCTGAATGATCATGAGAAGTTCTCTAATTTAGTGAAAATTCAGATTGACTTATTTTTAATTATTATCACCTTATAGGTTGAAACAACTAGGTCTAAGATATATAAGGATTAAATAAACACAAGCATTTTTCTTTAAAACCCATGCAAACTGTCACTATCACTGTCATCCAATTGCTTATCAATTTACTCGAGCGGGCACCAGTAACATCTCCATTGTGAGACATGTTGTTCCTATTTTTGGCACATCAAATACACCATGGGTAGCTTGCCAGGCTCTGCCATGGGGGCGGGATACTCTTGGTAGCTTGCTGGAAGAGCAGAGGAATCGAACCCAGGTCGGCCTCGTGCAAGGCAAATGCCCTACCTGCTGTGCTATCACTCCAGCCCATGCAAACTGTATAAGCAAATAATATGTCATGTTGTATTTCACAAAGTAGTATCAGTAGGGGTGAAACAAAATAATTCCTAATCCATTATCTTATTTACTTTTGTTCAAACATGATTAATGACCAAAATTTATTAAAAATGTTCTACCTTCCCTAATTTTTTTATATAAATTTAGGGAGTGGGGAAAATTCCATAAAAGAAAAAATTTTCAAGTTTTTTTCTATTTTTAAATACAAAATTCCAAGTATTGTAAATAATATAAAACAGAAAGTAGTAACTTTAGAAGGACTTTTGGAAATCTTTAAATCTAGCATAAACTAAAAGGGAAGAGGATAATTTTTATACTTATTGTATATGTGTGCATAAGAATTCTAATAAGGATTCAACAACAATAAGTCCTCATCCTATAGTGGAAAGATCATGATGTGCATATAATCTACGTTTAACCTAGTAGCTTTGTCAGTATTAACAAAACAAGATTTTCTTTCTCTAAAAAATTTCCCAAGGCTGTTTCAAAAAACAATAAATAAATAAATATATGCATATGTATATATATACATATATTAGTATAAATAATATATGAACAGAAAATGGTTTCAATCACTAATATTTTTGCAAACTAATGTTCAGCTGATGCAACTCAATTTTATTTTCCATCGCATTAGTGTCATAATGGTAATGACTAGCCTTTATTCACTAACAGTTTGAGTCAGCACTTTGAGACATTTTCAAATTAGGTCATACTGCACATTTGTGGCTGATACAAAGGTTGATTAAGAGAGCTGCACAATTTTAAAGTAATGTGGTGTGAGTTGAATTAAGTTCTCCGTGATAGTTACGGGAAATGTGAGCCACCATAACTAAGCAGAAATAACATATGGGTTATAGAGGAGGAATATATTTTCGCAGAGTGCTTAAAGTAATACTCATTTACAATTTCACAAAGTCTTCTGTCTGTTACAGAAGAATTCTGTCACGGGGCCCAGAAAAAAGCAATGAATCACAATAAGGACACTGGAGGCCTGGTCCCCAGTCCTGCTTCAGTGAAAGTCAGCTTTTACCATTATATCCCTTTTGATCAGCTCAATAAAGATCCCCCTCCCATATTTTTTTCCCTCTAGACACTGTATACAGTTTTTCTATAGTAAAAATGATCCAGTGTCACAACTAAACTATTTACCCATCATATAAGGATTCTAGGAAAGACTAAATTGCTATCTAAGTTAGACCTGGGGATAAGGGATAGTACGGTATTAAAAGTGGTACCATCACAGCAAATTTTCAATCTCTTCTAAAATTTGAAGGCATAGGGTTTTCTTTAATTCACCCAGCACTTCAAAAAACGAAGTGCAAAAGCAGCTCCTGAAAGACAAAATGTCTTTTTAATTGTGTTTTAAAATAAAAATAAAGGTCGAAACTCTTTATTGTTCGTTAGTTAGAAGGTGGGGGGAAAGCAATTACTATTAATAACATATTCTCTTCATAATTCCCTCTCCATGGCATAAAGGGTCCATAGAAGATTTTGTTGATAAATATTTTATATATGCTTTATGTATATGTACATATTTTATTATAGTGAAAGAAACAGAATCTCAAGAAACCTGGAGAAAAACTGAAACATGTATGACACTGAACCAAAGAAGAGCTCCTGGTGTCTCTCTTTGGTCTGAAGACACAAAGGGTCCCTGTCCCTAAAAGGAGTTTGTCTTGCATGTATATTTTGCTTTCTCTACAGTGACTGCTTGAAATATCAAATGACCAACTCATGTTAAATTGTTTCATTTCTTTTTCAAATTTCAACTTCCTGTGCACAGCTTTTTCTATGTCACAACCCAGTCTCTGTCCAAAGGCCCAAACAAGTATGCACCATCCAGTCCACTTCAAATATGTAGCAACTGTTTATTCTCAAGTGATAATAAATATTCAAATCTTTTAAAATATATCTTTGTGCTTTAAAATGCTATGGTTATGTTTATAGGGACTGCATTGAATCTCTGTTGTGCTTTGAGCATTATTGTAATTTTCACAATATTATTCCAATAACCCCATAAATAGCCAAAGAAATTATAGGGGGTTCTGTGACAGGGAAGATAGGAGGCTTCTCTTTTCCCAGTTTTAAATTTAAATTATATCATAAAGCTACAGTAATCAAGAGAGTGTGGTACTGAAACAATGACATATTATCAAACCAATAGAGTAGAATTAAGAACCCAGAGACAGATTTTCAGGTATTTGGACAGTTAATCTTCAACAAAGGAGTCAGGAGTGTGAAACGGAGCAAGGGAAAACTCTTCAACAAATGGTGTTGAGATCAGTCACACGTAAAAAATAATTATCACAGAACATTATTTCATACTATACTTACCCTCATCTGACAAAGAATGATATCCAAAATTTCATCTGACAAAGAAGTAATGTCCAAAGTACATAAAGCACTTGTAAAATGTATCAAGAAAATGAAAGAAGACATGCACTTGGCTAATAGGCATATGAAGAAATGCTCTGTATCCCTTTTTATTAAGTAAAATTCAGGTCAAAATAAGAAGGTATCACCTCACACCAGTCAAAAAGAGCTAAATCAACTAGTGTTGGCATGGATGCAGGAGATAGGTAATATTCATCCATTGCTGCTGGGAATAGGGACTTATTCAACTGTTTTGTAAAACATTATCTAAACCTCTAAAAAACTAGGAATGGATCTTCCATATGTCCTGCATGCCCAAAAAGTTTGAACCCATCTACCTCACACATCTAACATCTTTATTCCAATTAGAATTGTGCATCACTATGTACATCACACACTATTCACAATAGCCAAAATCTAGAAACAGCCTATGTGTCCAAGAGTAGATGATTGGATAAAGAAATGGTGACATACATACACAGTGGAATAGTACTTGACTCTAAGAAAAGATAAAATCACACAATTTGTTGCTATGTGGATGGATCTGGAGAATATCATGCTAAGTGAAATCAGTCAAAAAGGGGAGAGATAGATATAGAATGATATATTTCCTTGGTGAGATGCAAAGAAACATGGCAAGGGAATAACAAATAGACAAAGCAACATAACCTGAAAACTGGTTTACAGAACTGAATTATCAGGAACTGTAAGGATAATTTAAGGAGGATGCAACTCTCTGGTGAAGGATATAATATAGAGGCATTGTATGTATGGAACTCTATCATTAATAGTATATCAGACTACCTAAAATTTTTAAAAAATGGGTAAACCTATCTTTCAAAGAAGTGTGGACTGAACCTGTGCTCTCAGGTAAGAAAATCTATGCATAGTAAGAAAAATTACTCCACTGAAAAACGAAGTGTACATGTTGAATTTTTTTTACATGTTGAATTTTTAATGCAATAAATTGGAATATGAATTTGTAATAGCACCATTATACTTTATGTTTATATATAGATATATATTCCACAAAATACTTTTACATAAATTTTTAAAAATCTTAGGATTATGAAAATATTAAGGAAAGGAGAAGAGAAAGAAGGTAAAAGAAAGAGAGAGGGAAGAAAGAGGAAGCAAGATTGATATCAGTTCTCTTATTCTATTGCAGTAAAGACAGACCTTCTCATCAGCCAACCAGCCCTGATTTCTGTTTCCAGCTATGAAAGATCACAACCTGTAAAAGTGATACCTACATTTTCTTTGTCTTTTTCCTACCTTCAACTTTGCTATCATTAATTTCTTCTTATGGCACATAACCAATATTTTTACATAAGCTTTATCTTTAGTCTAAATAATCCCCTGTTCTTGTTGAATTATTGGAGCTCTTTTGTCAAATAAGATTATTTAGTTACTTATTATTAAAAAATGGTCATGAACATTTCAAATGAAAACTCCTGGGAACAAGATTAAAACACAAATACACTTGAATGTGCAGTCTGTCAATTAATACTTGATGCAATGGTGGTGTCTCAAGCACATATTATTCCATTTTGAACACACCCCTGGTGCATGAAATCACAATTTAATTTTCATTTTCAAAAAGGTCACTTGCGATACTAGCTGGAATGTATTGTATATTTTACTTATTTTGAGGTAGGCTAATTTGCCCAGCTAGAGGTATGTAGCTTTCCAAGTCACTAGGATGACAGAACTCTGAATCAGCCACAATATCTTAATAAAGAGTAAAAATATTTCTTCTATTTTGTTAAGCAATTAAGGGTATATTTGATATTCTCCAACAGCTTAATTTAGTATACAAGAATAGTATCTAGTGAGCTGTATTTATTAATAGTGGGCTTTTATTATTATTTTGCTGACTAGATATAGCAACATTACAGGGGTTCAACATGACTTTTGATGATCTGGCTTGCAGTGATTAAATAAGGTTAATCCTCATTTTATATGCTAATGGGATATTTATAATCTCTACAGCATATCCAATTTAACAATTTTATTCTCTGTTGTTCAGAAACTATTTCGTATTAGAGAAAAAGAATATCCTTACATTTACCACAGATGCTAGTTTAATTGGGCTTGAGTGCATTGTGTATAATTAGTCCACTTCTCTAATATTTCATCTACAATTACACAATGAACAATGTGCTTAAGTTTT
This sequence comes from Sorex araneus, assembly GCF_027595985.1. Taxonomy (NCBI): domain Eukaryota; kingdom Metazoa; phylum Chordata; class Mammalia; order Eulipotyphla; family Soricidae; genus Sorex; species Sorex araneus. Next base: position 329,464,494 of record NC_073313.1, on the reverse strand, counting down.
ATAAAATTAGAGGGTTCAAAATAAAGACTTCAAAAAAATGAACATTCTGTGTCTCAAGCTTTTCTCCAGCCTTAGTAAGAGCCTGATGAAAATATGGCTCAGGTCAGTGTGAGTTCCTTGAATGGTGAATGGATGTTCAAAGGCTTTAAGGCTGAAAGCAAAAATGTTTCTTTCCAGCTCCACTCATCCTTCCCAATAACAATGTTAGGGGCAGAGCTGTTTGGACCAAGCCCAACCATTACAAAAGAAACAGAATAAAGCCCCTAGATGCAATTATTCCCAATATCCATGCGACTGTCATGGTATTCTAAAACACTGAACCTCTGGTTTATAATTTCAGTATTTTATTTTTTAGCATTTAGAATTCTTTTAAAGAAACTTATTCTAGACAATAAGCTATGGTTCCTATCATGGAAACCAACTTTTGGTTTTATTAAGAATTGTGACCAAGTAGAAAAAACTCTGTTTTATGGTTTAGAGGATTCCTCTATCTTATGAAAGGAGCTTGTTGAACCTTCCAGTATGTGAGTATTGTCCATATTAGTTCAAATAAGGTCATTCTCTATACTAGCAAAATAGTTTATTAAATAATTTTTTTAATGTTCTAAAGGTGAAAAAAATATGGAGTTTTAGGAAAGTTTTTCCAAGTTTTTCCAAGGTTTCCAAGAAACTTCACATTTCAATGTTACCCAGTTCAGAGGGGTTAGGCGAAAGTATTAACATGTGCATGTGGCCACTTAAGTGGTCCTTATCTTGTACCTCTAAATGCCACCCAATAAAGCCCTTGCTTGGTTCTTATTTCAACACTTTGTTCCCACACCTGTTTTGTTTCACCTCTACTAAAGAAAATGACAAATGTCAAAGTGACTAGTTTGGTCCTGCAGCTGTATCTCTGGCCAACAGGCAAACAGAGATCCACCCATCCCATTCCCCTTCTTCAGTCCCCAGAGATTGCAAACAGACTGTTCAGAATTTCTACCTTTTGAACCAGTAACCTCCAAGTGAAACAAGTAATTGGTTTATCTATGAGTCAAGGCTCAGTTAGAAGTGACAGTACAGGGATAAAGCTCTGGCATATGGTCAGTCTGGGTACAATCCTACAATCCCTGGACCCTATATGGTCCTCTGAGCACTGCCAGGAAGACCCATGAGCACAGAGCCAGGAGTAATCCCTGACCCCAGCTGGGTGTGGCCCAAAAACAAACCATTTTTTCAGGGTTTTTATTTTGGGTGGAGAGGAGGTCACACTTGGCGTTACTCTATGGTTACTGCTGGCTTCTACATTCAGGCGCAAGGCAAGCTCCTTCCCCACTGTACTTTGCTCTGCCCCACCCAAGCCCCCCCCCCCAAAAAAAAAGTTTTTTTTAGAAAATAAAATTAGAATTAACACCAGAAGTTTGACAGGAGATTTCATCTAGTTACACAGATATCCATAGAAGTGAAAGGTCAAGTGGAGACCACCAAGAGTTTGACAAATGCAGGAAAGCCAGTGGCCCTAAGACTGACGGGACAAATGATAGAGGGCAGGTTTGGCGACCCCAGAGGAGATACCAGTCATTGCCAGGAACAATCTACAAACATGTTGGAATGAGGACCCTCTGCCTCTCCCCTCCCACATACTCACAATCTCTCTCTGAAGAGCAGTTGTGTAAGTCAGATGGCAACGTGCTTTACAGAGGGGAAATCCCTAGGTATGAAATAGTAAGGGAAGTGAGGAAATGGATTTAAGAGCAAACAGATCAAACTTCTCAACAGTCTTTAAAAAATTTTTTTTGTTTTCCATTACCAGGAAGGGGACTGCCTGGGAAAACACGCACTGTTCCGTGTGGACAGAGCCACCCTGAACTCAGCATTTTCTGGTGCCCCCTCAGCCACCCATGAAGTGTACTTTCTCCTGGGGATTCAGTGGCGATAGAACCAGGGTAGGGGAGGAGCCAGGTTGTCTGTGCGTGTTATGATAAAATTTTTTTTAAAAAATCTCAATGTGATTGTAGTAGAAGGTAGTTGACACTTATCTCAGTTGTCGCTTCCTTAGGTGCTATGTACCTAGAAGCACCAACTGGGGAAATAGCTATCTTGTTGAGACTAGACATTGACATTTAAGAAAACTCAATCTATTTTAGCTGGTGGATTAAAACAGGATAGCAGCACTTAAAAAGTTTAAATTACTTTCAGTCTCAAGTCTTTGAAGGCCTTCTTTGGGATATCGTGCCCTTTTCTATTCAACTGTACCCCAATGGCATCAGAATGAGATGCACATAGGAGCTTACTTTTTATTTCAAATCTCGATGCTTCCACTGATTTTTTTTACACCCAAACTTTGCTTGAATAGGGCAAAAAATTTTGTTTAGTGAAACTTTCTTGCTCCCTGACTGAAAAGTGGACTGTCTAAATTCTGCACCCCGATTCATTGTCCTGTTGCTCCATAGCCAGGTCACCTGGTTTTTTTTAAATATTCATGTTTACCTTACGTTCTTTAATCAATTTTTTTGGACACCAGTTAATATTAATGAAAGTTTTTGTCAAGACTCAGGAAGAGCATGGACTCTAGACACTAATGCACTTTTCAAGTTTTAACAGCTTGTTCTTCTGTTTTCCTTCATAATACTTGTCCATTAAATGCACACTACACTTATGTGAGATTTGAATTTGGTTCTACAAAATGAAGATTTCATAAGTTGACTCTTTTCCTCTCCTGACCAGAATCCATATAACTAGGAAAGGGAAAGGCCACAAGGAAATTATTGCTATTTTGGACAGCAGCATAAATTTTCTTCCTATTTTTAACCTAGCTTTTAATTTAATAAGTTTTATTACCCTTATATTAAGTACATATGTTTTACACGGCATTGTGTCCCTTGAGTCACCCTGAATTTGTTCTACTGTACCAGAGTTAAATGAATGAATACTGTGTTTCTGATTTTACTTCACACTGTCTTTGATCCTTATAATATGCCTGGTAAAACCCTCATAAAAAATAAGAGCAACAGCACAACTCAAAAGCCCTCTAAAGACTAACATATTAATGGTTTAAATGAAATGAATGAGAGTGTATCGCTTTGCAGTATTTTAAATTTCTTTCCTACTGATTTGTTAATAAAAAATTAAGAATATACAAAAATGCTGGAAATGTAGACTGTAATTCATAACTGGCAGCTAAGGAAATACATGTCATTATATGTTTATTCCATTTTTCATTTTGCAATGCAAAGTATTTTTTCCTTCAAGTTATAGCTTTAAAATAAAATCACAACTGTGTCTCCTTGTAAAAATCCAAAGTAATATTACTTCTCTTACTATGCAAGATGTTCAATCATTGTGTGTTCATGGTCAATTGAAAGTGAGTTTCATGTTGCTTACATATAAAGTTGGTCTCACCAATTCTAAAAAGTAGTTGAGTACTAACTCCGTAATATTTAAGAGAAAGTATTGAACTCATTGCATAAAGGAGAAAATCACTTATAACATAAAAGAATATTCTTCAAGATGAGTAGATAGATAAGGAAGATATAAATTTTTCTGATTTTTAATGAAGGTCAGGTGCAGACCATGGCTTGGTTGATAGTTGTAGTTTTAGGGACTAGATCCATAGTGTAACAGGTAGGCTCCTGCCTTGCACATGGCTGATCCTGGTTCTGTGGCCAGCATCCCATATGGTCCCCAAAGCACCGTCAGGAGTGATTCCTGAGTGCAGGGCCAGGAGTAATCCCTGAACACAGCTGAATGGGGCTCAAAAGTCAGAAAAAAAAAGTTGTAGTTTTAAATAGTGCAACAATGTTACAACTTTACATTAAAGACTAAATCTGTGCTTTTAAAAAACTATCACAATAATATGAGATAAAACAAGTTTTCATGTTAAACCAAAATACGGGAGCTATAGATAAGCTGAATATACAGTAAAACATCTTTATAATGCAATAATATTTGTTTAGAAATATGGTTTATAAATGTTTTACTTCAGTTGTGACTTAAAAATGGTTTCTCTAGGCATGTTAAAGTTTAATAAATAACACACTAAAAGTAAATTAAGGTTAATGAATTAAGGAAGGCATAAACACTAGGTGGCAAAATTAGCCTTTATATGCAATTTAAGATTATGCACCAACTATGTAACAGTATACACTTAAGTTTACTAATGTATCCTATCTCTTTCAAGTAGCTATTGACTTCTTTCCTATTCGTGTGTTTGCTTTGTCCTACATCACTGACTCTGAAGGACTTGACTTTAAAGTATAACTGGTTATTCAGTACAACCCCTTTCAGAGATCTACATAAGAATTGATGTTTATTTCACAACCATGTACAGCGTCAAAAAATTGATTAATTACCATGTGATTTTATTGTTAGAGGAAACCATCTATTATTTCAGAAGGAAAGAACCTCAGCATTTATATTTCATTTCAAGACTGAGTGACCAAAATATTAGATCTGATTGAAATCTTGTTAAATATTTGGCACCTTGTACATTGTTTGCGTTCAAAAGGTTTTTTTGTTTTGTTTTGGTTTTGAAAAATAAATGGAAGGTACTTTATTATCTAGAAACTCTTGGTCAGCCTTGCTGTTATGACCCCACTGGTGGGAAATACAGGTTAAGATGGAATGTTGGCATAAGGTCCAGAAAAACAAGGGCTGGACACTTTAGTCAGTCACAGGGAACTCCTGGTCACCTCCCACGGGGCAAATTGATGTCAAGTTCTGCTGTCTGTCAGGATTAAGTGCCTGTTTGCTTTTTCACTAACATGTGGTTTGAGAACAAAGCAGCTCAAATCTCTTCAGTCCCTAACAAAGCATCTCAAATTGCTGAGTAAAATTCCTTAATCCTCCATCTTAATCTGAAAACACCAGCAGTGCATGGTAGAACCCTGTGGTCTTTTTTTATATACCCATTCTCCACTCCACAGCCCCCATCCTTCCCATTCCTGACCACCAACACCTACAATTCAATACTACCATAAGTATATTCTCTGAGCTCCTCCTGCTTCACACGTACTTCTTCAATAGAATATCATGAAATAAGAAATCCAAGTTACTTGATCCAAGTTCATGCTGGCTCTAGTCATTTCTTCTTACGGATTTCATTAGAAGTGGGAAGGGAAGGTCAAGGAGACAATTCTATGTTCTGGGATGCATGCCTTGCATGTACATGGACCCCAGTTAATCCCTGGCTCCACAGACCACAACTGGCTAGGTTCTTGAGATCCCCAGTATCAGCTGAAGTGGCATTACATTGCTCAGTGCAAGCATTGGACCATTCAGCCCTGATCAAAAGAGTAGAATTAATTAACCACCTTCACAATAACCTTGAAGGCTCTATATACACCAACGATATTGTTATGCATTGTAATGGACAGGATTTAAATTTTTTATTTTATTTTTAAATTTATTTTATTGAATCACCAAGTGGAAAGTTACAAAGTTTTATATCTCAGTTATACAATGCTCAAACACCCATCCCTTCACCAGTGCCCATATTCCACCACCAATAAAAACAAAAACAAAACAAAAACAAAAACAAAAAAAAACAGTATACATCCCACCCCTCACCCCCCAAACCCCCCCGTGCGTGATTGATAATTTCAATTCCTTTTCTCTTTACCTTGATTACATTCCAGATTTCAACACACAACTCACTATTGTTGTTGGAGTTTCAAAACAGACTCACTATTTTTGTTGGAATTTATCCCCCAAGAATACAGCTCTATTAACAAGGAAATATTTGATAATAAGTTTTCCACTGATGAGAATGAAGAGATAAAATGTCACGCGGCCGCTACCGCGGCCACTCGGTTTACAATTTCTGTATTCTCGTAATTAAGTCCACGGAGATTTAAGTTGGAAAATGAATCATTTCCCTTCCTGGAACAGCATGTAGCAAAAGCTTAGTTCACAGTCTCCATACATGGTTGCAAGCACTTGCTGGAACCCCAAATGCTAAAGCTGTCTCTGGTTCCCGCTTGTTCCACATCCACCGGCTGTGCAGAGGCATGGGCACCCGGGTCGAAACTCGGCCAGAGCCCGGGCTCCGGCCCGGGCTGAGACTCCTTTTTTTATTTTATTGAATCACCACAAGATAGTTACAAGCTTTCATGTTTGGGTTACAATCACACAATGCTCAAACACCCATCCCTCCACCAGTGCACATTCTCCACCACCAATATCCCCAGTATACCCCCCTTTCCCACCCTCCCCCTGCCTCCATGGCAGACAATATTCCCCATACTCTCTCTCTACTTTTGGCATTATGACTTGCAACACAGACACTGAGAGGTCATCATCTTTCGTCCATTATCTACTTTCGGCACACATCTCACATTCTGACTGATTACTACAGCCACCCTTTTCTTAGTGATCCCTTCTCTATTCCATCTGCCTTCTCCCCTCCGCTCATGAAGCAGGCTTCCAGCTACGGGGCAATCCTCCTGGCCCTTGTATCTACTGTCCTTGGGTGTCAGCCTCATGTGATGTTATTCTATACTCCACAAATGAGTACAGTCCTTCTATATCTGTCCCTCTCTTTCTGACTTATGTCACTTAGCATGATACTCTCCATGTCTATCCATTTATAAGAAATTTCATGACTTCATCTCTCTTAACAGCTGCATAGTATTCCATTGTGTAGATATACCAAAGTTTCTTTAACCAGTCATCTGTTCTAGGGCACTTGGGTTATTTCCAGATTTTGGCTATTGTGAACAGTGCCGCAATGAACATATAGGTACAGATGTCATTTCTACTATGCTATTTTGCATCCTCGGGATATGAGTCAGAAGTCAAAGGTTATAAAACTTTTGTATGTAAAAAAATAGATTAAATAGTACAAAGTACATAGAAAATTTCTACTGAAAATAGAAGCAAAGCTAATTTTAATGAATAGTTTGAAACTGAGAAACAATCTTTGTTAAGTATGTACAAAATAATCCAACAGATGGAAAATAATTTTTATTATTTTCAAATGTTCATTACAAATTAAAAATCAAGATCATGTTCATTGACTAGAATTAAAGGGCTCTAAGTCTAGCTCTAATTAATGGGCTGCCTTATACTATAAAATTTTGATGTCTGCATCTTTTAATTCAAAAACTCTGTTCCCTCAAATGAAAATGTCTTGTAATTTCATTTGATTATATTGATTACAAGTTTTGAATTTGTAATATACTTTCTTACCATTTAAGTTGGAAAAGAAACAGCTATATTTTTACAGGGTGCTTTTGGGAAAGCTACTAAATTAAGTTCTAGTCTTAGGGAAGCTAGAACTCAAGGCATTGGTTATCTTTCTTTTGTTTTTCTCTAAGAAAATTGAGCACATTCACTGTAAAATTAAATAAAAAATATCTACTCCTTCACTTAAAAATCTGCATTCAGTTAAATATAGCAAGTTAGCAATAGATGCTGAGCTTATAGGCCCTTAGTCTTTCCCTTCTCTTTCATGATGTTCTTCTTATAACAACTGAAGTGATTATAAACCCCTAATCTTGGATTCTGTCACAGTACCTATGCTTCTGGGGAAAAAAAAAGTTAATGAATCTCAATAGAGAATGGAGGAACTAAGCACTTTTTTTAAAATAATGTGGGAGTGAGTTTGAGAATAGGTTGAGATCGTTTCAGTCCCAAGACCTCTAATCATTCACTTTACCGGATAAAACTGCGTGCCACTGTCAGCGACAGCCAGGTATGGGCCAGACTCAGGTGACTTGTTACATACTTCTTAGCAGATTCTGACTCTCATGGCCACCATCTTGCTACCTACATCAACCAACACAATTTTTGAGGTCTTATGAGCATAGGCATCGGGCGCCTTAACCAGCCATTCGGTTCATTCTGCAGTGCCAGTTCTGCTTACCAAAAGTGGTCCACCTAGGCACTCATATTCCACAAGTTGAAATGAGACTGGCAAGCTCCCCATGGCGTATTCAATATGCCAAATACAATAACAATAACAGGTCGCATTCCCCTGACTCTGAAAGAGCCTCCAATCATTGGGAAAGATGAGTAAGAAGAGGCTGCTAAAATCTCAGGGCTGGGACAAATGGAGACATTACTGGTGCCTGCTTGAGCAAATCGATTAACAACAGGATGACTGAGACAGTGATACAGTGGATGTAGGAGTACTGCTATTTATTCAGCCAATGATTAAGCTTATTGACTTGGGCATAAACTCCACATTATTTTTATCTTTATTCTATTCTAAATGTTAACTTTATTTTATTATTTCCCCCCACACACACCTTTTTTTTGATTCACTTTGAGATACAGCTACAAAGCTTTCATGTTTGAGCTTTGGTCGTACAATCATCAAACACTCATCCCTTCACACAGTGCACACTTTCCACCACCAAAATCCATAGTATTCCCCCCACCACCACCATTCCAACCCTTCCTCTGCTTGTATGGCAGACAATTTTCCCATACTCTCTCTCTACTTTGATTACATTCAATATTTTAACACCAGTCTCACCATCTCTCAAACCTTTCGAAAAGGCAATGCTAGACAATTTGTTTTGTATTGCTTGTTATGGATAGAATATAATGTTTAGTAAATTCTGAGTCATTTTCTTCCTGGAGCTTTGGTTTATAGTCTCTGGGTCTTGGCCATTGATGAGATTACATGGTGCTGGGGGTAGTTTGTGGGTGTGACTGCCAAGCTTCTGGAAACTGGGGATCTGGGGGGAGACGGCCCAGTCCCAATCCAAGCAGGCTTCGAGATCTCAGTCATGGGTTCCCACATATCTGGGTGTTCCTGCCAGTCTGCTCTCTGGTGAGGTTCATTCCGTGTTGGGTGAAGCTTGTGCCCTTTTGGGTGTGGCTCATCCAAGCATATGTAGAGTAGCCTTTGGCATGGCGGTGGCTAGGTTCTGGAGGTTTTTGGTTGCCGGGGTTCTACTTGGGGCAGGGAGGAAAACTCAACCCAACCCCCTCTGAGGTGCCCCAGTGAAGATAGTTGGTATGGGGTCAGGGGTCAGCTGGTGTGCTCTCTTCTGGGAGCTTTAGTTTATAGTCTCTGGGTCTTGGCCACTGATGAGATTACATGGTGCCAGGGCAGTTTGTGGGTGTGACTGTCAAGCTACTGGAAAACTGGGGACTGGAGGGTGGAGATCGAGTCCTGATCCAAGTAAGTCTGGGGCTCTCAGTCATGGGTTCCCACTTACCTCTGCACTACAGGCCCTAACTGCATCTTTTGCTCTCTTTCGAGATTTATGGGGTCTCTGAAATAAGGCCAATAAATGAGCTTATATAGCTGAGCTGGAGATGGTTTGTGGGTATGTCTCGCACATACCTAACTTTTGGCCGTTTAATTATTGGTAAACTTGGCCCCAAGTTGTTGGGGTCTGGCGAAAGGCACAGCAGCAATTTGGGGGTATCTGGAAGACTGAAGGCATCATCAAGCTGCTGATGCACTCGCCCCAGCGTTTACCTGCTGGCAGTACCATATCCCCTGAACTAAGCACTTATGCTATATTTGATAATAATATCCACCTGGTATCCTTCCTGATATTTTCATTTTCTCCAGAGCTGGATGAAAGGGAATAATAAAAGAAGAGTTCTAGGTTTTATGAGGTTTAGGTTAAGTTTCTATTACCACTGTCTGAGCCTTTTCTTTGTTAGAAACAATAAAATAATTGGAATTCAGATACAAAGCATTGAACTTTCTCAATAATTGATTCATCCTGTAAAATTCTCATTTACATTGAAGCAAATAGCTCCCTCTCAGTTCAGAAATAATTATAATTTACAGAAGTCAAGTTTATTAGCTCATCGCTTTCAACATGAGAAAAAAATCTCAGCAGTCCATATAGCTTCTAATCCATAAATCTTCATATATTAACCTCTCCACCACAAACTCAAGGTCAGATCAGAAACCTTGGATAATCCAAACAGCAATAATCCCTAAAAGTTTTAAAACTTGAAGACTTACTATTTTATTTGTATTTGAATGCCATTTTTATTTAGTAGCTTTGTTTCCCAGGAAAGTTATTTCACCTCTATGCATCAATTTCTGCTGCAAAATGAAGATAATGATTATACCCAATTCCTATTATTATTAAATGGGTTGTACCATCTCTCTGGCCCAAACATATGGATTTTCAAACCCAGGTTTAATCCCTACCACTCCATATGATCCCCTGTGCCCACTAGGAATGATCCTTGAGTGAAAAGTAAATCCTGAGAATGGTCAGGTATGCCCAAAAAGGAAAAATATATATATATGTATATATATAAAACATATACCAAAGAGATGGAAGAGCCTGGCAAGCTCCCCTTGGCGTATTCCATATGCCAAATACAGTAGCAATAACAAGTCTCATTTCCCTGGCCCTGAAAAGAGCCTCCAATTGTTGGGAAAAACGAGTAAGGAGAGGCTGCTAAAATCTCAGGGCTGAGACAAATGGAGACATTATTGGCGCCCCCTTGAGTAAATTGATGAACAACGGGATGACAGTGACAGTGATAACAGTAATTCAATGGGTTAATATTTGTAAAACACAAATTACCAAGCACTGAGAACATGCAAAATGAATATTTAATTTGAAAGTATTATAGAAATTGGAGATATAGTACAGTGTGTAAGATGCTTGCTTTTAGAGCATCTAAACCAGACTCAATCCCCAGCACTCTCTATGGTCCCCAAGCACTGCCAGGAGTGATCCCTGAGAACAGAATAAGGATTAAACCCTGAGCACCTCTGGATATGGCATAAGAAATAAATATTCACAAATACCTTAAGAAGTATATTATACCTTTCCACAAAAAAAATCTTTCTTTTCCCATATATTTAGATAGAAAACATTTTATATCCTCAGTGGCAGCATGGGGGAAAACAGAAATAAAATGCGAGAGAGGACTAGGCTCTACTCAAAGTGAGGAAGAATATGCAAGAAAAAATGCAAATAAGAAAAATATATGAAAACATATTTTAAGGGTTCACGGATCTGGAAAAAAGTATAATGTGCTTCATGTTCTTTGAGAATTCATGACTTCTTCTAGGCAGTTATTTTGTCAAATAGGCTGTTTAATATTTAGGTTACATCCACCTTGGCAAATATTTATTACTTAAAGTTGGACTTAAGCAAATAAATGTCACATTTGGAACATCTTAACAACCTGAGTTAAGAACCCAAAACAAATATTTGTAGTAGGCTTTCTTTAAAAAAAAAAAAGGAAACTAATGGACATGTTCAATTTAAGCATTACATTAAATGGACTCCTGGGTAAAATTTCCTACAAAGGTTTTTAACAAACTTTTTCATACATTCAAGCTAACCTTTAGACCAACATTTCAGGTTGCTCCACTGAAATTTTCATGAACATATTTTCCGTCATTCACTCTTTTAATGAATGTTCATTTGAATTAGTAGCTCTTGGACTGAGCATTGTTACAGTAGTGAAATAAATAGATATAATTTATGCCCCCAAACACATAATTGGCAAAGAATCCCTGATGACTAAGATATACCTATTTTAAATGTTTGAATATCTTTTTATTTCAAGACTTTCAACCTGGTGAGTCGAAGAGATAATATGGACACCATGCACAGAGCCAAACGGGATGGTTCCTGGAGCTCTGCCAGGAGTAAGTCCTGAGCACTGCCATGTGTGGCCCAAATGCACTTACATACATACATACATACACAAACACACACATACACACACACACATGCAACTTCTTATTTGGATGTTTTTTCCCCCCTCAGGGTTTTCAAAAAAAATGTTATGGTAACTAAACACAAACTGAATATTCAAGACTAGTTAAGATCTTTGGGTAATATTTGAAGGCTTTAGCTTCTCATTAGTATACAGTCAAGATCTCAAAGATCTCTGTCTCTTAGTAACCAGAATCCAAAGTCTCTGAGTGGGTGAGGGTAGGATGTCACTTTTCCAAGTTGCATAACGGACACAATGGAGATTTCTAGTGAAAGAAATAGAAGGCATACTAGTGACTAGTCTTGACTTCTGTGATGACAAAGAGATGAGAATGATGACTTTGAACAAATAAAATTATGTGGGCTGTACATAACAATATATTTTGATTCTTTGAATGTTTGTTCTTCTCCTGGAAACTCAAGGTTCATATTGCAGCAATCTTTTGGTGGTCTTCACTTTCAAAAGAGATGGAGGTGATGGATTTGATACTTTCCTAACAGCCTAAATAGAAAAGGAGGCGGAAAATAAAAACATGCTCTGGCTAACCTGTTCTTTTATTTTTATCTATTAAGTTTTTGGTTTTGGACTACATCTAGCAATGATCAGGGGTTTTTCTTGGCTCTGCATTCAAAGATCAGTTCTGGCAGTTGTCAGAGGACCATATAGGATGTCAGGGATCGAACCCAGGCCTACTTTGTGCAAGGCAAGCACTCTATCCACTGTACTATCACTCTGGCCTCATTTACTTTTATTTTAAAGAAAACATATTCCCATGATCAGTGAGCCTGAAACCTCGGTGGAGAGAGAAAACAATGGCAAATACCTTAGAGCTGAAAACAAGAATACAAGTTATTTAGTGATCCATGTTCACCATAAGAGCTGGGGCTGGGGCCTGAAGCGATAGCACAGCAGGTAGGGCGTTTGCCTTGCACCCGGCCTACCCAGGTTCAATTCCCAGCATCCCATATGGTCCCCCGAGCACCACCAGGTGTAGTTCCTGAGTGCAGAGCCAGGAGTAACCCCTGTAAATTGCCAGATGTGACCCAAAAAGCAAAAAAAATAAAAAAGAGCTGGGTTCCCCTAAAAACAACATGGGCTCACTTCTCTCTTCCCCTTCAGGAGATCAAGTAATGACTGCAGAGTCTTAAAAAATATATACATATGTACATATATATATATGTATATATGTGTGTGTGTGTGTGTGTACCCAGGGAGAGGGATAACAAACACTTGCTCCAAGTAACTGACTTCACCTCTCAGTATTTATTAACACTTTATGGATGGATGTGCTACCCCAGAGCAAACCTTAATCATTCTGCTGCAGATTCACTTTCTTCCCTCTGCTCTCCAGCAAGGACAACCAAAAGTTGTTTGCCAATGTCCTGAAAGGAGATCTGAAAACACCTGAACTCAGAGATATCCAATCAATCTTGGACTTATATTCTGCAGACAATGCCATCTGCATTTCCATCCTCCCTATTTATACTACGCAAAAAGTAATGGAGTCACAAAAATTATAATTGAGGGGACCATATGAATATCTCATTCACTCTCTTTCTTTGGAAGATGGGGAAACTGAGAATAAAAAGTGTCATGAACGTTCCAAAGTCTCAAAACTAGCACTCTCAAACTAAGAATCCAAGTCTCCTCCTTCCCATTTTAGCAGATAGCCGAGCTCTTCTGGTTTTTTACCAGGTGTTGAATATTTGTCACATGGAGAATGTGTTTGTCTACCTTTCGTATCTCCAGGAATTCTTCTATTTAGAAGTAACAGAAACCAAACCTAAAGAAACTTCAGCAGAAACAGACCCTATTTATTCACAAAACCAAGCTACAGGCAGCATAGATTAGGAGGACATAGAGCTTTTAAAACCAGGATTGGTTTTATTGGTCTTTTGACCATTTATACACATGAAACCATTTTGTTTTCTCAAATTGACCTTCTCTATAAGTCTGCCCTAACATAAGGAAAATAATATATACATTAGGACCATGTGTTCCTGAATATGGCCAGCAAACCATGCATAGTAGGTTAACTAGAGGTTTTATTATTCTCACCTAACAAGAATTTTGAAGGGGAGAAGATCAAGGCTAACAAAATTATTTGAAATGTCATAATGGTTCAAGGTCCTCCAAATGTGTACTCCTTGGTTCTTAGCCAGTGTAAAGCATGTCATTATGTACAAATTTCAAGCATAAAAAGTAAAAACAACTAAGCACAAAAGTCACTTCTCAGCTGAGGATGACCCCTTTCATCAGTATAATAACTTTACAGAAGCACCACTCAGTCATTTATATCACAATTTCCCAAGAAGTAAAACAATCAAAGGACAATGGAGAATACAGAAAGGAAAAGGAGAATACAAAATGAAGTATTTAGGTCATCTTGGGGGGCAGAGTTTGGGGGTCTAGGTGGAAACATTCGAAATATGGTGGTGGGAAGGCATAGTGGTGATGGGATTGGTGTTGGAATATTAAATGCAGTAAATTATTGTGGACAACTTCATAAAATAAAATTAAATTTATCAAAAAAGAGACTGGATATTGTATAGGGAAATAGTTTGCCATTCCAACTAGACAAGTTCTGAAAAGAATCATTAATTAGATCTCTTGAGCATCTCACCAACCTGTGTTTCTATAACAGGGTGATACTGACACTTAAACCAGACTAAAACCTTGGGGAGGTTAGAAGATTCCTATCATACATGAGATATAATTTCAGAGGTAAAGAATTGGCTGGAGCATCAGTACAGTGAGTAGGAAACTTGCTTGCATGGAACCAACACAGATTTGATTCCTGGCACCGCCAATGGTCTTCTAAGCACAGTCAAGAGTGATTCCTGAGTGCCAAGCCAGGAGTAAGCCCTGAGAACTCCAGGTGTGACCCCAAAACAATCAATCAATAAAGGATGGGTTCTCAGAAAGAGAATCAATAGATATCATGACAGCCCAAGTTGCTTGCTATATAAATATACACTGAAATATATTTATAGTCAAAACACTGATAATTACTACAACTTTTAAAAAGCATCTGGAATTTCTTCTGATGTTCATAATATAATCCAAAGCCAAAAGGAAGTCTGTAGGAAAAGACAAATCAAGAATATGAAATATATGCAATTGCATACCCATTTGTCAGGTGCATCATTTAATGGCCTATGGGTGAGTAATAGGTCAAGGCTAGGTATCTGCTGTCTCATCCGGTAATATTATCTTCAATCATGTTAATTAAATTAATATGGTCTGTACTAATGAAAACCACAAAAACCTATTTTGGTTTCCATCAGCACATACACTTTGATAATTCAGTTCTGTCAGGCTTGCCCTATTGGCACCAGCTTCAGTATTCAATATCAAGGTAATTTTAAGCATTTTCTAGACTAAAGCATCAAATAAAATGACTTGTGAATTAAATTTCATTTTTGGATGAGCAGCAAAATAAATGAGGAGGTATGTTATTCAGTATGACTTCACCAACATTTCTGGATTTGTTTTTATTTTGTTTTCTTTTTTAAGGCACCATGATTTAAAACATAATTCCTAGTTAAGTTTCAGGCATATATTGTCCCAGCACCAGTTCTACTATCCTCCACCAGTATCCCTAGGTTCCCTCCTACCAACCCTCCATCCCCCAGCCTGTCTTCTATCTGTCTCTGTTTCTTAACATATATTCTTCTTTGACATGTTTTCTGAATGATTAGCCACCTGAGAAAATATTTAAATGACCATATCATAAAGCAAAAGATTTATCACCTAAATTACATTAACCAAATTCAGTTTGCTGTGCATATGGAAATTAGAAGCTTTCCGATTATATTTTAACCTTTAAAATATGACTTTAAAATCTTTAGTTTCTGTTTGCAACAGTACATTTTTTTCTCTGTTCATCTGATGGCAGATTCTCAGAGTAACCAAGCGAAAACAAATGACTTAGTCCTTCATTCAGAGAAATAATGGTTTACTAGCATAATTAATTTTATGTTTAATTACTGTAGAATGAAATAATTCAACAATATCCAATCAATCCTTAGAATGACAGAACAGAAGGTCAGCAGTTGCTAAGTCAATTGTTTTGAAAGAGAAATTTATGTCAGGTTCTCTTTTATGTGCTATGGAAAGAAATTGGACAAAAGTGGTCAAGCAAACATTAATTAATTGTATAAATGTAATCTGGTTGTCAGGCTAATTCATACAGGCAGGGGATACAGTTTTCAGAATGGTGGACATGCATCAATTGCAAATTTCAGTGACATGCTTAACCCACCCCCAGTTCCATGCCATACACTATCAAAAGCCCAGGAGTCAAATATTAACATCTCAAGAACTATTTTTCTAGTTTGTATTGACAACCTTGTGGAAAGGAGTAGATGGTTTCAGTCCATTTCTCTTCACACTCCTCTTTGGCATGAGGAACTGAAACTAACTGACCTCTCCCCTCCACCTCCTGCTTTTTAACCCCTCACTCTGTACCATTCATAACAAAGTAGGAAGCCTAAACTATTTCACAGGGCAATTCCTCTGATCCTTGTATCGGTCATATTTGGAGTTTCAGTAGACAATAAAAGAAGCAGACATGAAAATAGTCCATATTTCCTTAATACATTTAAATCATTAAATATCCAAGATTTTTTCCTGGCTATATAATTCCCCAGCATGTAATACATATAAATATTCTGCTTATTTAACTCAGAAAATCCCAGGTTTCCTTGTGCCTATTTTGATCCTATGTTGCTTCAGAAGGACCCTTTCTGCCTCTTAGAATGATTTTGAAATGTATTACCCTAACATCCTATTTTATTTCTTCTCTGTGGTCTCTTTATGAGTGTGAAATAGTGATACTACTCTATGAGCACAAAGGCAAAGAATCACATTGAATTACCTGAGACTTGGCAGTGAAAAAAACAGAAGCATCACTTTCTCATCACATCTACCAACTTTTTGAATATGAATCAGGAGTGAAGAGGTGTTATTCTTTATTTAGGATTCTACTGAAAATAAAAAAGAAGGTTTATGGTTATATAATTACAGAGACTAGATGAGATATAGGGCAAATGCATGCATCAAGATTAAAACCAGTAAATTCCCCTTAAAATGGTTGAATTTAAAGAATATAAAAACAGTAATAAGGTAATAAGGGTGCTAGATATATTTTAACTTTTGGACTGGATTTTGAAATGCAGGTATTCTCAGTTTGTGAAAATTTACTAGGCTTGTGATATGTATTCATAATTTGTATTCTTTGAGAAAAGATACTTAAAAATAAAATTTTAAAACATCCAAATTGTTTTAGTAAGTAAAGCCTCTGACATGCCAACCTTGATATCCAGAAATATAGAAAAAATATAATTTTTCCTAATTTTTGAAATTCCATAATATCCCTCTAAATATATAGCCTGACTTCTAGCAAATTTTAAATGTTATTAATAATCACCAATGGTTAAGTTTTTTAATGTATTTTGTTTTAAACAAACATGCTTCATTGATTTAGTCATTTTATAAAATAATATTTTATTTCTTAAAAACAAAATTACTATTTTCTATAAAGTGAACATAAATTGTCACAGTATTCCTCTTCTATTTTGTATAATTTTGGTACTGCCAATGAAAAATATGACATAATATAGGTACGATCTATATAGTCTGTAACTTATACAACATACCTTCTCAATATTTCTTTTAAGTAAAAACTCTGAAGCAATTATACAGCCACTTTATAAGACCTTAGACACATGTAATTATAGATGAGAAGTGCATTTGCAACACTGAATTCAACCACAATCTCTTAAACTTGATCTTTGCATGTCCATAGCAGTAATAAAACCATCATTTGCCCAGCGAATGATCTTTGAAATTAATTTTCCTTTCCATTTTTAATTATAACACATTTTGCATTTGAAAGAATAAGTAGAAGTCTAAATTAGAAGAAAACTCAATTAACTGGGACATATAATTCATTCTAAACATATCACAAAAAATCTTTGCCTTTTCATAATTCTTTTCTCATTTCCAATGGGACTAAAATTAATTCTTCATATTTGAGGGCTTAATCCTATAATGATTTTGAAACCCCACAATAAGAGCATGTATAGCATGTATCATTATGAGATTAAACTTTTAAAATCATGGCTAGTTAATGATCTTTCCATATACCCATCAATAATTTCCATATACCCATCAATTTAATTATGAAAAATTGGGAAGCAACATATATACATTATACATATACATATATACATATATCCAGGACCAGAGCAACAGTACAATTGGTAGGGTACTTGCCTTGCACTCAGCCAACCTAAACCAATCCCTGGTACCCCATGTTGTCCCCCAAGATCCTCTAGGAGTGATCTCTGAGTGCAGAGCCAGGAATAAGCCCTGAGCACCACTAAATATGGCCCAAAACCAAAGAAAATAAATGTTTAAAAATGTATCCAAATTGCAGTTATATACCTACAAAGATATGTATATAATTTTAAATAAATCTGAGAAAAGTAAAATACGGATTATCAATTAGATTGTATTTTGAATTGTTACTCTTTTTGTATGTAGTAATGATACCTTGGTTGTATGGTAAGATATCATTATTCTTAGGGGGCATATGCTGAAGTACTTATGAGTAAAATATCCTGATGTATATAATTTTCTTAAAATAACATCTATGTACACAAGCACACAAATGTGTGCAAATATGAAAAAATGTTAATGATTGATGAATCCAGGTGAAAGGTACACAGACTTTCCCAGCACTATGTTTTTCTAATTTTCTATTGGTTTGGATTCTTTTTTTTTCAAAATAAAAAGTTGAGGAGAGCATGCCTAAATGCATAGTGAATCTTTTATTCTTTCCCTCCATATTTGTTGTTGATTTTAATATGTGTTTCTTTGATTCTACAACAAAACAATTCTGGAAGAATATTAGGTCAGCACACTTTTGTTTAAAAGTTTATTAAATGGCAACCTAATTTCAGTGACAACAGAAAATGTAGCATAGCCCTGTTTTAAAGCAGTGACAGTCAGCTCACATGGTCAATATGTCAAGCAGGGAACACTTCATTAAGAAGTGAATTACTTCGCTTGTAATCTGAGCTAAATGAACGTCAATGTCAGGTTGCATAAATCATAGATTAAAATGTATCACTATGGGCAATCAGATGGCAGCATCACACTTTGCCCTATGAAGCAACCCAATTTAGGACTTATTTTATACAAATATACCAAGTGACAAATAGAAAATCTTGTGTCACAGAGAAGCAATTTTCCAGCCACTGAGAAGACTTCAAGGGTTAAGTATAATGTTTACATGTAATATCTTGTCACAATTTAATCTCTAGTGAGATCAAAAACTAAAACTACTATATCCAAGCATTCATCAGCTAAAATAGCAAACTCTCTGGGCTCATACCCCATGTGATGATAAGAGAAATGAGTAAAAAATTTCCTGCATAGAGTAAATAGTTGAAAGTATATTACTTTGGCAAAATCTCTCTCAGATTACTTGCTTCAGAGAAAAGGAAAGTTCCTTTCCAAATTCTCTCTGGTAAAAGCCAATTTACACAGAAGCTACTTATTGCAATGACTTTCTTCTCTCTGTTCCCATTGTTGTAAATAAGGCAAACAGATTCATCAGCCACCTTAATCTAACCAAGTACCTACTGCCCATATCAATATCTTCAAAAGAAGTTTGATAAAAGAGACAAAGAAAGGTCCAGCATCAGAAAATAAATGGATTTCCACTCCATTGTTGCTACTTTCTGGCTATGTATGTTTAGCCAGTCAGTTTACATTTTCCAGCCTGGGTTTCTTCATTTATAGAAATGGTATGACGATGCTACTGTCTCTAACTTATTATAATAGTTAGCACGTATTTATAGAAACCAACTTGTAAGGAAACCTGATATAATTAAATACTAAAGATGGAGTATTATATAGTGTATCAAAGAAGTTATTTTAATTTTTTAAAAAATATAAGTGACTTCTGAGCAGACCATTCTAGTGTGGTCTCAATAGAAAATTAACATATGATGGATAATAAATGGTTCAGTATAGAGATAAGTGAGTCTAAAATATTCAAAAAGCACCTTATGTGCAATGCTGAGTGAGGTTGAAATCTGGCTTATTACTATGTTATTTCATCACTATGAATATCCCAAAATGACTTAATAATTTTCAGCTTGGAGAGATGACAGGTAATGGCCAAATACCTATTTGTTTTTGTATCATGTGCAAAATCCCAACTGGGAAAAGGAACAGTAACTGCATGTCCTATAAATCCAGAGTGGGAAAGGAACTCCTGCAGACAAGGTGGAGTTCAATCCGGCAAGAGAGGAGGTGAGAAGAAATCCAATCTTCCTTCCCCATTCAGAATGCTTCCTGATGGACTTAGAAATTCACTACATGAGGTTTTTTGTTCTTTTAAGTTTATAGACCTATTCTACTACTTTGTAATTTCATTTTTTTTATTCTATGTGTGCATGTATGTTATATGTGTTTGTATATAGTTCATGCATCACTTCATCACAAGAATACATCCTGGGAAATGCTTCCTTAGACAATTTTATCCTTGTGCAAATGTCAAAGGGTGCACTTACACAAGCTGAGATGATCAAGCTTGTATTATATACTTACACTCTAAAGAAAAGTCTATTGGAACCTCTGCTTTGTGTGTGGTTAGTTCATCATTCATTAAAACCTAAGAGGTAGATGAATATATGTACTAGGTGGAAGAAATATTAGTGTTATAATGTTATCTGTATTTTCCTTTCAAATTAATCTCATATGTATATTTGCACAGTTGTTGTACTTTATTTATTTATTTTTTAAAATTTTATTTATCTTTTATTGAATCACCATGTGGAAAGTTACAAAGTTCTCAGGTTTATGTATCAGTTATACAATGCTCAAACACCCATCCCTTCACCTGTGCCCATATTCCACCACCAAAGACCCCAGTATACCTCCCACCCCCCGCCCCCCACCCCCCATCTCTGCCTGCTTAGTTGATAAATTTCACTTCATTTTCACTTTACCTTGATTACATTCCATATTTCAACACAACCTTCACTCTTGTTGGAGTTTTCCCCCAAGAACGACAGCCCTACTGCCCATGCAGCATTTGATAATTAGTTTTCCATTGCTGAAACTGGAGAGATATGAAGTCCCGTTGTTTCAAGTACATAAATTTCCCCCCCCCTCCTTCCCGTGCCACCAAGTTCATGCCTGCTTAATGAATAGTCCTCATATTATGGCTGACACCACGCCGCCCTACAAGAAAAAAGGATATTTCCAGTCCTCTGCCGGCGTGGGGCTATGGCTTAGTTCAGTCTAGAGACATGGTTACAAGTAGTTTCTGGAACAGCACGAGCTCGACCCTGGAGGCAATTGAACTCCTTTGGACACGAGCAGCACCCCAAAAATGCCTCCAAACTGTGTGATCGGAGCTACTGGCCCCTGGGCCTCCAGCGGGGCACAGTCTTTTCTCTCTCAACTCTCTCTTATTGACTGCAGCGAGGTGATTGCCGGTTTTTAGGGTATGCAGATACCCGCGGAAGTCCGGGAAAGCCGAGGGGGCGGGATTTCCGGATCTGCCCTGCGCCGATTTAAGCACAGCGCCATGCGGGTACGTTCTTTTCCGCTGCCGTGCGAGCTCGACCCCAGAGGCAACTGAACTCCTTTGGACATTAGCAGTGCCCCAAAAATGCCTCCAAACTGTGTGATCAGAGCTACTGGCCCATGGGCCTCCAGCGGGGCACGGTTCTTCTCTCCAGGCTTCTCCATCATATGAGCACCACGAAAGGGAAGTAAAAGATTGCAGTGATGCAATTACCAAAAGAATTTTCCCTGGACTTCATATGGAAATCCCAAACCGCGCGGCTGCGACCTAATATCTCCTGATTGTCAGCAACGTGAAAAGGTTCCTTTTTAGCAGATCTTACTGTGGGGGGAAACTCCAAATAATAGTACCGAGTTTTTTGTTGAAATATTG
The DNA here is from genome assembly GCF_027595985.1 of Sorex araneus. NCBI lineage: Eukaryota > Metazoa > Chordata > Mammalia > Eulipotyphla > Soricidae > Sorex > Sorex araneus. The sequence continues at coordinate 329,442,872 of NC_073313.1, read as the reverse complement.
AAGGTAATCAAAGTAGCAGCTATTTCTTTAGACTGTGAACTAAGCCAAAGCCCCACACTGGTTGAGGTGAGGAAATATTCTTCTTTCTCGGTTCTTTTCCCTTTTCTGGGAGAAACGTGGTGTGGTGTCCACCATATTATGAAGTCTGTTAAGCAGGCACGAACTTAGAGGCGCAGGAATGGGAGGGGAAAAAAAAACTATATACTTGGAACAGCGGGACGCTTGGGAAGTCTCGGGCCGACACCAGCACATGCTCCGCCGAGACTCGACCTGGATGGCCACACATTTGAGTGGCCGAGATGTTGCTGATCAACCAGAATCCGGAGCCTAACTGTAATTTCATTCTTTATCCAGGCCATTTTACTATGAAATTGCTTTTCCTAAGGAAAGTATCAGCAAAAGGACAACAACTTGAATATTCTAGACTATCAGGACCAAAGTTACTTAGCATTGTCAAATTCTTCCCCAATATCTCATTTCTTCTTTTTTGTAAATATGTGAGAGAACATTTTCATCTCTGGACAGAGGGGTAGGATTAGGTAAGAAAGAAAGAATACAGGGGTAGGCTCTATTGGTGAATGTGTTATAGCACCTTGTTCTGACACAAAATCTAAAGAGATAATGGTTATTATCATCCAACAAATAAAAAAAACAATCTGAAAGCATCATTTAGGAAAGTATTCTGACCACACAAATTTCTAATTGCAGCGTTAACCAAAACAAGCCTTAAGTTGGCTAGAAAGTTAGGACAGCAACCAATAAGATCACCACTGGAATCAGGGGTTAAAGTAAAGAAAGTTTTCTTTTTTAAAATACTGCAATGGAATTTTTTAGCTTGCCTTTTCCTTGGATCACAACCTGCATGAGAATTTTGTTAAATATTTTAGAAATGGAAGTTGGAGTAAATAAGATGTGAATATTGGAGGCTGAGATCTGCTAGATATGTTTTTTAAACAGCTCTTTAGATGGGTGAATACGGCAGCTTGATTAAGAGATATGTACCTTCATCATCTGTCATCCACATGTCTTTAAGCCCTGAGGGGTAGTTTGTGCCAGATCAGGAAAGAAGTATGCCCCCAGAGACCGAGGACAGCACTACCTGGTAATCAAAAAAGAGAAATGAACATGGCATTGAAGAGGCTTAAAGAGGCGGGCACAAAACTCATTTGTTTATCCCCTAATATAAATTTCCTCACAGATCTCGTTCATTTCTGCTATCCTTCTCCTTAGCTGGAAAAGAAATTGCATCATTTCTCTTCTTCTGTCTTTATATCTTCATTCTCAGAGTGCTACTTGCATCCTCAAGCATGCTGGGTGTCAGCATTGCCCTTAGCTCTGGTCTAGTTCAGCAGGGACCCTCTCTCAGAGTTGTTTGTGTAGATTTTCATGGGGAAAAGGACTCATCTCACCATATGTAAGCCACAGTTGCCTGGGGAATCAGAAAATAAGGATACAGATGACCTTAGAGAATTAGAGAGATAGTACAGGGGCTAAGGTGATTGATTTCCTTGCACCAGGCCAATCCCTATTCAATCTTGGGAACTATATTTGATCCTGGAACACCACTAGAGAGTAATCCCTGTACACTGAGACATAAGTAAGCCTTGAGCACAGTTGGGTGTGGTGGAAGGAAGGGAGGGAGGAAGGAAGGAAGGAAGGAAGGAAGGAAGGAAGGAAGGAAGGAAGGAAGGAAGGAAGGAAGGAAGGAAGGAAGGAGGAAAGAAAGAAAGAAAGAAAGAAAGAAAGAAAGAAAGAAAGAAAGAAAGAAAGAAAGAAAGAAAGAAAGAAAGAAAGAAAGAAAGAAAGAAAGAAAGAAAGAAAGAAAGAGAAAGAAAGAAAGAAAAAAAGAAAGAAAGAAAAAAAGAAAGAAAGAAAGAAAGAAAGAAAGAAAGAAAGAAAGAAAGAAAGAAAGAAAGAAAGAAAGAAAGAAAGAAAGAAAGAAAGAAAGAAAGAAAGAGAAAGGAAAAGGAAGACCACAGAATGTATTTTAGAGATGTACTCTCAACAGCAGAAGCCCCTCACACAAATTCACCTCCTGCTCTCCAGTTGAAACAGGGACAATACTCAAATTACTCAACAGATCTCACCCATACAGGGTTTATATTCACTGCACTCAGATGCATTCCTCTTTGAAAACTGGCTTAGAACTGTGCATTTCATCTATCACATTTTGAAAAGTGAATTTTTTTCTCCCTAAAACATATGATCTTGATCCAAAGCAATTGTCATGGCAATCTCAAAATATAACTTCCAATGAATATATTAATTATAGAAATTTAGAAGAAAAGGGGTTGGTTGCAGCAGCATTTATTTAAAATCCTATGCTCTGTATCATTAACTAGGTTGAAAGAATGCTATGCATTTTCTTCAAAGGGTAAAAATTCATTTAAATAACCATTCATTAATATTTAGAAATTTGCAATCAAATGGATGAGAGAGAGAGAGAGAGAGAGAGAGAGAGAGAGAGAGAGTAAAAAGTAAGTTGCTTGCTTTGAATGCAGTTGACTCTGATTAAATTCCTGTCACTGTGGAATAACTCCAGGAGAAATCCTTGAATGCAGAGCCAGGAGTAAGTCCTGAGCACCACCCGATGTAACCCAAACTCTACCCTCTAAAAATTAAAATCAAAGAATACCCAAAATTTCATTTCTTTGCCAACCATGTCAATGGTTGAAAATAAATGAATACTAAACCTTTATAAGTTTTGGATCTGGAGAGAAAGTACAACCAGTTAGGGTGCTTGCCTTGCACACAGCCAACCCAGGTTCAACCCCCAGCATATATATGGTCCCTGTGCATAACCAGAATTCTTGTGTGCAAGAACAGGAGCAACCACTGAGCATTTCCAGCTGCGGCCCCAAAACAAAAACAAAAAAATTTACAACTTTAAAGATTCAGAGAACAAAATACAATAATAATCTAACTGTGGTTAATTCTGATTTACTTAATGCAAAATAATTTCAAGTATTAAAAAATGTATAGGTAACAATATAGAATACCTTTAACACACTGCTACCCAGTTTTAAAACATTAAATTTTAAAAATATAGCTGTGGTAGCTATTTCCTACTGAAAAATGCATTTCACTTCTAGTTACCCACCAGACTTCACCCTGATTCTGAAGGGGTTGTCAATCTAAAACAAATCATTGTACCTTTTTATCTAAATTTTCCTAAGCAACACATATTTGAATAAAAACAAGTTTTATATAATGTATTGTACATGTTATTTGTTATTTTTATTCCATATTGTTTTAGATATGTCCACTCTGATACTTGTCCTAACTTATATATTTATTGTGTGTTTGAATTTTTCATAGTTTAATCTAACTTAATCCCTGCCCCACCTGATGGTCAGTCTCTTATCACTACCTCAGGGATACAAAGTGACAACTGCAACTGCCAGAAGCCAGGAAATCAGCAGACACTAATTCACCCTTCACAGTGCAACTTGTTACTATAGGAAAATAATTTATTACATTGTTAACGTTGCATACCTGGAGCTGGAGTAATAGTATAGTGGGTAGGGCATTTGCTTTGCACTCAGCCGAGCCTGGTTTGATCCCCAGATTCCCTTTTGGTCCCTGGAGCACTACCAGGAGTAATTCCTGAATGCAAAGCCAGGAATAACCCCTGTGCGTCACCAGATGTGACCCAACAGGCCAAAAAACAACAACAAAATGTATATAGACCTGGTTTGTGCCTTCCTAAAAACCTATGCAGTCTTGTCTTTTTGTTGTTGTTGTTCTAGTTTACTTGTCAAAATCACCTTCCTGAATCATCCAGGTTTGCCCCGTTCAGTAACTGATCAAATGAAATACCAGTTGCTAATCAAGGACTAGCACCAAATGAGCTCTTGCCCTGCCCTGTCCGCCTCAGCTGCATTGCTCTGCCTATCATGACACTCAAACCAACAAGTGACAGGAAAGGGAAGAATAGCGAGTGCCAACTGGACTTATTTGGGGGGAATCTCTTCAAATTGACTCATATAAAAAGCAATCCCTGCCAGGCACCTTCCGTTGAGAAAATGGGCTTTTGCTCTATTTTGCAGTTCTTAGAGGAGGCCAGGCCAAGGATCTGGCTGGCCAACAGGACATCTAAGAAACTGAGCTCTTATTCGAGCCAGATATCCACAAATGGGAGCCTGGAACAGATAGCCAAGTGTCTGGAGGGCAAAGCCAAGATACAGTTCATGTAGGCTTCCTGATGACACACAGGAGGAGGAAGGAGCGCATGACTCTACTAAAAGGCACATCACTGAAAGGAGAGAAATAAAAAAAACAGCTAGTCATGAGACTGCAGAAAAAAATTTCCCTTCTTCCATTCTGTATTCTTCCATTCTATTTCGGGAGCAACATTCCAACCCATTTTTGGCAAAAATCTATGGAGACATAGTAGGGTTTTTATTTTTCTATTTGTTTAGTTTGTTTATTTGTTTTGGGGATACACCAGCCAGTCCTTAGGGTTTATTCCTGGCTTTGCACTCAGGGATGACTCCTGGCAGGCTCAGGGGACTATATGAGGTGCAGGGGATGGAACGTGGGTCAGCCTCATTCAAAGCAAGCACTCTATAGCCTGTATTATTGCTCTGTCCCTCAATAATGTTTTTAAATAAATTATTTTTTAAAATTATTAACCTTCCTATCAGGAAAGATATGTAGGGGTTAAAGTGCATGTATTGTATACTCTTGACCCAGGTTTAAATCCCAGCACAAGGAATAGTCATGGGGGCTTCCATCACCATAGGAGTGACCTGGCTAACGTCCAGCACTGCAGGGACCAAGCAGTACCACATCCTGACCACTGCCAGGCTGGTCAGCAATCTCCAAGAGGGATCTCCAAGCCTCCTGAGCTCCAGGTGGGAATCTCTCCCTCTCTTCAATTGCTAATTACTTGAATTTAGAGATTATCTGGTCCAAATCTGTCATTTTGCAGATGAGGATGCCAGAGCCCTGCCCGAGAGGCTTAAACTGCTTTCTCTGTGAGAATGTGGTAACACTGTCTGTCAGAACAGAGCACACCCCAAATCCTGCTTCTCTCTCTGGAACAAGGTAACAAATAACTCCTTGTTCTTCCTTCATCTTAACTTTCTTCCCAGACATGTTTATAATTGTTCAAATTTAATGAGTTGTCAAGCTTAAGGAACAGGACAAAATAAACCAGCTCTTCCTATCTACCTTGACTCTTACTTCCAAGGTAAGTAATATAACATTGTTACTAATGTTCATTTTAAATCCAGTTTGGAATGACATCACTTGAAACCATTCCACATAAGAATATTTCAAGTTTCTGAATGTCGGCTTTGTACAGAAGCACTGTTGCTTAGTTCAAAGAGGACAATGAGGTTTTCTTAGAAAAACAAGGCACTCTGCATATCACTCTGTTATTAGGCCAAAGCAAATGCTGGAACCCAAGTGACCAGAGGTTTTTTGCTGTACTATAAATATGATGAAATCTTGAGCTATGGAAATAGAGATATATATTTAAGATTCCAGGCACCAATTAGTATAGTCTTCAAATTGCATTTTTGCTCTCCAAGAGCTTCCTTTATTAGTTTTCAAGTTCAATTTACAGAGATAGAACCAATTACCTACAGAGAGAACAACAGATCAGACAACTCCAGATCAAGGTCTATAAAGCATGACCAAGAAAAGGAAGAAAAATAATTAAATTAAGAAGTCATGTTTGGGAAATTTTGGCAAAGTTGGGAAGTGGTTATTCTAAGGCAACATCCTTTGTGATACTCAAGACCGATGTTCTAATAACCTCTGCTCCTCCGCAAGGATACTTGAATAACCAATCATTATCTTATACATCCAATAATAAATTACTTAAAAGAGATAGCCTCCTTTCAACATGCTATATATACCAGAGTCGAATCATTTGCACAAAATTCCTGCCTCTCCATTCTGCTCCATTCCACATTCCACTCCTTCCTCTTGAAGCAACTTCTTTCATTACCTGAAGTTACCAAGTTAACATCCTAATTCTCCTCCTAATATTTCTCTCTTTCTTTCTCTCTCTTTCTCTCTCTCTCTCTCTCTCAGACGCACACACATACACATGCAAATACAAATATTTGGACTTAAAAACTTAAGGTCTGCTATCCCAAATGACTCTTTATTAATGGGATTTCAGAAAGATCACTGTGTCACTGTATCACTGTCATCATTTTGCTCATCGATTTGCTCAAGAGGACACCAGTAATGTCTCCATTGTGATACTTGTTGTTACTGTTTTGGGTGTATCAAATACGCCACGGGTAGCTTGCCAGGCTCTACAATGCAGGCGAGATACTCTCGGTAGCTTGCCGGGATCTCTGAGAGGGAGATAACAGAAAAATAATCAGAAAGATAACAAAATAAAATGAAAATGTTGGATATTAGAGGCAGTGGCAAAAAAGAGTGAGGTATCTATGAGTTGGCCCTTGGGCTTAGCACTCAGCCTCTCAGGTCTAAAGAATATCTCACTTCTGATATTCATCTGAATTCACCATTTAAGACAAAATCGGGGCAAAGAGTGCATACTGGGAGTTTGGCTCAAGGACAAAAAAGCACATACTTTTCAAGGATGAGATTGAATCCTCCCCATGATGCCCACATTCATCAAGCATTGTCTGGACTGTTCAAGAACTTTCAATGCCACAATGACATATGTGATCTTCAGTGCACTGAATCAGATAGGTGTAGACACCACACCTAAAGTGTCTAATCCCTGGAGGGCACTACAGAGAGTGTGATCTTCGGTGACCACCCCTCACCCAACCTACCATCACAACTAAGTGCTCAAACTGTACAAACAAGCATGTAAAACCCCTGGTCACTGTAACAACAACAATAAAATAGATAAATATGTTTTAAAAATAAATATGCAGGAGCTTAATGTGTGAGTAATGAGAGTGAGAATGAAGCTAAGGAGGTTCTACCCGGTACAAGATGGAGGTGTAAATGGTGGGTGTTTGTGTGTCATCATTTTTAGTTAAAAGATCTTTAGATGGTCTAAAGACAAATTTTGTAAACTTCGATTTTCTAGATAATTATTGGAAGCTGAATATATAGCAAAAAATTTAACATCACTGGCTAAACACTGAATAGTTATGCCTCTCCCCCACTTCTCAAATTCAATTGTGGACACTCTAACACCAAAAGTGATGTAGTCTTTAGGGGTTTTTTTTGTTTGTTTTGTTTTAAATACTGTAGGAGCACTGCTATTAATTCAGCCACTGATAAACTGATTGAATTGGGCATGAACTCCACATTAATTCTTTTTTTTAAATTCTATTCTGAATGTTAACTATATTTTATTGTGTTTTATTATTATTTCCCCCCTCTTTTTTTTGATTCACCTTGAGATACAGCTACAAAGCTTTCATGTTTGAGCTTCGGTCATATAATCATCAAACACCCATCCCTTCACCCATTCATCCCAAACACCCATTGCAGGGTTTTCATCACCAAAATCCCTAGTATTCCCCACCCCACCCCACCCCATTCCAACCCTTCCCCTGCTTGCAGGGCACACAATTTCCCCCATACTCTCTCATAACTTTGATTACATTCAATATTTAAATACCAGTCTCACCACCACTCAAACCTGCCAAAAAGGCAATGCCAGACTATTTGTTTTGTATTGCTTGTTATGAATAGAATATAATGTCCAGGAAATTCTGTGTCATTCTCTTCCAGGAGCTTTAATTTAAGACTCTGGGTCTTGGCCATTGATGAGATTACATGGCACCAGGGGCAGTTTGTGGGCATGACTGACAAGCTACTGGAAAACTGGGGACCTAAGGGGTGGAGGCCCAGTCCTGATCCAAGGGGCCTTGGAGATCTCAGTCACAGGTTCCTGCATATCTGGATTTTCCTGCCAGTTCTCTTTCTAGTGAGGTTCATCCCGTTTTGGGTGAGGCTCGTGACCTCTTGGATGAGGTTTGTCCAAGCATGTGCAGAGTGGCTTTGGGCATGGTGGTGGTTGGGTTCTGGAGGTTTTCAGCTGCCAGGTTCTGCTTGGGGCATGGAAGGAAATGCAACCCGACCCCTTCCGAGGTGCCCCGGTGAAGACAGCCTGACATGGAGCCAGGGCATTCTGTGGCACTCTCTTCTGGGAGCTTTAGTTTATAGTCTCTGGGTCTTGGCCATTGATAAGATTACATGGTGCTCCGGGCAGTTTGTGGATGTGACTGCCAAGCTACTGGAAAACTGGGGTCCTGGGGGAAGAGGATGCGTCCTGATCCTGGTGAACCTGGGACTCTCAGTCATGGGTTCCCACCTACCTCTGTGCTACAGCTCTTAACTGCATCTTTTGATCTCTTTCGAGATTTATGGATCTCTGAAATAAGGCCAATAAATGAGCTTATATAGCTGAGCCAGAGGTGGTTTGTGGGTATGTCTCCCACATACCTAACTTTTGGCCATTTAATTCTTGGTAAACTTGGCCCCAGGGACACCCCAGAGAGGGGGCAGGTGAGAGCCCTCCCTGCCCCAAGGGACACAGACCCAAGGGATCCAGCCTCGGCAGCCGACCTCCACTATTCAACCACTGAAAGCTCCAGGTTGCTTTCCACGGCTTTCCATGGCAGCTTACCTCCACTACTCAACCACTGAAAGCTCCAGGTTGCTTTCCACGCACTCCGGCCGAGCCTCACGCATGAGCAAAGTCCCATAGAACCCAAGTAATGTGAAACTTTGTGATCTTGGACTCTGGGCTCAATTGGACCGGAAGCAGAGATCTTCTGCCTACTTCCCCCAATCTCCATTGACCCAGGGGTCACACCCATAAACTACCTCCTGCTGGAGTCAGATAATCTCCTCATTGGCCACCCTCCAGAACTCAAGGCTGCTTTTCCCAGAGGAAGCGTAAAATGAAGCCCCCATAGCCATGCCACCAGACTGCATCAGGGCCACCACAAAGGGGGGTGGGTGAGAGTTCTCGTCCCAAAGGACCGAGCCCCGGCAGCCTACCTCCACTACCCAATCGCCATCACTCTCCAGGCCGCCTTCCACATGCTCAGGCCTAGACTCACGTATGAATGAACATATTTCTGGACACATCACCATAAAGAGAAATATATATATATATATATATACATATATAGGTATATATGTGTGTGTGTCTTGGAGAGCCCAGCAAGCTACCGAGAGTATCCCACCCACACAGAAGAGCCTGGTGACCTCCCCATGGCGTATTAGATATGCCAAATACAGTAACAATAACAGTCTCATTCCCCTGACCCTGAAAGAGCCTCCAATCTTTGGGAAAGATGAGTAAGGAGAGGCTGCTAAAATCTCAGGGCTGGGACAAATGGAGACATTACTGGCACCCGCTCAAGTAAATCGATGAACAACGATAGTGATACAGTGATACAGTGAAACTGGCCCTAAATTGTTGGGATCTGGCCAAAGGCACAGCAGCAATTTGGGGGTATCTGGAAGTCTGAAGGCACCATCAGGCTGCTGATGCACTCTCCCCACAGGTATAGGTTGATCTACTGGCAGCACTATACCCCCGTTTTTAGGTTTTGAATGAATAAGGATGCACAGTAAACACCAGCGCATCTTTAATACTACCCTACACACACACACACACACACACACACACACACACACACACACACACTTTCTTTTCTCTGATTTAGAATTCACTAGAACTATTCAAGCCCACCCCAGTAGTTTGGCTGCTTCAGTGGGGTTTATTTTTCCTGCAGAGCTCCAAGCATGGTGATGACTATCTCACAGTGAGATCCCTGGCAAGCTGTTGCCTGAGTGCTGAGCCAAATTGAGTGGCCTGAGCAGAAAGTTCATACATTTAGGAACTGAACTGGTTTATCTCCCACAGCAACCTCCCCACTGCCCCACAACCAACTACTGAACTCATCAAAACTGAGTGCTGCCAATGCCACTGTCTCCTCCTGGGTTTGTCAACACCTCCGCAGTCAGAGTCACGTGCTTTTCAAGCTAGTATGCTCATGATTAGTTCAAACTGCTAAAATCCTCAGATTTCTCACCACAGGCAATAGTCATGCAACATATGGGGTTTTAAAAGTTGCAACTGAAAACAAGGAAGCAAATAGTCATGATTCCATCATTTTCATTTCTCAGGAGCTACAGACTTCTAAATAGAGCAATAATATTCAATATATTTTATTTCTAACTACTTAAAGAAGGTGTGCTAAAATATATAGTCAAGCAACTTCTTTACTTACATAGAAATTTAGGTGTTTAAAGGAGTTCTGAAAAAGCTAATGCAAAAGGCCTGCTACAATAACATAATTAAGAATGTCTATGTTTTTATTCCATTCAGGGGTAACTCCTGGCTCTTCACTCAGGGATCACTCCTTGAAGTATTCAGGGAATATATGGGTTGCTAGGTATTGAACCCAGATCAGCTGCATGCAAGACAAGTACATTTTCCTCTATACTATCTCTCCAGCCCCCTTATATATGTATGTTTTAGTGATGTACCTTATTATATTGAAAATATCTTTGTCTTAGTTTCTTGAAAGTTCGATCACATAAAGGTGTTGAATTTTGTCAAATACTACTTCTGTTGTTATGATCCTGTATGCTTTACTTTCTATAACATTGATATATTTGTTACCTTGTTCGGTTTTGATTTGGTTTGGTTTTTTGCCATACCTAGTGTGCACAGGACTTACTCTTGAATCTATTCTCAGTGATTAAAGTCTCAGGCTTTTGGGGCAACATATGGTGCCAGGGATTGAACCTGGGTCTGCTGCATGCAAGTGCCCTTACTGATCATACTATCATTCTGGCCCCTTGTTACATTGACTTTTTTATTTATTTATTTTTATTTTTTATTTATTTATTTATTTATTTATTTATTTATTTATTTATTTATTTGCTTTTTGGGTCACACCTGGTGATGCACAGGGGTTGCTCCTGGCTCTGGACTCAGGAATCACTACTGGCGGTGCTCAGGGGACCATATGGGATGCTGGGAATCGAACCCGGGTCGGCCGTGTGCAAGGCAAACGCCCTACCCGCTGTGCTATTGCTCCAGCCCCACATTGACTTTTTTAAAGGAGATATTTTTAATTTTTAGGAAGAATTCATAACTGTATTTACAGAAAATAATTTGGAAGTTGTGTGTCATCTTCTACCCCTTATATATTCTTACATTGATCAGCATAAGCTAGATTATGTTGTGGTAACAAATAATAACAAAATATCAGTAGTTTTAGCACAACTACTTTTATTCATCACTGACTATAGGTCAAACAAAGTTATATACTGCTCCGTCTAAATGTAACATATGCCTCTTAGTGTCAGATTTTATAGTCCATAGTCATACAATCTCACTTTACAGTTAGTTATACAATATCACTAGACTATAAGAGAAATGGGAAACAAAAGTTGCATTGTTCCCAAGATAAGAGCATTTTAAAAAAGTGGAAATAACATAAAATCTTCTACACCAGAACCTTTGTTAGCTGTTATGAATTTAACTATACCGATAGAAAATAAAAACATACTAAAGACCTAACAGTACATCAGATCATGACTTGTTTGGATAAGGTTAATGTGGAAGTAATTAATTAGGATAATGGAGTATGGTGGTCCCTTGTTCAATTTAACTAGTGTCCTTTATAAGAAGACACAGAACATGCCAAGTAAGACAGAGAACACCCTATGACTAGAGAAGCAAAAATTAGAATGATGTTACAAGCTACAAGCCAAGAAATTCCAAGAATTGATAGTAGCCATCAAAAAACAAGAAGGAAAGGAAGAATTCAGCCAGAGTTGAGGAGATAACAAATCCCAGCATGTGCTCAGCCTGCCAAAGGACTCTGATTGGATTCCATCCAATAATGGAAGTACTTGGGCTTTGAGGACACGCAGACCTCCTGAGCACCTACAAGCTCCTTTAAAGGTGAAAAATGGATCCATACAGGTACCTAAGAGAAGAGCTGTTGCTAGACCAATATCCCAGTGATTTTGGCAGATATGGGATGTCAGGAAAAGCCCCCACACCCCATATCATAAAAAAATAAAAACACTTTCTGAATTAGGTCTCTACAGCTGACAGAGCATCAGACTTCAAAATCCTGACCTAAAGTCTGCAAAATCTTTCCTAGCAGAGAGCAAAACTGGAATAAGTTCAAAGGCTAAGACCCCACACTGCTTCATTGCAGATTCAGGTAAGTTTATCTTCACCTGTGGCAGCGAATATTTGTGGTTGGGTCTGAAAGAAGAATCTAAACTAACAGTCATTGTTCCCAGAGATAGAATATGTCTGATCAGAAGAGAAGAGAAGGACTAAGCTGGTCCTCCCTTTCCTGGGCATCGACTGGAAGAACACCCCAAATGACTGGCTCCTCTCCCCAACATTCCTGCCGTCCTGAGAAAGAACTTCAGATCAAAAGACATAGAACTTCCAACTGAAAATTATTTGAAAAAACTCAAAAAAGATTAAATCTGCCAGGGGCTGGAGCGATACCATAGTGGGTAGGGCGTTTGCCTTGCACGCGGCCAACCCAGGTTTGATTCCCAGCATCCCATATGGTCCCCTGAGCACCGTCAGGAGTAATTCCTGAGTGCAAAGCCAGGAGTAACCCCTGTGCATCGTCAGGTGTGACCCCCCCCCAAAAAAAAGATTAAATCTGCCAATAGACTAAATGAGCAAAAAAACATATCCCTCAGAAATCAATCTATTTTGCTTGTTTGTTTTCTTGTTTCTGGGCTGCAACCAGGTAGTGCTTAGGACTTGCCTCTGTGATAACTTTTACTGACACTGAAATGGAATCTACCAATGAATTTTAAATAACTGTATTCTTTTCATTTCACCCCATAAAGCTACTCGATGTTTACTCAATAAGAGAACTCAGCATAAAAAAATTTAATCAGTCTGTGAGCATCTAAGAAAAAAAATTACTATCAATTAAACTAGGATTCTGCCTTAATGACAATCCTGTGTGGTACAAATTATTCACAACATTCTGAAAATGCTGTGCAATATCTATTCTGTCCCACAAGATTTGACAAATTCTTGTGACTTAAAGTAAATTTCTTAGCAGATTCCAGGCATTCATTTTGTATATTTCTCAGTAATAATGCTAATATTGTCATATCCAGTTGTGTGTTTATTTTCATCTTATGTTCCATAAAAATCATTTAAAATGTATAAAAGTGAAAATAATTAATTCTATTTATCATTTATTTTATTTTTCTAATGTTAAATTTGTTCCCCACTAGTTTGTATTATCCTTTTCTCTGTATGTAGTAGTTATTTATTACAACAACAAATTATACTATAATTCTGGAAGAAAAAAAACCAAAATAGAAATTAAACCCAACATATAAAGTCAATGTTGCTCATAATTCAGCCAAAATGTTGACAATGAGAATGATTCTGATCAAGTTTGTGTCTATCAGCCAATGACATCCATGTCACAACTATAAGTACAATGATAGTGATTAGAAGACACTACTAGTGTGAGACATAATTAAATGCAAAGAGTGAGTCTCTTAGAACCAATAAACTTTAGCAATGAAATAACAATAACAGCAAAATCAAATCAGCCTTGACCAAGATTAAGCTTTTGTCATATAATGATAGCTATAAAAACAAGATCTGGAAATTTCTGGTAGTTACCTAAGATTTTTTTCAAGAAGCCAATGAATTTAAAACCATTTCAAAAATAATGCTAAAATGGTTTTCTTGTTAATTCTGATTGTCTCAACAGAATACAGTAGAGTTTTCAACAGAATACAGTAGAGCTTTCAACATAATACATAGTTTTCCAGAGATAATATGAAAATGCACAAATTGAAAGCAGAATTCTGAAGGCATGAAAATTTGTCATCCCTCCAGTCAAACATTTTGCCAGTTTTTTCGGTATGGTTTTGTTTTAGAAAAATATTGTTTTGTCATTTTTAAAAATTGTGGATATGAGAAATAGACTTGCTAATTTTTATTTGGATTAATTAAAAGTAAATATCTTTATTTTAACTCCAAATATTATGAATAGCAATGAATGCAACTACAAAAGTGCACAATGATTTTTTTATTTAATTAATTTATTTATTTTTAATTAGTGAATCACCATGAGGGCACATTTACAGATTTATACACTTTTGTGTTTATGCTTCCCTCATACAAAGTTCGGGAACCCATCCCTTCACCAGTGCCCATTCTCCACCCCCAGTAAACCCAGCATCCCTCCCACCCTCCCCAATCCCATCTCCCCCCACCCCACCCTGCCACTGTGGCAGGGCATTCCCTTCTGTTCTCTCTCTCTAATTAGCTGTTGTGGTTTGCAATAAAGGTGTTGAGTGGCCACTGTGCTCAGTCTCTAGCCCTCATTCAGCCCGCAACTCCCTTCCCCCACATGGCCTTCGACTACATTATAGTTGGTGATCCCTTCTCTGAGTTGCCCTTTCCCCAGAATGTGAGGCCAGCCTCCAAGCCATGGAGTCAACCTCTACTACTTATTTCTACAATTCTTGGGTGTTAGTCTCCCACTCTGTTATTCTATATACCCTAGATGAGTGCAATCTTTCTATGTCTGTCTCTCTCTTTCTGACTCATTTCACTCAGCATGAAACTTTTCATGCCCATCCACTTAAATAAAAAATTCATGACCTCCTTTTTTCTAACAGCTGCATCGTATTCCATTGTATAGATGTACGAAAGTTTCCTCAACCAGTCATCCATTCTAGGGCATTCGGGTTTTTCCAGATTCTGGCTATTGTAAACAGTGCTGCGATGAACATACATGTGCAGATGTTGTTTCGATTGTACTTTTTTGCCTCTCTGGGATATATTCCCAGCAGTGGTATTGCTGGGTCAAATGGGAGCTCAACCTCTAATTTTTTGAGAATCCTCCATATTGTTTTCCAGAAGGGCTGAACCAGTCGGCATTCCCACCAGCAGTGTAGAAGGGTCCCTTTCTCCCCATATCCTCTCCAACAGCGGTTGCTTTTGTTCTTTTGAATGTGTGCTAGTCTCTGTGGTGTGAGGTGGTATCTCGTGGTTGTTTTGATCTGCATCTCTCTGATGATTAGTGATGTAGAGCACTTTTTCATGTGCCTTTTGGCCATTCGTATTTCTTCCTTGGTAAAGTTTCTGTTCATTTCTTCGCCCCATTTTTTGATGGGGTTGGATGTTTTCTTCTTGTAGAGTTCAACCAGTGCTTTATATACCATTGATATCAACCCCTTATCTGGCTTTCCTATATACAAACAATGAGGCAGAGGAAAGGGACACGAAAAAAGCAATCCCATTCACAATCGTGCCCCAGAAAATCAAGTACCTCGGAATCAGCTTAACCAAGGATGTAAAAGACCTCTACAAAGAAAACTATAAAACGCTACTCCATGAAATAAAAAAAAGACATGAGAAAATGGAAACATATACCTTGCTCATGGATAGGGAGAATCAATATTGTCAAAATGACAATACTCCCCAAAGCATTATACAGATTCAACGCGATCCCTATAAGTATACCCATGACATTCTTCAAAGAAATGGATCAAGCAATCCTAAAATTCATATGGAACAACAAACGCCCACGGATAGCTAAAACAATCCTTGGGAAAAAGACGATGGGAGGCATCACCCTCCCCAACCTCAAACTTTACTACAAAGCAGTAACAATTAAAACAGCATGGTACTGGAACAAAGGCAGAGCCGTAGACCAATGGAACAGGGTGGAATATTCCTACACACAACCCCAAATGTATGATCATCTAATCTTTGATAAGGGAGCAAGAGATGTGAAGTGGAACAAGGAAAGTCTCTTCAACAAATGGTGCTGGAACAACTGGACAACCACATGCAAAAAAATGGGCTTAGACCTTGACCTGACACCATGCACAAAAGTCAGATGAAAATGGATCAAAGACCTCAACATTCGACCACAAACCATAAGGTACATTGAAGACAAGGTCGGCAAAACCCTCCACAATATTGAAGATAAAGGTATCTTCAATGGTGACACAGAACTAAGCAATCTAGTAAAAACAGAGATCAACAAATGGGACTACATTAAACCAAAAAGCTTCTGCACCGCAAAAAATACAGTGACCAGAATCCAAAGACTATCCACAGAATGGGAAAGGATATTTGCACAATGATTTTTAAGTCATATAGTGATACTGAGATTTCAAAGCTTAAGAATCACAGCGATACCACAGCGGTTGGGCTTTCTCCTTTCACGAGGCCAACCCGTGTTCGATTCCTCTGCCCCTCTCGGAGAGCCTGGCAAGCTACTGAGAGTATGGAGCCTGCACGGCAGAGCCTGGCAACCTACCCGTGGGTATTGGATATGCCAAAAACAGTAACAATAAGTCTCTCAATGAGAGATGTTACTGGTGCCCTCTCGAACAAATTCTAGTAAAATATTATTTCAGTTGCCTTTGACTTAAAGGTAGCCATTTTTGTCCGCTGAACAGAACTTGAAGTTGAGATTAGATCAACATTGTAGGAAAATTCAAACTGAGGAATTTTATAGTGCCCAACTTGACCACAAATAATTTTAAAACAAAAATATTAAATCATAAAATAATATTCTTTATTTCAATAAGATATCTTTATAAAATAGCTTCCTTTGAGTAGGTACATGTGGTATTCTTTTCCTATCTCTCCTGTTTTTTTTTTTCTCTCCAAAAACAAGAATTTTTTTGGCCAATGGCTGGAAAGATAGTACAGTAGGTAGGGTGTTTTCTTTGCATGCAGTCTCCCTGGGTTCAGTCCCTGCTACCACATATCTATTCAATCCCTGCTAGCCTGAGTCCACCAGGAATGATCCTTGAGTGCAGAGCCAGGAGCACCATTGGGTGTAACCTGAAGACAAATTGAATCTTCCTGGCCAGCCTACTGCTACTGCCATGTTTTAACTTAAACTCCTTAATTTTTCCAGATGATCTTTTCCTCAATCAACTTATGGAACTTTTCTGTGAGCCACTCCATTTTATGATGTCTCGAAAATGCAGTGTTATTACTCATACCCTGAAGGCCAGGGATACTGAGCCACCTAGGCAATGCTTGGGACCTTTGGTTCCACACCTAGAAGGCTCTCAGAGGTATCAGGGATACACTGTTTATATCATAAATTTAAAATATGATTTATTGATTGGGATTCCGTGATCTACAATACTGTTAATGATGGGGCACCTTTAAAAATATGTTTTACCTTCTGTGTTTCAGACCAAGAACTAAAATAAAAAATCCCAGCTACGCATTTTGTGTGCTACGGATGCATTCTTTCTTGTATGCTTTGTTCTGAACACCCTTGCTCAAAAGTTCAATATAAAGAGGCAGAATAAAGAAATAACAAATTGACCAAAGGTGACAGACCTTGTGAACTGGTCTGAGAGGGCTGTGGGGAAAATAGGGAGAGTGAATGGGATGATGATGGGAAAGGGAAGTGAACATGCTTGTAGAAGGTATTGAAACCATAGTCATGAGACCCTACAGTAAGAGTATTGTATATCATAGCACTCAAAATAAAGTAAAAATAAAAGTAAAATAAAATAAGATAAAATATTTTAAATAAAATATTCAAAACTAATTCCCTTACAGGGGCCAGAAGATAGTACAGGAGGTAAGACAACCCTGGTTCTATCCTTGACACAACATACATTCCCACAAGTATGGTCAGGGTTCCCTCTAAGCCTTGTCAGAAGTAGCCTTTAAGCAGTACTGTTTGTGGCCCAAAAAGTTAATAATAATAATAATAATAATTTCCTTATAATTGACAAAATCATAATTGGTGAGTTGTTAGTCCCCAGAGTTTTTAATGTCTCAGTGCGTTTTCCCCTTCCCTGAAGTGTTCTTGCACCCAAGCAGTATAGATGCCCAATTAATGCCAACTCGAGTTTTCATTCGTTGATAGCAGCTTTCAGTAGAATCCAATATATTATTTGTGTTTTTTAACGTAACTTTAAAATATGGCGTCAAAAAGCCATTTAGAGGCAATTAAGCTAGCAGATGGAATTGCAGCAGCCAAATAATTATCTTTAGCAAAGGGTCCATCTTTGTGCATCTTCAAATATTAAAACTAGTGACTAAAATTTACTAAGCACTTTCTGCATATCATAAACTGTTCTGAATGCTCAGCAAGTAGTAATTCATTTACTATTCACAGCTTACTTAGCAGATAGGTACTATTATAATTCCCATTGTAATGATGTGCAAAGTTAGGTGCAAAATTGTCAAACCACATTCACCCAGGCATACATATAATGAGGAGAACCTCATTCAATTCTAGGCAGTGTAACCTCAGATTCATAGGCAATATGTGCTAAACTATGCTTGAATTCTGTCCTTGCCAACCTGAAAGTCTGATGTATCTTTTGTTTCTTAGTGGGAAAACAGTGGACTCCAGTGAGTTTTTAAATTTTCTCAGTAAGATCATGTATGTACCTATTACCCTATATATGTACCTAATAACAAAAAAACATTTTTGTTACTGCACTATGCTTTTATTTTTTAAATTAAATTTTTAGGCCAGAAGGCCTAAAAGTAATTAGGGAGTTTTCCTTGCATTAAGTCCACCTGGGGGTCATCCCTGGCATAACATATAGGCCCTGTATCCACACCAGAAGTGATCCCTGTGTGCCGAGTCAAAAGTAAGTCCTGAGCACAGCTGGGTGTGACTCCCCCAAATAATAATAATAATAATAATAATAATAATAATAATGATGATAATAATAATAATAATAACTGCTGTCTGTCGTCTACAAGTTGTTCACTCATGTCATCCTGAATAGAATAGGCAGAACACTAGAAGAAGGACAACCATGCTAGCAAGACAGGTTCCAAAGGGGATTCAGCACGATAGACCATATCCACACAGGGACCAAACTCACTGAAGTTTCTCGAGAGTTCAAGATGCCACTCTGTCTAACGTTCATCAACTTAAAGAAGGCCTTCAATTATGTTGAGACTGAGGCGGTCATTGAAGCCCTGGCCAAACAGGGCATTCAAACTCAGTATATCAAAATCCTCCTCAAGCTGTATTGTGGATTCACCACCAGGATCTCACCATTCTACAAGGAAGTGATCATTGATGTAAAGAGAGGTATGCGGCAGGGTGATACCATTTCACCGAAACTCTTCAGTGCCACCCTCAAGAACATCATGTGATGACTGGAATGGGAAGGAATGGGAGTGAAGATAGATGGTCGGCAATTACACCACCTGCAGTTTGCTGATGACATCATTCTCATAACACCAAACATTAGCCAAGCAGCACAAATGCTAACCAACTTCAACCACAAGTGTGGAAAGGTTGGATTGTAGCTGAATCTCAACAAGACGATGTTCATGAAAAACGAACTGGCCCCTGAAGCTCCATTTGCTCTCAATGGAACAAACATCTCCGAATGCAGCAGCTATGTGTACCTGGGT
Organism: Sorex araneus; assembly: GCF_027595985.1. Classification (NCBI taxonomy): domain Eukaryota; kingdom Metazoa; phylum Chordata; class Mammalia; order Eulipotyphla; family Soricidae; genus Sorex; species Sorex araneus. The sequence continues at coordinate 329,423,503 of NC_073313.1, read as the reverse complement.
CGAGAAATCAACATGAGGAACGACTTGGTGCCAGAACTGCACAGGAGGAAGAGAGCAGCATGGAATGCATTCAAGAGCATCAAAGAAGTGGTTAAGAGAACGAAGAACCTCCGACTCTGGGCACATCTTTTCGGTTCCACCGTTCTTCCTGCACTAACATATGCCTCAGAGACCTGGGCCCTACACAAACAGGATGAGAATGCTATTCAGTATCCCAAAGAGAATATCGAAAGAGCTATGCTGGGAATATCATGTCTCACTCAAGTGAGAGAAGGAATCCAGAGTTCTGACCTCCATCAATGGTCAAAAATCAGGGACGCTGTCTCTTTTGCTAAGGCATCAAAAATCAGATGGGCCAGTCATGTAATGCGATTCAGAGATGACCACTGGACTAGAGCTGTTACAGACTGGATTCCCCCAGGACCTCAGAAGACCTCGTGGCCGCCCACCAACTAGATGGTCAGATTTCTTCATAAAATCCCTGAATGAACGATTTGAGGCTCTTCCTGTTCCTGGAGCAAGCAGATATCATTGGGCTGCACTAGCATGTGACAGGGACAAATGGAGACGTTACTGGCGCCCACTCGAGCAAATCAAAGATCAACGGGACTACAAGTGATACAAGTGAATAATAATAACAATAATAGTAATAATAATGTGTTTAGGCCCCAGCTCTTTTCCACCTTTATGTCCCAACTCTGTTAGTTACCCACCCAAAGTCATGTTCCCGTTTGTTTCTCAGTTGGCTGGAATTTCTTTCGAAGATGGAAGTTTAGGTTTTAAAAAAAACCTTGAATATGCCATAATAAATGTATCCATCTCTTCCTGTCATCCATATTCTCTCCTTTAACCATATTCCCTACTTAGCTCTCTACCTCAACCATGCCTATCCTGAAGAAGAAACAGCCTAAAATTAACCAACCCCATAAATAATATGGTTAGGCTTCTGAATATATAATGACTATAAAGAATAACCCATGAAGATTTTAACAGTCCTTCAAAATAGCTAATAAAAACCCATCTACCAACATTCTATTGTAGATGGATTAAGAAAGAAGGAGCTTGTCACAAACAGAATTAGCAATAAGTAACTTTCCCTTTCTTTATATAAACAACTGCCTTTGTTATATACAACAACCCTTGAGGTATTCAGGTTACATGCTTATTTTAAAATCTTTTGTTTACTTTCTGATCTTCATAGGTCAGTGACATCCCATTTAGCCCCACTGACCTTGTTTATACAATTTTGGTATAAATTTAAAAGTGTTTTGGAGATAACATTAACAGTCTTGATCTCAGTTGGCCACATAAGCAAACAATAGTCTTTTCTTAGTACTCTATATAATTATTCAGGGGTTTTGCTTCAAATTTCAGCATTAAGATAGAGAAAAAATGAAGAGACATACTTGATTCTTGTTCAGTTTTTTTGGGGGGGGGCACACCTGACAGCACTCAGGGCTTATTTCTGGCTCTACACTTGGGATCACTTCTTGTAGATGCACATGGGAATCTGTGTGGTGCCAGTGATCAAACTCAGGCCAACCATATGCAAGCAAGTGCCCTACTTGCTGTATGCTCTTTCTGGCTCTCAGATACACTTGATTTTAATTCTAAATAGGGTGATATCCAACTCTACATAAACTTCAGTGAAATATCTTATTGTGTCTTTTATAGAATGGAGTTATGATTCTGATAAAACACTCCAGAGAGATGTTTAGACTTTAATTGTTGAAAGAGGCAAATGAGTTGTAGAAACGGGAGAAAACTATTACTATATCTTGAATTTAAAATGGGTTTTGTTTTGTCACAGACCAAAAGATAGGGTTAGCCCTGGTAATGTATGTTAGGGAAAACAGTCTGAGACCTAAACCAGCCTGAAGGCATGGAGGGCTTTGACACAAAAGACATCTCAGGAACCCCAAACGGCACTGAGGTGCAGGATTCCAGGTCCAGCACAGAGGGATCCCTAAGAGGAGAAGCACCAGAAATTCATTGGCAGAGCAGTACTTGGAACTGAAGAATGGACCACCATAAGTTCACTGCTCTCCCCAGGAAAAGCCCTATTAACTCCCACTTGTGTAAAGCATTTGGGACAAAGATGATTGTGGAAAATATCTATACTTAACCTTTTCTGAAGCATTACTCCAGGCTCTCCGTTCTAGAGAAGCTTGTATTCCTTCAGGCGAACTTAACTTTATCTATCTTTCTCCAACCCCCAATCCCTTATACCTCTCTAATGAAACTTACTTTACTTCACTGTTTGCCTCCTCCTGAAATTCTTTTCTGTGAGAAAAAAAAAGGTGATTGACCAGAAATGTTTGAATAAGATCTATGGCTGACTTTACTGCAAAGAGCAATTTCTCACTCTCAGCCTGAATCCACAGCAACATGAGAAATCAGGGAGCAGGCATCATTTCCCATGCCATGCAAAACAAGTGGATGTCAGATACATCTTGATGGCTGCCCGTGGGCTGTGGGAGTTGAGTATCTGTGCTTATACAGGGACTTATCATAGGCTTTTCATCAGTCCTGAATTATCCAAACACTTCCCATGTGATAGAGGTGGATAAAGAAGGATGCATAGGGGCTGGAGCGATAGCACAGCAGGTAGGGCATTTGCTTTGCCCACAGCCAACCCAGGTTCAATTCCCAGCATCCCATATGGTCCCCCAAGCACCACCAGGAGTAATTCTGGCCCAAAAAGAAAAAAAAAGGATGCATAGATTTTAGTTTTCTTTTTTTTGGGTCACACCTGGCAACCCAAAGGGGTTACTCCTGGCTCTCCATTCAGGACTTACTCCTGACGGTGCTCAGGGGACTATATTGGATGCCAGGGATGGAACCCAGATCAACCACATGGAAGGCAAATGCCCTCCCTATGTGCTATCACTCCAGCCCCAAAGAGGGACACATAAATTTGTTTCTAGAAGCTCTTTCCTAACTCATCTACACTTCACATAGGCCATCTGGGGAACCTTACTAGCTTTGGGCTCTGGGATCACTCTTAGTAGTGCTCAGGGGACCATTTATAAAGCCAGGGATTAAACCAAGATCTGCTATGGGTAAAACAAGCATCTATTATGCTGCCCTATATTACCAGCCAAATAGTCATTCATTGATATTAGTAGATACTCACATATATTAGGTCCAGTACTCACTTATTAAAATGCCCATACAGAAAGAAATAAACAGTAGATTGCAGGTATGCATGAATGTGTGCAGTGTGTGTGTGTGTGTGTGTGCATGCTTAAATAATATTGCTTATCAAGTGTTTTCTGAGAGGAAAATAACTATTGTAATTAAATTTTCTTGCTTCACTAAAAAAATTAAATTAACCTTGGGATAGGACTGTAGAGATAGTACAGGAGGTAAGGTGCTTCTATCTGAATGAAGTCTACACAGGTTCAGATCCTGGCACTGGACATGGTCCTCTGGTGAGCATCACCAGGGTTGGCCCCAAAACAAAAAGCAAAAATAGAAAAGTGATCTTGGGATGCAATAGGTATTTCAATGATGCTTCTACTGCTTGAAATATTTGAAAAATCCTTTAAAACTACATTATTAAATAAAACCAAAAATCATCACTTTTATTCTTAATGACAGTTCAATTTTGAGGAAAGAAATTATCCCAAATGTGAACATCCATCTCTTCATTATAGGCTAACTCAAATTGTTTTGAGATTGTCTTCAAAAATAATTCAGCCACCAAGAGGACATAAAAAGTTTTTAAGGGGGCATTCCTAGATCAAAGTTGGCCCCAGAGAATAGAGAGAAGAAGAAGAGAAATAATAAAGGAGAAAGAAAGAAGATTCAGTTGAGAAGCAATAGAGATCAGGCAATTAGGATACAAAAATTATATTAAGAAATGATAGAGCCAAATATCCAAACCACAGAGTCAGCAACACTGAAATCAAGAGACTCAAACTTTAACAACCAAACTTAGAAAGGTGCCTGTCACCTCAAAAGAAACAGTGACCAAAACACAGAGAGAGCCCATAGAATGGGAAAGAATTTCTCAAGAAAACCTGAGAAACTAAGAACCCCATCAGATAAGGGGTTAATATCTAGGATATACAAGACATTAGTAGAATTGTACAAGAAAAAACCTCCAAACCCATCAAAACATGGGCAAAAGAAAAGAATGGAAGCTTCCTCAAAAAAAGAAATACAAATGGCCAAAAGGAACATGAATAAATGCTCTACATCACTAATCATCAGGGAGATTAAAATCAAAACAACAATGAGATAACATCTTACACTACAGAGACGCTGGCACACATCAAAAAGAACAAGAACAACCAGTGCTGGCTCAGATGTAAGGAGAAAGGTACTCTCTTTCATTGTTGGTGGAAATGCCAACTGGTCCACTCTTTCTGAAAAACGGTATGGGCGTTCCTTATAAAACTAGAAATTGAGCTTCCATATGATGCAGCAATACCACTTCTGGGAATATGTCTCAAGGGTTCAAAAGAGCACAGTAGAAATGACATCTGCACCTGTATGTTCATTGCAGCACTGTTCACAATAGCCAGAATCTGGAAACAACCCGAGTTCCCAAGAACAGAAGACTTGCTCAAGAAACTCTGGTACATCTACACAATGGAATGCAGCTATTAGGAAAGATGAAGTCATGAAATTTGCTTGTAAGTGGATGGTCATGGAGAGTATCATGCTAAGTGAAATGAGTCAGAAAGAGAAGGACAGACATAAAATGATTGCATTCATTTCTGGAATAGAAAATATCATAATATGAGACTAACACCCAAGGACAGTAGAGACAAGGCCAGGAAGATTGCTCCATGGTTGGAAGCCTGCTTATATTTTTTATTTTTTTATTAGTGAATCACCGTAAAGTAAAGTTACAGACTTACAAATGTTCGTGCTTGCATTTCAGTTGTACAGTGGTCGAGTGCCCATCCCTCCACCAGTGTTCATTTTCCACCACCAATGGTCCCAGCATCCTTCTCACTACCACCACCCCACCTCTCCCCACCCCACCCCACCTCTGTGGCAGGGCATTTCCTTTCTCTCTCTCTCTCTCTCTCTCTCTCCCTCTCTCTCTCTCTCTCTCTCTCTCTCTCTCTCTCTCTCTCTCTCTCTCTCTCTCTCTCTCTCTCTCCTTTTGGGTGTTGTGGTTTGCAGTAGAGGTATTAAGTGACCATCATGTTCAGTCTATAGTCTACTTTCAGCCCGCATATCTGATCCCAAACAGGCCCTCCTAGCATCCTTTACTTCGTTGTCCCTTCTCTGAGTTGCCTTTTCCCCCAGCATGCAAGGCCAGCATCTAAGCTGTGGAGTGTTCCTCCTCATACTTATCTCTACTGCTTTTTCAGCAGGAGCAGAACGCAGCTGGGATAGAGAAGGGATCACTAAGTCAATGGTGGTTAGAGGGATTTCTCAGGATGAAAGATATACTGAAAGTAGATAAAGGACCAAGAATTATAGCCACTCAGTATCTGTATTGCAAACAATAATGCCCCAAAATAGAAATAAAGAAGGAAAGTGTCTGCCATAGAGGTAAATGTGGGGTGGGATGGGGGGAGAGGGATACTAGGGACATTGGTGGTGGAAAATGTGCACTGGTGGAGGGATGAGTGTTCTATCATTATATGACTGAAACTCAAACATGAAAGCTTTGTAAGTGAAGATCATGGTGATTCAATTAAAAATAAATTAAATTAATTTCATCATCATCATCATCATCATCATCATCATCATCATCATCATCATCATCTCGTTGATCATTGATTTTCTCGAGCAGTCTCAGTAACATCTCCATTCATCCTAGCCCTGAGATTTTAGAAGCCTCTCTTTACTTGTCCGTCCCAACGATGCCGCACTGGAGGCTCTTTCAGGGTCAGGGGAATGAGACCCATTGTTGTAACTAATTTTGTCATATTAATACGCCACGGGGAGCTTGCCAGGCTCTCCTAGGCAGGCAGGAAACTCTCGGTAGCTTGCCAGGTTTTCCGAGAGGAAGAACTAGGCTATCAGATCTCACTCAGCCGCAAAAGCAGCCACATACTTCTGGGAACTTGTTTTTGTTTGTTTGTTTGTTTTGCTTTGTTTTGTTTTTATTGAATCACCATGACAAAAGCTACAAAGCTTTCAGGTTTAAGTCTCAGTCATATAATTATCAAACCCCCATCCCTTCACCAGTGCACTGGTTCCCCCACCAAGAATCCCAATATACTCCCCCACCCCCCACACCGTACCTGAGTGGCCAATGATCTTCACTTTATTCTCTCTATACTTTGGATACGTTCAATATTTCAACAGAGAACTGACTATTATTATTTGGAATTTTCCCCCAACAATCAAACGTGCTGAAAAGGAATCATTTGATAGTTTGTTTTCCATTGCTGAGAATGAAGATTATAGGAGCTCATGCGGCCACGACAGTTGCCGCACAGTTTTGGATTTCTGTTGTTTTAGCTCAGTTTACAGTCTAGATGCATTTCTATAAGTCCCTGGGTGCCAAAATCGGTTAGTGGACCTCCCTAATCATAGTCTTTAAGGAGCAGAGGGGCTGTGTCATGCGTGGCTGCTCCAGATCTCATCTGGGCGGAGGGCGTGCCGGTAACACCCCCATCCCATGATCTCTTGCGCGCCACATAACTACAAGCTAGAACCTCTGGGTTGTGAGTCCTAGAAAATAGCAAACACCATGTGGGCACTGCTGCTGCTGCCGCTGCTATCTTCCCCTTAGAAAGAAAGCATTGGAAGAAAAAATCCTTCCCCCCTCCCTGGGCGGCATGAGGCCGTAGCTCAGCTCACAGTTTAGATGCATTTCTGCAAGTTTCTGGGTGCCAAAATGGGTTAGTAAACCTCCCGGATCATAGTCTTTAAGGAGCAGAGGGGCCGTGTCGTGTGTGGCTGCTCCACATCTCATCTGGGCTGAAATTTTGGTTTTATAGTCTCTAGATGTTGGCCATTGATGGGATTACACAGAGCCGGGGGTAGTTTCTGGGTGTAACCGCCAAACTACTGGAAAATGGGGGATCTGGGTGGAAGAGGCCCAGTTATTTACTATAAAAGAAAGAGAGTTGCCTGTCAAGAGGGCAGTCCTGAGCAGGACTCAGTGGAGAGGAAATGTGGAAGGGAACTTGGGAACTTTGCTGGAGAGAAGTTAACAGTGGTGGTAGGTTTAGTGCAGCATTATTGTAGGTCTAAAACTCAACTATAGACCCACAAATAAATCTCAGAAGAGAGCAACATGCTGCAGAGTAGTCTCACCCCACACCAGGATGGTTTCATCTTGAGACCATGAGGGGAGCAGGTGTGTCTCTCTGTCTGCTAAAACAGAACCCTGGCAGCCATAACTCTCCAGAACCCAATTGCCGTTATGCTCACAGTCAATCTTCACAGGCTCAGGACAGTCCCCCATGCATGAGAATGAATCCACTAGAAAACCCAGGTACACAGGTTTTGTGACTGAAACCTTCTGTGAACTATGGGCAGGTCCTGTCCCTCTGTCCCTCTCTCTCCCCTGTACGCTATTACTAGTCGTAGCTGTGGCCACATGCATGTGGGTGAGATCCCTGCACTCTGTACCTGTCACAGGGCCTCTTGACTGAACCTGCAGGCTGCAGACTGAAAGAACCAAGTCTGGGCAGAGAGAGGGGGGCTGGGGAGGCTGGAGCCTCCTTTTATGCTGCTATATCCCACCCCCAGTCATTCTGTCCTCTATTCGATTGGCTACCTGTTCCTGGGCTATATTTTTTTTTCACTTGTCACTTGTCATCCCATTGATCTTCTATTTGCTTGAGCAGGCACCATAATGTCTCCATTTGTCCCTGTCACGTGCTGGTGTAGCCCAATGGTATCTGCTTGCTCCAGGAACATGAAGAGCCTCAAATCATTCTTTCAGGGTTTTGACAAAGAAGTCTGATTACCTCATAGTTGGGCAGTCACACGGTCTTTTGATGTCCCGTCGAATCCAATTGGTAACAGCTCTAGTCCAGCGGTCATCTCTAAATCACAGTAATCATATCTGGCCAATCTGATTTTTGATGCCTTGGCAAATGAGACAGCGCCCCTGAATCCTGATCGTCGACAGAGGTTGGAACTCCGGATTCCTTCTCTCACTTGAGTGAAACGTGATATCCCAAGCATAGCTCTTTCTATTCCTCTTTGAGATACCCGAATAACGTTCTCATCCTGTTTTCGTATGGCCCAGGTCTCTGAGGCATATGTCAGTGCAGGAAGAACGGTGGAGTCGAAAAGATGTGCCCAGAGCCGCAGATTCTTTGTTCTCTTAGACACTTCGTTGACGCTTTTGAAGGCGGCCCACACTGTTCTCTTCCTCCTGTGCAGTCCTGGCGCCAAGTCGTTCCTCATGTTGAGTTCTTGACCCAGGTAAACATAGCTGCTGCATTCGGAGATATCCATTCCATTGAGAGCAAATGGAATGTCAGGGACTAGTTTGTTCTTCACGAACATTGTTTTGGTGAGATTCAGCTGCAGTCCAACCTTTCCACACTCGCTGTCGAAATCAGCCAGCATTTGTGCTGCTAGGCTAATGTTTGGTGTTATTATAATGATGTCATCAGCGAAGCAGAGGTGGTGTAGTTGCTGACCATCTATCTTCACTTCCATTCCTTCCCATTCCAGTCGTCACATGACATTATCGAGGGTGGCACTGAAGAGTTTCAGTGAAATAGTATCACCCTACCAAGCTCCTCTCTTTACGTCAATGATCACTTCCTTGTAGAACGGTGAGATCCTGGTGGTGAATCCATAATACAGCTCACGGAAGATCAAACTGAGTTTGAACGCCCTGTTTGGCTAGGGCTTCGATGACCGCTTCAGTCTCAACAGAATCAAAGGCCTTCTTCAAGTCAATGAACGTTAGAGAGAGCAGCATCTTGAACTCTCAAGAAACTTCAATGAGCTTGGACACTGTGTGGATATGGTTGATTGTGCTGAATCTTTTTCAGAACCCAGCTTGCTCACATGGTTGTCCTTCATCTAGTGTTCTGCCTATTCTTTTCAGGATGACTCGAGTGAACCACTTGTAAACAATGGACAACAGGCAGATAAAAAGGTAATAGTTGCTGATGTTGTGGATTATCTCCCTTCTTGTACAACAGATCAGTCCTGCTGGTTTTCCACTGGGACAGAACCTTGCATACAGACAGGTAGCATGTGAAGAGCCGAGTCAGTGTACTGATGAGTACTGGTGGCAGATTCTTCAGGTGTTCTGGTCTGACCTTGTCTGGACCAGGTGCTGTACACCTCTTTACTGACAAAATGGCATGTCAGATTTCGGAAGGGAGGACATTGGGAATGAAATATCCATCCTGCAGAATTTGATGCGTGGCAGGTAGATGTGGTTGTCGAAGAAATCCGAGTAGAAGTTGTGAATAATCCTATATATTGCCCTTCTGGAAGATGTAATAGATATATCAAGAGGTCGGAGGGCAGTCATCTTGGTCTTTTAGTTGGCGAAGGACAGGCAAGCATTGCGAATACTTTTCCCGGCTTCTGCTGCACTGGCTAACACTGCTGCTCTTCTCTCTTTGAGGTCTTCCTTTATTGTTTCTCTACACAGCTTTGCGAGCTCGGATGTTAGCTTGTGGTTGCCTGAGGCTCGTGCCAAACCACGCTGGTGAATGAGCTCGATAGTTTCCTAAGACAGGCGTCTGTTAGTGGCTTTCCCACTCTCGGCATTCTTCACGGAGTCATGGCGGTGCTGAGAACTTCTCAATTTCTTCTTCATCATAGTTGGATGTTGGCTGCTAGACGACGAAGATAGAAACTGCTGGCAGGGAGCCACATCTATTCAAGCATAATTGTCCGATTCGGGTTGTTTGTCATTAAAATGAATCAATGCAAAAAAATAAAAATAAAAATAACATCATCATCATAATAATAAAATGAATCAATGCTGATGGCCAAGTTCATGTTGACAAGGACACTGATGCCACCAATGCCTCCTTTGTCACATGTTCTGAGGACATGTGTCGAAAATATCGTGATGTGATCATGCCTTCTCGTTTCTGTCAGACCAATGATGTCATACTTGATCTGCACTTGCACCATCAGGTCCTCGATGGATTCTCCTGATGCTAGCATTTGTGCGTTGAAAGTACAGTCAAGGACTGTAGGACAGTTGAAGGACTATTTTAGTTCTTCATATTTACTTATTAATTTATTTTAATTTAATTTTTATAAAGTAGTTCACAATATTTGATTACACTTAATATTCAAACATTATAAGACACTTCCTACCCATTCTCCATAATTACCACACTATATTGATAGAGTTCAGACAGTAGGCAATAAATCATAGAGTAATATATAAATATATGTGTATATATAAACATATATACACATTTACATATTTGTATATATACATACATACCTCTTGGAGAGCCCAGCAAGCTACCAAGAATATCCCGCCCACATGGGCAGAGCCTAGTAAGCTATCTGTGGCATATTCAATATGCCAAAAACAATAACGATAGATCTCATTCCCCTGACCCCGAAAGTGCCTCCAATCATTGGGAAAGATGAGTAAGGAGAGGTTGCTAAAATCTCAGGCCTGGGAGGAATAGAGACATTACTGGTGCCCACTCGAGTAAATCGACGAACAATGGGATGATAGTGATACAGTGATATGCAGAATCATGAGTGGGTCCCCTCCTTTCATCTCCTTGTACTTCTGGATCCCTGGGCACCATATAAGCTCATTAATGGCCATGATCCAGAGACTCACAAATACATCTCAGAAGAGAACAACAGGCTGTGAAGATGCCTCCAGACCCCAAAATCAACATCCAGTTAAAAATCTAACTCCAGCTCTAGAACGCTACTTAAAATTTTAGAATTCCTGGAGTTTCATACCATACTTTATGCCATTCACAAAACATTCTCATACTTTATGGCACTGCTATACCAAGATTAGCACAACCACATTTGATGGGTGTAAGGTAGAAGACAACCAATCTTGATTAATATATAAATATATATATATGTATGTATAAAAGCACACAAGGTTCAACCTGTAACATGTTAGTGATCTCTTATACAGAGGATTAATAGCTCCCGATGAGATACAATAATTTTCACACATTTTCCTCTAAGGAAACATTTTTGGAGCATTTTTAGTTGATTATTCATAACAAGCAATACAAAATAAATTATTTAGCATTTGCCTTTGGGGCAGGCTTCGGTGGTGGTGGGAAAATTCAAAATAATGGTAGTGGTATTGGTGTTTAAATATTGAATGTAATAAATTATTGTGGGCTGGAGCGATAGCACAGCGGTTGGGCGTTCGCCTTTCACACGGCGGACCCGAGTTCGATTCCTCTGCCCCTCTCAGAGAGCCCGGCAAACTACCAAGAGTATCAAGCCCAAGAGGCAGAGCCTGGCAAGCTACCCCATGCATATTGGAAATTGGATATGCCAAAAACAGTAACAATAAGTCTCTTAATAATAGATGTTACTGGTGCCTGCTCGAACAAATCAATGAGCAACGGGATGACAGTGACAGTGCAGTAAATTATTATGAACAAAAAATGAAATGAAAAATAAATAATAAAACAACTATGAATAACTTTATAAATCATAATATTATTATTTAAATTATTATTTAAAAAATAATATTTTTTAAAAAATCAGCTACCAAAAGAAATAAAGTGTCTATCTAGGGTGAAAAAGCAAACAAAATACAAGAATAGTAAAATAAAAAGCTTTATCACAGGCAAAATGTTTTTTATAGTATGAAATCCAAATTCCTTAAACCATAATAGACTTGAAATTTTGCAGGAATAAATATTAATAATCATTGGGTGTCCATAAGCATCTTATTTTTTTTGTAAAAATAAAGTACATTACCTATCCACACAAAGTATATATGCATTTTTACATTGGTATATCAATGCATAATTTTTAAACCTGCCTCCTAAAATTTTTGTTTAGTTTTAAAATATGATTTACTACTTCCCAAGAAGAAATGAAACACTGGTTGATGTTGTTACCATTAAATAATTCACAAAAATAGAAGCAACAGTTCTAGTCAATCATCATAATTTACTAATGCATGAAGAAATGATATTGAGGACAAATTTTACATTTGCTATCTTTATGATATGGAAATTCTGTGCAGTAAATGTGTCATTTAGAACTCAGGAATGATCCATTTTGTGATTACACAGAGACAGACATACTCTACCAAATACATGATGCCCTTATACTTTCCTTCCTCTAAACCTAGATCCTACTGGAATTAAGAGCTACATTCAGGACTAACCAGATAGTTCAATGAACTACAGCACATGATTAACCTGCAGGAAACTCGGGTTCAATAATCAGCACCAGGTGATCCCCTGGAGCATTGCCAGAAGCGAATTCTGAGCAAGGCTGGATGTGACACAAAAATATATAAAAGAAAGAAATTATATTCAAATATATTTGTTTAAGAAGAAAATTAAGGACACAAATATTGATGAAGCTTTGAGATATTGGCCTTCACTTTGAAATTGATATAACTTGTCCTAACAAAAAAAAAGAAAATCTTTTTATACCATGATGTTTCTCTTCAAAGAATTTTCAAAAGGTTTTTCGATGTTGTTTGTTTCTGGGTAACACCTGGTAGTCTTAGGGGCTACTCCTAGCTTAGTGCTTGGTCCCCTGGCAGTCCTCGGAGGAACATGTGATGCTAGGGACCAGTCCCAGGGCTTTCACATATTAATTACAGATTTAGTCCATTGAGCTATCTTTCTGGCCCTTTCCCAATTTAACTTCAACTCTGTGAGTCAAAATCTTGAAGTAGCAATGATAAGAATACTTGTTTAATATTTTCTAGCATAGCACCTAATTACAGTTGTTAAACAAAAGCTAGGTTACAGAGGAATGAATTGTTTATGTGGCATTTGTAGGCCAAATAATGCAGACCAACTGTTTCTGTTGTTTTAATAAAGCTTGATTATAGCACAGTGAATTCCCATCTGTTTGTGAAGAGTCTGTGGCCACTGCAGTGGCAGAGTTGGAGATATTTTGACTAGTAAAATATAAATTAGTTATCATGTGACTGGACCAAATACTTAATTTTGAGAGTATTAATTTTGTTGTCGTATGAAACAGTCTTGAATAATTATTTGCAACAATTGAATTTATAAATATTTTCCTATAATATTGACTACAAAACTAAGTTAGAACCAAGATGCAAGATAAACATTAATGACATCATGTTTCCCAATATAAAAATCCTTGGGACTAGTGATTTATTTTCTCAGCCTCACACCACACCTGCTTGGTCCAGATCCACACATCTGTATCACGGACACTGTATGCAATTTACATTTTCTGCCATTTTTATAAGAACAAAGCTTTAATGTAAAGACTTAGTCGCATATAATATTTATAATGATACATCAAAATCATCAAGTGAATTACAAGTAAGACATGATGAACTGGTGTTTAGAATGGGAAGGATATTTCTCACCAGGTGCTAATAATTTGAAGGTAGATTTGACTGCAGACTTACATAAGTTGATACAGCTCTTCCTTAATCAAAGGATAGTTAAAAAGAATATGAAATGAGCTGACACATTTTGACATGATTACCGAATGCAGATCAGATACATGTGTGCTGCACATTGGGAATGCATTGGCATTTTCATTCCCTTAAGTTATGGATTTTAAATCAGTTCCTGAGATGAACATTTCAAAAATATGAGCTTAAGGTTCTGAAACACTTAACCAAACCTGGAACTTGAACATGTGCATGAAAGTTTTTCCCATTCCTGCAGACTCCCATTTTACTTTGCCTTACAAAGTAAACTTAAAAAAAATTTTAAATATAACTTTTGGTTGGTAAGCTAGGGAAGACTAAAGATAAAAGCAAAGGAAGAAACCTCAAAGGGAAGCAGATTTGATACATAAAACTTTTAGATATCTGTATATCAAAAAGTCATAAAAACAAGAAGACAAAAGAAAATATATCTAATATGATGGGCTGTATTCTTAATATATAGCAAGTCCTTAAATTTATGAGAAGCAATAAACAATAGTTACTAAACTGACCATTCAACAAACTTTAATTGAACTCTAGCCCCATTACAATTTGAGTTTCAATAGATGATGGTCCCACTGTTCCAGACTAGCATGTGTCAGAACTCAAGACAGTGCTAAAACCAGGACCATCCTAGGCATCCTGGGACTTAGACAGACCTGGACTAATGTCTCTTTCCACCGCTGTGTGTTCTTCAATGTGTCACTTCACCTTCATGAACATCAATTTCCAAGTCTTTAAATGGTGCTAACACAGTACTTAACTCGAATTGCAGAGAATAATTAACAAGAAAGAATGTACAAAGAATAGCTGGCACAAGGAACATGCTTGTTAAGTGGTAACTGTTATGTTCATTGCCATTATTGTTACCATAGTTTATCAGTTGTGAAGACTTACTACTACTTTTCAATATATATGTTTCTTTATTCCTATCTATGAACCCCACTTTAGGGAAGAGGGTCAACAAATGCTGCCAATTTCATTGATAGAAGTTGTCATTTGCCCTACTTCTGGACATTGACTGGGTGGATAAAAGGTTTGGGTTGACACTTCCAAGAAGCTCCTTAATAAGTGTACCTGTGTCAAAAGAAGGTAGAGGGTCAGACACAATTGATATGCATATCTTGTCTTCTACTTTACACACAAACTTGAGGCTGAGAGCCATGCAGCCAACTGCAAGCCCAGCGCTGCCAAGAGTCTGCAAATGAGGGCTGAGTGAGAAGATTCTCTGCTGGAATCGGGGAACTATCACACCTACTTGGCTTTTCAACTTTTGGATTTCACTCTGTATGTGAAAAAAATTCTTCTGGTTTAAATTGCTATTTTCGGGTTACACAGTCAAACAATTTTCATCCACTGGCTGTATTCTACTAGTAAGCACATAGTAGAATACAATCAACTGATTCAAATGGCAGTTTAGGAAAGAATAAAAAACAAATATTGGCTGTTGTGGCAAAATATATTTCATAATTTTTAGTATAAAATATAAACACGACACTATGTTAGCTGTCATTTTGACAATAAGGGACAGAAAATAATCTTTAAAATGTCATATTTATCAATTAATAAATGTGACCTTTTTATATATGGTGCATAATTTCTATGGACATTTTTCAAAGAAACGAAATGCAACAGATGCAACTGAAACTCCCCTTAATCTTTTTGATCCATTTGCTTCACACTCTCTCCAAGTTTAATCAACATCCCAAAGATGTTGTGAATGCTCCCTGTCAAGCTTTTTATAATTTTTATATAGTAGCATACAAAACAATGTATAATAAATTACATCACCATATCACTGTCATCCCATTATTATTCACCGATTTACTCTAGCGGGTGCCAATAACGTTTTCATTCATCCCAGCCCTGAGACTTTAGCAGCCTCTCCTTACTCATCTTTCCTAAAGATTGGAGGCTCTTTCAGGGTCAGGGGAATGAAACTGTTATTGTTACTGTTTTTGGCATAGCGAATACACCACAGGGAGCTTGCCAGGCTCTTCCGTGTAGGTAGAATATTCTCGGTAGCTTGCCGGGCTCTCTGAGAGGCATATATATATATATATGTATATATATACATATTATGATGACGATGTAATAAATTGCATATTTTTGTATTTTTATAATCACATACATGCTTTAATCTTGCTTGTACCATTTTATAAGCCATTTTAACTCAACCATATAATTTTGATGTAGATATATATGAATTTTTTTCTTCATTTGTTAATTTTCTGCTTTTAATTATACAGTATATTCAATTGTATGAATATATCATTCACTTATCAATTTTTGCTTTGTGAGACATGTATGTTTTTAAAAATTTTGCTATAAGTATATTCCTTTCATTTTTTAAATAGCTTTATTGTCATTAGTTACAAACATTCAATATTCCAACACCAATGCCACCATTATTGCACCTTTCCACCACCATTATTTCCAATTTTCCCAAACCCCCTTAAGTCTGCCTCCATAGCAGATCCTCAATAATTTGTTTTACATTGTCTGTTATAAGAATTTGCTAAAAGGATGATTAAAAAATTTTTCCTTAGAAGAAAGTGAAGACTGTTTATCTCACCATGGAGCCCTTTATCCCTTGTATAAGAGATTATCAGTATGTTGTGCAGTCAACTATTCTGTGTTTGCATTTTGTTAACCAAGATTGGTTGCCTTCTAGATTCCATTCCATTCAATCTGTTATGCTCCTCCTGTTTTATCAGTGTTACAGAGTTTGAAGTGTCATGTAGCCAAAATTGTGGCTGCACACTCCGGGGTGTCCAAATTTCTAGCGATGTTATGATACAGCTAGAGTTAAATTCTTAGCAGAGTGGCAGCTCTGGGGCATGTGTGTGACTTCTGGGTTTTCAAAATTACAGGGAGATGGGGGGAAGTAGCCCATCTCTGACCCCATGAAAACTGGAGATTTCAGTCACAAAATTTGCATATCTGAGTTTTTCAACAATTTCTGAATGACACTAGCACAAGTGGTGAGATCTAGTAGGGGAACATGGTGGTGATTATGAAGCTTATTAGCACATTCTTAAATTCACAATGAAAGTCCCTCATTATTGGTTAATTTACATATCACTAATTAAAACGTTTTTATTAGCTATTTTATTTTACTCTGAAATTCCTGTTCCTTGGTGGAAATTTTACCTTTTCCCTTATATACTTGTAGGAGTTACTCATATCTTGATTAAAATTTTTTCTAATGGCCCATGGTCTTTAATGACATTGCCTTAAATTTTGATATTAAATTCATTCATCTTTACCTTACATCTTTCTTCTAAAGTGAGATACAATTCAGATAACATAAAATGTGTCCTACTAAAGTATACAATTCTGTAGTTTTTAGTATATTCAAAACATTTTTAAAGTTCCAGAACATCAAAAAATACCAGAACATTTTAATCACCTAAAAAAAAATGTATCAAGTGGTGTCAAACATAGTGTGATGTCCATTAAGCAAACAGACCTGGTGGCGTGGGAATGGGAAATAAGGGGAAAAATTAGGTACATGGACCAGCGGGACGCTGGTGGTATCTCGAGCTGGAGCCGATATCAGCACAAGACCTTTGGTTCCAGAAACTGCTTGCAGACACTCTACTAGACTATCAACTAAGCCAGAGCCCCACGCCGGCTGATGACGGGAAATAATCATCCTCTTCGGTTTTTTTCCCTTTGACAGACAGCGTGGCGATTACTGAACAGGCGTGAACTCGGTGGCGCGGGGCAAGGGGGAAAAAGAAAAGTTATGTAACAAACAGCAGGACTTAATATCTCTATATTCTTAGCAATGGAGAACTATCAAATGCCTCATTGGCAATAGGACTGTCTTTTTCTTTTTGGGGGGAAACCCCAGCAACGGTAGTGAGTTGTGTGTCGAAACATGGAATGTAATCGAGATAAGCGTAAATGAAGTGAAACTTATCACGTACAAGGGTGGGGACTAGGGAGGTGGGAGGGGGCGGCAGATATACTGGGGGGGTTGGTGATGGAAGATGGGCACTGGTGAAGGGAAGGGTGTTTGAATATTGTATAACTGACATAATCCTGAGAACTTTGTAACCCTCCACTTGGTGATTCAATAAAAAAAAAAAATGTTTCAAGGCCAGAGCAATAGTACAGCAGGTAGGGGTGCCTTGGCCTGAGCATTATTGGGTGTGACCCCAAAACAAAATAATAAAAGTAATTTATCATTAATCATTCCTCATTTTATTTTGCCCAAACTGAGCCCTTGGCACTACTTCTGTCTCCATGTATTTACCTCTTGGAAATTTCACATAATAAGGATTGTATGATAAATTACTGAGCTTCTTTTCTTACGAATAATTATTTCAAGGTTCATGTGTGCTGTAGTATAGATTAGTACTTCATTTCTTTTTAATACTGAATAATATTTAATATATACACATATATATACCACATCTTGTTTATGTATTCATCAGCTAATGGAAATTTAACTTGTTTCCATTATGAGACTATTATGTGCAGTCCTGCTATAAACATTAATGTGAATATTTTGGGGTGAACATATGTTATGAGGCATGTGTTTTGGCATGCCTATGGCATTTCTATGTTCTAAATAATTTTATAAGCCTTTTCAAAGGATATCATTATTTTCCATACTTAGCCATACAAGAGAACTCCAGCTATTCCATTTATCCTACTAGTTTAACTTTCCCTCTTTATAATTGTAGCCATACTAATGAATCTGAAATGTATGGTGCCCTTTTTTTCTGGTTTGTTTTAATTTAATTTCTTTTCATAACATTGGTACATGTGATTTTGAAAGTTTATATGCTGTAAAAGTACAACATTATACACCCACCACGGAAAGAAGCAGCACCCTTCTAAAATAGTTCCTAGTGTTCTGTCAGCCATTACCTACTCCCACTTGGTAATCTTAACTCAGTGGTTATAGTCTTAAGAATTTCTTTCACTGGACATTGTCTGCTGCCTTGATTTCTATATCTATAGGCCATTATTGAGTGGTATTATCCAATATTTTCCAATTATTATATTTCTTCTTCTGACTAAATTCACCGCATGCCCCCCATAGTTCCTATGTAATAGCAAAAGGCAAAACTCATCTTTTCCAAAGTTATGAAACATTTCATTGTGTATATACACTGCATCTTTTTTACCCATTCATTGATAATTGGACATTGGGGTTAATACCACATCTTATTGTGATTTTATTGTTAAACATCTCTTTATGTTCCTACTGACAATTTGTGTTTCTTCTTTGGATATAAAGATCATCTTATGCTTAGCCTTTTCCCATTTTTAAAAATTATGAATTCATCTTTTTATTCTTTTTTTTATTAGTGAATCACTTTGAAGTACAGTTATAAACTTATGAGCTTTTGTGTTTGCATTCAGTCATACAGTGATCGTTTACCCATCCCTCCACCAATGCCCATTCACCTCCATCAATGATCCCAGTATCCCTCTCACCACCCCCACCCCATCCCCCACCACCACACCCTGCCTCTGCAGCAGGGCATTCCCTTTTGTTCTCCCTCCTTTTGGGCGTTGTTGTTTGCAATAGAGACATTGGGTGGACTTCATATTCAGTCCATACTCTACTTTCAGCTTACATCTTTCAACCCGAATAGATTAAATAGTTTCTCCCAACATCCTCTACTTGATGTTCCCTTCTCTATCTCAGCTGCCTTTTCCCCCAGAATGTTAGGCCAGTTTCCAAACTGTGGGGCAGACTTCCTGGTCCTTATCTCTACTATTCTTGGGTGTTAGTCTCCCACTCTGTTATTCTATATTCCACAGATGAGTGTTAAGCCAAATGAGTCAGAAAGAGAGAGACAGACATAGAAAGATCGCACTCATCTTTTTATTCTTTTGTTGTGAGAGTTCATTATGTTTCTCATACTCATACCTTATTAGAAATATAGTACAAATATTTCCTCATTCTGTTATATTTTTATTTTTTTGATATTGTCCTTTGAAACACAATGTTTTTAATTTTGATGTCCAATTTGCTTCTTTTGTTACCCATACTATTGATGTCAGATCTTAGAAACCATTACCTAATTCAAGGTGATAAGGAATTACACTTTTTTTTGTTTCTTCTTTTGTTTTTTCGGGGTGTTGGGGGAACACCTAAAGATACTCAGACATTACTCATGGTTTAACGGTCAAGAACCACTCATGGTATTGCTCCAGTGACTATATGCAGTACAGGAATTATACTTATGACTGCATTCAAGAAAAACATCTTAAAGTCTGTTTATTATCTCTCTAGCTCTTATTTGAATTTTTAAGCAATTAATGGATTATTCTACATCATTCATAAGTTCTTTTGGTAATATTTCTGTTATTAATGGGATTTAGCCTTGTATCATGAGCATTGATAGACAACAAAAACACATTTTATGCTGCAGATATCATAATATGCCCATGGCATTTTAGAGAAGCATAAATACATGTTCTTGAAGTTTTATGCAATCAAATAATTGTACTGACTATGTTAGAGAAAAATACGTTGTAGAAGTACTATTATATTGCGTTTTGGGGAGAATAATCCCAAGTAGTACTCACAAGGCCCAGAGGCCACTCCCCATAAAACTCAGCCAACTGGGTTGGAAGTTCAGTGCTAGGACCTATAGATGTTGTTGCTTGAGTCCTACAAGGACCACTAGCACCATTTCTGGAATGCTCAGGAGGCCCTGTGGGGCAGGAAATTCAACCCAGGTTGAGTGAATAAAAAACATGCCCTGTAACCTCTGTACTGTCTCCCAGGCCCTGAACTTTTATTCATTTACAAATTCTTGCTGTTGTTTTACAAGGGTATTACTTGGCATTAGCCTTTAGTAACATCAAACTCATTGGCTTTTTCAAAGTATACCCTGTATATTGGTGGTGGGGAATGTGCACTGGTGGAGGGATGGGTGTTTGATTATTGTGAGATTGTAACCCAAACATGAAAGCTTGTAACTATCTCATGGTGATTCAATAAAATTTTAAAAATTAAAAAAAAGTAAAATCTAATGCTTCCTTGAAGTAAATTCAAAATAGCAGAACTAAGAACCAAAGTATGATGGATGATAAGACACATGAAGTCTCTCAGATAATTTGAGTATAAATTTAATAATGCTGATTGGGAAATAAATTCTATTTTTTCTAAAAATGTTAATCAACAGAGACCATTTGCCTACCTAGTTTTAAAAATAAGCTATATAAGAATATGCTAAAATGTTGTTAACTTTATACAAACTGGCCATGTTTTCATAGAAATGCATAGATTAGTAGGTAGTAGATAATGATATAAATTAGTAGCAGCAAGGTAATGGACGATGAGCAACATTTTCTCCAAGCTACAAAATTCTTTTAATGTTCTACAGTACAAGTAGATATGAATCTAATTTGAGGCAATAATTTTAAAGAGTCTTATCTGTATCTCTCCAATGAGTTGTTATATCTCCAGAACATTTGTGACTCTTTGTAGGCAATCTCATGTTTTTATTCTTATAAGTTGAAAACAAAAGAAAGTAAGTGTTTTTGACACTAAAATATTCCACTTTACTTACTAGCACAAAAGAACTATTAGAAACATTTGACTGCTATCCAATATCTTGCCTGTGTTTTATATTTTCTGATCAGTTTAAATGGGAAGAACAGGGGAAGTGTGAGATAGTCATCCTTTCAACCACAAACATAAGAATATAGAATTAAAGACTAGAGGCAACAACCCCAAATGTATGACCATCTAATCTTTGATAAGGGAGCAAGAAATGTGAAGTGAAGCAAGGAAAGTCTTTTTAACAAATGATGCTGGCATAACTGGACAACCACATGCAAAGGAATGGGCTTAGAGCTTGACCTGACACCATCCACAAAAGTCAGATCAGAATGGATTGAAGACCTGAAGATCAGACCACAATCCATAAGATACACTGAAGACAAAGTCAGCAAAACCCTCCACGATATTGAAGCTAAAGGTATCTTCAAAGATGACACACAATTGATCAACCAAATGGAAACAGAGATAAACAAATGGGATCATATTAAACTAAAAAAACTTCTGCACCGCAAAAGATACAGTGACCAGAATACAAAGACAATCTACAGAATGGGAAAGGATATTCATCCAATACCCATCTAATAAGGGGTTGATGTCAAGGGTATATAAAGCACTGATTGAATTCTACAAGAAGAAAACATCCAACCCCATCAGATAAAGGGGTGAAGAAATGAACAGAAACTTTCCCAAGGAAAAGATATGAGTGGCCAAAAGGCACACGAAAAAATGGTCCTCATCACTAATCATCAGGGAGATGCAGATCAAAACAACTTTGAGATACCACCTCACACCACAGAGACTGGTACACATCCAAAAGAACAAAAGCAACCACTGTTGGCGAGGATGGGGGGAGAAAAGGACCCTTCTACACTACTGGTAGGAATGCTGGTTCAGCTCTTTTGGAAAACAATATGGACACTTCTCAAAAAATTAGAAATTGAGCTCCCATTTGACCCAGCAATACCACTTCTGGGAATATATCCCAGAGAAGTAAAAAAGCATGGTCGAAATGACATCTGCACTTATATATTCATCACAGCACTGTTTACAATAGCCAGAATCTGGAAAAAAACCAAGTGCCCGAGAACAGATGACTGGTTAAAGAAATTTGGTACATCTATATAGTGGAATACTATGCAGCTGTTAGAAAATATGAAGTCATGAACTTTGCACATAAGTAGATCAACATGGAAAGTATGCTAATTGAAATGAGTCAGAAAAAGAGAGACAGACATAGAAATATTGCACTCATCTGTGGAATATAAAATAGCAGAGTAGGAGACTAACACCCAAAAGTAGTAGAAATAAGTACCAGGAGGATGGATCCATGGCTTGGAAGCTGGCCTCACATGCTGGGGGAAAAGGTAGCTCAGATAGAGAAGAGAACACCAAGTAAAATGTGGTTGGAGAACCCACTCTGGAAGGGAGATGTGTGCTGAAAGTGGACTATAGATTGAACATGATGGCCACTCCATACTCCAATTGCAAACCACAACACCCAAAAGGAGAGAAAGAATAAAAGGGAATGTCCTGCCACAGAGGCAGGGTGGGGTTTGGGGGAAGGAATGTGGGGAGGGATACTGGGTTCATTGGTGGTGGATAATGAGCACTGGTGAAGGGATGGGTTCTCGAACATTGTATGAGGGAATCACAAGCACGAAAATGTGTAAACCTGTAACTGTACCCTCACAGTGATTCACCAATTAAAAAAATAAATTAATTAAAAAATAAAATAGAGTGGAGACTGCACAGGTGCAATTTAGTGGATACAGTGGTTCATATTATTATGGGTGAAAGATGACTTTAACTCTAGTTTGAGAAACAGAAAATATGGCCTTCTAGAAAGATATAGAAGTGAGAGCATAAATGAGGAGATGAGAAGTCTGAAACTGGAAGCTCTTAATAAACCAATCAATCAGTAAATGTTTATAAAGTTCCTAAAATTTCTGTAGTACTTTATTAAATGGGAATATATCATAAAAATAGAGAAAAATAAGTACTCAAAGAGACAAAAATCACATTAAGTGTTACATACTAACATAAAGACAAAATTTGTCTTTGGAACATCAGAGCTAGGGGAGCTCTCTGACTTGATCTCTGCTCCCTCCATGAAGGAAACCAAGTGTCCTGTTTAAGATCACACAAAGAAACAGACCTCAGACTAGAACCCGAGTCTTGAACTCCCATACTGCCACATGCAATTCAATTTCAGCTTAGGATCCCAAAGCAAAAGAGAAATAATTAAAACCCTGGTAATAAAGAAGAGAAAGGAGCCTGAGAACAGAAAGAGAGTCCATGAATGGAGGACACAGTAGCAAAGCATCATTAGTGAGGCTGGAATTCTAGGAGGTCCAGCCAAGCAGAAGTGTGCGTTTCATTTCCACATGCCAAATAATTATTTGAGTTATAAAATGACTGTTTACCGAGGGCGCTTGACTTGGCTGCATGTGTATATGAACTCTTTACTTTTTTCATAACACCTGCACTTTTTTTTTCATCCGTAAGCACTGAAATACAATTTGAGAAACACTACGGCCCACTCGACCTTTTTCAAATCTCCCAGACAAACTCCAAACTCACCAGCTTTCCCCATCTCAGGAGTGTGAAATCTTATTTTCCAGTTCTCTGCTCAAATTTAACAAGCCACCTCCTGCTTAACCTTCTTCTGTGAAACCTGAAAGCACCAGACAATTGTATGCCACCCCTTGCTCCTCTGAGCTCCCCAACGCTCCCCATCAGGAGTCCACAGAGCACAGTTTCAAATCTCTTATAAAAGCCCTCCCCAACGGGGAGTATAATGTAAAGATAGAAGTGTATCTTAGCACCTTACATACAAAAGAACAACCCCACATCACTGACATAAATAAATAAATAAATAAATAAATAAATAAATAAATAAATAAAATCATCTTTCTAACTCTCTCTAAGCCTTTGACTTTAAGAGAGAAGTATTTAGACAGCATTTAATTATCTCCAAACTAACAAAGACTGATTAAATGAATCTATGTTGAGACTGGAGTTTTGTTGACGGTACCGTTGTTTTTATTGCTTTCTGGTAAAGATATACTTAGTGAAAACACTACGTCTCTCAATTAGGCAGCTGGGTGACTTATAAATATATATTTATGTTTGAAGCCTAAGTGGCCATTGGCTTCCCTACTGTTTTACTTAGCTAACAAAACAACTCTATCAAAGTAAGTATTATTCCAAAACCCAACTTCCTGTGCAGAATGCTCCCATGTGCTCCATCAGTCTGGCTCTCTGATGAACTACATCGTTTCTTATAAACTGTCCATGGCCCATAAATTTCTAAGCATAAAGGCTATTACTGTGCTGTGCAAATCTGCTGAGAATTTGGGCCTTTCGAACTCCATTTTACCTGGTTTAAAATGAGACTGGGAAACTGAAAACTTCTTTTCTTTATCTATCTCAGTCCCACCCCCTATTTTAATCAATTAGAATGATTTAGTTTGCAAAAGACTGGAAAAAGAGTTTATTTTGACTAATATTAAGCAGCTTCTGCAAAAAATTTGTATTTTCTTTCTGCAAGTACAATCATGAAAAAGAAAAAAAAGAGATTGGGACAATTTTCTAATTAATCTTAGACGTACAGATTGGAAAACCCAGAAGGTTAAAAAGAATCATTTTTTATTCTACTAGATGAATAATTGTAGGCAATAGTGGATGAGGAAACACAAAAGAATGATTTTGAATCTCAGTAAAGTCTAAATCTAGCTCATATAAATACAAATTATATTATTTGATTTGTACGATATTCATAAAATTTAAGGATGTTATAAGATTTCTAGTATAAAAACAAATTGACATTATTGGATAACATCATAACAACTACCAGTATTGTTTTGTTCTTACTGTAGTCTACAATGGGTTCATAGACATAATCTCATTTGTTCTTTGCGAGTAAGTACAAAGATTGCAAAGGACAAACAGGACACTGACCTTTAACTTGCCCATGAGATTTCTTTGCAACTTATCACCAACATCATTACTTTCATTAATAATTAAAATAATAGTTATAGTCATAGGAAGCTATGAACAGAATATAACTAAACATTTACTTCAAAGGGAATTAAAACAAAACTGTTTCCCAAAGCTAAACTATTTTAGATTTAATCAGCATTAAATCGAATGGCTTCCAGAATAAATTAATCCATCTCGGGATTTTTAAAGCAAACAGAGAAAACTCCCCCACGTAAAGGAAGAAACAAGGAAGTAGTGGTAGGAGGAAGAAATAATGCTCTTTATTTCAGACATGACATTTACAAGGGATTTTTCCTTGTGCTAAACAAGCCGTCTCACCTTGCCATCCTCCAACCTAGAATCTGTCTTTTCACCTTCACACTTTCATTCACATCTCATTAAGTAAACAGTGAGATGCTTGTGCTACTGTTAGTCTCTTTGACACAGAATTGCAGTTTTGTTGAAGAATCTTTTCTGGCAATATAAGAAAATTGTGGTTGTTTATGTGATATATTTAGTGCAAAGGAGGCTAGTAAATTCTAGACAGAGAATAGAGATTTGCTTCCTTTATCACTTTAAAACCTTAAGAACTTTTTTCAGACTGTTAAAATCCTACTGTAAAAATAGTCAAGTAAATGAACTGTGTGTGATCTAGAGTATGAGCTGAAATATCTTAGCAGTTCAGTGTTTGGATCAAAAGAGTTTTTTCTAATAAATTCCTACTTCAAAATTGATTCTAATCATTTCAATAGTATTGGCTTCCATCCTTTCATCTATAAAAACTATTATTATTGTAGTACAATATGTCACCCAAAACAATTATAAATCAGCTTGCCATGATTTATTTCTGGGTGAATTTTCTTCGTTTATATTTAAAATTTTCACTAAAATTTTTTGGAGGAATATATTAAAAATTGATCATATAAATTTTTGCAAATTACAATCATAACAGGATATTGAATCAATTAAAAATATTCAAAGTAAAAAACAGGTGATGAAAATAAGATCTAAAAACTATCACAGGAAGTTATTTTTACTGTTTACTCTGGCATTTAATTTAAAACACTTAATAGATTATAAAGATGAACTTATACTCTCACACAAGTTTTCTTCTGAAAGGATTAGAAAATCTCACTGTATTTCACTGAGGAAAAATAACGTAGTGTCAGATACTTACTCAGTACAATGGTTCAACGATATGTTGACATCTGTCTAGACTGATGTTTAAAAGTTAAGTTCCACAGACTCTCAAAAAGGTTTTATAGGGGTTGGAGAGATAGCACAATAGGTAAGAAAACTGCCTTACATGCCTTCAATGCAGGTTTGATCCTTGATATCCCATGTGGTCCCTTGTGCCCCACCAGGAATAAACTCTGAGTGCATAGCCAGGAGTAAATCCCCAAACAAAACAAAACAAATTATAGAAAAAGATTTTGTATCAAATTTTTATACCGAAAACTACTTTATTATCATTTCACTGTCAATAATTAATTGAAACATAGGCAGGAGAACCAGCTCATATAAGCATTATCAGAAGAACTACAAGCAGCTTTTTAAAATTTCTTTCTTACACCATCACCAATCACCTTGTTTATTTATGTCATTTGCATATACACATAAAACATAGTTTCTTATTTTGATTTTTTCTTAATTTGAATCAGTATGACAAGTAATTTGATCTTGTAATCGTTGACCTTCAAAACAATAGCCATATATTGTTAGAATGTACTCAAAAGTAACCCTGAGTTATATTTTTCATATGCCATAATGCTGCTGCTAAATATGAATGTGATATATTTCTTTTTAATTAAAAGTAGTTGCATTGTGGTGTGATTTTTAATAACTTCAGTGTCTTCAGATTTCTACATTTTAGATTCATGTTCAAACTTGTACACCACCACATGCTGATTGCAAAATTCATTAGCGCATAAATCATGTTTTAGTGATAGTCCTTTAAACAAAGTTGGTTTGATTGCAAAGTACTCGCTGGTCGGCTTATTTATTATGAAGGTTTGTCAGGCAGCACAGTTAAGTTAATCAGTAACCAATAAAAGATTTAAGCCTATAGATATGTCAGTCGATTTATTACTAGCAAAGTTTGGGGCTTCTTAAAAATGCTTATGAAAACATATTGTAATGGTTAGTTCAGAAACCTTATTTCCATGTTACATGAAAAGTTTAAAAGGAGTGCCTCTAGTTCATTGAAAGTAAAGAATTTAAATTATTTTCTTGAGTTTTGTTATCTGACCTATGTCCATGGAATACACTTAACTTGATTTGCTTTGAAATCAATAGTTTGCAATTTCTGTTTTTCTATATGGCTTAGCATGTTACTAAATCAAGTAGCAGCAGCTTTTTCTTTCAGTTCACGTCTATTGTAGGTATATAATATTAGTAATGTTCAACAGGAATAAGTGAACTCACTCTTGGAAGGTTTTTATCTGAAGATTTTATTGGGCAATTTTTTGTGAAAGAAAATCTTGACACGAAATATAATTAGGATAAAATTCAAATGGATCACAAAACTCCTTTTTCTCCACCAGATCACTGTAGAAAATAAGCAAAAAGAAAGAAGCAATATAACATTACCAGTGGAATGTATGTGCAAGCTGTGAAACTTAAAAGTTCTGTGTTAAAAATACAGATGTGCGAGCACGCAGAAGAGGGTGATGTGATGTAGTATGTTGCTTGAGGTCTCTGGGGCAGCACACTCTCTCTCTCGATGCTCCAGTTTGGTGCTCTTGAGCCACTGTGTATGTTCTGGATCAATATGGCTCCTCCTTGTGCTCTTTTTCTGTGTGTGCCACTGTGCTCTCTTCTGTCTGTCTCTCTATTTCTGACTCAGTCTCTATAGTCTCTCCTCTGGTCTCCTCCATCCTCTCTGTCTCTGTTGTCTCTCCTTTGGTCTCTTCTGATATCTTTTCTTCTGATCTTTCTCTCCAGAGCCCTTCTGCTTCAGTCTCTGGAGCCCCACTCACTCTCACTTCTGACTCTGACTCCGAATCTCATTCTCACTCACTTTGTGCTCTTTCTTTCCTCTGCCTTTGGCTCTGATGATTTTTTTTCACTCTGTGCTCTGCTTCTGTGTCTTCTCTCGTCTGTGTCTTCTCTCTTGGTTCTGTGTCTTCTCTCTTGCTTCTGTGTCTTCTTCTTCTGTGTCTTCTCCCTTCAGTGTCTTCTCTTACAGTCTAAGTTTATATAGCAATCACATAGGGTGTTGACACAAAGGTGGGTTGATTATTAACAAATCAACAAAGAGGGGTAAGACCACTTTTCCGGGAGATTAACAAAATCTCATCTAAAGAGATTACTCCAGATTACTAGGAGAACCACTCAAGGGTGGGATCCCATCCAGGGTGTGTCACTTTCTTCTTTCCTCAGCTAGTAATCCACTTAAATAGTTATAGTAAATTTACTTCTAGTATTTCTAGCAATATCATTCTGTATGAGCACATTAAGAGATATATCAAACTTAAAGTTTGGTTCTTCCTGAGGATATTCAGTATATATTCCAGACCACAGTCCTCAACCCAGGTTAGTCTTTCTAATCCCAGCAGTGTCCTAGTCTTGTCATTACTTTTGGATCATGACAGCATTTATCTATGACCATGTTCTCAACTTATAGTTGAGTATAGTGGTGCTTTGGCCTGGCCCATTTTGATGCCAGAGTAGCTCACAGCTTGCCCTGGATCCATTCTGTCCCTCATCGAGATCCTGCTTTTGGGGTGCTAGGAACTAAGGGCAACTAAGTCAAGAAAGCAGATGCCCAGGAGTAAATATTATTGGAGTCAATCAACTCCCAAGTTACAAAGCATAATATTAACTGTCTTCCTGTGTCCATACAGAAAGCACATTGCTTTAAGGTAAACTAAGTTCTCTGTGGCAAGGCTAAATGGACAAACCCAATGTTATCCTGCAGTTCTGGGTCTCAGTTTCCTCATCTTTAAAATGATGCATCTTTAAAATCTTTAAAATGGAAAGGAATGCCGCGATGGAAATGAAATAGACCATAGCTAAATTCCCTAAAACACTAAACTTGTATGACCTAGTGAGTCTGTTAAAAATCTTCATTAAATTCACAGAACACGGGGCTGGAGAGATAGCACAGCGGGTAGGGCGTTTGCCTTGCACGCGGCCGACCCGGGTTCAAATCACAGCATCCCATATGGTCCCCTGAGCACAGCCAGGGGTAATTCCTGAGTGCAGAGCCAGGAGTAACCCTTGTGCGTTGCCAGGTGTGACCCAAAAAGCAAAAAAAAAAAAAAAAAATTCACAGAACACATTTGTAACTTCAAAGCTAATGTAATGATGTAAAATGTTCCATACTTAGTATATATAGCCCAGCTGTAATGCACTCACCTTGCATTTGTGAGCCCCTTACATGATGGTGCCTTGACTTTGATCCCCAAAACTACGTATTCACCCATGCTATTGGAAAAAACTCTCCAGACATTGTACCAGGAGTCACC
The DNA here is from genome assembly GCF_027595985.1 of Sorex araneus. Taxonomy (NCBI): domain Eukaryota; kingdom Metazoa; phylum Chordata; class Mammalia; order Eulipotyphla; family Soricidae; genus Sorex; species Sorex araneus. The sequence goes on along the minus strand of NC_073313.1, from coordinate 329,393,994 downwards.
ACTGAGTATTGCTGGGAATAATCCAAAAGAGAAAAGAAAATTCTAAATAATTACTCATAGCTATTAGCTGTTTCTTCTGGATCATGTTCTTAGTAAAAAAAATAAGGGAAGGAAGCGTTAGGCTTTTATCCATTCAATCCAGGTTAATCCATTCTATGATGGGGCCAGGCAATGAAGAGAACAAAACAAACATTCTCGATTTGTGGTTGAATTATTCTGATGATTGCTCAAATTTCCTCTCTTTTTTTTGCCAGCTAGGATCTCTACTTCTCTCTTGGATTTCTTTTTAGTGGATGTTGGTCTGTTAACACCTTTAGTCAACAAAGAGATTTGCCAGTAACTAGTAGAGGAGTAAAGGTGCTTGCCCAGTAATGCAGTCAACCTCCAGCACTGCCAGGGATCACTCTGAGCACAGAGCCAGGAAGAGCCCTTAAGCACACCAGATGTGGTTCAAACCCTCCATCCCCCAAATAATTTATAAATCTAGTAACCAAGAGATCACAATATTTTGTGATATTTTGCTGTAATTAAATATATCACAGTGAAATATTCATTTCTACTGATATGAAAACTCAAAACCCTTTTATCCTCATGCAACTTCCATTCCTCCCAAAGGTTAGTATCTCAGGACACATTAAATTTTGTTGTTTTTATGTTTGACGCTAAAATAACCAAAAATTTGGGGACTCCCACCTGGAGTCAATTTTGTTTGATGCAATAATTTTATCACAAATATACCCATTACAAATATGTTTGTATCATGATCTTAAATGTTGTTCAGTTTCTGATGCACTTGTTAAGAATAGCTTTAGATGAGCAAGATTCTAATTTTTTCTAAACATCAAACATGAAACTCCATCCTCCATGGCTTTTTAAGGATTCTGAAAATTTTTAAGTTCTCTGTGAATTGTAAACAATTTTTCTCAGGGCCAGAGAGATAGTACAGGGGGTAATGTGTTTGCCTTGCATGTGACCATCCCTGGTTCAAATCCTGGCGCCACATATCTTTCCCCCATCACTGCCAAGAGTAATGTTATCACAGGGCCAGGAGCAAGCCCTCAGTACCACTGACTATACCCCCCAAAGCAATAACAGCCACAATTTCTCTCTCATAAGAACTTCATGTAAGACAATGAGATGGAATAATGGCATATGGTAATCAATGATGAGTGCTGGTGATGGCTGCCCTATTAAAAGAAAGTATAGTGGGAAGGAAGTTGTTTCACAGGTAGCCTTCTCTATGTTAGGCATTATACTAAATTTATACAAAGCTGTTCTCCTTATACTAAAGCTGCAAGTTTTTCATTCTTATTTGCAGATCAGCAAACTGATGCTTGAAATGATAAAAAAGTACTTGCCCAAGATTCCAAGTGGCATTATTTGATCCTCGGTCTTTGTATTTAAAGGTTAAAGTCTTTGTACTCATTCACTAGAAAGAAGTTGGCATACCCATGGTCCAATCTCATAATAGGTCAAAGAAGCAGGGCAAAATTTAGAACACAGGCTACAATGATTACTTTCAGGACTGACCTCAGAAGAATGATTTCAGTCTTTGATGTGGATAAGTCTTCTCTTATATATGAGGTTTATCATCCAATATATTTTTAACATCAAAATGGCTCAATCATAGTGGAATTTTAGAAAACCTACTCTTAAGTGTCCCCTTAAAATATTTAATTTAAATGTTATTTTTATTATGTCCTAAATGAAAATGTCTCATATAAGTGCCATATAACTGCCATTCAAATATTATCCTTGGATCTGAAACAGTTAAGTAGAATGAACATTACTTTTTACTGTTACCTCTCATGTAAGAAACATGTGTATTTATAGATCTTCTGGTAATTCTCTACATTAATTTCTTGACCTCACACTGACGGGAGAAGGTCAACAATTCCTATAATGTCCCTGAGTGGTGCATTTTCATCTCTAACTTGGCTGAAAGTACATAAAAGCTCAGGCAGTCAGAGAAAAAACCCAACTAGCTATACATCTGAGATGACCCCAAAATGCAAGCTAATCCCTTCAAGGTCAATTGTAATTTATGTTCAATTAACTGGCTCAAGAAACCTGTTTTAGAAAGAAGCCAGAAATTAGGAAACCTGTTGTTTGAATATTTTTAGTAGGAAATGCTTTCTACATAAGCCACCCTCACATCAGTGACTAAATTAATAAGTCATCAACTGGGCCAAGGAGATAGCTCAAGTGGCACTTGTTCGTGCAATATCCTGAGTTATACCCAGGGCGAGGTCTGCACAGCCCTCTGAGCACTGGCAGGTAAAGCCCTGTAGTTCCTAAACACACCAACCTGAACTTTGCAGGGAGTGGGTGGTGCTTTAAAAAATGTCCTAAATTGTCCTTTCCTTTAACTCATCATTATTTACATATTTTAATTACTCCTCGATGACTTACTCCAGTGATGTACAGAGTACCTGAAGGATTTGAATGTGAACTTGTTTGTTCCTGTAGCACTGGATGCTACGTAAGGGAAAAGGGCTGCCAAACTCAGTCTCCACTTTCATGTGAAAGGTCCCAAATTAACCCTCCCAAAAGAGAAATCAAATAGACATTGAAAGAAAAGGAAGGATTCCTGATGATTGCTGAGAAATTTGAGCATCAAAATAAATTTTATAATAATGACGTAAAACTAATTCAATAAAATAAGAATCCTGATAAAATAAATGAATAAAATAAAAAATGTCTTCCTTAACAATAGAATGTCAACTAATAAACCCTTAAAAGTGATGGAGTGAAAAGGTCAATGAATATGAAAGTCAGCAAATTGAGGTTGGTGAGGAATAGGAACAAAATTATTATTACTTAATAATCTGCAAACCACTTGGCAGATAACATCTTGATCAAGTGAACCAGGTTAATGTCATTGATACTGGAATAAACAGACATGGTGTACCTGATGACACAGTGCATGGACTTGATATTAGGAAGATTTTGATATACATTAATAATCACAGTGTTGATGGTATGAAAATTTTAATTTAAAGAAAATTAGTAGGAAAAAGTAACACTCTCTAAAGTAAGATTAAAAACATAATCAGGAGCTGGGGGTGTGGCTGAGCAATAGAATGCATGCTTTGAATACATGAGACCTTGGGTTATTCTATCACTGGCATATCACACGCCACACACACACACACACACACACACACACACACACACACCCCTCAAAAATCAACATCAAACTTCAATAGATACACCCTGAAGTATGGAAGATACAGAGTCTTTCTGAGAATCAGATCAGACCTTTTCAGATTTATGATGATTTTCATCTATGAAGGAGATCCCCAAACACTGCTGCATGAAGAATAAAGAAAGAAATATTAAGGGGGGCTATTGAATAAACCATTAGGTATCAATAGCAATAATTCTCATAGGGTTTTAGTATGTTAATGTTTTTTTAAAAAATCATCACTGAGACATTTGTTTTTAAATTTTATTTTCATAAACACCATCGAGTGAGCTTGGAAGAAAACATCATCCCTATTTTATAGGTAGATAAACTGATGTTCACTATTATTGACTTTAAAGTCATACAAGAAGTAACTGAGAAAGATAACATTCATTCATATGATTTCAATTTCTTATGTAATTCTCAAGAACAATGACTAGTAAATTCACAAAGACAAACATACCAGCATCCTGGCGCATACAATTGGCTCAGTGCATTGCCTGCCATTGTTTCTAAAGCATACTTAAAAATCAGGGTAAACATAATTACAAATATATTACCTTAACCATAATATAACTATTTTAATTTAAAAATAAAAAAGCAATAAATATAAACCTTAATACCATCACCAAAAATAAAATTTGGGTTAGATTATTAAATGTCAATAGCTACAGATGGCTTCACAAAACAATTTCAGATTGGTTTTTGGTCTTCTGTAACATTTTGGCAGAATCTGAAATCAACATATTATTCACAGAAAACAAAACTTGATGCCAGGGAGATTCTCCTGTCAACATCATGTGCCTAGGAGAATTTTAGAAAATCATTTTTAATTAAAAGTGCCAAACATTAGAATCAACCTGAGATATTCTAAATACTAAGGAGAATTAGTCCAGTAGGATGGCTGACCTAAATTTCACAGTAATAAAGGAAGTAAAATCATTGACTTAACCTTTGTGCTCACATGCAAGCTTAATTCATACTAAACTTAGTGAAAATGCTGTCTCTAGACACCATAGACAGACTTCACTTTAAAATGCAGCATTACTGCTGAAAAATAGTGTATTTTTAAAATGACTGTGAGATCAAGCAGTCATGTGGTTTACAGAGTTCAGATAAACCCAACAGTAGAGAACAGTCAAGCCATTTCCCATGGTAAGTACTTTAAAATTGATAGAAAATTATTTAATAAATAAAACAAGTAGAGAAAAATGCAGATTTACTTTGCCAATATCTCCTGTATGAGCATTTACATTTTAAAAACAAAACAATTGGTGGATCTACTATTTCTCAGATTGGTTTAAACTCTGAATCTCCCTGCCTTATTTTGCTTAGATTTATTATATAACAATACCTCAGACTTGGGGATGGGAGGGGCTTAAGGAACAGAAATTTACTTTCTCATAGTTTCAGGGGCTTAAAGTTAAATATCAATCTATTGGTCAGTTGTATCTCTTGAGGCCTTTTCCCTTGACTTGCAGGTGACTTTTCCTGTGTTCTCTTAATATCTCCTGTGTCTGTATACCCTTGGTGTCTCTTTTTCTGCTGAAATTTCCTTTTCAGATAAGGATGCCAATCAGATTGGCTTAAGTCCAACTTACATGGTCTCATTTAGCCTTAGTTACTATTTATTAAATCCCTCGAAATATATAGTCACATTCCAGGGTACAAAGAAATTTTCAACATATAAATGGGGGGGAAGGTACAATTTAATTCTCCTACATCTGAAGTTGCAAATGATTCTTTCATGACTTTCACTTTTTTTGTTGTGCAGGGGGAGGTGGTGGTTGGAACATACCCAGTGATGCTCAGGGGCTATATCTAGTTCTGTAATAAAGAGTGACACTTTGCAGTGCTTGGGGGACCATAAGTGATATGAAGAACTGAAACTAGGATCTGGTCACATATAAGGTAAGCATCTTAACTTGAATTAACTCTATGGCCCCTCACAAAGAGTTTTGAGCTAAACTCTATCAAACTTCAGATGACATTTGAGTTTGATTTTTACAAACCTTAGGTTGCTTAGATTACCTTTGTACCCTATTTATATTTATATTCCATACTATAAGTTTAATTTAGTTTATAGTTTAGGGGGGCTGGAATGATAGCACAGTGGGTAGGGCATTTGCCTTGCATGCAGCTGATCCGGGTTCAATTCCTCTGTGGCATATTCAATATACCAAAAACAGTAACAAGTCTCACAATGGAGATGTTACTGGTGCCCACTTGAGCAAATCAATGAGCAATGGGATGACAGTGATCCAGTGATACTATAAGTTCAGAGGTACTGATTTATTCTAATTATAGGGCAAAAGCTAGAGAAAAATATCTTCACTATTATGATTTTAATTTCTTTTGCCCCTTGCCATAAAAAAGAAATATTTCAGATATTTACCTGAATCTACTAATTGGCTGTCACTGCACCCATTTACCCTGATACCAGTTTAAAACTCTCTTCTTACCTCTACCAGGTATGAGATTATGCATTAGTAGATAGCAAAGGTGAAATATTTCCTATGGTCTTCCTTACAAAGAAAATATGAATACTAGACATCAAGAACTGATGGTGGCTTAAGGTCTTTGCAACCTGATTCTTACTTAAAGACACTGCTTGATAGCCATACCTCTTAAGTAACTACTCAGAGAAAATACATATTATAGAATACATTCTTGTATTTCAGGGGTGCCTCAAAATGTTAAGGAATGTGATCATTCTGCATGTGTCAATTATGTAATCATGAATAAAAAATGTTTTACACCATTGACAAGCAGAATCTATGTTACAATTTACTCTATTTCTGGTAACTTTACCACTAAATTTCACTCATCCTGCTTTCAGAAGGATATTTCTGATATTACATATTTTTATGCAAAAAATGACCTCAGAAAACACACATGGATAAGTTAGCACACCATCTCCTATATTTAATAATTCAAAATATTTATGCATTGGAAAGAAAATCACACAGCCCTGTGCAAATTATACTTTGTACATGAGATGTGATTTTATTAAGTTGTTGATGCTGACCAGCAACCTTTGATTTCTCATTAGCTAGCTCTCCCATTTTCCACAGTGATGTTTATTTCACACTCTTGGCATATAATTTCCTTATTCTTTATGTATACAGTAAGCAAACTTTCATAACTGAGGGAATTCCAATTTGTGGGACTCAAAGTACAAAATTACTCTGAGTAATGATGACCAAATTACTACTGCACCATCATCAAATGATGTTACTACCCATATCTCAAAAGGTAATCAAGTTCAGGGGCCAGAAATACAGTACAGTGGGTAAGGTGCTAGCCTTGCATGTGACCAACTCTGGTTCAATTCCTGCATCCCATATAGTCTCCCAAGCTTGCTATAAATGATCCCTAAGCACAGATTCAGGAGTGATCAAGCCCTAAACACAATCAGTTTCGTCCCTCCCCACATACAAACACTTACACCCAAAAAAAGGTAATCAAATTGTTCTCCACTGTCTCCAACCATGATCTAGGTCTGTACCCATCACTAGACTTCAATTTTGGAGGCCAGGGTATCCCACTACTAATTCACAGTACAGTTCATCATCTTTACTGTAATTCTTTTCATTATTTAATGTCTGTATTTTTCCCTGCAATTTAAACTTTTTCTCCTGCTATACAAATGTTTCCATCTTTCCTGCAATATCAAATTCTCTATCATGTTTCCCTTAATCAACAGTCTCACCCTTTGTCTTTCTATCCCCAAGACTTCCTCTATCCAATTGCTTCTCCCAAAGTCTCTCCATTGACTGTTCTACTAAAATGAAAATTTATATGATCATCTTCTCAATCAGCTTGTCATACTTTTTTTCAACACCCCCTTCTTTTAAAGTTACTATCTCAGCAAATGGAACCAAAATCTACCTAATTTTCCATACTAGAAACCAAATGGTTGCTTTCATCTCTCTTTATACCTCACGCCCCACATTCATACTAGCCTCCTCTCTTCAACATCTGCTCTTATTCATCACTCTCACCCATAATCCCTACTGTTAACACATAGCATCCTCACTGGTTTTTAAGCTCCCTCATTCTAGTCTTTCCTCCCTTACACTATCATTCATGAGGTTACCATCTGTGAGGTCTGGATTGAGCTATTCTTATGATATGCAAGTAGAGAAAATCTTTGATTTAGCCCTCTGCACACCAAGTGGCCACAAGCGTGTCTCCCTGGAATTAACAGTTTCCAACTTGATCTTGAAAATGACCAGAATCATAACCCCATCAGATTTCTGATGTCTTCAATAATAGTATAAACACACATGAATATTGCCTGGGTATCTCGTAGAAATACTATTTGCTGGTGGGCAGCACTATACCTATGTAGATATCTACAACTGTCTCATATTATTGTAATGTTACCTCCTATGATAAACATTTCTCTGGCCTCTAGAGGTTAATGGTTGCTAACAAGTTGAGCTATTCCAGAAGTAACTAGTTATTTCATGCCATTAGCTGATATGAACTTCCATTCACATCCTACAGTGTGACTCTCTTTGCTCCGGCTAGATTGGCAAGTTCGCTATTTTTTAAGTCACTTTCTCTCCTAAGTTAGTAAACTTTGCCTGGGACACCACTGCCCTTAAACATTCTGAGATAAGTACATTCAAAAACTAACAATAAAGCTTTTCATCTGGAAAGACAAACTAGCTGGAGGATGACATGTGCCTAGAAGCTGTGCTGCTGCTGAAAATCTTTAGATTGCTTGCTCAGAGCAAAGCTGTTATTTACTTTGCTCCATATCATGCAAGGACTGATACTGTGTCTTCCAGGCTATGTTTGAGTTGGTTTTTATTGGTTTTAATTAAAAGGAGATACTAGTGAAGGATTAGAAAGTGAAAGAAAAGATTCCAGAATATTTCTCCAACTCTCATGTCTTTCATAGTTACAGCTTCCACTCGACATGCCTGTCCTGGTTATTTCAACCAAGTGACCTCATTCCCTGGAGTTAGCTTCCTCTGTCTTCCAGGGCACAGGTGGTAACAGCATCTAGCAAGTGCTCAGCTCTGGGTTGCCTCACTTCTATCTTTCTGCCTTTGCCTTGGAATTGTGATCTTTCTTAGTAGCTCAACCTCTGGACTGAGTTTTACAGTGCAGAGATAATCTCCTATTAACCACATCAAACCCCCCACCCCAGCCCCTCAATGTCTTGCTCACTGCTAACTATATAGTAGATGCTCAAGATTTTTAACACAGAATTATGCACAGGCACAGGCATCTTTCAGACTTAAGGATTGAGTAAAATATGCCAAAAATGCAAAGATTTAAGGCAAGGTCTTGACCAGAGAATTAAAATGAAAAACTAGTTAAATATGTGGATTTTTTTCAACTGGAGAAGAATGAGGAAGGAAGCACTCTCGAGGTAGGTTTTCCACTTTTCTTTGGAGTATAGCATAGTTTTCAGTCTACTGGATTACAATTCAGCCATTGGTGGAAAGTCGTCTTTTATTTCAGTGAGGCAATTTAATCAATAAAGGTTTTAATTACTCTCAGCAAATGCTTTAGAACACTAAGACACTGTCATTTTTACTCCTGGCGGCCAGGCAAGGAAAATTAAAGGAAAGCATCTTAGAATTCTAAAAAGCATTTAGGACTTTTTGAACTAAAGAAATGTTCTTTCACAAATCAAGACTTCTGAGGGGTGGGGGGAAATCCTTTGAGACAGAAACTTTCTTACTGTATTCAAGATGTGGTAAGGCAATTCCTTACCACAATCTACAATAAAAGATGATTTACAAAGCATACATATATTAATGAAACTTAGATATTAAAAGATCCATTTAAGATCAATTACATGGTGTTCTAATGATAAGAGTTGAGGATTGTTTATCAGAGTTCCCTGAAGTTTGGTCACTGATTCAGTATCATCAACTGCTGCCAAAAAGTCTCTCTCTTAAAGAAATCTTTTTTGTGCAAAGGTGTAGCACAACCATTTATCTCTGTCTGGATTGTATTTCTATGGGTATCTTAAATTCAATGTAACACAAAGCCCTTAGCCATTAAACTTCAACAAAAAGTCATTCCAATGTCCCTTAATATGGCAATATTTTTACTACAAGGAGATAAGAAAACAGATTACTAACAATCTCTTAAGATTATGGAGAGATGTGCGAAAAAGAATTCATTGCTTCTTAATCATAACAGTACATTCCATATTATAAAATTTGCCTAGAGTTGACTTCCTGCTCTGGCGTGAATCATGGTGGTGACTACCTTGGCAAGGTATGGTCCATGTGTTGTGTGAAATACTGCAGGTGCCAGTTGCAACAAAGTCACCATTGTCTTTCTGTAATGAAGTCAGTTTAAAAGGCTAAGTGTCCTAAAGTGAATCCAAGTGTGCCTGGTATCCAGAAGGTCAATTATCACACAGTGTTAGACAATTGGGATTGCATTACTACTAATCAGGGTGCTTTCATTTTGTTTTTAATAATGCAATGCTAGTCTATTAGAAAAATAAAATATATTGCAGCACACATTGAATCAGACATTGTGGCCCAGTGACACTGTCTAAATTGCGACAGTGTATACAGATTCAGCAGAACAACACTGACTCTGAATTACACAGAAGATTTTCTATACAATTTTCAAGCAGCAAATTCTTGTCTTTTGCTTTGAATATGTTTCTGCCCTCACTATTTCTTGCTCTACGGAAATTTCATCCTTTGTAATGATTGTTATAATTGATTCCTACTTTCTTGTAGAGGGGGATATGAACATTAAACTGATTCACTGCAATTTCTTGCAAATAACTTGCAGAAAATTTAGTTAACTTTCAAATAAGTCTTTTAAGTCATTTACTTAGATTTCACTTTTATGTCTTATTATACTTTAAACTTGTTTCCTTCTAACAAAATAAAACATAGTTTTATCATTCTTAATGTAATAGTGAAACAGACATTGAAAATAAAAGAGTTGATGCCATTCTGATGTAGATATATATTAAATATTAATGTAGAAATATATTTAAATATTATATATGAAGGAAATGACTGTTAATAATATGACCATCTAAAGAATACTTTTTTCTGAAATTTACCAATTCAGAAATTTATCACTTCCTTTATATTATCACTTTTTCCTTTAATGAATATTGTTTCATGTAGGGCAAAACTAAGTATTTTAAAATTACAAACTTGAGTTGAAACACAACAATAATGTCTGTTTTAATGTAATATATTTGAAATTATTTTAATTATTCTCTTTATTTTAACCTAAAGAAAATACATTTCTCTGTTGCAAAATCAGAGAAACCAGCACTTTAGCATGTCACAGCATAAATTCTTACTGCTCAAACATAAAAGTTGGTTTAAAAACTTAAATAATTTAAGATTTAAGCATTCATTTATATTTTGACCAATCCAGTTGAATGATAAAATTTAAAAACTTAAAAAATGTAAATGGATAGTTACAGATGTTTTAATCTTTTAAAGCCATTACATGTTCTTTTTCCTTTCAGTATTAATTATAATAATGATCTCCGCCTATCACATACACTGAAAGAAAGCTATATTTGTTATATTCCCAGTGCTTTTAAAATGAATTTCATTAACAATAAAAGCTAACTTAAATTTTTCAAATCTTTCTAGTTTTAAAAATTGCCTCTGGCTATTGTAAATAGAAAGTTCTATCATAAATAAAAGTGTTACTTTACACCCCCCCACCATAATAGCTTAATTACTTATAAACTCTGGAAACAATTAGTTTATCATCCTTTGAAGTGCATAAGGCAACTTGCCAGACTGAGAGTAAAACACTTGTCACTTTTTCATGTAATGAGCTTAGTTTCTTTTTTGTTATTTTAGATTATTTGGAAAAGGAAACTCAGAGGAATACAATTTAATGTTCCGAAGATTAAAAGTTGAATCATTCACTTCATAAATGGCGTCTGCAATAACACTTAATAAAGTACCGAAAGAAATATTGAAGGCTCTGTAGATTATAATTTATGTGCTTATGGAAATCATAGAAACAGATATTCTGGTTTAAAGATAAAGTTGTGCTTGAACGACACCAATATTGTAAAAGATTGACGAGAACTGTCCTCATCGTTCTCAGCCTCATAAAGTCATCCTTCACGCAAACCACCAAATTACAGGAACTGCCTCTTCTCTTCCATCTCGCAGCTCGGGCGGGCTTTCACCTCCTTGCCTGCGACCCCCACACCCCGCATTCTGCCTCCAGCCGCCTCTGGGTCTCTACCCATTCCCTGACCCACCCCCCTCCCTCAGCCCCCGGCACACAACTTTCTCCTTCCCCCACCGCTCCTCCCCTTCCCGCGGGCGCCCCTCACTCCTTCCACGCGGTTCACTGTCAGGCTGTCAGGTGGGGCTGTGCTGATTTTCTCCTGGCCCAACCTAGATCAAAGGAAATTGTGAATCTAAGTGGAAATTGCGCGACTGAAACACTATCTGCTTGAATTTGAGCCCTCCGAAGAGGAGGAGAAGACTGTCATTCCAAGGAAGGCTGACTTCTTGGCCGCTGGCAGTGCCCGAGCGGGCGCAGAGCGCAGGTGTGGGGACCAGCGCTAGAGGCCTCTAAGCTAAAGGCCAGCCGGTGGCTGTTAGGGCAACCCGTGCGTCAGAGGAAGCCCACACCTGAGGCCACCCGCTCCCTTCTGACCTCGGCGGTTAGTGAACAAGGTCATCTGTGATCCCATCACCTGACTTAGAGGGTTGTTTGCCTGGCCAGGAGGAAGGCAAGTGAGGGCCAAGAAAGGCGGGCTGGGTCCCAAGAGCCAAGAGGCTCCCCTGAGGATGTGTCCAGCTGGTGTGGACTATGGCTAGATCCGGGACAGCCAATTTTTTTTTGCGCTGTTTTGCACATTTCAAAATGATATTAACAGACTTCTATACCTTCCTCCTACTGCAAGTCCTAGTGACAACTCGCCCTTCCCTTTGTAGGCAGCAATCGCTTTCACAGTCGCCTGCAAGTCAACTTACTTTGGGGATGCATTTTGCATTTTTCATCGCCCCTCATCCCTCCCCAGACCTATATGTCAAGGAATAGGGAGTTGAGACATGACACTTTAATGTTTTTATCAGGGGACGTTCTCTGCTCCCACAGAAAGGGAGGGCGATGGGGAGGAGCAGAGGGCAACCGAGAGGGAGAGGGAAGAAGCACTCGCAGCTCCTGTGGAAATTCATATTCCGTGTATGTTGCTCTCTCACCTGAAATAAATCCTGCAGGCCTACCCACACGTACCCCGTAGCACTTATTTATTTGCATGTCATGCTTATAATATGGTAGAAAGCAAGACAGATCTTCAAGGAGGGAGGCGATGAGGCTCACCTTTCAGACTCACTCTCTTAAATAAAAAAGAATTGTCCGGCTGGGCGCCTAAGAATTTATCTTGAGTTTGTGGTCATTATCTCTATTATATAGCCCTGACAATAAATAAATCGGGTTGTTACTATCCAACAATAAAACTGTAGTGTATGGGACACCTTACTATTACTTTCCTAATAATCTGCCATTTCTTTCACTTTATATCTTCTCCGTCTTGTCTTCCCACTTGTCTACAAGGATCTATCTTCACCCCTAAAGGTACCAGACCGCTCGGTTCATTTTTATATTTTGTGAACACAATAAGTTTTCCTGTCTAGACTTTCTGTTTTTCCTCCTATTTCTAGGCTGCCTAATCTGCCTCAAGACAAAGGGTCGGCCCGGATCAAATATCACACACCCATCCCCCGACCCCACTGCTATTTTCACCACCTTGCGCGCCCACAAGAATGAAGATCGCCCCCCTCGCGGCCACCACTCCCCGGGGGCCTCTAGGAGAAAGGGCACCGCACCCACACTCAGGATGACAGAGTGGGAGAAAATGGTCTGGGTGCGCCCTTGGGTGTGCACGGAGTCCCAGGGCCGGGTCGAGCTGGAGAGGTGGCTTGGGCTAATTCTACCTCGCATGACCCGGACCCAGTTCTGGATTGTGCGTTCCGGAGTCTGGATCTCGGAGCCTAAGTCGCACCCCTGGGACTTCTCCCATCTCGCTCTCCGCCCAGGCAGAGCGTCGACCCGCCTGAGAAGTCGGGTCCGAGCTCCAGTGCTGCTCCGCCGCGGCGGGCGGGCGTTCACACCCCATCAAGTGTGCTAGGACCCCCCTGCCCGGGGGGCAGAGGGGCAGACAGGAAGGTGGGACGGGGGTGACTCTCCGCTCTGGTTCCCAGGGATGTCTGCGCGCACGCCCACCCAGCCTCTGGGCTCACACCTGGGGTTGGCCCGCCCCGCACGCCTTAGGTACGCGGCTCCCGGCCGCGAGCCCCCAACCACGCGGAGGCGCAATCTGTTCGGGGCCAGAAGCTCCCAGAGCCTCAGGGGTCCCCTGCAACGCTGGCAGGAGGAGCCCAGCCCGGGTCTGGCCCGCGCCTGCCGAAACCTACCCGCAAAGCTTCCAGCAAACGACCTTCTCATCCGCGAAGCGGGATAAATGGGGCAAAGGAGAGTGGGGAGGATTTGGGGGAGAAAGGGGTACAGGGAGAGCGGGGAAACGAAAACAAACAGACCTGCTTCGCATCCCTTTTTGTCTACACTGCGAGTCTCAAGATACCAACTTAGCCCACACCAAATCCCCACCAGGCTTGTTTTTGTTTGTGTGACTTCGATCAGATAGAACTCGGGACCAATTCTCTGAGTGCGTGAGGGAGAACAGAAGCCCGGGCCAGGCTGCTGATGGTGAACTTCTCACCTTTCTTTAACTCACTACTAACATGTCCTTTCAAAAATCCACGCTGCTCTCTCTCTCTCTCTCTCTCTCTCTCTCTCTCTCTCTCTCTCTCTCTCTCTCTCTCTCTCTCTCTCTCTCTCTCTCTCTCTCTCTCTCTCTGCCTGTGTGTGTGTGTGTGTGTGTGTGTGTGTCTGTTTCGCTGTTAATTGCGTTTTGCTGGGATGATCTTTAACGACTCGAAAACAAGCGGCTGGGAAAATATTCACGTTTGGGACAGAAAACATTTTTTATTTATATCTCTGACATTTAAAAGAGTAGAATTAATTTGTCCTGTCTACATTTACATTGAGAGAAAGTTTCAGAAATCTACCCAGGGGGAAGTGAGGGGGTGGGGGAGAGAAGAAGAAAGAAGAAAAAAGAAAGCAAAGAAAGGGAAAAGAAAAGCTAGGCTTGTTTTTTTTCTTATTTCAGATCTGTAATCAATCATTGAAATAGGAGGCAGCAAAATTGTAAAGATTCGATAGATTAAAATGCAAATGAAAGATAGAAAAAGAAACATTAACTTGGCGATCAAAGATTTAATAACCGTAAATCAAGTTTTTTTTCTTTTGCAGCTGCAGTTTGTGTGTGTTTATGTTTTAATCATGTTCGTTCCATAAATAAATAATTTCTGAAACGAGACTAATTTTTCATTATTTTAACCGTGGGCTATAACACTAAATATTAAAAATAGAAAACGAACACGATGCCAGATCCACAACCAAATAAGAGAAAGACTTGCATTGATTGGTTAAAATCAAGAGGTTTCATTTGTGTGCTTTGAAAATCTGAGAATTATGCTAAAAAATTCTGTCTTAACTGACAAACCCAAAGTTTTATTTTCTCTTTAATATTTTATGTTAACGACAAGATACCATTTATTAAATATATGCGTGACTGCATATCCATTTCAGTTTGAGCATTTTCAGAGAACGAAAGTGCCAGAATATTTAAGTGATACACAACATATATTATTTCAAAGCCACTTGATAAGACTTCCTGGAAAATAACATTTTTAGAAGAATCTGCCTTCTAGTGAAAAAATTGTGAGTTTAACATAATTAAAACTTTCTTTAGCTCTATCATTAAGATTCTTTCCCCAAATAAGACTAGCTTAGCCCTTTGTTTTATCATTCAATTAAGGTTTATGTCAAGCTGTCAAATTATTGGACAAACTATTTTATTTAAGTACCCATTTTCTCATATGGTGAGGACTTTCCATTTAGATCTTTCTGTTTAAAATATTAAGTTATATTGATCACCTTGAAATTATCTCTAAAACTTGTAAAATGAGTACTTGTACTTAGTTCTTTTTTCTTTTATGATAGTCTTATTAATTTGTGAGGGTTTCATCTTCTGAAGATTGGAAACTTTTCTTTTTGGTAACACAGATTTGCAATGTTTAAAAAAAGTTCTTGGCTTAATTTGTCTTTGAAGGATCTATTTCATCCTGATTTATTGAGATGATGAATTAGAATTGTCTCCATTTTTCCTCTTTCCACAAATTAAAATTAAAATGATAATCAAACCTTGAATACATGTTTCCTTTCTAAAACCTTTTAGTTAAATGTGAGCTAAGTTGGTGTCCACTCCTTCTATCCCAGCCACACAATCACATTTTCACTGTGACAGTTAAATAATGCATTTAGTTTAAAATTACACTTGAACCTTTTCTCCTTTGTATTTATTTTTTCATTTACTGCAGTGCAACAAGATGACTTGATTTTCATGGGATTACATGAACTCCATTCAATGTTACTGGGACATTTCTGCTCCACTAAATACTTACCTTAATAGACAAATGAACTTCTTTTTATTTGTTGGAGTTTGTAGACGGTTTTATATACAGAGTGTTCAACTGATTTAGTTATTGTTGTTGTGAGAATCGAACTGGCACAAAAGTCATTTATATAAACCGAAGAGATATGACTCTGTAAAAGGGAGACGCATGGGCAGAATCACAGGAAATTATTTTGGTTTATGTCTCTTATTAATTAAACCGGATGCGGCTTTATTCTAATCTTTTACTACCGACCATTTTTAATGCTTCCAAATATTCCCCCACCCCCATCTTTTTATTCACTAGATAACTTGGGTTCTCTTGTTGATGGGGGTTGCTTTTTCTACATTATATCACCAAGCAGTAGAATGTAAAATCGCATGCGTCTTCAGATCTTCGCACCCCTTTCCAAAAGAAAAAAAGAAAGAAAGAAAAAGAAAAACAGATATGCTTTCCACATTCAGTTTTAGCATCTTGTTTCGTTGAAATGCAAGACAGGTACTTGATTTAGCATTTAAGCAAAAGGTTACACAAACCGCGTTTTTAAAAAGTGTTGGGATGTCCGACAGGGTCAGCCCCAGATCAGATCATTTTTTGAATGCAGACCTAAAGATAATGAGTACTTGTTGTATTAAAGGGGACAAACAGTACTTTGGCTTCCTCTGACCCCAGAATGCACGGCTCGGTTTCATTGATCATCCTCCTTTATGAGATAATGCAATTACAAACATCAATAAGGGGCTGCAAGGGGAATCATTATGCGGTGACAGTGATAAATGACGGTGCAGAAATAGCATGCTTTTTCCCCCCTAACAATCCAGGAGCCCAGGGGCTCCGGGGGCTGAACACAGTCGCCAAGGAAACAGATGACATCCCAAACGGCACCAAAGGAAAAAAAAAATGAACAGTCTTTCTTTGCCTTTCACTCTTTTCCGTCTTCCAAAGAGTTAGTTTTGGCTCCAGCAGCAGCTGCCACACAGCCATTTCGCTATTTCAGACATTAAAGACGGGAGCGGGCCGTGGGGGTCTCCTCCCCTTCCATCCCCACCCCCACCAGATACCACACAAAGCTCACTGTTCACAGTTTAGGGCTACCTGAAAATGTACGGCTCCAAAAGCAGATTGGGGAGGGACGGGGGGCAGGAGGGACGTGAGTTTGCACAGCCGTCGCGTTGTGTTTTCCCTGCTTTCACGACTATGTGGTGGAAACTGAGTTTCCAGAAAAAAAAATAATAATAATCCTGGCGCCTCGTGGGTCTGCCAGTAAGGGACGGGGGCGCGTGGCTCGCCTCCATCTCCCCGCAGTGCCAGAAGCTGCTTCCTGCCAAGGGGTGGGGGCGGGTGCAGCAAGCGCCTGCGAGGAGGGCTCGCCGCTCTGCTAGGCTTCTTCGACAGGGAATTATCAATGGGCGCGGGAATCTCCCCGACATCGGGTTCTTTAAAGCCCCCAGGGTGCCCTCAGCAAGGCTTCTCCAGGCCCTGGCCGAGTCGCTCCCACCCCCACATCTCCTGGGTGCGATAGACGGGCGCGAAAACGGCGCGGGCAACTCGGACTGCAGTTGGGGGACCCGCGGCAGCGATGAAGGGGGAGGAGGAGACTCGGGGAGGCGGGAGAAACTGGGGACACTCGGTGAAGAAGGGGAACTCGCCACTTTGGGGGAAGAGAGGAGGAGGCAGAAAGCGCGGAGGTCCGAGGGGGTCCTAAGAAGAAAAGCCCAAGGGCGGGGAAGAGGAATGCAAGCTAGTGCCATCCCATCCTTTGCGAAGGTCGCCCACCCGAAGGAGACAGAGACGGGCCCCTGACCCCTGTCGGGCGTGCCGGGGTGTGGAGCAAGGGACACCTGCGCAGCCCGCCCCCGCGCACCAGGCCCCCGCCCCAGGAGCCGGCGGGGCCGGTGCGTGAGCAGGTGACTTGATTCACTTCTGTGCCTCGTCCTAGAGGTCCCGGGACTCGATTTCCGCCTGAAGATTAAGATCATTGCTCGAGTAATGAACTTAATGCTTTAGGGTAGAGGTGAGTATGTCTGGAAGTGGGCAGGGGTAGGAATTAGAGACCCGATCGATGGGAGACTGGCTTAAAACTCAATCCCTTTGCTCCAGGGCTTCGCTGCCCCGGGTCCCCGCGGTGGGCTCTGCGCGCCGGGCGAGAGGGGGCAGCGTCCGCAGCGCCGTCCTGGGTGGCTGCGGGTCAGAGCCGGGCCCCGCAAAAATTCTTCTCGTCGCTCCCACAGATCCTCGTGATACCCGTTTTTAGGGCAAATACTGACAAAGTTCAAACGCTGCCGAATTCATTCATTGCTCAATAGGTTGTTTGTTTTTCCTTTCAGCTCCGCCTTGGGAGAGAACGTTGCAGGCTCTATAGCTGGCAGATTGGGCCCCCGCCCAGTCCTCAGCCGCCCCCTTCGGTGGGGCCATTCCCGACTCGCTCTCCGTCGCCGCTCAGCCCCGAGCCTAGGGACTCCCCGAAACTCAGGTAGCCTATTCACCTGTCCACCCCAAGGGCCACCGGCTGTGTAACAATCCAATGGTTGTGGGGTGGCACCGGAGAAGAATGAGGCGAAGGGGGTGGGGGGGTCCCGGGCCAGAAAGGGCGCCCAGCTACCGTCTTCACGCTGCTCCAGGCGGCAACCAGGTGCCCACCAGGGAGAGCCTTAACTTCAAGTCACGTTTTCACGGTTCCACCGGGGCCGAGGGTTTGCGGGATCCGAGAGGTTGGAGTGGGTAGAGGTGGGGCAGAGACTTTGAAGTGATCCTGCACCAGGCGTCCGGACGCCCCCTCCTCCACCCAGTACCCCGGGTCCCCTACTTCTAAGTGCTCCCGGGCCCCCAACTTCCTGAGAACGCGTTCCCGGAGCCGACACAGGATTCACGAATTGTCCATCAAGAAGCCTCTGGCCCGCCACAAAGCGCCCCGAGAGGTTCTGCGCTGGGGGGGGGGGGGGGGAGGAGGGGGAACCGAGGCTGGTCAGCAACACCGCCACCCCCGCAGGAGGCGCCTGTCAGCAATCTGCGCAGACCCCGGGTCGCCTCGTCTCCGAAAACCGAGTCAGGACCTCCCTGGACCTGACACTTCGGGTCGGGGCGGGGAGGGGCGAGGAGGCTGCTGAAGGTGTCCGGGTCGCTCCCCGGATGCTTGCCGCGACGCGGGCCAGCGATCGGGCCGCCGCGGCGCCGCGCGCGCGGTGACACGCGGGCACCGCCGCTCTCTGGCGCAGTCCCCGCCCGCCCCGAGCTTGGCCTAGCCCCAGGCATCTCCCCCGGCGCCACGCACCCCGAGCGCCAACTCTGCGCGCCGCGTGGGAGCCGCTGCGGGGAGGGGCCGGGGCGGGCTCGGGCTTTCCCTTCCCGGCGCTTTTCCACTTCACTGCGAAGTTTCCTGCCCGGCACCCGGGTCGGGCCCCCTGTCTCCACTTCTCCTCCCTTCTCCCAGCCCCCCGCGAGCCTAGCGAGTCTCCGGAGCTCCCCAGAGCCGGGCCCTCGGCGCCCCCAAGCCCCGCGCCGCCCTCCCAGCCGCCCTTAGACCAGAATCCCGGGGGTGGGGGGGGGGTTGGCTAGGCTCTCGCTGGGGCCCATCTCGCCGGCCCGCGGCTCACTGCAAGGAGACACCCGCTGCCTCCCGAGGAACTCTTAATACCATCCATACAGCTTTAATGCGTTTATAATTCGATAAGTGATTTCAATTTGAAATTGTTAGTAACTAATTTTATGGGTAATTTTTCCACATCAAATATTTAAGCATCAGATTAAGGGAGCCAGTTCCGACACAGGATAATAAGGGGGTTTTCCCCCACCCCACCCTATCCCCCCCGCGCCTCCGCCTCCCAGTTTCCTACCAAGTCGTTTTTCCAAATCCCCAAAAGATGGCAGTCGAAGCCGACGTTCTTCTTTTCCTGCGGCTCTGCGAAGGGAGGGCGCGGGGGGAGAAACCGGGAGGAGGGCGGGGGAGGGGGAAGAAAAAAGGAGGAGGAGGGAGAAGGGAAAGAGAGAGGGGGGATGGGGGAACTAGACGTTGCTTGGACTTTTCAAACTAATTCTTCCGCACGTTTCTAATAGATGTAAGAAGCGCTGGTGAATTTCCTGGAAATGACCGGGGGACGGGGGGGGGGGGGGCGAGGGGGAGGGGGAAGGAGCCCCCCAAAGTGGCTTATGTGGTCGGTCGGAGCAGGAGATGTGAGAAACTCAGCACTTTAAAACTAAACCCTCAATGCCCAGCAGTAGGGGGAGAGCAACTGAGTAGCTTTTTGTTCTGTCTTTGTATTTTAACATTATATAAATGTACAGCCACTGAGCAGGGTGTTTCCTCGAGGACGGGCCTCTGCAGATTACTCAATGGGGGAGCAGAGGTAGGAGTAGGGAACGTTGATGGGTGCGGGGAGCGGACTGCTGTGGGTGGAGGGGAGGCTGGGGCCAGCCACGGATGAATTGCAGACCAGTTGCCAAAACTTTTTTTTCCCCCTGCTGCTGCTGCTGTGGCTGCCTTTGCTGCTGCCTTTGCTTTGAATGTGGGTAACTAGGAAACAGCAAGCCGTCTGAGAAGACGGAATTTCCAACGTGTAAAATGTTCTTAACGGAACCATTGAGCGAGTGCAATAAGGCGTGAGGGGGAACTAATCTTCCCATTTAAATGTTTGTGGCAATTTTATCTAAATGAATTTTAATGCTAAACGAGGGTAATTCCCCATTTGTAGCGCGTTTACTTCTCTTTCCTGTGCTTCTAAAGCAGTCGAACATCATGCAATGAACAATAACAATAAAAATACTGTCAAGGCATATTATTCATTTTGAATGTGTTATAATTACAGCTGATTATATATGATAGGGTAAAATATTTTTAATTTTTTTGAAAATCATTAAAATTTTACTATAAAGTAGGCTCGTTCAGTCAACACCACTACCACCATCCCAATAAAAATAAAAAGCAGGTACGATTGTATGCCCTTGTTTAGAAAAGGGCGTTTTGTTTTTGCCTTTTAAGAAACATCAAAAACACTCTCAGCACCTCTATTATTTACCCCTTTCGGATAAGTGTCCTCAATAACCTCGGAGCTGTCTCTGAAATTTACAAGAGGAAAAGCTAAAATGGCATTAAGAGAAGGGGGGATAACAAGAAGGGGGGGGCGGCAGCGAAGCAAGTCACTCACAAAACCGTCATACACAGGGTGGAACACAGGGAAAGAAAACTGTTTATTTTTTTTCTAAATCACTGGACATGAGTGATCTTGATTCTTCACAGACCCCATACTTAAGTCCTCTTCTCTTTCTCAATCATCTCTCTCCATCCCTCTTCTCTCTCTCTCTCTCTCTCTCCTTTCCTCCCCCACAACTCCCCTGCCACTTCCCCCTCCCCCTTTCTGCTTTCTTTCTTTCCCTCCCCCACCAGGCAAAAGCTTCCTCAGAGAATAAAGGCTGAAAATAACCAACTCACCCAGGCATGTACTGGGGAGGAGGGGCAGATGGTTAGTTTATAAAGTTTATTATTAATTTTTAAAGTAAATAAATGGTTGTTAACTGCTACTAGCCACCCATCAAACGAGAATTATTTCACGAATATGGGCTATTTATGTAGGGAAGAATTGCCCCCACGAAGTCCAAATGGGAAATTTAAACAAACCCATGTATGGGGTGGGGGCGGGGTGGGGTGGTGTAGAGGGCTCCGCAGGACCTCCCTGCAGAGGGTTGAGTGTCGCTGTAGGGGCTCACCCACGTGTTTAGAAAGAAGGCCCCATAAACAAAAGGTGAGTCCTCACCGCTGTTCCAACCGGTGAGTCTAGTACAGGTCACCTAGTAAACCCAACCCACAGCTGATTTCTCTTTTCAAATAGAAAATAGAATTGTTCAGGGTGGGTTGATAGAGTGACACTGGCTCGAAGTCAGTGTTGAGTTAAAGGCTATTCTCTTCTGATCTTGGTCCTTTGTTTATAAAGCAATCATTGCTAAAAGACTGATATGTAAGAACAAATTTACCTTAATTAAAATATTTGTATATTTTCCTTAGCTGTAGGAAACATGTTTATAGCAGCAATTTTATTTAAATAAAATTATAAGCTATTCCAGCTTAAACATGTTATTTTGTACCATTTAGCTGGCTGCCATGCAGAAATTCTGGACAGCTGTTCTGGAAAATTGGTTAATAACCAGTTTTATCCAGTGAGAACATCGAGAATATTTATAAAAATTAGATTTTGAAGTCTGCTCTCTTCAATTCATGTAGTTAATTTCCTAATAGACATATACTGCTTATCCTAGGTAACATCCTTAGTGAGTGAAAGACTTAACTCTGTACTTAGATTTGCCATTCTGTGCAAGAATAATTTCGGTGATATTAGATGAGTAATTCTGTTGGATGTAATCTGAGTCTACAGTTAGTTTAGTGCCCTCAGGCCTTAAATTTGCTGATATTAGGAGTTCATTGAGACAACATAAAGAAATCAGTGACTATTATTAAATAATTTACCTTGCAGTTAAATTTCTCAAAGATGTGTGTGTCTTAGGGAGCTAAAATTAATTTATATATATACTACATTCATCATCAAAATTTGGGGGGGCAGTAAACAAATTTTTCAAGCAGTGGAGTCAGCATGACAAAAATAATCTTGTTTTTATTTTAGATTCAGATTTCATTACTGCACTCAAACGACTACAACTGGGCTTGGCGTTATTTTACAATCCAAACTGTTTCCGTCAGAAACGCTAAGACTCAGTGTGCAATGATTGTTATTAATAATTAGCTCCTTGGTTTCTTGATAGAAAAGGCTATCAACAAGCATTTGTTTATCCACAACAAAAAGTATAATTAGCTTATCCCACTTAGTAAATCTTGTATGCATGCCAACTCATACCAAACTGCTACTTTTACAAAAAAATTGCAATAATACAGTTCATTTTTCCAGTCCTTTTTGCACAAAATTTATTTACAATGTCTACATAAATGCTCCAAGGTGGGACTATGGAAAAATACACACATGACCGATGCTTTGCTCAGAAATAAAGTCAACATATTAAAAATAAATCTTCAGTCTATGTTTTTGAGCTGCATAAAACAGGAAGTGATGTATAAGGTGGTGGTTGTTGCATGGGGACAATGATGCTTGATGTGACAATTAGGCTTCTAAACACACGGCCTTTTGGTTTCCATGCTTCCTCCTACCAGTCTCCTTAAGACACTGCCTGCAACAGCTGATTAATCATTGTTGATGACTGCAGTTTTTCCCATCCTTCCCGATTTACATCTGTTCAGGCCAATTCAAATATGGTGAGTAAATGAATTAGACATGCAAATTCAAGCCCCAGGCTAGAGAGAGGGAGAGAGAGAAGAAGAGAGAGAGAAGGAGAGAGAGAAAGAGAGAGAGAAAGAGAGCGCACGCATGGCTGAAATCCTAGGCAAGAAGAAAGATTCTTCTGCCTGATAGTTATTTTAATGCTCTAAAAATCCTGCAAATCAGACCTTCCTGTCCCTTGCAGGATAACTGTAAGGCTTTTTAATGTAAGGAGGCTTCTGGAGGAAGTGAAGAGCTATGGAAACAACACACATAGTGTGGAAAAATTTCACATTTTTTTTAAAAAATCTATAAGAAACAACATAATATGGATAACAGTATAATAGCATTTACAATATTTCACTCTTTGTTCTTTTAATGTCTTATATAGTTATTTAGCATGTCCCCCAAATTGACTTCGGTTGGTATTTCCTGCTTTTTAAGAGTCCCTATGAAGAATTAGGGATGCTCCTTGGTCCAAAGTAGATGCCAAGAATGGAACTCCACAGTCATTGCAGAAAAAACATGATTTGAAATCAGTCACCATTGCAGACAATGCATATTCCCTTAAGCTACTGAGCATGAATGTCCATGACTTGTCCACTCATTGTTGGGTCTCCTGTATTAAGAACCGTGGGGCTTGATGCTGACATTGGCATTCCAGGGTGGGGCGGTCCTCCATGCATCATCACTGTTGGGTGGTGAGGGTGTCCAGGAATGTACGTATGCATGGGGGGCCCATGACGCAGCTGAGCAGGATGGGGGGGCATCTGGGGCTGGGTATAACTTGGCTGTCCCATACTCACACCCATTGGACCACCCCGGGCTACATACTCCCCTGGCATACTTTGCAGCCCTGTAGAAATTCAAAAGAAAGAAACAAAAAAAGAAAATATTATGAAGAAGCAATAGTGTGGTTCTAGTTATGGCAATCCTATGAAAGCCAGGGAACACTGGGGTGAAGGGAACATGGCTCTCTAAAGTATTCATTCACAGAGAAGAAAATAAAATGAGAAATGTCATGCTGGACACTCGCATCTTACTATTTCCCTTTCACTATTACTGTTATGGGGTCCACCTTCTGAAGTCTTATTTGCCTTTGACAAAGTAAAGATCTGTTTCGAGGTCTGACCTGAAAACACTTTTGTCCCTGAAATAGTCACCAACTGTTTCATACAAAGCTAAACTATATAGACTCAGGCAGGGTGATTACTTAGTGAAACATGGACTTTTACATTAAAAAAAAAAATTATCAATGAATTTCTTCCTCCTGGTCTTTTCAGCACTGGGGGTTAAAAAAAAAAAAAGCTTT